>NC_082729.1:656250-1312500 GCF_030144855.1 Hypanus sabinus
TGTATAAATTTCTCTGACATTAAATTTACCTATACTGACCTATTGATTGGCCTATTATTTCAAGGGTTCCTCTACGGCAAGTAGGTTGAGAAAGGTTGGTGTTTCGAGTGATGCTGGTAAGAAGCAGTATTTATTGAATATCAAGCTGCTATGCCAAGCTGTTGTATCACCATCAGCTTTAGCTTGATGGTTCTAGTTAATGACCCTGTTGGCCTAGTGTTTATTGTTTTCCCTTCATTTCTGCACAGTTCCCATTAAAAGTCAGTGAACTGTTGAATCACTTCAATGTTTTTCTCTCTGCACTTGGACCATAACACTTCTCCCCTGTCCACCTCTCGACTGAAGAAAATGGGCCCAGTAGAGAGAAAGCAGCTGACCTTGGCTTTGACATTCATTGGCCAGATAGGAGAGAAGTTACAGTCAGCTGAAGCTGCTTTGGAAGAAGTGACTGGCAGTGCGACAGATACTCTCGGAATGTCACGCCCATTCCGGACTGAAGCTTGTGCAGGAAAAACTGAAATCAGTAAGAGCTGGAATGGCTGATGTTTGTCATGCAGTGCAACAGCTAATTTCACAGTGGTGAGTGCAGTCCCTGCTGGAAGAATGGGTGTCTGTCCACACAGTGACAGTTCAGCAACTCACCACAGACAGCCAGAATCAGGTGGCAGTGACTACTGCTCTCACAGCCATGGTTTGGCAGTTTACTACTGACAGCCAGAATCAGGTGACAGCCACTTCTGGTCTCGCAAAAGCAATTTAGCAGCTTTTAGTCATGTCAGTCCCATTCCCAGCATCTCCCAGATCTTCCTCTTTAGCAGCCTCATCAACCTTGGACACTAATGTTTGGATTCCCATAGCTGCATCCGGATCAGAACTGAGTATACATCCAGTTCTCTGGTGATCCTGATGGTTGCAGGAATTTTATTACCCAGTGTGAACTGACTTTCCAAGCCCAGCTGGACAGTTCAGTGATGTGTGTAAATTGGCGTATATGATAAACTTCTTCCAGTGGTTCCTAACCTGGGGCCCATGGACTCCTTGGTTAATGATAATGCTCCATGGCATCAAAAAGGTTGGGAACCCCTGTTTTAGACAGACCACCACTCAGCCTGTTTAATGCTCTATGGGAACAAGGTTCCCCACAGCCCAGTCATTTTGACAGTTAGTTATTGAGTTCAAGAGAGTTTTTGATCTATTACAGGGTCAGGAGAGAGGCCACCGACTCCTGGACCTGTGCCAAGGTAGAGGGACAGTAAGGGACTACGCAGTAAAGTTTTACATGCTTGCTGTGGAGATGGTGTGGAAGGAGAGTTCCCTAATCACTGCCTTCCAGCGGGACTGAACATAGGGGTGCAGCACTAGATCACAGTGCATGATGAACAGGACAACCTGGATGACCTATTTAATATATTTGAAATGACAACTGGGCAACTGAGTGACGCAGATTAAAAAAAACGTCCCGAGTTTCCTACTCTTTAGATTACAATCTGTTTTCACTCTTTCCCTCATCACTCAGTCCAGAGGAGTCTGCCTATGCAGGTGGGGTACACATACTTTTCTCAGAGGGAATGAGACCCGGCCCCGAACAGGTTTCTGCCTCTATTGTGGCAATCCCAGGACACTTCCAGGCTTCATGCCCAGTGAAAGAAGATATTTGTCAGCAGAAAGAGGAGTTCTGATGGGTTGATTCTCCCTGCAAGCATCTTCCCCTAACCATGTAATGCTCCTAGTTTCCTTGTGGTGGGTGTCTCAGATCCTTGAGCCTCAGGCATTTATTGACTCTGGGCAGTCAGAAACCTCATGGATATCTCTCTAGCTCGAAAATGGAGAGTTCCAGCTGAGTGAGAGCAAATATTAATGTCAAGGTTCTGGATGGTCAGCCTCTGGGCACCAGCAAGATCTATCTACCTTTCCACAGGTCCCCTCCAGCTTGTGCTAGAAGCAAACAGAGGGAACAGTTTTCCTTCTGTCTGGTTGATTCGCCTTAACTGCTGCTCATGCTTGGCCTTCTCTGGTTCCCTCTGGTTACTACTCATGGATTGATTGGTCCTTAAGGCACTCCAGATAGGTATGTCTGTTTCCCTATCTGGGTCCATCTGAAGCTCTTGTCGATGAATGCCCTCCTGTGTCAAATGTCATTGTTGGCCTGTAGACTTTCCTGAGATCTTCAGTAAAAAGGTGGCCACCTCTGGCTATACAACTGCATCATTGACCTCTCACCTAGGGCCAGCTCATTTCCCTCTCTCATCCTGAAACGATGGCCATGAAAGATTACAACAAGGAGGTATTAGCATTAGACAATAGACAATAGGTGCAGAGGTAGACCATTCGGCCCCTCGAGTCTGCACCGCCATTCTGAGATCATGGCTGATCATTCACTATCAATACCCAGTCCCTGCCTTGTCCCCATATCCCTTGATTCCCCTATCCATCAGATATCTATCTAGCTCCTTCTTGAAAGCATCCAGAGAATTGGCCTCCACCGTCTTCCGAGGCAGTGCATTCTACACCTCCACAACTCTCTGGGAGAAGTAGTTCTTCCTCAACTCTGTTTTAAATAACTGACCTCTTATTCTCAATCCATGCCCTCTGGTACTGGACTCTCCCAACATCTGGAACATATTTCCTGCCTCAATTAATTATCGTTTAATTATCTTAAACGTTTCAATCAGATCCCCTCTCAATCTCCTCAATTCCAGTGTGTACAAGCCCAATCTCTCCAATCTTTCTGCGTAAGACAGCCCTGCCATCCCAGGAATCAACCTAGTGAATCTACGCTGCACTTCCTCAATTACCAGAATGTCCTTCCTTAAACCTGGAGACCAAAACTGTACACAATATTCCAGGTGTGGTCTCACCAGGGCCCTGTACAAATGCAAAAGGACATCCCTGCTCTTGTACTCAATTCCCCTTGTAACAAAGGCCAACATTCCATTTGCCCTCTTCACTGCCTGTTGCACTTGCTCATTCACCTTCATTGACTGATGTACTAGGACTCCTAGGTCTCTTTGCATTTCTCCCTTACCTAACTCTACACCGTTCAGACAATACTCTGCCCTCTTGTTCCTGCTTCCAAAGTGGATAACTTCACATTTATTCACATTGAATGACATCTGCCAAGTATCTGCCCACTCACCCAGCCTATCCAAGTCTCCCTGTATTCTCCTAACGTCCTCTTCGCATGTCACACTGCCACCCAGTTTAGTATCGTCAGCAAACTTGCTGATATAGTTTTCAATGCCCTCATCTAAATCGTTGACATAAATCGTAAAGAGCTGTGGTCCCAATACAGAGCCCTATGGTACCCCACTAGTCACCTCCAGCCAGTCCGAGAAACACCCATTCACTGCTACCCTTTGCTTTCTATCTGCCAACCAGTTTTCTATCCATGTTGAAACCCTGCCCCCAATGCCATGAGCTCTGATTTTACTCACCAATCTCCTATGTGGCACCTTATCGAATGCCTTCTGAAAATCTAGGTACACTACATCCACTGGCTTACCCTCGTCTAACATCCTTGTTACACCCTCAAAAAACTCCAACAGATTAGTCAAGCATGATTTGCCCTTGGTAAATCCATGCTGACTCGGCCTAATCCTATTACTGCCATCAAGATATGCCACTATTTCGTCCTTAATAATGGACTCAAGCATCTTCCCCACGACTGACGTTAGGCTAACAGGGCGATAGTTCTCCGTTTTCTCCTTCCCTCCCTTCTTGAAAAGTGGGATAACATTAGCCACTCTCCAATCTTCAGGAACTGATCCTGAATCTAAGGAACATTGGAAAATGATTACCAATGCATCTGCAATTTCCTGAGCCACCTCTTTTAGAACCCTCGGATGCAGACCATCTGGACCCGGGGATTTATTAACCTTCAGTCCTATCAGTCTACTCATCACAGTTTCTTTCCTAATGTCAATCTGTTTCAATTCCTCTGATATCTTATGACCCTGGCCCATCCATACATCTGGGAGATTGCTTGCGTCCTCCCTGGTGAAGACAGATCTAAAGTACGCGTTAAATTCTGTTGCCATTTCCCTGTTTCCCATAACTATTTCTCCCAATTCATTCTTCAAGGGGCCAACATTGTTCTTAACTATCTTCTTTCTCTTCACATAGCTAAAAAAGCTTTTGCTATCCCCTTTTATATTCCTGGCTAGACTGAGCTCATACCTGATTTTTTCTCTCCGTATTGCTTTTTTAGTTAAGATCTGCTGTTCCTTAAAACTTTCCCAATCATCTGTATTCCCACTTATCTTAGCCCTGTCATACTTCTTTTTCTTTAATGCTATACAATCTCTGACTTCCTTTGTCAACCACTGTGGCCCCTTCCCCCTCTTTGAATCCTTCCTTCTCATTGGAATGAACTGCATTTGCATCTTTTGTATTATGCCCAAGAATATCTGCCACTGCTGATCCACTGTCTTTCCTGCCAGGGCATCCGCCCATTTAACTTTGGCCAGCTCTTCCCTCATGGCTCCGTAGTCTCCTTTATTTAATTGCAACACTGACACCTCTGATCTGCCCTTATCGCTCTCAAATTGTAGATAAAAACTTATCATGTTATGATCACTACTTCCTAATGGCTCCTTTACTTCAAGATCACTTCTCAATTCCTGTTCATTACACATCACCAAGTCCAAAATAGCCTCGTTCCTGGTTGGCTCAAGCACAAGCTGTTCCAAAAATACATCCCTTAGACACTCCACAAACTCCCTATCCTGGGGTCCAGCTCCTACCTGATTCTCCCAGTTCACCTGCATGTTGAAATCTCCCATAACGACTGCATTACCTTTAGCACATGCCAATGTTAACTCCCTAATCAACTTGTACCCAATATCCACGCTACTGTTTGGGGGCCTGTACACAACACCCATTAGGGTCTTTTTACCCTTACTGTTCCTCAGCTCAATCCACACAGACTCTACTTCCCCTGTTCCCAAGTCACCTCTTGCTAAGGACTGAATCTCATTCCTCACCAACAGGGCCACCCCACCCCCTCTTCCCATATTTCTGTCTCTACGATAGCACGTATACCCTGGTACACTCAATTCCCAGGCCTGATCCCCTTGCAGCCATGTCTCCGTTATCCCAACAATATCATAGTTCCCCATTTTCATCTGAGCTTCAAGCTCATCTGTCTTATTTCTGACACTACGCGCATTCAAGTATAGAATTCTTAGCCCATTCCTCCATCTTTGCTTAAAACACCGTCTATTGTACCTAACCCAGCTCCTTGAACTTCCATCGGGCTAATTGCACCTTGAATTTTGATGACCTTCTCAAGATCACCCAAACCTTCTACACATTTAACCCCATGCTCCTTCTGAAAAACCCTCTGTATCTGGATCCCTGCCCCCTGCACATCTAGTTTAAACCCCCCCCCCCCCGAGCAGCACTGGCAAACATTCCTGCAAGAATGTTAGTACCCCTCCGGTTCAGATGTAGACCGTCCCTTCGAAACAGATCCCGATGTCCCTGGAACAAAGACCAATTATCCAAAAACCTGAACCCTTCCTTCCTGCACCATGTTCTCAGCCTCGTATTAATGTGCATAATCATTCTATTCTTCACCTCACTCGCACGTGGCACAGGTAGCAATCCCGAGATTGTCTCCCTGGAGGTCCTGCCTTTCAGCTTCACTCCTAACTCCCTGAACTCTCTAAGCAGGACCCCCTCACTCACCTTACCTACATCGTTGGTCCCTACATGGACCAACATCTGGGTTCATGCCCTCGTTCTCAAGAATAACCTGCACCCGATCTGAGATGTCCCAGACCCTGGCACCAGGGAGGCAACATACCATCCGAGACTCCCGATCTGCCCCACAAAATCTCCTATCTGCCCCCCTGACTATAGAATCCCCTAAAACTATCGCTCTCTTCTCTTCCCTCCTCCCCTTTCTAGTTGAGGGTTCAACCTCTGTGCCAGAAGCAGGACCACTACAACTCATTCCTGGTAGGTCATCCCCATCAACAGTATCCAGTACGGTATACTTATTGTTAATGGGAATGGCCGCAGGGGTGCTCTGCTCTCTCTGCCTGCTCCCCCTGCCTCTCTGGACTGTGACCCATCTGTCTACTTCTTGGATTTTTGGTGTGACTACCTCCTGATAACTCCTATCTATCTGTGCCTCTGCCTCCCGAATGATCCATAGTTCATCCAGCTCCTGCTCCAACTCCCTAACTCGGGCTGATAGGAGCTGCAGCTGGACGCACCTTTTGCAGGTGTGGTCATCAGGGACAACTGTGTTGACCCTGACTTCCCACATACTGCATACGGAGCACACCACTGGTCTGACTGTCTCCCCCATACCTGAACTGGATTAATAGAATAAGTCTAAAAAGCACCTAGCGACCTTACCTTCTTCCCCTCAGCGAACAATCACACAGGCTTACCGAAGTCCCCTTACGCCGAAGCCCACTTAGCCAAAGCCCAGGACTCTGCTTCCACGGACTCCCCCTTAGCCAAAGCCCAGGACTCTGCTTCCACGGACTCCACTGCCCGCTCTGACAAGAAGTCCTGCCTTTTAAAGTGCGCGCTCGACGCTGACGTCACTCGCGCCTGCGCAGTTCCCCCTCCTCCACAGGTATTGACCAGGTAGGCTTAAATCCTACCTACAACGGTCGAATTCTCTGAGATCCCAGCTGAATCACAAGCTGTAACTTCCTCCCGATCCCGATTGGTGTATCCATCAATATTGCCAGCAGGGGTGATCTTCTTTTTTGTGATCAAGAAGGATGGCACGCTCTGTCCCTGAATTGATTATTGGCCCCTAAACAGCATCATAGTGAAGAACTACTACCCTCTGTGTTCGAACATCTCCAGGATGCAACCATATTTTCCAAGATAGATCTGCACAATACTTACAACCTCGTTTGTATCTGAGAAGGAGATAAGTGGAAAACAGCCTTCAAAACCTCCACTGCCACCGCCAGTCCAAAGCCCATCCTTCCTCACTTGTGCATTGCTGCTCCAGTAATTTGGGGATTAGAGGCGGTCTCCCTCCTCTGACCTTCCCTGACCAGAAGATTGATGTGAGAGTTCCTGCTGCTGAACAGCTGTTCCAACACTACAAGCATACGTGGAGATGGGCAGGACTTCTCTGCTGCATGCTTAGAAATAACATGCCTGGGAGGCTGATCAGCTCTGCCAACGGCTGAGGCCTCTCATGCCAGGGGAGAAAATCTGACTGGCATATGAAAATCTTCCCTTGAAAGTCAAGAGCCACAAATTGGCTCCACACTATGTGAGGTCCATTCGTAGTGGAAAAGACTATCAACAAGTATGATACAGATTGCGCCTTCCATGTTCAATGAAGATGCACCCAGAGTTCCATGTTCAAATTCAAGCCAGTGAATACCTTGACCCTGGCTTCAGTCACACTCTCTCCACCTCCTCCCTGCTTGCTGAATGGTTCCCTGGTCTGTTCTGTGCAGCACCTCCTGGCATCTTGCTGGCCACAGGCCAGGGTCTAGTATCTCATGGATTGGGAGGGGTAATAAACATTATTGGGTTCCAGTCCATGCATTCTTGACAAGTCTCTCATCCGGGACTTCCAGCAAGCTCAGGTCTCTGGCATCTCGGGAGCTGTGCCTAGGGAGAGAGGGCCTGTCACAACTGTGGATTCTGTCACAGGGTCTGCATGCCCTGCAGGTGGGTTGTGGAATGGGCTCAGCAATCAACCCTCGTGAGTATGCACGTTCTAGCCAATTGGTGTTCCATTGTGGTGATAGTGAACTTCCTCTTGTTTCAGTCTTGTTGAGCCTTGACCAAAAACAGAACATCATCTAAGCTCCCTACTTACCATTGTCCTGGTTCTGGGAAAGAAGGCTACCAAGACTGATGCTGTTAGGAGCAGTAACTATTTAGTATCAGGCTCTTGAACAAAGGAGGATAACTACACTCATCTATTGAGATGTTTCCACAACCAATGATCTCACTTTAAGAACTCTTTATCTTGTTATTTCATGCTCTCATTATGTATTGTTATGTAATGATCTCTCTCTCTCTCTCTCTCTCCTCCCCCCCCCCCCCAAAACCCTTGGGCCATATCTGCACACCCTGTCACCTGGAGCTTTGGTGATTTGCATAATTCAGTTCTGATATGTAAATTCAGCTGATGTTTGAGAATCTAATTTTACTTCCAGGAAAACCAGAAGAGAATTTCCTGGTTCTTGGATTTTGTACAGGTGACAGTGATGTTGAGTACCTTAATTTTCCTGTTTTCCAACCCCTTTTGTTGACATTACCGATACACAGCTGATTTTAACTTCCTGTCTACACTGAATGTGAAAGGGAATTGTTCAGAAGTTTCACTTTTGCAGTCTTAATATTTCTGATAAGGGGAAAACACTGTAACCATGTTTTATTCTTGATGATCTACACCAGTTGCTGTAATTGTCTGTACTCTTCTAAAATATCATACAGAACATTTCAATCTGATGTCAAAAACTTTCCAAAACTTTTAAGTAGGCATTATTTTGACATTGATGCAACTTGCAAGCTGTTCTGTTACAGACTTAGACTTACCTGTAAGCAGCCAATTCCTCTGACAGGGTCTCCTTCATAATCCTCATATTATCATTCTTTTTCTTCTGTATAACAAGCTCTGTTTTCAGGATGCTGACTTTGGCTTCTAACTCCCTTATCTCTGTCTGATACATTGATAAATGTTCATTGAGTAATATTTCAAGTTTGGAAGTTTGTTTTCACAATAATACTGTAGAAATGGAGTCATTTAGCATTTTTCAGAAATGATGCAATTTCAGAAAATTCCTCAAATGAATTAACTAAATGATATCAAAACTTCAGCAAACAACCCTGGTGACCTCACATTAGCTTGGTGATGGGTACCAGGGGAAGGAGATGTATGTAATCTGTTTAAAGGCTGAGGAGATGAGAGCAAGTAGGAACAATAATATTTAGAGAAACTTGTACTGTTCAGAGGAAGCTTAGCTCCTGTATTGGGCGGCGGGGGAAGGGGAGGAAGAAATGTTAGGTGGTAGGAGAAAGGTAAAACCGGGAGAGAGGGAGAGGGTGAAGTAAAGAGCTGGGAAGTTGATTGGTGAAAGAGATTAAAGGCTGGAGAAGGGGGGGATCTGATAGGAGAGGACAGAAGTCCATGGAAGAAAAGGAAGGGGGAAGAGCACTGGGAGAGGTAATGGGCAGGTAAGGAGATAAGGTGAGAGAGAGATCAGGAAAGCGGAATGGTGAAGGCATTTACTGGAAGTTCAATGTTCATTTCATCAGGTTGGAGGATACGCAGATGGAATACAAGGTGTTACTTCTCCAACCTGAGTGTGGCCTCATCATGGTGGAATGAGAACAGGAAATAGAATTGAAATGGGTGGCTACAAGGAGATCTCATTTTTTTCTGGAAGATGGAGCAGAGAAGAGGTCTTCCAATCTATGTCTGGTCTTACTGATGTACGGGAGGTCACACTGGGAGCTCCAGATACAGTAGATGACCCCAACAAACTCATAGATAAAGTGTCGCCTCACTTGGAAGATCTGTTTGGACCCTGAATGGTAGTGAGGAAAGAGGTGTAGGGTCAGGTATAGCACTGGTTCCACTTGCAAGGATAAGTGCCAGGAGGGAGATCAGTGGAGAGGGATGAAAAGACAAGGGAGTTGCATAGGGCGTGATCCCTGTGGAAAGCAGAGAGTTCGGGGTGGGAGAGAAAAATGTGCTTGGTGGAGGGATCCCTTTGGAGATGGTAGAAGTTATGGAGAATTATGTGCTAGATGCGGATGCTGGTAAGATGGTAGGTGAGAATAGGAGGAACCCTATCCTTGGTATGGTGACAGGGGAAAGGGGTGAGGGCAGACCTATGTGAAATGGGAGAGATGCAGGTGAGGGCAGCGTTGATGGTGGTACTGGGAGTGGAAACAAATTAAGGCTGTGGAGTCAATAAACAATAAAGCAATAAACAGCTTCTGGAGGAACTCAGCAGGTCGAGCAGCATCTGTGGGTGGAGAGTGAGGAGGAAGAATTATTGTGGACACCAGGTTATCTCTGGATCTGTACCTTGCTGGAATTCAGAAGGAAGAGGCCTAGACAGAGTAGATGTGGAAAGGACGTTTCCCATGGTGGGAGAGTCTAGGACAAGAGGGCACAGTGTCAGGATAGAGGGGTGCTCTTTCAAAACAGAGATACGGGGAAATTTCTTCAGCCAAAGGGTAGTGAATTTGTGGAATTTGTTGCCACATGCAGCTGTGGAGGCCAGGTTGTTGGGTGTATTTAAGGCAGAGATTGATAGGTTCTTGATTGGACATGGCATCAAAGGTTACGGGAGAAGGCCGGAAACTGGGGTTTAGGAGGGAAAAAAAAGGATCAGCCATGATTGAATGGCAGAGCAGACTCAATGGGCCAGATGGCCTAATTCTGCTCCTATGCCTAATAGTCTTATAAAGGACTATGCCTAAAAAGTTGAGAGGAATGCTATTACAGCAATACAATGTTGTAAAGCTAAGAAATGCATCCCTTTGAAAGAAATATATTTTATTGCAAGATATAAAAATGACCACTTCCGGAATAACCAGCAGTTCCTTTCTCTCCACAGAAGATGCTCAACCCATTGAGTTATATTGTGACATTTATGTACTTTGAGTTCCCTCAGCAGATTGTTGGTTGCTCCAGATTCCAATATCTGCCATCTCCTGTGTCTCCACCTCTAGAATGTTTTGTGTCAGTCTGAAAATCTCACAGGCCTTCCTCACCCATTTTCATTGCCGAGGATGGACTGAATAATCACAAGAGAAGTACAGTCAGAAATAGAACCTTCACCAGCTCTAATGTCCATGTAAACGAGTACCTCCCTGTACCAGCACCAGGTGTGTAACTGACCCCATCCTGGGGTTTTGCATGCTTGTCTAAAATGCAAGGCCATAAGACCATAAGACATAGAAGCATAATTTAGCCATTCAGCCCATCAAGTCTGCTCTACCATTCCATCATGGCTGATCCTGGATCCCACTCAACCCCATACATCTGCCTTTTCACCATATCCTTTGATGCCCTGGTTCTTAAATGTTGAGAGAGCATCAGCTTAAACCACAGCTTAAACCAACCTGAAATCCACAGAACCCTTCCTTAATGGTATTAGTTCATGGCATAAAAAGGTTGGGAACCCTTGGCTTAAACCATCCTCTCAGCTGGTGTGATCCACTGTGGAGGCTGTCAATGAGTGTATTTAAGGCAGAGGTTGATAGATTCTTGACTGATGGGGGTTAAAGGTTATGGGGAGAAGACAGGAAAATGGGTTTGAAAAAATTCAGGAATAATTGAATAGTAGAGCAGATTGATGGGCTGAATGGCCTAATTCTGCTCCTATACTTTATGGTCTTATGGTCTCATTACAAGCACCTCTAGGTGAAAAGTATTTTTCATTGAATCTTCTCTAAACCTACTATTCTTTAGTTCAAATCTTTGCCTGCTGGTCTTGGACACCTTTGTCTTAGTGAAATGTTTCTTTTAAAGGTGGCCCATCAAATTTTCAGATGACATAAGGCAGTCTGATGAAGAGACAGTGCTACCCTTTCTATGCCTCTCCCACAGTTCATCAGGCCACGCCTCAGCTTCCTCTGCTTCTCCGGTATCTCCATGCAAGTTAAGCACTCCATCTCAGCGATCATCCTTGTGAATCTACTCTGACATTATAATGTTGGATCAGAAATCCCAGTAATCTCTGAGACTGTAATACTTTCAACTCTTTGCCTAATCCCCTAAATTCCTTTTTCAAATCTTCATCTTCTTACCCCACAACAATTGTACACATCGCAATCTCTGGCTGTTCACCCTCCCATTTCAGAATGTCCTATATATGCTCCAGCCAGACAGTCAGACATACTTTATTGATCCCGAGGGACATTGGGTTTTGTTACAGTCGCACCAACCAAGAATAGTGTAGAAATATAGCAATATAAAACCATAAATAATTAAATAATAATAAGTAAATAAAGCCAAGTGGAAATTAGTCCAGAACCAGCCTATTGGCTCAGGGTGTCTGACACTCCGAAGGAGGAGTTGTAAAGTTTGATGGCCACAGGCAGGAATAACTTCCTATGACTCTCAGTGTTGCATCTCGGTGGAATGAGTCTCTGGCTGAATGTACTCTTGTGCCTAACAAGTACATTATGGAGTGGATGGGAGACATTGTCCAAGATGGCATGCAACTTGGACAGCATCTTCTTTTCAGACACCACCATCAGAGAGTCCATTTCCACCCGCACAACATCACTAGCCTTACGAATGAGTTTGTTGATTCTGTTGGTGTCTGCTACCCTCAGCCTGCTGCCCCAGCACACAACAGCAAACATGACAGCACTGGCCACCACAGACTTGTAGAACATCCTCAACATCGTCCGGCAGATGTTAAAGGACCTCAGTCTCCTCAGGAAATAGAGACGCTCTGACCCTTCTTGTAGACAGCCCCAGTGTTCTTTGACCAATGTGTCCTTGTTCCTGGAACCGGGGAGGGAACACACTATCCATTTTTAAAAGGTGCTTTTAATGCTAAGCTGTCTTTCCACATTAGTCTTCACCACTTGATGTGACCTCTTTGGATTATATCTGCTACTGCCTGCCAGTTTCAATCTATAACAATGCCTGGCATTGCCAAATTTTGTTTCATCTGTAATCTCCATAAAGTTGCTCCTGCACTAAGTGTAACAGACTGAGAGGTGACCTTATAGAGGTGTATAGGGTGAATACTTTCAGCCTTTTTCCCAGGGTTGGGGAATTAAAAACCAGGCAGAGCAGATTTCAGGTGAGGGGTAGCTCCTTCATGAAGCAAGTGCTTTACATTTGAAACGAATTGCCAGAGGAACTGGTTGAGGCAGGTACAAATACAACATTTAAAAGTTACATGGATAGGGAAAAAACTCCTCCCTTCCTTTATTCCCCACTCTGGCCTTTCACCTTTTCTCACCTACTTATTACTTCCCCCCCGGGTCCCCTCCTCCTTCCCTTTCTCCCCCTCCTCTCCAATCAGATTCCTTCCTCTCCAGTGGACTGCTTCTCAAAATGATGTATTTAAATATAGAAAATAAAATACATAGGATTACAAAAGAAACTGTTATCAAATATAAAATCAGACTGTGATATAGTAATAGATGTGCTTTATTAACATGTTAGATAACAAGACTACATTTAACAACTGCAAGGTAATATGAAAATATCTGTATTTCTATTGGTGACAAAGTCACAGGTACTGCTAATACTACTGTGGTTTGTTGCCTACATTCATCATTGAAGGAAATACTAAATTTCAGTTTGAGGTTAGTGAAAATAAAGATGTAATTTTTTCCCAGCCAAGTTCACAGACCCCCAGAGTTTATCCATGGACCCCAAAAGGTGTGTAGACCCCAGATTAAGAACCCCTGGTTTAGAGGGATGTGGGATAATAGGACTAACTTTGATGGGAATCTTGGCTGGCATGACTAGTCAGGCTGAATGGCTTGTTCCCATGCAGTATTGACTTTAATAATTCCTCTTACAAACCCTCTCAAACCCTAATGCCCTCTCTGAGTTGATTTTGAAACCAATAGAGGCCTTTTTCTTTAAACCTATACATTTGGTTTTGATTTTAAAGTGAGAAAACTAAATTTAGATTGAAATCAGAATGCATGAGATTTCTCCCATTACCCTATTATAAAAAAATTACTTGTCTCTTTACCTGATAAAGCGCAATGTCCTGGCCCCTCTCCTCTTGTGTTGCCTGCAGTTGTCGCTGGAGGAATTGCTTCTGGGTGCTCAGTTTTGCTCCCTGATCCAGCAGCACCTGCAGCTGCTGCCTGAACCCTTTAATCTCCTGCTGTGTGCGACGTAGGAATTCAGTCCTGTTTTGATCCCATTTCATCAGATTTTCCAGTTTGGGTTCATAATATTTCTCTAGCCACTGTCTTTGCTCAGCTAAAATCGTCTGGAATTCGTCTGTTTGCTGGCTTTTTGATATGGACACGCTATTGATAGTGTTTCTGATGTTTTCCAGTTTGTGGATTGCTTGGTTTATTTCTTCTTGCTGGTGATCTTTAAGCACAACCAGTTCATCAGAGAGGAGCTGTGCCTCGGATTCTAAAGCTTCTTGTTCTAACGCCATCTGGGGAAGGCTTTGATTACTGGTGCTCACCTCATGTTTGTAGGTCATTTGAGTTTTTATAATTTCAAACAGTTTCCTTTTGGTAGATTTGATCTCCTCCTTGTAGTTTTCACATTCAATCTCTGCCTCTGATTTACCCTGGAAAAGCACCAGCAGCTTTGCCCGCAGGTCGCAAACCTCTTGGATCTTTGGTTCTTTCACAAAGATTAATTCTCTAATAAGATTTTCCCTTTCTTCCAAGAGTTCCTCCAAGGAGTCAATGCATCTTTGAAAGCGTCTCCCTACTGCTTGCAGGGTATCAACAGCTTGCATAATGTCCACAGGTGACTCATCAGAAAACTCGCCCTTTGTATCCTGCAGTCGTCACAAGGAAAAACAAGAAACTTATGATGCATTCATTTGATCATAAGATTCCCCTAGTAAGTAGAATGAGCAGCCAGTGGAAGTGGTTGAGGCAGGTACAATAATATCATTGAAGAGGCACGTAGAGAGGAGGGGCTTGGAAGGACATGGGCTGAATGCAGGAAATTGGGACTAGTTGGGTGGGTATAATGGTCAGCGTGTACTGGTTGGGCAGAAGAGCCTACGTCTGTGTTCTATTACTCTGTGACTCGATAACTCTAATTGTTCTTCCTAATTAGTCTTGTGGCCTTTTGTCCTTATCCTTACAAAACACTGGGTACCATAATGAGTGATTCTTGTGTACTTGCAGTGCTTGTGAAAATGAGGCCATTCTCCATGGACAACCAGTAAACTGACTTGGTTTCTACTGATGTTCATATTTGCAGGGACACAGATTATTTTTCCGTTGTAAATAAACCCTGGTGGCACAGGCAAGGTGGTGAGGAAGGCACCACCATCTTGTCTTCATCAGCCTGGAAATGAGTTGGGCACATAGCTACACCAGTGCACCATGTTGGTTAAACCAACATTGACAGATACATTAACGACATATAAGAGGTACATGGATGATAGAAAATTGATGGACTATGTAGGAGGGAAGGATTGATCACAGAGATGACTACAATACTGTCCAAAATTCTTAAGCACTTATACTGTATACAGGTGAGGTGCCTAAGACATCTGCACAGTACTGTAGTAATTTTATGTATTACACTGTACTGCCATACAAAAAAACAGATTTCATGACATATGTGAGTGATGATAAACCTGATTTAGATATGGGTCTCTATTGTGGACTGAGAGTGGGAGGGAGCCAGGGAGAGGGAAATCATGGTTGGGAAAAGGGGAAGGGAGCGGGAAGGGGGCGGGAAGCACCAGATAGATAATCTGTAATGATCAATAAACCAATTGCTTGGAATCAAATGACCTTGCCTGGTGTCTCAGAGCTGGGGTGTCTGTACCCACACCATCCCCTATATACAGTATATACCTATATACAGTATATACAGTATATACCTAAGATTTTTACCCAGTACTGTGTGTAGGAGGGAAGGGTTAGATTGATCATAGAGTACCAATGTTTTTGGCAAGACATTGTGGGCTGAAGGGCCTGTACTATGCTTTGGTGTTCTATACCACCGTAAAACCATGAGAAGGTAACGCAGAGGAGCAGTATCAGGCCATTCAGTCCATCATATCTGCTACACCATTCTACCATGGCTGATTTATTATCCCTCTCAACCTCATTCTTCTGCCTTCTTCCTGTAACATTTGACACCATGACTAATCAAGAACCTATCAACCCTTGCTTTAAATATACTCAATGACTTGTCCTCCAGAGCCATCTGTGGCAATGAAATCCTTAGATTCACCATCACCTGTCTAAAGAAACTTCTCCTTATAGAAACCTATGGCACAATACAGGCCCTACAGTCCACAAAGTTCTGCCGTACATGTCCCTACTCGGCTTACCTTTAGCCCTCTATTTTACTAAGCTCCATGCACCTATCTAAAAGCCTCTTAAAAGACCCTATCATATCCGCCTCCACCACCGTTGCCGGCAGCCAATTCCACGCACTCACCACTCTCTGAGTAAAAAACTTACCCCTGACATCTCCTCTGTACCTACAGCTCAGCACCTTAAACCCGAGTCCTCTTGTGGCAACCATTTCAGCCCTGGGAAAAGGCCTCTGACTATCCACACGATCAATACCTCTCATCATCTTGTACACCTCTATCAGGTCACCTTTCATCCTCCTTTGCTCCAAGGAGAAAAGGCCGAGTTCGCTCAACCTATTCTCATAAGCCATGCTCCCCAATCCAGGCAACATCCTTGTAAATCTCCTCTGCACCCTTTCTATAGCTTCCACATCCTTCCTGTAGTGAGGCGACCCGAACTGAGCACAATACTCCATGTTGGGTTTGAGCAGGGTCCTATATAGCTGCAACATTACCTTTGGCTCCTAAGTTCAATTCCATGATTGATGAAGGCCAATGCACCATACGCTTTCTTAACCACAGAGTCAATCTGTGCAGCTGTTTTGAGTGTCCTGTGGACTCGGACCTCAAGATCCCTCTGATCCTCCACACTGCCAAGAGTCATACCATTAGTACTATATTCTGCCATCATATTTGACCTACCAAAATGAACTACTTCACACTTATCTGGGTTGAACTCCATCTTCCACTTCTCAGCCAAGTTTTGCATCCTATCAATGTCACGCTGTAACCTCTGACAGCCATCCACACTATTCACGACACCTCAAACCTTTGTGTCATCAGCAAACTTACTAACCCATCCCTCCACTTCCTCATCCAGGTTATTTATAAAAATCACGAAGAGCAAGGGTCCCAGAACAGATCCCTGAGGCACTTCACTGGCGACCAACCTCATATGCAGAATATGACCCGTCTACAATCACTCTTTGCCTTCTGTGGGCAAGCCAGTTCTGGATCCACAAAGCAATGTCCCCTTGGATCCCATGCCTCCTTACTTTCTCAATAAGTCTTGTATGGGGTACCTTGTCAAATGCCTTGCTGAAATCCATATACGCTACATCTACTTCTCTTCCTTCATCAATGTGTTTAGCCACATGCTCAAAAAATTCAATCAGGCTCGTAAGGCACAACCTGCCCTTGACAAAGCCATGTTGACTTCTAATCATAATATACCTCTCCAAATGTTCATAAGTCCTGCCTCTCAGGATCTTCTCCATCAACTTACCAACCACTGAGATAAGGCCCACTGGTCTATAATTTCCTGGGTTATCTCTACTCCCTTTCTTGAATAAAGGAGCAACATCCGCAACCCTCCAATCCTCGGGAACCTCTCCTGACCCCATTGATGATGCAAAGATCGTCGCCAGAGGCTCAGCAATCTCCTCTCTCACCTCCCACAGTACCCTGGCATACATTTCATCCGGTCTCGGAGACTTATCCAACTTGATGCTTTCCAAAAGCTCCAGATCTGACACCTGACCAGGTTCATTTCCCAAAACCAAATCAAGTACAGCCTCTCCTCTTGTAGGCTTATCTACATACTATGTAAAGAAATTTATCTGAACACACCTAACAAACTCCACCCCATCTGAACCCCTTGCTCTAGGGAGATGCTAATTGATATTTGGGAAATTAAAATCTCTCATCATGACAACTCTGTTATTATTACACCTTTCCAGGATCTGTTTCCCTATCTGCTCCCCGATATCCCTGTTACTACTGGGTGGCCTGTAAAAAACACCCAGTAAAATTATTGACCCCTTCCTGTTCCTAACCTCCACCCACAGAGACCACCTTTTCTGCAGCCATGACAATATCTCTGATCAACAGTGCCACACCGCCACCTCTTTTATCTCTGTTCTAAATGGATGTCCCTCTATTTTGATGCTGTGTCCACTTGTACTAGACTCCCCCTCTCCAGGAAACATCTTCACATTCACTCTGTCAAGGTATTTCAATATTCAAAAAGTTTCCATGAGATCCTCCTCTTTCATCTAAACTCCAGTGAGTACAGGCCCAGAGTCATCAAACACACCTCATATACTAAACCTTTCATTCCCAGAATTATTCTCATGAACCTCATTTGGACTCTCTCAATACCAGCCCATCCATTTTTAGATATGAGGCCAAACCTGCTCACAATACTCCAAATAGTGTCTGATCAAAATGCTTATAAAGCCTCAGTATTGCAATCTTGATTTCATATTCTAGTTCTCTCAAAACGAATGCTAAAATTGCAGAAATTATCAGAATGCTAAAATTGTCTTCTTTACTACCAACTTAGGGTTTCAGCACTTAAGTTACAGAGAAAGGTTGAACAAGTTAGGTCTTTATTCTTTGGAGCATAGAAGGTTGAGGGGGGACTTGATAGAGGTATTTAAAATTACGAGGGGGATAGATACAGTTGACGTGGATAGGCTTTTTCCATTGAGATTAGGGGAGATTCAAACAAGAGGACATGAGTTGAGAGTTAAGGGGCAAAAGTTTAGGGTTAACACTTTGGGGGAACTTCTTTACTCAGAGAGTGGTAGCTGTGTGGAAGGAGCTTCCAGTAGAAGTGGTAGATTTTGTCATTTAAAAAAAAATTGGATAGGTATATGGACAGGAAAGGAATGGAGGGTTATGGACTGAGTGCAGGTAGGTGGGACTAGGTGAGAGTAAGCGTTCAGCATGGACTAGAAGGGCCTAGATGACCTGTTTCCATGCTGTAATTGTTATATGTTATATGGTTATGTGGTTAATCTGCTAGATAATCTTTAAGGAATTCTGCACTAGGACTCCCAAATCTGTTTGCACCAGCAAATACAAAATACTGGAGGAAAAGAATGTGCTAGGCAAAGTCAAAGGTCTTGAGCTGGTACCCAGACCAGATGGACTATGTCCCAGAGTCTTGAGTGCAGGGGTGTGTCTATGGAAAATAGCGCCTATGGCAAGCACTGAAATTGCGCCCCCGGTCCAAACATCTGACACCCATCTTTTAGATAACATTACCATAATATCAGCTCAAAAATACAAATCAAGCTTGTTAATCTTTCAATTAACAAATTATGACACTACATGAAAATTATAACTGCACCTTCCTTGCTTTCATGGATGTAAATTGTCTATGATGGGATCAAAGTCAGTTTTTTCAGTTTCTTCTCTTTCTACACAGCAGAGCAAGATCACAGAGTCTGCCTTGACCCATGGAGGCTCTCAAATATGAAAATATTAGTTTTAACTTGCTGAATGATCTCTCACAGCTGGCGTTGGAAACTGCGGTGGTTAGCATTATCTGAATAGCATTGCGAAGATTGGGAAAGACACTCTCATCTCCATTCTAAACAATATATTCAAGAAGCTCTCCAGGTCTTGATATTTTCACGTTGACCCACCTTGATAGCAACATCCTGCAATCCAAAATTTCTTCATATAGCTGCTGTCCATCAACATCAGAGGTGTACAATTTGCCCAAATTTTCTCACTTCTTCTTTAGGTCATTACTGTTGGCACCATAACACAATCCCTCAACATCGAGAAGAAACCCAAACTTGGCAACAGGGTTGTGCAACGAGCGAACCTTTCGTCCATTTCTCTGTGAAGACAGTGAGTGTTCCCTTCATGACTCTTCCCATTTCCTCCTTAGCTGTTAACCCAGCGTCTCTTGAGTTCTCATCAGCTATTTATTTCTTTCGTCTCTGACGTCTTTTAACTTCAATATTCCATTCTTGACAGAGCCTGACTCCTTCTTCGAGTGACTCACTGACCAACACATCTCTTTCATCATAAAAATGATCTCGGAGGGCTTTCAAATCCAGGGCAGCATCGTGGAAGTTCATGCTAGGATCCTGCAGCCTCTTTTGAATATGATCAATGCGAATAAGTACAAATGTTTGTACTTTGTTCCAAAATCCTAGCAAAATCAGAAAATCATATCTCAACGTGCGGTTGTACAGCTGCCTTGCATCACTTCTTGTTTCACTGGTCTCGTTTTCATTGTCTATCATGTACTGGAGAACTTGAAGTATCTCCTCAAGGTACTTGTTGATGGGCTTCACTGTATCCGTCCTTGTACTCCACCTGGTTTTGGATTCCGACTTAACAACCAGAGGCACAGCATTTTTGAGTTTTTCCCAGCACTGTGTTGAACGAGAGAAAAACACATAGAGAGCTTCGATGGTTCCAAAAAACGTGACCATCATTGTATCCTGCTTGGCTGCATGTACACCCGCCAAGTTGAATGAGTGATTGTCGCAATTCACAAACACTGCCAGGTTGTTTTTCTCACTTATTCTTTGATGTAGGCAGCATGGCACACAGCAGTAGTGGCCTTTCGGATCTGTTGCTACTTTAGTTTTGAAATTTAATTTTAAGGCACAATTAGGGTTTTAGGGCAATGGATAACAGAGCTAATACCATTGCCAGATACTGCTACAATACAGAGATCGCCCAAAAACAAACCGTCATGAAAATTTGCTGGTTAGATTGTGTGACCTCGGCTTGCTGAGGGAATCTGGCCTTGAGTCCTCAGAGTCACCTGATGCTGGTGGCCAGAGTTGGGGACGTCATAAGCGAGGAAGCAGAAATGAGGCGAGCGGGCGGGAGTCCATGCCAGTAAAAAAGTAAGCCCTAGCCGGCCGGCTCTCCTGTCCATTCTGCTCTCCAATGTCTGCTTGCTGAGGGAATCGGGCCTGCAGTCCTCAGAGTCATCTGATGCCGGTGGCTGGAGTTGGGGATGTCATAAGTGGTGTGTGAGGAAGCGGAAGTGAGGTGGGTGAGCAGGAGTCCGTGCCAGGAGAAAAGCAAGCCCTAGCTGACCAGCTCTCCTGTCCATTCTGCTCTCCAATGGACAATAAATTGGACTACGTCTGTGGCAATGAAATACTCGGTGGGAGTACAAAAACAGACGGAATCCTGGAAGCTGCAATTCAGCTGTTTATTTATGTAACAGATTCTCCCCCAAGCCATCGGACTACTAACCTACCGCCCTCAGCTGTGCCTATTGTCTTGTTTATTATTTATTGTAATACCTGCACTGTTCTGTGTACTTTATGCAGTCCTGGGTAGGTCTGTAGTCTAGTGTAGTTTTTGTGTTGGTTTATGTAGTTCAGTGTAGTTTTTTGTGTTGTTCATGTAGCACCATGGTCCTGAAAAACGTTGTCTCATTTTTACTGTGTACTGTGCCAGTAGTTATGGTCAAAGTGACAATAAAAAGAGACTTGACTTGACTTGACTTGAACACCACTTCTGTGTCCAGCCATCATAGCAGGGTTGTCACAGCACTGTGACCAACAGTCTTGTAGCTCCATTTTATCCTTCTCTAGCTGTTTCAAGATGTCTTCAACCAAGCCCTCAGCATCCTTCTGGCTTATCTGGATAAAACCAAGGAAGGATTCTCTAACACATACTGTTTTCCTCTCAAATTCAACTTCCACATACCTCACTACTTCTGACATCTGCTCACGGTGTGCCTAATCAGGAGTCGAATCAAACATGAGACCATAGTACTTGGCTTTACAAATGCTTCTCAGTAAACTCTGATGAACAGTGGATGGCATCATGTGGATGAATTTGTTCTGGACACCTGGTGAAAGATAAAACGTGGATCCAGGATGACTTTTCAAATGAGGGAGGTGTTCTTTTATGACAGGGTCAAAGTAGTTTCAGTAAGCCAAGGAAACGTCCCACATTGGAGTCATCATCTAGCTGAAGTGACTCCCTGTGTCCTCGCATGGCCAGGTTCTGAGTCGCAAGGAATTTTATGCAGTGAAAGATTCTTGTCAAGCTATCACACCACTTCTGCTTTTCCTTCTCAATCTGTGACTGAAATACCGTGTCAATAATTCCTCTGTTTCCAGCTAAATTTCTTTCCATTTCTTTCCACTGTGTGAAGCATTCCCGATGATTCTTGGCATTTTCATGAACACTAATCCTTTCAGGTGCTTTCCACTGGTTGAATCCATTTTCCTGCTCCAATGAGGATTGATGGTCTGACTGGGAATAGAAAAGACAACAGATACAAAATGCAGACTCTTTAGAAGGGGAATAGACTAGCCATGAGTGAGTCACTTCCTCACCAAGACCATTTCCCAATTTCCTCTTGAACCAAGTTTTGTTCATTGAGCGGTTATTTGTTGTTCCCTCACCGTTCTGGAAATACTTCAAACCCAGCTTTGTTATTTCTGTTCTCAATGCATCAGGCAGAATTGCTTTTCCAGGTATTCTTGTCAAACTTCGGAAGTCCAATGTCATGCTGTTCAATCACTTCGAGACTTCTTAACACCATCCAGTTCACTAGGTTCAGTGTCGTCAGGTTCAATCTCATCAGGTAAATTCTCGTCAATAAACTCAACATCACCACCACCACCATCGTCTTCCCCTCCCGTCGTGTCCACGTTCTCTGTGGCAGCCTCACTTTTAATCTCATCATACTCAGATTTATCTGACTTGTCTTCCTCCTTGGCTTGTGATGCATTTGAACTTGATCCACTTTTGGATTCTAACAAACATATAGCAGGTGCAGGCGACTCCATGGAACATGTCAAACTACTTGTTCTGGGTTTTTTAAAGAAAGGCATGAAGAACTTGCTTGACTTCTTGGCTTCCTCCGCCTCCAACTTCCGTCTCTTCTGTCCTTCAGCTTCACTTTCTTTCTTCTTCGTGAAGAAATGCTTCATGGTCTTCTTACACAATGCTCTGAAATAAGGCCATCCTAGTGCTTCTGACCCATAATAATCAAAGACAGATCATACATCTGAAGAAAATTCTTTTTTCACTATCCGAGGATGGCTTGTCTGACTTTAACAGAAACTGCTCAGTGGCGCCCCCCTTCAAGTGGCGCCCAGAGCACGTGCCATACCTTAGATACGCCACGGCCTGAGAGAGGTTGCTGAAGAGATAACGGATGCATTGGTCAAGAATCACTTGATTCTACATTGGTCCAGGAGGACTGGAAAATTGCAAATGTCACTCCACTCTTTACGAAGGGAGGAAGACAAAAGGGAGGAAATTATAGGCCAGTTAGCAGAACCTCAGTGGCTGGGAAAGTGTTGGAGTCTATTAAGGTTTAGGTTTTGAGGTACTTAGAGACTAATATAAAATAAGTCAAAGTCAACATGGTTTCTGTAAAGGGAGATCTTGCCTGATAATCTGTTAGAGTTCTTCGAGGAAGTAACAAGCAAGATAGATAAAGGAGAGACAGTGGATGTCATTGACTTGGATTTTCAGTAGGGGGTTGATAAAGTGCCACACATGAGGCTGCTTAACAAGATAAAATACAATGGTGTTACAGGAAAGATACAGGCATGGATAGCAGAATGGCTGACAGGCAGGAAGCAGCAAGTGGGAATAAAAGGGGCCTTTTCTGGTTGGCTGCCAGCGTCTAGTAGTGTTTCTCAGGAGTCAGTATTGGGATCACTGCTTTTCACATTGTTTGTCAGTGATTTGGATAATGGAATTGATGGCTTTGTGGCAAAGTTTGCAGATGATATGAAGACAGGTGGAGGTGTAGGTGGTGCTGAGGAAGCAATGCAATTGCAGCAAGACTTAGACAGATTGGAAGACTGGGCATAAAGGTGGCAGATAAAATACAGTGTTGGGAAATGTATGAAAATACATTTTGGTAAAAGGAACAATAGTGCAGACTATTATGTAAATGGGGAGAAGGTTCAAACATCAGAGGTGCAGAGGGACTTAGGAGTCCTTGAGCAAGACTACCAGAAGGTTAATTTACAGGTTGAGTCTGTGGTAAAGAAGGCAAATGCAATGTTGGCATTTATTTCAAGGGAATAGAATATAAAAGCAAAGAGTTAATGCTGAGGCTTTATAAGACACTAGTCAGGCTGCACTTGGAGTATTGTCAACAGTTTTGGGCCCCATATCTCAGAAAGGATGTATTGTCATTGGAGAAAGTCCAGAGGAGATTCACAAGGATGATTCTGGGAGTGAAGAGATTAACATATGAGGAGTGTTTGGCTGCTTTGGTCCTGTACTCATTGGAAATGAGAAGAATGCTTGGGGGGAGGGGGAGCAGTCTTATTGAAACCTATCGAATTTTGAAAGGTCTAGATAGGGTGGGTGTGGAGAGGATGTTTCCAATGGTGGGCGTATCCAGAACTAGAGGGCACAGCCTCATTACTGAGGGATGACCCTTTAGAACAGAGGAAATTAGGATTTTTTTAGCCAGAGAGTAGTAAGTCTGTGGAATGCTCTGCTACAGACTATGGTGGACATCAAGTCCGTGGGTATACTTAAGGTAGAAGTTGATCATTTCCTGATCGGTCAGGCATCAAAGAATATGGCAAGAAGGCAGGTGTATGGGATTGAGTGGTACCTGGGATCAGCCATGATGGAATGGCAGAGATTCGATGGGCTGAATTGCCTAATTCTGCTCCTATGTGTTATGGTCTAATGGAACTCAGGAAGTCAGGCAGCATCTATGGAGAAGTTTGGAACAACAACAGAAGTTTCATCCATCTACTTGGGAAGAGTAGATGGCTGAAGAGTAGAGCCATTTAATCTCTTTGCCACAAACTCCATCATCATCCCTTTCCCTTGTAATGGCCTGAGGATGAACGAGACAGTTGGTCATCTTGACTTTTTATTTGATCCTGAGTGAGCTGCAGGCTGTCTGGCTCCACCTCCATCTCTGCTGAAACCTCTTCCCCTTTGCTGGCTTATTATTCCAATAATGTCCTGTGAGGCTTTCTATCTTCTACATCACAACATGGGAATATTGCTCCCACTTATTTCAATCAGCCTACCATGTCTGCACCAAATATGGTGCTGGTTTAAACAAATCCCATTGGTCTGAATCCCTCCATTCCCTGCCTGTTCACACCACAATCGGGTTCATTATCACTGATATATGTCATGAAATTTGTTGTTTTGTGCAGCAGCATATGTGATGCAATGGATTGTATGGGATGTCCAGGGAAGTGTATTATTGAAAAACCTAAGACATTGGAGTAGAAATAGGCCATTTGGCCCATTAAATCTGCTCCACCATTTCATCATGGTTGATCCATTTCCCTCAACCCCATTTTCTTTCCCATAACTTATCAGCCTTTGCCTTAAATGCACCTAGTGACCTGGCTTCCACAGCCATCTGTGGCAATGAATTCTACAAATTCACCACCTCTGGCTAAAGAGATACCTCCTCATCACTGTTCTAATGTGTCCCTCTATTCTGAGGTTGTGCCCTCGGTCCTAGACTTAGGATATGAAATCCTAGACATAGGAAACATCTTCTCCACTTCCATTCTATCGAGGCCTTTCAATATTCAATAGGTTTCAATGAAATCCCCCCTCATTTTTCTGAATTCTGGTGAGTACAGGCCCAGAGCCTTCAATTACTGCTCACATGATAGCTCTTTCCTTCCTGGAATCATTCTCGTGAAACTCCTCTGAATCTTCTCCAATGTCAACACATACCTTCTTAAATAAGGGGCTCAAAACTGTTCACAATACTCCGCATGAGGCCTCACCAGTGCCTTAAACAGCTTCAGCATTACATCCTTGCTTTTATGTTCTAGTCCTCTTGAAATGAATGTCAACATTGCATTTGCCTACCTTCCTCACCACCAACCTGCAAAGAAATCTTTAGGGATTCCTGCATGAGGACCCCATCTCCCTTTGTCCCTCAGATTTTTGAATTTTCTCCCTGTTTAAAAAATAGACTATGCTTTAATTCCTTTTAACCAAAGTGCATGACCATACACTTCCTGACATTGTGTTCCAGCTGCCACTCCTCTGCCCATTCTCCTAATTTGTCTAAGTCCTCTGCAGCCTCTCTGATTCTTCAACGTTACCTGCCCCTCCATCTATCTTTGTAAAGTTCACAAATATGGCCACAAAGCCATCAATTTCATTATTCAAATCACTGACATACAATGTAAAAATAATCGGTCCCAACACAGAGCACTGTGGAACACCAACAGTCACCAGCAGCCAATCTGAGAAGGATCTCTTTATACCCAATCTTTGCATTCTGCCAATTAGTCAATGCGCTATCCATGCTAGTATCTTTTCTATAACACCATGGGCTCTTATCTTGTTAAGCAGCCTCATGTGTGGCACCTTGTCAAAGGCCTTCTGAAAATCCAAGTACACAACATCCACCAATTTTATTTTGTTTATCCTTCTTGTTACTTCTTCAGATAATGTCCAATAGATTTGTCAGGCAAGACTTTTCCTTAAAGAAATGATGCTGACTTTAATGTATTTTGTCATGTGCTTCCAAGTACCCTGAAACCATATCCTTAACAATCAACTCTAAATCTTCTCAACCACTGAGGTCAGGCTAACTGGCCTATAATTTTGCTTCTTTTTCCTCCCTCCCTTCTTGAAGAGTGGAGTGACATTTGAAAATTTCCATTCCTCCAAAACTATGCCAGAATGTATTGATTTCTGATCTCATTGAGAGCACTGGGGAGTAGTCTATTTAGTCTAGATGATTTATCTACCTTCGGACCTTTCAGTTTCCCAAGCACCTTCCCCCTAGAAATAGCATCTGCCCCTTGACACTCTCAAACTTCCTGCATTCTACTAGTGTCTTCCACAGTGAAAATTGATGCAAAATACTTATTTAGTTCGTCCATCATTTCCTTCTGTCTAGTTACTATCACTTCGTCATTTTCTATTGGTCTGATATCCACTCTCGCCTCTCTTTTACTCTTTATATATCTGAAAAAATACTTTAGGTATCATTTTTGATGTTATTGGCTTTCTTACCTTCATATTTCATCCTTCATTTTTAATACTGTTTGTTCGTTTTTAAAAGCTTCCCAATCCTCTAACTGCCCAGTAATTTTTGCTCTATTATATGCACTCTCTTTTGCTTTAATGCTGGCTTTGACTTCCCTTGTCAGCCATGGTTGTGACATCCTGCCTTTAGAATACATCCTCTTCTTTGGGATGTATCTATCATGTGCCTTCTGAATTGTTCCCATAAACTCCAGCCATTGCTGCACTCCTGTCATCCATGCTAGTATTCCCTTCCAATCAACTTTTGCCAGCTCCTCTATCATGCCTCTGTAATTCCCTTTACTCCACTGCAATACTGATGCATCTGACTTTAGCTTCACTCTCTTACATTGCAGGGTGAATTCTATCACATTATGATCACTGTTTCCTGAGGGTTCCTATGCCTTAAGCTCCCTAATCATATCCGGTTCATTACACAATACCCAATCCAGAATTGGTAATCCCCTAGGGGGCTCAACCACAAGTTGCTTTAAAAACCATCTTGGAGGCATTCCACAAATTGTCTATCTTGAGATCTAGCAACAACTTGATTTTCCCAATCTATTTGCATATAGAACTCTCCCAGAACTAATGTAACATTACTTTTTTGACCTCTGGTGAAGAGGCTTGTCATGTTCATTCTTAGGTAACTCACTCACCTTTGATCCCCACTGGATACTAAGCTCTCACCTGTGGCTCCAAGTAGCTGTTTGCATGCAACAGTGGCCACAGCTCAGTACCTCACTTCAACAGTGGGCTAAACCTGGTAAGAGTAGCCGGAGGGCCTCATACCCCAGTGAATTATGAACATACTTGTCTTAGCATGTGAAGTCAGCTCAAGTGGAATGGGCAGATGAGATCTACAGTGAAATCAAGTGGCCATGAAGATGGTTCTGAGGCACAAACATCATGGTCATCCACTGCCACCAAGGAAGACCCTAGTATGTGATAACTACTCATAACACTGGACCAGGACTTTTAAGGTCGAGGGAATGGAACTGCCCCAGTACAACAGCTTTTCTAACTTTAAAAACTCTCCTGCACAGGTTTCCGTCATCGTTGGACACGATGTAAACCCATCATAGTACAATACATGAATCATTCGATAAATTACAATAAGAAATACATTTTAAAATAGAAAAAATAAGTAGTGCAAAAAAAGAGCAAAATTAGTGAGGTGGTGTTCATCAGTTTATTGTCTGTTCATTATTGTCTAATGCATTAGGGTTAGCAATACCCTAACCCTCTCTCAATGCTATCAAATCTACTCCCACCAACTCTGCTGGGAGAAAGACTCTGACTTCCTAATGAAGATAAGAGTAAAATATGTCAAAGGATCTTCCCCATTTCATCCACCTTTACTTTCCATACTTCAACGAGAACAGCAACTTTAACATACTTCAACAGCAACGAGATATCATTTTCACAGTCTGCACGATACTTCATCAGCAAATCCTGTCCAGTTTTCATTCTATTCTGTTCAAATGTGTGAAGCAACAGAATCCATTAAAGGAAATAAATCTCAAACTCCAAGGCTTTTGTGGACGGGCGAGTCATTTGGGAGCTGATTGGTTTTCAGTCACCACATGGAAAGGATATGCGTTTGCATCAGACAGCAGCTGCCTTGTGTTGATGATAAACAGCTCTCGTCCCTGCATAACAACCACTATTCTCGTATTAAAAATAGCTGACATGAGTAATGAAATGGTTGCCGAAATCTAAGCTGAATGCCTAGGTGTTCATCAGGACAAAGTCAGTATCTTACCATATTCTGTAACAGCCCCGGTGGTGCTTCGTGGAAAATTCACAAATGCAAAAAAGATGTCTTGACTGTTGTTAAGAATAGCGGCTAGGTTGATCTCAGAGGCAGATTGGTTTACAACCTCAGCTGTCAATTGATACTCCACCGTATGGCGCTCAAAATGAGCTTAACTCAAAATAATTTCAGCACTAGAGCTGAAATGTTTGGCCAAGGAAATAAAGAATGAATATATTTATTTTTTTAAATATGTCCTTGATGAATCATTAATTTACTATATTTGAAATAAACTACAGAAAATGTTCCTCATTTAACAATTAATTTAAATGACCATTCACATTTCGTGCTTGAGGCGAAGAGAGGACTGCTGCAGACCTCAGTTCAGCCTCTCCCTCTTCCCGCACTTCTTCAAGCCATCAGGATCTAAATCTGGTGCCATATCCGATAAATTTACATACCATCTTTCATTGGGGCAGATTTGACCAAGGCGATCTTTATTTCTTACTTATTTTACTTATTTTTGAGTTGCAGCAGGGTAACAGATCCTTCTGGCCTTACAGCCCTGTGCAGCACAGTGACACCCATGTGAGCAATTAACCTACCAACTGGTACGCCTTGGGAATGTGGGAGGAAACCAGAGCACCCAGAGGAAACCCACACGGTCATGGGGAGAATATATAAACTCCTTACATACAGTGGTGGGAATTAAACCTGGGCTGCTGGTCTGGTAAATGTCATTACACTGGTCACTACGCTGCCCTGCGTGCTCAGGAACATTCTAATTAGTGCCCAGGTAGGTTCTATCCAGAGGGTGGGACTCAATTTTCACAGAAACATAGAAACATAGAAAACCTACAGCACAATACAGGCCCTACAGTCCACAAAGTTCTGCCAAACATTTCCGTACCTTAGAAATTACTAGGCTTACCTATAGCCCTCTATTTTACTAAGCTCCACGTACCTATCTAAAAGCCTCTTAAAAGACCCTATTGTATCCACCTCCATCACCGTTGCCAGCAGCCCATTCTACACACTCACCACTCTCCGAGTAAAAAACTTACCCCTGACATCTCCTCTGTATCTATTCCCCAGCACCTTAAACCTGTGTCCTCTTGTGGCAACCAATTCAGCCCTGGGAAAAAGCCTCTGGCTATCCATACCATCAATACCTCTCATCATCTTGTACACCTCTATTAGGTCACCTCTCATCCTCCTTTGCTCCAAGGAGAAAAGGCCAAGTTCACTCAACCTATCCTCAAAAGGTATGCTCCTCAATCCAGGTATCATCGTTGTAAATCTCCTCTGCACCCCTCCCTATGACTTCCACATCCTTTGGGAGTGAGGCAACCAGAACTGAGCACAGTACTCCAAGTGGGGTCTGACCAAGGTCCTATATGTAGGAAGGGGCATAGAAATCTCACATGGGGGTCTCAGGGGCGGGACACAGGGGTCTCACAGAAAATGACACAGGAGTCTCAGAGGTCGGATACAGGAGTCTCGGAAGTGCGATACAGGGGTCTCAGCTGGGATACAGGAGACTCAGAGATGGGATACAGGGTGACAGAGAGTGAGACACAGAGGTCTCACTGAGTTTGTCATGTTCTGATTTTCACTCAGGAAAGAACATATGATTGTTCAACATGTATTCTGTCCATTTTTGCTGTTGTGAATCCCAAGCATGGTCAACACATTGAGTCACTGTTGATAAGAAGCTCCAGCAAAGTGGGATAGATTTCTTTTTTAACAACAGTAATGATGAGATGGGGAGTCTACAGTCAGAGAATCTGTAAACATCTGGATTGGATCCAGCAGCGTCTGGGGTTTTTCCAAATTTAGTTCATCCAAAGCCATGACCAGCAGTATGGAGACTGCTCTTTAAAGCAGGGGGTTTGAAGACTTCAGGCACTTTGACAGCTGAATTAAAGATAGTTTTCTCATGAGCAGTCACACAGGGTGACTGAGTCCTCTCTCCTCTTCCCTGCCCTGTTATAGTTGACCATTAGAAATTGTTGCTCTGTGAAAATGAGAAAAATCATATACGGAATGAGTTGCCAGCAGAAGTGGTGGACGTGGGCTTGATTTCAAAATTAGATGAAATATGGATAGGTACATGGATGGGAGGACTATGGAGTCTATGGTCCAGGTGTAGTCAATGGGACTAGGTTCAGCAAAAACTGGATGAGCCTAAGGGCCTGTTTCGGGTCTCTAGTGTTCTATGACCATGAATCCAAGCCAATGTTGAAAAAGTCAAAGTCAAGATTATTGTCTTTTGCACAAGTACAATGAAAATCATATTTGCAGCAACATCACCAGCACAGTAACCTTATAGTCCTTGATAAACAGCATTATTCAAGGGTTTATTATTTTCACATGTACCAAGCTACAATGAACAACTTGTCTTACATGCCATCCATACAGCTCAATTAATTTCAACAAGGGAAAACAGTAACAGAATGCAGTTACAGAGAGAGTGAAATAAGGAGCAAGACCAAAACAATACCATTCAGTAGATTTATGGTGCGATAGAAGCTGTCCTTGAACTTGGTGGAATGTGCTTTCAGACTTTTGTATCTTCTGCCTGATGGGAGAGAGGAGAAGAGAGAATGTCTAGGTGGGTAAGGTCTTCGAATATGCTGTTTGCTTTACTGAAGCAGTGAGAATTGTAGACAGAGTTGGTGGAGGGGAGGCTGATTTCCGTGATGTGCTGAGCCGTATCCACAACTCTGCATTTCAGTCGCCGTACCTAGCTGTGATACATCTGTTTAGGATGCTCTCCATAGTGGAACTATGAAAGCTTTTGAGGGTCGATAGGGATATGTCAAATCTCTTTAGCCTCCTGAGAAAGTAGAGGTACTGGTGAACGTTGTTGGCTGTGGAGTCAATGTTGTTGGTCCAAGACAGGTTACTGTTGATATTCACTCCAAGGCATTTACCCTCTCAACCTCAGTAACATCAAATGTAAATGGGGCATGTGCACCAACATTGTTTTGACATTGAGGGCAAGGTTGTTGTCATGACACCATGCCAATAAGTATGTTGTTTGCCATCTTTAATAGGTAAGAAGGAATGTGACGTGGTTAATGAGTTTCATGGTTAACGTTCTGCTGTTGCCACTCTGAGTAGAGCTGACACAGTCAACAACAAAGCAGCCTGCTTGATCGACAACCATCCACCACCCTAAACATTTATGACTTGACAAGGCTGGCTCTGGTGTGTACCGATCACAAAATCCACTGCTGTAGCTTGGTCAGGCTCCTCCCAAACTCCTGATATCTAACACTCTGAAGGACAACAGCACAATGTCCTCCAAAATGTGCGCAAATGAAATGTGTCCCCTTTCCCTTCTGACTTAACCTTGTAGCTGGTGGAAATGTCAGGAGGTGACTTGGAATTATATTGTCATTCCTTCATGGTGACTACATCTAAACTTTGAACTCATTGGAAACCAATTGTGAGAGACCTTCCTCCACAAGGACTACTGTGTTTCATGAAGGTGCTGAGCACAAGGTATTATGGATGGGCAATGGATTTTATGAGAGACCTTTCACCACAAGAACGGCTGTGGTTCATAAGACCATAAAATATAGGAGCAGAATCAGACCATTTGACCCATCGTGTCTGCTCCACCACTTCATTATGCTGATACATTTCCCTCTCAGTCTCAATCCCCCACCCCTGTAACCCTTCATTCCAATCAAGAATCTATCAACCTCTGCCTTAAATATACATAAAAGGCTTGGTCTCCACAGCTGTCTGTGGCAACAAATTCCACAGATTCACCACTTACTGGCAGAAGAAATTCCTCCTCATCTGCATTTTAAAAGGACACCTCTCTGTCTTGAGGCTGTCTTCTCTGGTCTTAGACACTCCCACCATAGGAAATATCCTTTCCACGTCCACTCTATCTAGCCCTTTCAACATTTTATAGGTTTCAATTAGGTCACACCTTATTCTTCTAAATTCCAGTGGTTACAGGCCCAGAGCCATCAAATGCTCTTCAGATGACAAGACATTTAATCTTGGGATCATTTTTGTGAACCTCCTTTGAACTCTCTCCAGTTTCAGCACATATTTTCTAAAATAAGGGGTCCATACCTGTTCACAGTACTCCAAGTGAAGCCTCACCATGCTTTATAAAGTTTCAACATTATATCCCTGCTTTTATATTCTAGTCCTCTTGAAATTACTGTTATCATTGCATTTGCCTTCCTCACCACAGACTCAACCTGCAAATTAACCTTTAGGGAATCCTGCACAAGCACTCCCAAATCCCTTTGCACTTCAGATTTTTGTGTTTTTATCTCCACTTAGAAAAGAGTCAATCCTTTCATTTCTGCTACCAAAGTGCATGACCATACACTTCCCAACACAGTGTTCCATCTTTGCACATTCTCTTAATCTGTCTAAACTTTCTGTAGTCACTTTACCTCCTCAAAACTACCTGCCCCTCCACCTGTCTTCGTATCACCTGCAAACTTTTGCTATAAAACCATTAATTCCATCATCCAAATCAATGACATATAATGTAAAAAGAATTGGTCCCAACACGGACCCCCGTGGAACGTCACTAGTCACTGGCAGCCAACCAGAAAAGGCTCCCTTTGTTCCCACTCTCTGCCTCCTGCCCTATCAATGCTAGAACCTTTCCTGGAATTCTATGGACTCATAGCTTGTTAAATAGCCTCATGTGTAGCACCTTGTCAAAGGCCTTCTGAAAATCCAAGTACACATTGGCTGATTCTCCTTTGTCTATCCTGCTTGTTATTTCTTCAAAGAATTCAAATAGATTAGTCAGACAAGAGTTTCTACAGCTCATTTTATCCTGTGTCTCCAAGTACCCAAGTACCCCGAAACCACATCCTTAACAATCAACTCCAAATCTTCCCACTGACTGAGCTCAGACTAACTGGCCTATAATTTCTTTTCTTCTACCTCTCTCCCTTCTTGAAGAGAAGAGTGACATTTGTGTTTTTCCATTCTTCCAGAAACATTCCAGAATGTAGTGATTCTTGAGAGATCATTACTAATGCCTCCACAATCTCTTCAGCCACCTCTTTCAGAACCTTGGGGAGTACACTATCTAGTCCAGGTGATTTATCTACCTTCAGACCTTTTAGTTTGCCAAGAATCTTCTCTCTAGTAATGGTAACTTCACACACTTCATGACCCCTGACACCTGGAACTTCCAGCATACTTGCCATTTCCTTGTCCCCCACCACAACCTCTCCAGTAACCCCACAGGTTTTTATCTCATTAAATGGCCTCATTTGGGGCACCTTATCAAGCGCCTTCTGAAAATCCAAGTAAGTGATATCCACTGCCTTACCTTTGTTCACCCTGCTTGTTGCTTCCACGAAGAATTCTAACAGATTTCTTGGGCAAGATTTCCCTTTACAGAAACCATGCTGACTTTGATTTAGTTTATCATTAGTCTCCATGTACCCTGAAATCTCATCCTTAATAATAGACTCCAACACTTTCCCAACCACTGAGGTTCAGCTAACTGGCATATAATTCCCTTTCTTTTTTCCTTTCTCCCTTCTTAAAGGGTGAAATGAGGTTTGCAATCTTGCAGTTGTTCGGGACCACGCCAGAATCAAGTGATTATTGAAAGTCCATGACCAATGCATCCATTATCGTTTCAACAACCTCTCTCAGGACTTTGGGATATTGTTCATCTGGTCCAGGTGACTTATCCACCTTTGAGTTTGCATAGAACTTTTTCTTTTGTAGTAGCAATGGCACTCACTCCTGCTCCCTGACATTCATGGACCTCTGGCATATAGTTAATGTCTTCCACAGTGAAGACTGATGCAAAGTACCCATTAAGTTCATCTGTCATTTCTTTATCCCTCATTACTACCTCACCAGCAACAGTTTCCACTGGTCCAATATCAACTCTCACCTCCCTTTTACTCTTTATATAACTGAAAATTTTTTTGGTATTCTGTTTTATATTATTGGCTAATCCGCCTTCATATTTCATCTTTTCCTCAAGTACACTCAAGCACAATCTGCCCTAAAATGCTATCTCATAGGCATTCAACAAATTACCTCTGTTGCAATCTGACACCAACCTGATTTTCCCAATCTCCTTGCATATTGAAATTTCTCCATTACAATTGTATCATTGTACATTGTAATTGTGTCAGTGGGCACGGAGCAACCACTCCCCGCTGAACATCGACGGCTCCTCGGTAGAGATCGTAAAGAGCACCAAATTTCTTGGTGTTCACCTGACGGAGAATCTCACCTGGTCCCTCAACACCAGCTCCATAGCAAAGAAAGCCCAGCAGCATCTCTACTTTCTGCGAAGGCTGAGGAAAGTCCATCTCCCAGCCCCCATCCTCATCACATTCTACAGGGGTTGTAATGAGAGCATCCTGAGCAGCTGCATCACTGCCTGGTTTGGAAATTGCACCATCTCAGATCACAAGACCCTGCAGCGGATAGTGAGGTCAGCTGAGAAGATCATCGGGGTCTCTCTTCCCACCATCATCAACATTTACACTACACGCTGCATCCGCAAAGGAAACAGCATTATGAAGGACCCTATGCACCCCTCATACAATCTCTTCTCCCTCCTGCTGTCTGGGAAAAGGCTCCGAAATATTCGGGCTCTCACAACCAGACTATGTAACAGTTTCTTTCCCCAAGCTATCAGACTCAACACCCGAAGCCTGGACTGACATCTTGCCCTATTGTCCTGTTTATTATTTATTTTAATGCCTGCACTGTTTTTGTGCACTTTATGCAGTCCTGTGTAGGTCTGTAGTTTAGTGTAGCTTTCTCTGTGTTGTTTTTTTTTACATAGTTCAGTCTAATTTTTGTACTGTGTCATGTAACACCATGGTCCTGAAAAACGTTGTCTCATTTTTACCATGTACTGTACCGGCAGTTATGGTCGAAATGACAATAAAAGTCTCGACTTACTACATGCCTTTTCCAGCTCCCTTTGCAATCTCAACCCCACACCTTGGCTACTATTTAGAGGCTGTTATGATTTCCATAATTGTCTTTTTTTACCCTTGCAGTTTCTTAACTTCACCCACAAAGATTCAACATTCTCTAACCCTATGTCACCTCTTTCTATAGATGTAATTCCATCCCTTACCAACAGCGCCACACCACCGCCTATGCCTTCCTGCCTGTCCTTTTGATACAAAGTCTGTCCTTTGATGTTAAGCTCCCAACTTTAGCTGCCTTTCAGCCACGACTCAGTGAAACCCACAACGTCATACTGATCAATCTCTGATTGGTCCACACGTTTGTCCACCTTATTCCGAATTCTACATGCATTTCAATACAGCACCTTCAGTCCTGCATTCTTTGCTCTTTTAAATTTGCCTCTGTGGTACAATTCAACTGTTTGCTCTGTCTTCCTTTGTACCCAGTCATTGGCTTGTTCTTCCTTATATTCATGTTACACCCATCATCTATTTGTAAACCATCATCTACAGCTCTATCATACTGGTTCCCATCTCCCTGCCATATTAGTTAAACCACTTTAGTGAAAAGCCATTTCATGGGCACTCTAGAAATTCCCCCTATGGCACGTGGCACAGACATAGGCAGCAATCCAGAGATTACTTATCCAGGAGGTCCTGTTTCTCAGCTTTCTATCTAGTTTCTGAAAATCTCTCTTCAGGATCTCCTCACCTTGTCTACCTATGTCATCAGTGCCAATATGTGCCAAGACTTCTGGCTGCTCGCCTTCACCCTTGAGAATGCCATGGACATGATCCGAGACATCTCTTATCCTGGCACCACGGAGACAACATACCATCCGGGTGTCTCTATCATGCCCACAGAACCTCAGTACCAGAGATCTATTCACTGTGGTTCCTTCCTGATAGGTCGTCTCCCTCAATAGTATCTAAAGGGGAACATAGAGGGGAAAGGCCACTGGTGTACTCTGCACTGGCTGTGCATTTCTCCTCTTCTCCTGACAGTTACCTATCTCCTGCAAGCTCAGCGTGACTACCTCCCTGTAGCTCCTGTCTGTCATCTCCTTATTCTCCTGTAAGAGTCAAAGGTCATCAAACTGCAGCTCCAGTTCCTTAACATGTTCTCTCAGGAGCTGCAGCTCAGTGCATCTGGTGTAGTTTTGTTTATCTGGGGGACTGGAGAGCTCCCAGGCTTTCCACGTCCCCCACGCAGTAGAGAACACTGCCCTGGGAGCCACTCTCACTAATCTATTAAAACCTAACAGATGAGGAATGAACAGATAAAGACAGAAAGAGAGAGTAATTTACAAGACAATGTACCTCACCCAAACCAGATGAGCCAAAGCCACTCTAAAGACTGGCACATTCACAAGAATGGCCGCTCCACGCACTGGAATTATTCTTATCGGACCTTTCTAATGAATCCCTCTTGCTGGCTGGTCGCTCCTCAACTCAGAAAAACTGCCGCAAAACTCTGTCTTGATCATCGCCCTGATTAAAAAGCAGCTCTTTCATGCACCCCTGGTGTGGATTTTCCAACTCACCTAGGTGCTAAACACAAGGTGTTATGGATGGACAAAGGATTTTGCTATTAACTGCAAAACCTGCCACTACTAAAGGGGAAAAAAAAACATTAAAGGAAATGCAAAAAAGCCACATAACTCCACTGGCGTAGGATTGGCAAGTTTGGGAAGCTGGCTGGTGCTGGAGAGATGCATCTATTGTACATTTGGGTTCTCCAGATCCACTGTTCCCATTGAGGGGAGAAGCGTCATGCAATTAAACTTAATACCTAGCCACTAGGGTGCAGTGTCGGCGTAGACATAATTCACTACATATCACAGTGACAACTTATGAAATAATCAATTATAAATTTGCACTTATGCAATCAGTTGACATAGTGTTCCTGTAGAAACAACAGTATTTTAAGGTTTTGTTCAAATTTCTGCCGTTTTTCTCATATTTTCTGTAATATACAAAGTGACCATTCAGCCCATTGAAACAATATACAAGACCATTCAGCTCATGGAGACTTTGTACAATGTTACTATTCAGCCCATTGAGTCTACGTACAATGTGACCATTCAGCCCATCGAGTCCATGTATGATGTGACCATTTGGCCTGTCGAGTCCATGTACAATGTGACCATTCAGCCAATGAGACTGTGAATAATGAGACTATTCTGCCCATTGAGGCTATGCCAGCTGTCCAAGTAATTCCATCAATCCAGCTTACACAAACCCACTGACATCCTGGACTTCCTGCTTACCTACATCAGGAGTACTTTACACCAACTAGTTGTGGGATGAGGCAGGAACACTCGGTCACAGGGAGGAGGGACACTCTACAAGGTCAGTGTGGTTCTGTGAGTCCTGGACCGTGCTGTAATGGCCAGATGTGCAGCTACCCACCTCTTTGATTTCTACAGTAGTTAACTTTCTGCTGGTTAACTCTGCAAAATTTCATTCTTGCTCTGTTTATTTCACCCCCTCTGCTGAAACAGGTGTGGTTGGATCCATAGGTGCTGTCATTTGCTGGGATGTTGCCATGGAACCCGTCACTCAGCTATTGGTGCTGCTATTTGCTGGGATGTTGCCAAGGAGACCATCACTCAACTCCACCTGCAGTATTGACAGGTTATGGAGTTAAAGCCACTAACTCTTCACAGTTAGGAAGGCTCCACCCGATGTCAGTCGGGTGTGTCAGCATAGCCAATTCTGGACACTATGTCAACACCCACTGGTGGAGCAGTTATTTAATATCTTAAACAGCCTGGTGTCTATGTTAAACTGAAATGAAAGGTTTAAACCATTTTGTTCAGGTAATTATTGATGGAAGACATTACATCAGCTTTAAACTCATTGGCTGAGCTGTTCTGACGAACCAGCCTTGGACCCACAGTGACCCAGAGCTCAGTTGTATGCCGGGAAGATGAACTTTGAATATTTATTGATCCGGAAAAGCTTACACCGAGCTACGATATTGGGAACCTATTGTTCTGAAGTGAGTTGGACAGTCTGACTGTGCAGGCTGGCAGTTCAAACCTTTACTAACTTACTCTGTGACTTAAACCACCTCAATAATTGTTGGCTTTCCATTTCCAGTCCACTCTTTTCCCTCTCTTGTTTAATCTCCTGCTCATCTGCTTGGTTAGTTGAAATTGCCCCCAAATTGGTTAGTTGAAATTGCCCCCAACAGTCTCACAAATACCAGAAGCACAGAGACTGATTGGAGATCAGGACTATGAGTCATTGGATTGTGTCCTGTGCTCTGTAAATACAATCTCAGGAATGAGACTGAAACAGAATAAACTCAAGGGGCAATGTAACAAGCTCCTCCTGCTCTTTTCTGTTTTGCTGCTTTGTCTCCAGAGCACATTGTTTCCTCTAAGCTGTGCAGGTGCATGGCTGCACAGTATGTAACTGAAATGCTTCTGTACTCATAGCCTTTGTGACCATGCAGCTGGAATTCTCTTTTATATAATGTTAATATAATTTTGAAATCTATGTTAATATATTTGCAAAATAACTTGTAATTATGTGTTAATGAATATGAATTTTCTAAATAATAAATGTACCTCAAATTTTAATTTGAAACATTTTAGAATTTCAATGTATTTACATTGTCAGTGTTTGAAGTTACAACTCTGTTACAAATTGTAACAATGAACACAGAATGGAAGTTAATAGCTCTTTGTTAATAAACCACTGGCCCACTGAACACCAACACCACTTAGTCAAAACATTTTAGTTTTGCCATTTTGTGCCTGTCAGTTGCTCTGACTGCCTGACATTGTTTTCTTGTGCCGTGAGTTGTGGTTTGTGTTTGTTTGTTGTGCATATTGCAATAAACAATATTTAAAGTGCCATGCAGTTTTCAGGCCATGGAAAAATTTCCTGCTCAGAGCAATGGTTTGTCCACACAGCTGTAAAAACAAATAGAGGGAATGTTGACTGAAGGTTAAACATTTCACTACAGCCCATCAATGTTATCAAGTTAATAATATGAAACCTGCTGAAAAAAATTGGCTTATTCTCAGAATCACTGCAGAAGTTGTTTATAGAAACAACTAGACAATGGGGTGACCCGTTGGGCACCCTTTGAGAGAAAGGTAGTGCAGTCTGATGTGACCAGAATGAACATTAAATTTTTCTGAATGCTAATGGTATTGCTTTGTTTTGGAAATTGAGGAAGAAAAACCTCTTAAAGAAGAAAGTCGCGTAACAAGGCAAATATAGTTCCTCCTCGTTTAACGAAGGACACTTCTGATGGCAACATTTCTGGTTGATCTGCCACCCTTGTGTCTCTCGTTGTAATACTGGAGACTGCAGTCCTTTCATGTGCCATCTATTCACCTCTTCTGCTGTTTGTTCTTTGTCTCTGATCTCGGAGATGTGCATTTCTCAGCTCCTTTGTCTCTTCCTCTCTCCTCCTTCTGTGCCTGCTTTTGTCATTCTGGAGACGTGCTTGACTCTCCTCCTCCTCCTCCTCTCATCTTTTTTGTTCTGACTCTTTGATCCTGGAGTTGTGTGGCCCTGGCCTCATTCGATTCTTGTTCTCTCCCTCTCCTTGCCGCTTCCCGGCGAAGTTTGGCGTCACCTCTTGACCATAATGTCCCCCTTCTCTTTCCTTGCAGCATAATTAGGCTGACCATAATTCTTTTACCCTAAAGCTGGATAGAATGGGAATGTGAAGCAGCCAAAGGTGGTGCTGTAGTAGTCTGGTGGACGGACCTCTACTTCATTGAGGCCAAATGGCAGCTCTCTGATACCTCCTCTTACTTACCCCTGGAACAGGACTCCACCAAAAAACATCAAACCATTGTCTCCTGTACCATCACTGCCCTTATCAACCTGCTTCACATTCCCATTTGAATATGTCCATACATGGCCTCCTCTACTGCCACGATGAGGCCAAACTCAGGTTGGAGGAGCAACACCTCATATACCGTCTGGGTAGCCTCCAGCCCCTTGGTATGAACATTGAATTCTCCAACTTCCAGTAATTCCCTCCCCCTCCCTTCCCCCATCCCACTTTCACTCTGTCTTTTCTAGCTGCCTATCAAGATTCTGCCTTCTTCTACTACCCATAGTACTTTCCCTTTAGATTCCTTGTTCACCTCTCCTGCCTATCCCCTCCCTGCTTCCCCTCCCCCACCCCTTGATCTTTCCTCTGATTGGTTTTCTACCCTCCCCCCACCTTCTTTATGGGGCCCCTGCCCTCTCCTTCTTCAGTCCTGATGAAGGGTCTCAGCCTGAAATGCTGACTGCTCATTTCAACGGATGCTGCCCGACCTGCTGAGTTCATCCAGCTTGTCTGTGCGTGTTGATTTGACCACAGCATCTGCAGTGTACTTTGTGTTTAATATATTTTATTATATGATAAGAGCTTTTTTTCCTTTTTTCTTTCTCTTCCTAACAGCTCTGACTTTGGTAGTAGGTTTAGATTTTTTTCTATATAACAAAATTATTATATTTCAATATTACAATTGAATTTATTTTTTATGAATACAGGGTTTTGTGATTGTACAGTAATTTTAATACAATTTATTTGGCACTTTTTTGACTTATAATATATCTATTCTTGTACTCTGTATTCCTTTATGCAGAAACTAATAAAAATATTGAAAGCGAAGTATGTCATTACAATAAAATGTAATAATCTGTTGTTGATGGGTGGCAGTTAGATCTGTCCCAATCCTGCACATGCTGGTGATATGTGACCACTCGAAACAGAGCTGCCCTGCCCTTTTGCTCCGGTTGGTGTCGCTGTTGAGGATTGCCGTGCGCATGCGTCGTGGTGTTGCGTCCCGATTTCTATGATGGTGGAGCGGCTCTCAGGTGAAAGGGAGCCTCTTGATTTTTGCGAACGAGCAATTTTATACGAATATATAATCCTGAACTTTGCCTGCATTCTGTAAGTTAGCGCATTTTAAGTCGATGTAGCCAGAAAAAAATGTGTCGTTGTAATGCACCGTTTGCGCTAATTGGAGGTCACAAACAGACAGACAGAGTATGAAAGTTTTAGTAGTATACAGGTAAATAGAAACAGGCCATTCAGCCCATCTCATCCATGGCAGCCATTGGACCCCCTGCTGTATTAATCCCACCACCCAACACTTGGTCTGTAGCGCTCTGTGCCTCAGGACTGGACACTTCTTAACTGCTGTCAGTGACCCAACGTTACCCTCTCTCTGGCAGTTTGTTCACAGTACTCCCCACTCTCTCAGTGAGGAAGGTCCCCCGCCTTCCCAGATCCACTCTAAATCTCGTCCCCATGACCTCTAGTTTTATCTGGGAAAAGTTTACAGAAATTTGCTCTAGGTACACACTGCATAAATGTATAGATCTCAATCATTTCTCCTCTTAACCTTCACTTGAGGTAGAACAGACTCAGCTACTCCAGTCGTTTCTGAACTACTCCACCGCAGGCAACATGGGTTGTAGTCTCTGTACTTAAGGTTAAAATGGATTTCTGGTTTCAGGTTGCTATCTTGTGAGGTTTTGATCGGGGTGGCTTGGCTCTGCGACCTGTAACGAACGACATGGCACCGGATTGAACTGAATATTTCTGGACTGTTTCAATGACGTAATCTGATGTTTTATATTCTGTGTTTTTCACTCATTTTTGTATCATTTCTGCAATTTGAATTGGGGGTGAGATGATTTTATTTGAAGGGGTGACATAGTTTTCTTTGTTTTGTAGCTGTGTGGGGAAGATGAATCTCAGGGTTGTATACTGCATACTTACTTTGATAATAAATGTACTTTGAATCTTTGTCCTTATACATCTCAGCACAATCATATCCTAGTTTGGGCCCAATTTGCCAATCTGTCCTAAATCCCATTGGGCGTCGTCCTTCCTTTGGAAACTTGTCAAAGAATTGACTAAAGTGCATTTAATAATTGTGTGGCGAGGAACAGCTCAAATGTCATCTATAAATTTGCTAACAATACAACTATTGTTTCCAGAATTTCAGACGATGATGAGAGGGCATACAGGAGCAAGATATATCTGCTAGTTGAGTGGTATTACAGCAACAACCTTGCACTCAATATCAGTAAGACCAAAGAATTGATTATGGACTTCAGAAAGGGTAAGATGAGGGAACACACACCAGTCCTCATAGAGGGATCAGAAGTGATTAATTTCAATTTCCTGGGTGTCAGTATTTCTCAGGATCTATCCTGGACCCAACACATCAATGCAGCTACAAAGAAGGCATGACAGCGGTTATATTTTATTAGGATTTCAAGGAGATCTTGTATGCCACCAAAGACACTCGCAATTTCTACAGATGTACTGTGGAAAACATTCTAACTGGCTGCATCACCGTCTAGTATGGAGGGGTGGGGACTACTGCACAGGATTGAAATAAGCTGCAGAGAGTTGTAAACTCAGTCAGCTCCATCATGGACACTAGTCTCTGTAGTATCCAGGACATCTTCAAGGTGCGAGGTTCCAAAAAAGCAGTGTCCATCATTAAGGACCCCCATCACCCAGGTCATGCCTTATTCTCATTGCTACCATCAGGTAGGAGGTACAGAAGCCTGAAGATGTACATTTAATGATTCAGGAACCGCTTCTTTCCTTCTGCCATCCGATTTCCAAATGGACATTGAATCCATGATCACTACTTCAGTACTTTTTATTTCTATTTTTTTTGCACTACTATTTAATTAAATTTTATATATATATATATACACACACACACACACATACATATAACCTATATCATTACCTATTGCATTGTCCTGCTGTGGCAAAGACAACAAATCTCACAATATATGCCAGTGATATTAAACCTGATTCTGACTCACTGAACTCCTTCCAGTGAAGTAATTGTTTTCTTTCTGATATACAGGCAACACTCTCTGAGTATTAAATGGACTGTGATTGGTGGAGTTAAAAATCGCCTAACCCATCCCTCTAATTCCAGAAATTATTTTTCACTGCTTGAATAGGGCAGGAATCTTAGCCTTTGGCTCTGAAAAACATCCTGATGATTGTACAACAAATACACTAGATATGTTTTTAAGACACCTATTTATGTTCAATAAAAAAACTCACAATATGGCTTATCTTTGACTGAAGTTCAGAATCAGAATCAGGTTTAATACTTCTGGCATACTGTATGCTGTGAAATGTGTTGTTTTGCAGCAGTAGTATGGTAATAAAGACTATAAATTACTGTGAGAAGTGCTGTATATTAAAAAATTATTAAGCAATTTTTGCAAAAAAAGAAGAAAAAATACAGAGAAAAAGTTCATGGGTTCATTGTCCATTTGAAATTTTCATTGATGTGAGACGGTGCAGTCTGTATTTTGTCCATCACAAGCAAAATGCTGGAGGAACTCAACAGGTCAGGCAGCATCTAAGGAGAAGAATAAACAGCCAACATTTCAGGCCAAGATTCTTCATCAGAAAGGGGGGAGAAACTAGAATAAGAAGATTGGGGGAGCTGGAAGGTAATAGTTGAGACCAGGTGGGTGGGGGAAGGAAGGATGAAATAAGAAACGGGGGTGACAGGTGGAAGAGGGAAGGGGCTGAAGAAGGAGGAAGCTGATGGTGGAGCATGGAGAGAAAGGGAAAGGGGGAGGGGAAACAAGATGGATGGGCAGTTGAAAAAGAGCCAGAATGGGGAATGGAAAAAGAGGAAGGAAGGAGGAGAAATTACTGATAGCTGGAAAAATTGATGTTCACACCATTAGATTGGAGGCTACCCAGGTGGAATATGAGGTATTGCTCCTCCAAGCTGAGTCGCAGCATCTGTAGAAATGCTGGCGTTTATCTGTGAACATATAGAAACACCTACAGCACAATACAGGCCCTTCAGCCCACAAAGCTGTGCCCAACAGTCCATACCTTAGAAATTACCTTGGGTTACCCATAGCCCTCTATTTTTCTAAGCTCCATGTACCTATCCAGGGATCCAAGGGGACATTGCTTTGTGGATCCAGAACTGGCATGCCCACAGAAGGCAAAGAGTGGTTGTAGATGGGATATAATCTGCATGGAGGTCGGTGACCAGTAGTGTGCCTCAGGGGTCTGTTCTGGGACCCCCTACTCTTCGTGCTTTTTATAAATGACCTGGATGAGGAAGTGGAGGAATGGGTTAGTAAGTTTGCTGATGACACAAAGGTTGGGGGTGCTGTGGATAGTGTGGAAGGCTGTCAGAGGTTATAGCGGGACATTGATAAGATGCAAAACTGGGCTGAGAAGTGGCAGATGGAGTTCAACCCAGATAAGTATGAAGTGGTTCATTTTGGTAGGTCAAGTATGATGGCAGAATATAGTATTAATGGTAAAACTCTTGGCAGTGTGGAGGATCAGAGGGATCTTGGGGTCTGAGTCTGTAGGACATTCAAAGCTTCTGTGCAGGTTGACTCTGTGGTTAAGAAGGTATATGGTGTATTGGCCTTCATCAATCGTGGAATTGAGTTTAGGAGCCGAGAGGTAATGTTGCAGCTATATAGGACTTTGGTTAGACCCCACTTGGAGTGCTCAGTTCTGGTCACCTCACTACAGGAAAAATGTGGAAACTATAGAAAGGGTGCAGAGGAGATTCACAGGGATCTTGCCTGGATTGGGGGACATGCCTTATGAGAATAGGTTGAGTGAACTTGGCCTTTTCTCCTTGGAGCGACGGAGGATGAGAGTTGACCTGATAGAGGTGTATAATATGATGAGAGGCATTGATCGTGTGGATAGTCAGAGTCTTTTCCCAGGGCTGAAATGGCTAGCACGAGAGAGCGCAGTTTTAAGGTGCTTGGAAATAGGTACAGAGGAGATGTCAGGGGTAAAGTTTTTTATGCAGAGAGTGGTGAATGCGTGGAATGGTGGAGGGGGATACAATAAGGTATTTTAAGAGACTCCTGAATAGGTACATGGAGCTTAGAAAAATAGAGGTCAATTTCTAAGGCAAGGACATGTTTGGCAGCTGTGTGCATACATGTACTGATGCTTCTGGACACATCATCAGTGATGTTCCTGGAATCATCGGGTGTTTTGGGTCTTTCAACATCATACATCCTTCTCCAGGTGACCCATCCGGGGCTGATAAGACCCCAGCTTGTGTCCAGATGGCTAACTACACATGACTCCATGGCTCCCCTCTCTTGAGCCACAGCCACCTTGAGGCCCTCTCTGCCACATCGCTGGTACTGTGGATGGCTCTGCTCTTCCTGTCTCCATCGATGCCCAAATTGCTGTAGGCTCTGGCTAACAAACAGGCTGCAAATCCCCTACAACCAACTTCCGCTGGGAGACACTTCGCTCTCCATCCAGCCTGCTGGCAGTTGCTGACCAGTCCTGTGTACTTCAATAGCTTCCTTTCAAAGGCGTCTTCCAAGTGATCTTCCCATGGGACTGTCAGCTCCAGCTTCACCACCTGCTTCGTAGACTCAGACACAAGGACAATGTCTGGTCGCAGGGTGGTGGAGGTCCGGGAACCTCAGCTGCCTTTCGAGGTCCACCAACAGCTGCCAGTCTCTTGCAGAGGTCAGGATACCTGCCAATGTTCTTTTGGTGGGTATTGGCTGCTCCCCAGCTCTTACAAAGGCAATGGTCTGCTTGGAGGGTCGGGACCGCTTTGTCCATTCCACTCCTGCACTGATGGCTTTGGTGATGGTCTTCAGGACCTGATCATGTCTCCATCGGTACCGTCCCTCACCAAGTGCCCTTGTGCAGCTACTGAGTATGTGCTCCAGGGTTCCTCGCTTGGAACACAATGGGCACAGCTTTGTGGTTCAAAGAGCCTGAATTGTGCTGTAGGTTTTCTATGTTCTAACCTGGGCCTCTGTACCTCCCTCTGCAAATGGATCCTTACTTCCTAACCAGAAGACCACAATCTGTGCGGATTAGTGATAACATATCCTCCTCGCCAACGATCAACACTGGTGCACCTCAGGGGTGTGTCCTTAGCTCACTGCTCTACTCTCTATGAATACATGACTGTGTGGCTAGGCATAGCTCAAATACCATCTATAAATTTGCTGATGATACAACCATTGTTGGTAGAATCTCAGGTGGTGATGAGAGGGTGTACAGAAGTGAGATAAGCCAACTAATGGAGTGGTGCCGCAGCAACAACCTGGCACCCAATGCCAGTAAGATGAAAGAGCTGTTTGTGGACTTCTGGAAGGGTATGATGAAGGAACACATACCAAACCTTAAGTGGAGAGAGTGAGCAGCTTCAAGTTCCTGGGTGTCAATATCTCTGAGGACCTAACCTGGTCCCAACATATCGATGCAGTTATAAAGAAGGCAAGACAGCGACTATACTTCATTAGGTGTTTGAAGAGCTTTGGCACGTTAATAAGTATGCTCAAAACTTCTATAGCTGTACAGCATTCTGACAGGCTGCATCATTGTCTGTTATGGAAGGGTTACTGGACAGGACTGTAAAAGCTGCGGAGGGTTGTAAATTTAGTTGGCTCCATCTTGGCTACTAGCCTATAAAGTACCCAGGACATCTTCAAGGAGTGGTGTCTCAGAAAGGCAGCATCCATATTAAGGACCTCCAGCACCCAGGGCATGCCCTTTTCTCACTGTTACCATCAGGTAGAAGTTACAGAGGCCTGAAGGCATACACTCACGATTCAGGAACAGCTTCTTGCCCTATGCCATCCGATTCCTAAATTGATCCTTGAACGCTACCTCACTTTTCAATATATATGATTTTTGTTTTTGCATGATTTTTAATCTATTCAATATACATATACTGTAATTGATTTACTTATTTATGTATTTTTTTCTTCTCTATCATATATTGCAATGAACTGCTGCTGCTAAGTTAACAAATTTCATGACGATAAACAATTCTGATTCTGCAGTTTTTGGTTTGTTTCTTTGTCCAGGTTTGTATTCTGATAAAGTTTTTCTACAACGCATTTAGGATGTGTTCTATTTTCAATATATGATGTAAATACAAGTGGTTTATTCTAAAGATTGGTTAAAATAGCTTAACATTTTGCAAAACCTAGGAGTTGGCACATATGCCTTGGCCAATACGTAGATGTAAGGAAACTTTCCTTATCTCTTCAAAGAGCAATGTTTCCAGCTTTATTATCATTCAAGGTCAGATCTTCCAGAGGAAAGTAAAATTCTATGTAGAGGTTTCAGTGTGACGCAAAGTGGCAGAGTTACTGAGTCACAGACTTACAGAACTGTCAAGTGGTACAGCACAGGGACAAGTCCTTCAGCCCATTATGTTCATTCTGAACATTTTAACTACCTGCAGTCATAGCATTTACCCACATTAGGTCTACATCCCTCTATGCCTTGCCCATTTAAGTTCTGACTAAAAATCTCTTAAATGTAGTCTCAGCACCTCCTCTGCCATCAAGTTCCAGAATCTTAAAGTGTGGAGGAACAGAAGGACCTTGGGATCCACATCCATAGATCCCCCAAAGTTGTCAAGCAAGTTTAGGAAGGCATATATTGCATTGGTCTTCATTATCTGAGGGGAATGTTTAAGAGCTCCAAGATAATATTGCACTCTATAAAACCCTGGTTAGACCACACTTGGAGTATGTGCTCAGTTCTGGCTGCCTCATTATTGGAAGGATGTGGAAGCTTTAGAGAAAGTGCAGAGGAGATTTACCAGGGTGCTGCCTGGATTGGAGACTATGGCTTATGAGCACAGGTTGAGAGAGCTCGGGCTTTTCTCTTTGGAGTGAAGGGGGATGAGAGGTGATTTGATGGAGGTGTATAAGATAATAAGAGACATAGACAGTCAGCCAGAGAGTTTTCCCCAGGGTGAAAATGGCTAATGCAAGGGAGCATAACTTAAAGTTGTTTGGAGGAAAGTGTAGAGAAGATGCTAGACATACAAAATGCTGGTGGAACACAGCAGGCTAGGCAGCATCTGGAGCAGGGAAAGGATCATGGGACGGGACGCCTAGGGAGAAAGGAAGGGGGAGATGGAGCACAGGCAGAGTGATGGGCAGAGAGAGAGAAAAAAAAGGAGGGGGGAAGAAAACTAAATATATCAGGGATGGGGTAAGAAGGGGAGGAGAGGCATTAATGGAAGTTAGAGAAGTCAATGTTCATGCCATCAGGTTGGAGGCTACCCAGCCGGTATATAAGGTGTTCTTCCTCCAACCTGAGTGTGGCTTCATCTTGACAGTAGAGGAGGCCATGGATAGGCATATCAGAATGGGAATGGAAAGTGGAATTAAAATGTGTGGCCACTGGGAGATCCTGCTTTCTCTGGCGGACAGAGCGTAGGTGTTCAGCGAAACGGTCTCCCAGTCTGCGTCGGGTCTCACCAATATATAAAAGGCCACACCGGGAGCACCGGACGCAGTATACCACACCAGCCAACTGAACTACCAGTTTCAGTTATCTTTCCTTTCAGTTAGTCCTGATGAAGGGTCTCGGCCCGAAACGTCGACAGTGCTTCTCCTTATAGATGCTGCCTGGCCTGCTGTGTTCCACCAGCATTTTGTGTGTGTTGCTTGAATTTCCAGCATCTGCAGATTTCCTCGTGTTTGCTTGTAGAAGATGTTAGGTTTGGAAATAATTCGGAAAATGTGTACCTCAGGTGGTTGATGCTTGGTTTGAGTTGTTGTCCGATCTTGGCAGTTTTTATTTGCAAATGGACTGCCAAGATCAGAGAACAACTCAACCCAACCAGAGGTAGGTTTCTTTAACACCAAGAGTGGTAAGTGTGTGGAATGCTCTGCCAGAGAAGGAGTAGAATCATATACATTAGGGAGATTTAAGAGACTCTAGATAGGCATATAGATGATAGAGAAATGGAAGGCTATATAGGGGAAGAGTTAGATTGATCTTAGAGTAGTGATGTCTTTGGCAAGATATTGTGGGCCGAAGGGTGTGTACTGTGCTGTAGTGTTTTATATTAAACACTCTGTGTGAAAAACCTTCCCATCACATCCCCTTTAAGCCTCCTTCCTCTCACCTTAAACCCTGAACGATGAGAAACTATTCTAATTATCTATGATGTCTCTTCCTCTCACAACTTTATATTTTAAGTCACTCCTCAATCCCTTTGCTCCAGAGAAAACAAAACCCAGCCTGTGCAATCTCTGCACATACAGTAACTAACGTCCTCTTATCCAGGAAACATCCTGGTGAATCTCCTCTGCACTCTGTCTTTCTCATTGCTGCTGGTCCAGGACCTTGTTCAAAGTGGGTGTGGTAGGTATATTCACTGATGTGAGGTATGTGCTGACAAACCATGCAAATATTCCATGTTTATATTCTTGTGTTTGCAAAACTGTAGTTAGGAGCAAAAGGTAGACTGCTGATAATATACAATTTTTAGTGTATAGTTTGTGATTAGTTTTCAGCTAAGTAAATTAAATCTGAGGAGTGGCTGAAATGAATGGTTCTTTCTAATTATAAAGTCTTACGCTGGCTACCATGGTGTTAGTCTGAGAACTGATACTGGCTGATCTGGAAGGTTACAGGCATCTTTTGTTGGGTCCACTGTATGCCATCTATATTAAATGATTTGGATAAACATGTAGATGACATGGCTGGTAAGCTTGTGGATATTTCCAAAGTTGTTGGTAGAGACAGCAATGAATAAGATTGAAGGTGAAGATTTAGCAATGGGAAAGATGTAGTAAAGATCCACAAAAATGTTGTGAGGACAGCATAGATTGAAAAAGGGAGAGGCTGGTGAGTGAGTAAGGTCAAGGTGGATGGTTACAGTCTTCTTTCCAGAGGATGGAGTGCATAAGTTGAAGGTGAGAGGGCAAAGGTTTCAAAGGGTCCTTAGAGGAAATATTTCCACATGGAGGGTGGTGAGTCTATGGAATGAGCTGCCAGAGAAAGTGGTAGAGGCAGATACATGTACAATGTCTAAAGGACATTTGGGCAGGTAGACATAGGAAATGCTTAGAGGGATGTGGGCCAAATGCAGACAAATGAGACAAATGTAAAAGGGTATGTAAATTGGTAGGATGAGTAAATTGGGCCAAAGGGCCTGTTTCCTTGGGTTTACGAGCCTCGGAACATTCAAACAGCAGGGATGAAGGAGGATCTTGAAATAGTGATGTGTTGAATGTGAATAAGTGTCATGTAACAACAGGAATGAGATATTTTTGGGAGATTGTCCACAGGTGAATAATTGGTAATATTTTCAAAAATTAATCATAACTTTTGAAATTGGAAATTTGGAGTAACACAGAATTAAATAAGCAGACAAAGATAGAGTAACAAAAGAGTAATAATAGAATAACAGGGTAACAACAGTAATAATAGAGTTATACCAAGTTAAATAAGAGGAAAAATGACACAGCAGGAGGCGGCTTTTGGGTCAAAGTTTCAGCATTGATAGAAAAAGAGACAACAAGCCTTTTGTGAATTCTGTGTTCGCGTTTCAAGGACACCTGTGTCTGAGATGGTGGGATGAGCCATTTCCTGAACTGCTGCAGTCCTGGTGAAGATGCTCCCTGGATTCTAGACTGTTGGACAGGAAGTTTCAGGATTTAGACCCAGTAATAGTGATGGACTGCTGATCTACTTCCAAATGAAATCGCTGTGTAATTTGGAGGGGAGGCTCATGCTTGGGGCATTCCTTTGCTCAAGTTAATTTTGTACTTGAATTTATATGAATCCCTGAACCAAGAGGCTGTGGCCGTCAGGCTGGCCTGAATCTTACCTGCATCTCTGTTTCCCCACAGTAACGTTTTACCCCTCACTTACTGAGACTTAACCCACGGACCAGGAGACCGTGGCCCTCGGGCTGGCCTGAACCTTACCTGCATCTCTGTTTCCCCACAGTAATGTTTTACCCTTCACTTACTGAGACTCTGCTTCTCCCAGGCTTAAAATTGGTGTTGGATTATTGTTGTCACATTAACTGAGATAGTGAAAAGCTTGTCTTGTATGTGTTCAAACAGATCATCACATTTCCATAGAGTGCCATAACACAATCACACAATACAGAATTAAGTGTAACAGCTGCAGAGAAAGTGCAGTACAGGTACCATTATACAGGTACAAGGGCATAAAAAGATAGATTTTGAGGTCAAAAGTTGATCTTATCATACTAGGGATAACAGTGAGATAGAAATTATCCTGGAGCCTGGTGGTATGGGCTTTCAGACTTTTATACCCTTTGCCCAATGGAAGATGGGAGAAAGGAGAAATAGAAGATTTAATAGAGGTATAAAAAATTGTGAGGGGTATAAATAGGGTAAATGCAAGCAGGCTTTTTCCACTGAAGTTGGGTGGGACTACAATCAGAAGTCGTGGGTTAAGGGTGAAGGGTGAAAAGTTTAAAGGGAACATGAGAGTGTGGAATGAGCTGCCAGCACAAGTGGTGCATGTGAGCTTGATTTCAATGTTTAAAAGAAATTTGGGTAGCAACATGGATGCCTTAATCCTGGAGCAGGTTAATGGGAGTAGGCAGTATAAATGGTTCAGCATAAACTAGATGGACTGAGGGGCCTGTTTCTGTGCTGTACTTTTCTATGACTCTATAAAGTCTGGAGTGCGTGGAATCTTTGATTATGCTGGCTGTTTTACCAAGGCAGCGAGGAATGTAGACAGAGTCCATGCGGGGCAGGCTAGTTTCTGTGATGTGCTGAGCTGTGTCCAGAACTCTGTAGTTTTTCGCAGTTATGTGCTGAGTCACTGCTATAACAAGCTGTGATGTATCTAGATGGTATGCTCTCTATGGTGCATGGAAAAAACTGATAAGGGTGAATCTCTTTTGGACAGCGTTCAATGCTACTATAAACATAAGAGATTCTGCAGATGCTGGCAGTCTTGAGCAACACGCACAAAATGCTGGAGAAACTCAGTAAGTCAGGCAGCACCTATGGAGAGGAGTAAACAGTCAACATTTCAGGCTGAGACTCTTCATCAGAGCTGTAAAGGAAGGGGACAGAAACTAGAAGACAAAGTTGCTATATTCTTTAGCCAAAAGTTTGTGCAATCTTCTAGACATGGACTGTTTGTCCCACTTCCATCAGGGAGGAGGCTACGTAGCATCCACACCGGGACCACCAGACTCAAAAACAGTTATTTTGCCCAAGAAGTAAAGCTGATCACATCTACCCACTAACTCCACCACTACTTTATTATTTTCTGTTAGTCTCCTTGTGTACAGCCTAGCGTCTCTTTATGGGCATACAATCAATCTATATAAGCTATCCTATGTATTTACATTTACTGTGGTTTATAATTATTGTTGTTGAGTTCTTTATCTTATTGTGTTTTTGTGCTGTCTTGGATCAGAAGTAACAGTGATTTTGTTCTTTACTCTTGTGAATGGGAAATTACATTAAACTATCTTCAGTCTTGAACTTGAACAACAAGTGGAACAAAATCTCCCAGTTCTGAAATTCCAAAACTCCTTTGCAATAACACCACCACATGTTATGATGAAGTCTTCTTTATGCCCAACACATATTCAAAAACTCTGCTTCTAGATATACCTCACTTATTATGTGTGAGCTGCTTTAAAGTTGGAGTTTGCATTTTGCACTCAGCAACCATCTGGCAGGTTGATTTGCACATCATTGTTCTGATTATATTTTAGTATCTCATTTGCACATGTACTGCTGTATAAAAACACAAAATGCTGGCAGAACTGGCCAGACAGCATCTATGGGAGGAGGTAGTGACGACGTTTTGGGCCGAAACCCTTCATCAGGAGTGAAGTAACATGGGATGGTTGAGGGGGGAAAGGAAGTGGGGGTAGGGATGAAGTAGAGAGCTGGGAAGTGATAGGCTGAAGGGAAATGGGCTAGGGGGAAGGTGGAGAATTATGGGAAATAAAACAAAAAGAAAGGTAGGGCTGGGGGGAGATTGTAGTGAGGGGGAAAAAAGAGAGAGAAAGGCAACCAGACTAAAATTATAGATAGGGATGGGGTAAGGGGGGGGGCAGGGGTATCAACGGAGGTCTGTGAGTTGAATGTTCATGCCGGCAGGTAGGAGGCTACCTAGGCGGAAGATAAGATATTGTTCCATCAACCTGCGTGTGGCCTCATCTTGACGATAGAGGAGGCCGTGGACAGACATGTCGGAGTGGGAGTGGTCTGTGGAATTGAAGTGTGTGGCCACAGGGAGATCCCGCCACTGCTGGAGGACTGAGCGCTGGTGTTCGGCGAAACAGTCTCCCAGTCTGTGGCGGGTCTCACCCCACTTCTGGAAAGCCTGAGAGTCAGGACTGGAGGGGAGCATTGAGCTGATATCGCTCGCTCTCCCATGAGGTTCGTTCATTCTTCTCTCCGGTGGCTGTCAGCTCTGAGTTTCTTGGTGTTTTTGCCCTGCTAACATGATGAACTGAGATGGCTACTATGAGTAGGCTTAAGCCTATTCCGGCTGTTCTGGGGAGCAGCTCTAAGGACTTAGTGTGATTCACAATACTGTCATTTGCTTCTATTGTTTGCATGTGTGTTTTTCTTCCCTCCTTTATGGTCTTTTTTAAAATTTAGGTTCTTTGGGTTTCTTGCTTTGTGGCTGCCTGTAAGCATTCTTTGATACTAAATGCACTTGAATCTTGACATTGTAGCCTGGTTTGTCAGGCACAAGGAGGACTTGTGGCAGGAAATGCCGAGAGGAAGAGGGTCATTGAGTTGGTTGTTATTGCAAAAGGGTTGGAGTTTAAGATCTGAGAACTTTAGTTGCATTTGTACAGGCTGTTGCTGAGGCACATCTGGAAGACTGCATGCACCTTTGGCTAAAAACAAATTGAAAACAGTCTAGAGGAAATTCACCACACTTATTACTGTGATGAAAGGATTGTCCCTTCAAGGGAAGCTAGACAGTTTGCGTTTGTATACTTCGAAGTTTTGAGACTGAAGGGTGAATCCATTCAAACATACAAGATCCTGAGGGCGTTTGACAGAGTGGGTGTTGAGATGTTTCCACTGGTCGGAGAATCATAGACAGAGAGCAGAATGGGCCAGTTATTTAAAACTGAAGGGTGTAGAAATTTCTTCTCTCCCAGAGTGTTGACTCTACAGAATTCTCCCTGCCCGAGGCCAGAGAATTCCATATATTTTAGGTGAACATAGGGAAACTGGAGAGGTTGGTTATAGGCCAATAGAGGTGGCAAGGTCCGGGCAACAGAGCATACTGACTCAACTGAACTTGATGCTTGGATGGAGAATTAAGCAACATCGATTACAGGCAAAATCGAGGCGGTGGGGTCCTGGTCTCAGAGAGTATCGGGGCAATTGAACCTGATGTTTGGATGTCGATTCAGGCAACAAGGCAGATTGTAAAGGTCAAGGTGTTGGGGCACTGAGGCAAAGGATGGGCCGGTTCAGACTGCTGCTTCATGATTCGTCTCTGCACTGAACTATGGGACTCTCTATATGGACTTCTGTTCAGAACGCTATTTGCCTGATGTGTTTTTTTTGTTTTTTTTCTCGGCACATTGGCAGTTAGATGGTCTTTTTTATATATGGGTTTTTTTGTTTTGTGGCTGCCTGTTAGGAAACGAATCTCAGGGTTGTATAATGTATACATACTTTGATAATAAATGTACTTTGAACTTTGTTAAGTATTTAAAAGATTGAGGAATTGAGTTATGGTGGTGAAGTATACAGAAATGAAGTTGGAATCATTGTAGATCAGGTTGATTGGTGGGGCAGATTTTGAGGGGCCAAGTGTCCTTTTCATGCTCCAATTTTGTTGACTTTTGTTCTTGCCTGTGGTGGGTGTCTTTGTCACTGATACAAGGCTGTTTGCACTTTATTTTGCAAATAGAGTGTGTCGTGAACTCCATTTGGAGTGGGGTTTTCTGATCAATCAGCAACACTCACTCCTTCATCACTGTTTTCACATACACACCCATTGACAATCTCATTTTCTCCCATCCTCCCGCCTAGCCCTGGGGACTTTTCCTTTCACTAGGTGCAGCAGCCTTGGCTGGTAAGCCTTCTTGATGATGCCTCTGGGTCTCTGCAAATAGCAGCTCACAGAGGGCGTTATATTGAGATGAACAATTGGGAAATCTCAGATTTCCCAGCTATTGTGTAGTCATAGCAAGGTGCTGTGTTCCAGGCCTCCCCCAGGTAACGCAATCAGTTTATACGTTTCAATGATCTTTACTGAGTGAATATGGCTGAGATGGGGAATATAATTCTAAAAATGTGAATTAATTAAGGATTTAATGAATGGGGCTACTCAGTTGAATAGCCGAATAGTCATATATTTTAAGAATTTTACTTATAATTAATTCTTCATTGTTGAAGGCAAAACATTGTAGAGAAAAAGTGAGGGATTTCTGTGGAGGACAGGGACATTTGATTGGTTTAGGAGAAATAGAATCAACAATTAAGATTGAAGTTTCTCTCTCTACAGAGGCTGCTTGATTTGCTGGGTGTTTCCAGCTACTGCAGTCTTTCTGATAGCATTGAGTTAGTTACAATGGACAACAAAGGTTTTGCTTCCTGAGTACTTAATAGATAATAGGTGCAGGAGTAGGCCATTTGGTTCTTCGAGCCAGCACTGCCATTCAATGTGATCATGGCTGATCATCCACAATCAGTACCCCGTTCCTGCCTTCTCCCCGTATCCCGAGTCCACTTTCTTTAAGAGCTCTATTTGACTTTTTCTTGAAAGCATCCAGAGAATTGGCCTCCACTGCCTTCTGAGGCAGAGCATTCCATAGATCCACAACTCTCTAGGTGAAAAAGTTTTCCCTCAACTCTGTTCTAAATGGCCTATCCCTTATTCTTAAACTGTGGCCTCTGGTTCTGGTCTCCCCCAACATCGGGAACATTTTTCCTGCCTCTAGCATGTCCAATCCCTTAATAATCTTATATGTTTCAATCAGATCCCCTCTCATCTTTCTAAATTCCAGTGTATATAAGCCCAGTTGCTCCAATGTTTCAACATATGACAGTCCCACCATCCCGGGAATTAACCTCGTGAACCTACGCTGCATTCCCTTAATAGCAAGAATATCCTTCCTCAAATTTGGAGACCAAAATGAACACAATACTCCAGGTGTGGTCTCACCAGGGCCCTGTACAACTGCAGAAGGACCTCTTTGCTCCTATACTCAACTCCCCATGTTATGAAGGCCAACATGTTGTTAGCTTTCTTCACTGCCTCCTGTACCTGCATGCTTACTTTCAGTGACTGATGAACAAGGACATCAAGATCTCGTTGTACTTCCCCTTTTTCTAACTTGACACCATTCAGATAGTAATCTGTCTTCCTGTTCTTGCCACCAAAGTGGATAACCTCACATTTATCCACATTAAACTGCATCTATCCACTCACCCAACCTGTCCAAGTCACCCTGCATTCTCCTAACATCCTGCTCATATTTCACACTGCTGCCCAGCTTTTGTGTCATCTGCAAATTTGCTAATGTTACTTTTAATCCCTTCATCTAAATCATTAATGTATATTGTAAATAGCTACGTTCCCAGCACCGAGCCTTGTGGTACCCCACTACTCACTGCCTGCCATTCTGAAAAGGACCCATTAATCCCTACTCTTTGCTTCCTGTCTGCCAACCAATTTTCTATCCATGTGAGTACCCTACCTCCAATACCACGTGATTTAATTTTGCCCACTAATCTCCTATGTGGGCCCTTATCAAAGGCTTTCTGAAAGTCCAGGTACACTACATCCACTGACTCTCCCTCGTCCATTTTCATAGCTATGTCCTCAAAAAATTCCAGAAGATTAGTCAAGCATGATTTCCCCCTCGTAAATTCATGCTGACTTGGACCGATCCTTTTACTGCTATCCAAATGTGCTGTTATTTCATCTTTTATAATTGACTCAAGCATCTTCCCCACCACTGATGTCAGGCTAACTGGTCTATAATTCTGTTTTCTCTCTCTCTCTCTCCTTTCTTAAAAAGTGGGATAGCATTAGCTATCCTCCAATCCTCAGGAACTGATCCTGAATCTATAGAATATTGGAAAATGATTACCAATGCTTCCACGATTTCTAGAGCCACCTCCTTAAGTACCCTGGGATGCAGACCATCAGACCCTGGGGATTTATCAGCCTTCAGTCCCATCAGTCTACCCAACACCATTTTCTGCCTAATGTGAATTTCCTTCAGTTCCTCCGTTACCCTAGATCCTCTGGCCACTATTACATCTGGGTGATTGTCTGTGTCCTCCCTAGTGAAGACAGATCCAAAGTACCTGTTCAACTTGTCTGCCATTTCCTTGTTCCCCATAATAAATTCACCTGTTTCTGCCTTCAAGGGCCCAACTTTGGTCTTGACTAATTTTTTCCTCTTCACATACCTAAAGAAGCTTTTACTATCCTCCTTTATATTCTTGGCTAGCTTACCTTCGTACCTCATCTTTTCTCCCCATATTGCCTTTGTTAATCTTCTGTTGCTCTTTAAAAGTTTCCCAATTCTCTGGCTTCCCGCTCATCTTTGCTATGTTATACTTCTTCTCTTTTAATACTGTCCTTGACTTTCCTTGTCAGTCATGGTCGTCCACTACTCCCCTTAGAATCTTTTTTCCTCTTTGGAATGAACTGATCCTGCACCTTCTGAATTATTCCCAGAAATACCTGCCATTGTTGTTCCACTGTCATCCCTGCGAGGGTATCCTTCCAGTCAACTTTGGCTAGCTCCTCCCTCATGGCTCCATAGTGGCCAGTGAAGGAGTGGAGATTTGAGGTTTTCACTCGAGAGGCTTCGACGAGAAGAGGCTGAGGACGAGCTTCACTCCAAGTGAGGTGAGGCCAGGCAAGTTCCTTTCAAAGGAGAAAGTTTCAAAAGTTGAGGCAAGTATTGGGTAGGTCATGGCAGCTGAGATCGGCCCCGTGGTTTGTTCATCCTGCAGCATGTGGGAAATCAGGGATACTTCCAGAGTCCCTGACGACTATGTTTGCAGGAACTGCAGCTTCTGGCAGACCGCATTGAGCGTCTGGAGCTGCGATTGGATTCATACTGGAGCATCCGTGATGCTGAGTAAGTCGTGAATAGCATGTTCAGTGAGTTGGCCACACTGCAGGTAAAGGCTACACAGGCAGAAAGGGAAGGGGTGGCCACTAGACAGCGTAGCAGTAGGCAGGTAGTGCTTGAGTCCCCTGGGGTCATCTCCCTCCTAAACAGATATACTGTTTTGGATACTGTTGGGGGAGATGTCTCATCAGGGGAAGGCAGCAGCAGCAGAGTTCATTGCACCATGGGTGGCTCTGCGGCACAGGAGGGAAGGAAAAGGAGTGGGAGAGCTATAGCGATAGGGGATTCGATTGTAAGGGGAATAGATAGGCATTTCTGTGGCCGCAAATGAGACTGCAGGATGGTATGTTGCCTCCCTGGTGCAAAGGTCAAGGATGTCTCTGAGCGGCTGCAGGACATTCTGGAATGGGAGGGTGAACAGCCAGTGGTCGTGGTGCACATAGGTACCAACGATATAGGTAAAAAATGGGATGAGGTCCTACAAGGTGAATTTAGGGAGTTAGGAGATAAACTAAAAAGTAGGACCACAAAGGTAATAATCTCTGGATTACTACCAGTGCCAAGTGCTAGTCAGAGTAGAAATAGGAGGATATTTCAGATGAGTACGTGGCTTGAAAAATGGTGCAAGGGGGAGGGATTCAAATTTCTGGGGCATTGGAATCAGTTCTGGGGGAGGTGGGACCGGTATAAACAGGACGATCTGCACCTGGGCTGGACTGGAACCAATGTCCGAGGGGGAGCATTTGCTACTGCTGTTCAGGAGGCTTTAAACTAATGTGGCAGGGGGATGGGAACAAGTGCAGAGAGACAGAGGGGTGTAAAATGAGGGTAGACTCAAAAAGTAGTAAGGTGAAAAGTAAAAGTGGCAGGCAGGCAAATCCAGGGCAAAAAGCAAAAAGAGCCACTTTTCAACATAATTGTATAAGGGCTAAGAGTGTTGTAAAAACAAGCCTGAAGGCTTTGTGTGTTAATGCGAGGAGCATTTGTAACAAGGTGGATGAATTGAATATGCAGATAGTTATTAATGAATATGATATAGTTGGGATCACAGAGACATGACTCCAGGGTGACCAAGGATGGGAGCTCAACATCCAGGGATATTCAATATTCAGGAGGGATAGACAGTAAAGAAAAGGAGGTGGGATATCATTGCTGGTTAGAGAGGAGATTAACGCAATAGAAAGGAAGGACATTAGCCTGGAGGATGTGGAATCGATATGGGTACAGCTGCATAACACTAAGGGACAGAAAACACTGGTGAGAGTTGTGTACAGGCCACCTAACAGTAGTAGTGAGGTTGGGGATGGCATTAAACAGGAAATTAGAAATGCGTACAATAAAGGAACAGTATTTATAATGGGTGACTTCATTCTACATATAGATTGGGTGAACCAAATTGGTAAGGGTGCTGAGGAAGAGGATTTCTTGGGATGGTTTTCTGAACCAACATGTCGAGGAACCAACTAGAGAGCAGGCCATTCTAGATTGGGTATTGAGCAATGAGGAAGGGTTAGTTAGCAATCTTGTCGTGCGAGGCCTCTTGGGTAAGAGTGACCATAATATGGAGGAATTCTTCATTAAGATGGAGAGTGACATAGTTAATTCAGAAACAAAGGTTCTGAACTTAAAGAAGGGTAACTTTGAAGGTATGAGATGTGAATTAGCTAAGATAGACTGGCAAATGATACTTAAAGGGTTGACAGTAGATAGGCAATGGCAAGCATTTAAAGATCGCATGGATGAACTACCACAATTGTTCATCCCAGTTTGGCAAAAGAATAAACCAGGGAAGGTAGTGCACCCATGGCTGACAAGGGAAATTAGGGATAGTATCAAGTCCAAAGAAGAAACATATAAATTAGCAAAAAAAAAAGCGGCACACCTGAGGACTGGGAGAAATTCAGAGACCAGCAGAGGACAAAGGGCTTAATTAGGAAAGGGAAAAAAGATTATGAGAGAAAGCTGGCAGGGAACATAAAAACTGACTGTAAAAGCTTTTATAGATACGTGAAAAGAAAAAGATTGGTCAAGACAAATGTAGGTCCTTTACAGTCAGAAACAGGTGAATTGATCATAGGGAACAAAGACATGGCAGACCAATTGAATAACTACTTTGGTTCTGTCTTCACTAAGGAGGACATAAATAATCTTCCGGAAATAGTAAGGGACCGAGGGTCTAGTGAAATGGAGGAACTGAGGGAAATACATGTTAGTAGGGAAGTGGTGTTAGGTAAATTGAAGGGATTAAAGGCAGATAAATCCCCATGGCCAGATGGTCTGCATCCCAGAGTGCTTAAGGAAGTAGCCCAAGAAATAGTGGATGCATTAGTGATAATTTTTCAAAACTCCTCAGATCCTGGATTAGTTCCTGAGGATTGGAGGGTGGCTAATGTAACCCCACTTTTTAAAAAAGGAGGGAGAGAGAAACCAGGGAATTATAGACTGGTTAGTCTGACATCGGTGGTGGGGAAAATGCTAGAGTCGGTTATCAAAGATGTGATAACAGCACATTTGGAAAGAAGTGAAATCATTGGACGAAGCATGGATTTGTGAAAGGAAAATCATTTCTGATGAATTTTATAGAATTGTTTGAAGATGTAGCTAGTAGAGTGGATAGGGGAGAGCCAGTGGATATGGTATATTTATATTTTCAAAAGGCTTTTGACAAGGTCCCACACAGGAGATTAGTGTGCAAACTTAAAGCACACGGTATTGGGGGTATGGTATTGATGAGGATAGAGAATTGGTTGGCAGACAGGAAGCAAAGAGTGGGAGTAAACGGGACCTTTTCAGAATGGCAGGCAGTTACTAGTGGGGTACTGCAAGGCTCAGTGCTGGGACCCCAGTTGTTTACAATATATATTAATGATTTAGATGAGGGAATTAAATGCAGCATCTCCAAGTTTGCGGATGACACGAAACTGGGCAGTGGTGTTAGCTGTGAGGAGGATGCTAAGAGGATGCAGGGTGTCTTGGATAGGTTAGGTGAATGGGCAAATTCATGGCAGATGCAATTTAATGTGGATAAATGTGAGGTTATCCACTTTGGTTGCAAGAACAGGAAAACAGATTATTATCTGAACGGTGGCCAATTAGGAAAAGGGGAGATGCAACGAGACCTGGGTGTGATTGTACACCAGTCATTGAAAGTGGGCATGCAGGTACAGCAGGTGGTGAAAAAGGCAAATGGTATGTTGGCATTCATAGCAAAAGGATTTGAGTACAGGAGCAGGGAGGTTCTACTGCAGTTGTACAAGGCCTTGGTGAGACTGCACCTAGAATATTGTGTGCAGTTTTGGTTCCCTAATCTGAGGAAAGACATTCTTGCCATAGAGGGAGTACAGAGAAAGTTCACCAGATTGATTCCTGGGATGGCAGGACTTTCATATGAAGAAAGACTGGATCGACTAGGCTTATACTCACTGGAATTTAGAAGATTGGGGGGGGGGGGATCTTATTGAAATGAATAAAATTCTAAAGGGATTGGACAGGCTAGATGCAGGAAGATTGTTTCCGATGTTGGGGAAGTCCAGAATGAGGGGTCACAGTTTAAGGATAAAGGGGAAGCCTTTTAGGACCGAAATGAGGAAAAACTTCTTCACACAGAGAGTGGTGAATCTGTGGAATTCTCTGCCGCAGGAAACAGTTGAGGCTGGTTCATTGCCTATATTTAAGAGGGAGTTAGATATGGCCGTTGTGGCTAAAGGGATCGGGGGTATGGAGAGAAAGCGGGTACAGGGTTCTGAGTTGGATGATCAGCCATGATCATACTGAATGGTGGTGCAGGCTCGAAGGGCCGAATGGCCTACTCCTGCACCTATTTTCTATGTTTCTATGTTTCATAGTCCCCTTTGTTCAACTGTAATACTGACACTTCCAATTTTCCCTTCTCCCTCTCAAATTGTAGATTAAAACATCATATTATGGTCACTACCTCCTAATGGCTCCTTTACCTTGAGTTCCCTTATCAAATCTGGTTCATTACACAACACTAGATCCAGAATTGCCTTCTCCCTGGTAGGCTCCAGTACAAGCTGTTCTAAGAATCCATCTTGGAGGCACTCCACAAACTCCCTTTCTTGGGGTCCAGTACCAACCTGATTTTCCCAGTCTACTGCATGTTGAAATCCCCCATTACAATCGTAGTATTACCTTTGCGACGTGCTAATTTTAGCTCTTGATTCAGCTTGCACCCTATATCCAGGCTACTATTTGGGGGCCTGTAGATAACTCCCATTAGGATCTTTTTGCCCTTACAATTTCTTAGTTCTATCCATACTGACTCTACATCTTCTGATTCTATGTCACCCCTCACAAGGGACTGAATTTCATTCCTCACCAGCAGAGCCACCCCACCCCCTCTGCCCATCTGTCTGTCCTTTTGATAGGATGTATAACCTTGAATCTTCATTTCCCAGCCCTGGTCCTCTTGCAGCCATGTCTCTGTTATTCCTACATCAGACAGAGAGACAGACATACTTTATTGATCCCAAGGGGAAGTTGGGTTTTGTTACAGCTGCACCAACCAAGAATAGTGAAGAAATACAGCAATATAAAAACATAAATAATTAAATAATAATAAGTTAATCATGCCAAGTGGAAATAAGTCCAGGACCAGCCTATTGGCTCAGGGTGTCTGACACTCCAAGGGAGGAGTTATAAAGTTTGATAGCCACAGGTAGGAATGACTTCCTGTGACGCTCAGTGTTACATCTCGGTGGAATGAGTCTGGCTGAATGTACTCCTGTGCCTAACCAGTACATTATGAAGTGGATGGGAGTCAATGTCCAAGATGGCATGCAACTTGGACAGCATCCTCTTTTCAGACACCACCGTCAGAGAGTCCAGTTCCACCCCCACAACATCACTGGCCTTACGAATGAGTTTGTTGATTCTGTTGGTGTCTGCTACCCTCAGCCTGCTGCCCTAGCACACAACAGTAAACATGATAGCACTGGCCACCATAGACTTGTAGAACATCCTCAGCATCTTTTGGCAGATGTTAAAGGATCTCAGTCTCCTCAGGAAATAGAGACAGCTCTGACCCTTCTTGTAGACAGCCTCAGTGTTCTTTGACCAGTCCAGTTTATTGTCAGTTCATATCCCCAGGTATTTGTAATTGTCCACCATGTCCACACTGACCCCTTGGATGGAAACAGGGGTCACCAGTGCCTTAGCCCTCCTCAGGTCCACCACCAGCTCCTTAGTCTTTTTCACATTATGCTGCAGATGATTCTGCTCGCACCATGTGACTAAGTTTCCCACCGTAGCCCTGTACTCAGCTTCATCTCCCTTGCTGATGCATCCAACTTTGGCTGAGTCATCACAAAACTTCTGAAGATGGCAAGACTCTGTGCAGCAGTTGAAGTCCGAGGTGTAGATGGTGAAGAGAAAGGGAGACAGGACAGTCCCCTGTGGAGCCCCAGTGCTGCTGACCACTGTCTGACACACAGTGTTGCAAGTGCACGTACTGTGGTCTGCCAGTCGGGTAATCAATAATCCATGACACCAGGGATTACACTAATGATGTTACCATAACATCACACTTACCAACTTCCAACTGAGCTTCAAGCTCATCCACTTTATTTCTTATACTTCGTGCATTCATATATAATACTTTTAATCCATTACTCCTCTCGCTTCTCACATCGGTCCCTATTGCACTTGGCCATACTCCCCGATCCCTTCCTGAGCTTTCTGCCCCGTCAATTCTGTTGTCTTTCTTAACTTTTCTTATTCTCTCTTTCCCTTTAACTCCATCCTTATATTTCCAGTTCATCTCCTCCCCCCATCCCCACTTATTTGTTTAAACACACCCGTGTAACAGTGGCAAACCTGCCTGCCAGAATGCTGGTCCCCCGCCTGTTAAGGTGCAACCTGTCTCCTTTGTACAATTCATCCTTACCCTAAAACAGATCCCAGTGGTCTAAGGATCTAAAACCCTGCTTGCCGCACCAGCTCCTCAGCCACACATTGAGATCCCATATCTCCCTGTTCCTGCCCTCACCAGCACGAGGAACTGGAAGCAAACCAGAAATAACCACCTTTGAGATCCTGCTTTTCGGCCTTCTTCCAAGTTCTCTGAAGTCGTGCTGCAGAATTTCTTTCCTCTTCTTCCTGATGTCATTTGTGCTGACATCACTACCACTTTCGGCTGTTCACCTTCGCCCTTGAGGATGCTCTGCAATCGGTCTGGCTCCAGGGAGGCAACACACCATCCTTAAATCCCACCTGTTGCCGCAGAAACCCCTTTCTGTACCTCTCACTATGGAGTCCTCTACTACCAAGGCTCTGCCTGTCCACCTCTAAGTCTGGCAGTGTCTTCTGTCCCGACAGCTTCCAAGAGGGTGAACCTGTTTTCAAGTGGCACATCCCCCAGGGTCTCCTGTACTTCAAGCATCCATCCCTTCCTCATCGTTGCCCCTGTTCTCTCCTCCGGTATCTTTGGTGTAACGATCTCACTGTAGGTCTTGTCCAGAAAACTCTCGTTTTCCCGGATGAACCTGAGGTCATCCAGTTGCCTGTCCAGTGCCCTAACATGGTCCTTGAGAAGCTGAACCTGGACACACTTATCACAGTTGTAGCAGCTGGAGGCACCATCGGTGTCCCTGACCTCCCACATCAGGCAAGAATCACACTGAATCAGTTTACCTATCATCTCTTCACCACCTCTCACCCTCTCCAACTGTGGCGTAGTCTCCTCCCTCAGCCTCCTCACTGAGAGCTCTGAGCCAAAGACTCGCACTTTCCTCACAAGGCACTTCCCTCGACGAGGCCGCTCCCCAAGTCAAAGCCGCAAAGCTCCACTCCTTTACTGGCCGCTTTCCACTACTTTTGGGTGTATCATGGATTTTGGGCTGCTGATCATGAAAATCACTAAGAAATTTCCCAGTCTTGCACCATTTTTTGAAATCACCTATGTTATTTCAATTCATAATTCAAATCAGAATAACTCTCGCTAAGATTAAGGAGGATTTTTGTTGGTCTTCAAATCAAACAGGTCATCAATGACAGGCTAGTGGGACCAGAGAAAATCACATGGAAGGCGTTTGAGGATGCTGTTGAAAATTTTCTTGGCAACTACAGAGACCCAAACTATGTGTAAGAGAAAATCTGCAGATGCTGGAAGTTTGAGCAACACACACAAAATGCTGGAGGAACTCAGCGGTTCAAGCCGCTGAGTTTATGGAAAAAACATACCGTCGAAGTTTCAGGCTGAATCCTGCAGGTTTCAGCCCAAAATGTCAACTGTAATGTCAACTGCCTGGCCTGCTGAGTTCCTCCAGTATTTTGTGTGTGTTGACCAAACTACGTGCAGCTGATTGACAATGTGCTTCAAGCATACAAAACCATGAAGTGCAACATGTCACTAAAGATTCATTTTCTGCATTCCCATTTAGACTTCTTCCCTGCAAATCTTGTCACCATCAGTGACGAGCATGGTGAAAGATTTCATCAGGACATTGTGGTCATGGAGAAATGGTATCAAGGCAACTGGAATCCATCAATATTGGCTGATTATTGTTGGACACTTAAGTGAGAAGCCTCAGACACTGAGTACGAATGAAAATCATCAACAAAACATTTTTAGCTTTGTTGAAATATTGCAAAGCATCAGCACCATTATGCAATTAAACACATTATATTCAATAAAAATTAATTTCTTGTTTCTCCAAATCCTACGTGATACAAGTTGTCTGAAATATTATTTGTGTCATAAACAAAAAACATTTCTGAGGAAGCAAGACTTTTGAAAAAATTTGCTGTCCAATGTAATCAGTTTACTTTAACTATTCAGTTACAAAGTGAGGACATTATATCAGGAAAGGTTCTAGCATAAATCAGAGATTCAAAAACATCACAGGAGAAGTTGTATTTAACTGTTTCCCTTGCTATTTCAAAGGCATTGATTGATCCTCATTGGGATCTGGTTTGGTTTTTAGTTGGTGAAGGTGGTTTATGTTAGGTTAGACCCTTGTGGGATCTGGTTTGGGTTATTGTTGGTGGAGGTGGTATATGTATCAGTTTTGGGTTATTATTCTAGAGGTGATATACATTGGGTTGAGGCTTCTCTCGTCAGATTTCATCTCTCTAGCTCTCTGTTGTCTCCACTAATCACCTCCCAGACTGTCACTTTTTCTATACCTTCCTCCCCTCCTGACCTGTTCTGCTATCAACCCATCCTCCCATCACCATCACTTTCCAGCCTCTGCTTCAGCCTTCCTCTCCCTCTTTGTAATACTTTCCCCCCCTTACACCGCTACAGAGTCTAGACCTGAAATGTTAACTATCCCTTTCCTTCTATAGATGCTGCCTGACACCCGAATTCCTCCAGCAGCTCTTATTTTTGCCCAATGTATTCAACACTTTTTTAGCATGCAGGACTAAGCAGTCTGTCTGGTACCTCAACTATTGCCTAAACATTTATTACCATCGTCACTGGTTTACAGAGAAGACTGTACACACTACATTACTTACCAAGACCACAGAAACAGAACCTCCCAAAGTCGATACCTCCATCCGGAAACGTCAGATATCCTTTATCCGGCTTCAGAATATTATGCCACTCCTTTGTAATTCCTGGGTGTTAGTCCTTCAACAACAAAATGAGTGAACCTTCACCATACCAAACACAATGGTTAAAGAACTAGCCCCAATATCTTCCTGCCAGTTTAGGATACCAATAAAAACTGGCTTTTTAGTTTGTCCACATCCTGAGAAGTTAAAGAAACATTTGTGATGAGATTTATGCTGCCATTGATGGGGAGTGGTGGGGTGAAGTGGGAAGCATTGGGGTGATGTGGGGTACACTGAGTGTTATCACCATCAGTCTGCATTTCACTTGGTTAGGCTACCTGCTGCTGCTTATATTAAGCATTGTGGTGCCTGATGTTAAACATTTGGGTTAACTACAGATCACCTGATGATTTAGGTTAAATACAGATCACCTGATGATTTGGGTTAACTGCAGATCATTTGATGATTTGGGTTATCACTCAGATCTATGGCAGTGGAGGGAGTGAAGCCAATATTAATAGTTTTATGTTGATCATTTATTGACATCCAAAATATTAAAATCCCCCTATGTGAATTTAAGAAAACGGGATAAAAATAAAATTGCTTTGCAAAGTTTCATTGGTTCAAAAAATGCATGTCATGTTAGTATGTCTTTGAATATTTTTGGAAACCTCCTGAAGGCATTACTGCTGACACAGGGCTGCTACTTTACTGCTATTACTATTGTTGCATTGTTGCTGTGGTACACTGCTATAAATATTCTGGAGCTTGGAACAAATGCAGATATGAAGGGTACTCCTGTTTCAAAAACACGAGGAAGTTTGTAGAAGCTGGAAATCCAGAGCTACACACACAAAATGCTGAAGGAACTCAGCAGACCAGGTAGCATCCATTCAAAAGTCAACGCTTCAGCCGGAGATTTTTCCTTTTACTCTTTTCCACAGATGCTGCCTGACCTGCTAAGTTCCTCCAGCATTTTGTGTGTGTCACTCTTGTTTCACTGTGATTTGGCAATGAGGACCCCTCATTTTAAATATTGCCAGAATATTTGTGGAAAGTTATGATTTGTTTTTAAATACAGGTCAGATGGACTGTACCCCGGGCTTCTGAAAGAGGTAGACTGTACCCCAGGGTTCTGAAAGAGGTAGCGAAGGGATTATGCAGGCATTTGAAATTATCTTTTCAGAATCACTGGGGTTAGGGACAGTCCCAGAGGACAGGAAAGTTGCAAATATGACACTTCTGTTTAAGAAGGGTTCTCACCAAAAGACAGGAAATTATAGGTTTGTTAGACTGATCTCAGTGGTTGGTAAGATTTTTTAAACCATTATTAAGGATGAAATTTTGAAGTACTTGGAAGTACAGTATATGTTTTAAAAAGGATAAATCAGCATTGTTTTCTTAAGGGAAGATCTTGCCTGACAAACCAGAGAGTAGTGAATCTGTGGAATCTTCTGTCACAGACTGTGATGGAGGCCAAGTCCGTGTGTATATTTAAGGTGGCAGTAGATTGTTTCCTGATTGGTCAGGGCATCAGAGGATATGGCAAGAGGGCAGGTGTATGGGGTTAAGTGGGATCCGGGATCAACCATGACGAAATGGTGGAGCAGACTTGATGGGCTGAATGGCCTAATTCTGCACCTATATCTTAAGGTCTTATGGTTTAAACCTGTTATAATTTAGAATTCTTTGACGAAGTAATAAACAGGTTAGACCAGGCATGGGCAAACTACGGCCCGCGGGCCATATGCAGCCCGTTAAGCTTTTTAATCCGGCCCGCAGAACTTGATGAAATTATATTAATAAACCTTGTTAACATTTTTTTCCCGCAATTCTGGCGTTTTCCCAATAGATGACGCACTCTATATACATTGACCTTTGTTGAGGTGCAGCGTATTACTCCACATTTGCGCTTTACTCTTTGTTCGGCTCAACCTATTTGTGTGAACAGGCGTTCAGCATCATGAACATCAACAAAGCCAGCCACAGATCCAAGTTAACTGACCAACACCTCAGATCCATCCTGAGAATCGGCACAACAAAACTAAATCCAGACTTTGATGCGCTGGCTAAAAAGGGAGACCAACAACACTGTTCCCACTGAAATTAAAAATAAGTTTCTTCGTTGTGTTATGTAAAAAATGCATTTGAAAATATTTTTTTCAATAAGCCTTACATGTTACATGTCATTTCTGTTAAGTGATGGACATGAGTAGTGCGCAGGTGCACGTATGTTATCAAAATAAAAAATGCGCTCCAGATCAAATAACGCGCTCCGCATACTGGCGCGCTGTCAGTGTTCTGTCTTTGTGCTGGTCATTGTTGAGTTTTGACACAGGGGACAATTGAATAAGAAGGAGCAGGACAAGTAGACCTGCATCTCCTACCGTTTTTGAAATAAAGACAGTCAGGAGGAGAGTGGTGATGATAATATTTTGAAGGATAACAGAATTTTCAGTGCTTTAAAATAATAACTGTTACTATTAAAAAAAGCTGTATTTTATTCATTTAATTTTCAGTGTTTTAAAAGTCATTTCAATAAATAGCTAAATACCATGGGACTTCAAAGACAGATATTTTGTTGTAATGCATTTGTTCATTTTCAATTGAAATTAAAGCACATGTTTTCTACGTATCCCATGATATTTTATTTTCTCTTATGAGGTGTATTACCAAAACACTCTGTCCATCTGCTCCTGGTCCGGCCCCCCTGTCAAATTTTAGAACCCTTTGTGGCCCACAAGTCAAAAAGTTTGCCCACCCCTGGGTTAGACAAAAGAGAATCTCAAGATGTTATACAACAATTAAACCATTGCCAAAAAAGAATAATGTGGGCTGCCTTAACGACTATTGCCTGGTAGCACTCACATCGACAATGATGAAGTGCTTTGAGAGGTTGGTTATGACCAGACTGAACTCCTGCCTCAGAAAGGACCTGGACCCATTGCAATTTGCCTATTCTCACAATAGGTCAATGGCAGACGCAATCTCCATGGCAACCACACGGCTTTAGAGCACCTAGACAACACAAACACCAACGTCAGGATGCTGTTCATTGACTATAGCTCAGCATTTAATACCATCATTCCCACAATCTTGATTGAGAAATTGCAGAACCTGGGCCTCTGTACCTCCCTCTGCAAATGGATCCTCGACTTTCTAACCAGAAGGTCACAGTCTGTGCGGATTAGTGATAACATATCCTCTTCACTGACGATCAACACTGGTGCACCTCAGGGGTGTGTGCTTAGCCCACTGCTCTACTCTCTGTATACACATGACTGTGTGGCTGGGCACAGCTCAAATACCATCTATAAATTTGCTGATGATACAGCCATTGTTGGTAGAATCTCAGGTGGTGATGAGAGGGCATACAGGAGTGAGATATGCCAACTAGTGGAGTGGTGCCACAGCAACAACCTGGCGCTCAATGTCAGTAAGACGAATAAGCTGATTGTGGACTTCAGGAATGGTAAGACGAAGGAACATATACCAATCCTTATAAAGGGATCAGAAGTGGAGAGAGTGAGCAGCTTCAAGTTCCTGGGTGTCACGATCTCTGAGGATCTAACCTGGTCCCAACATATTGATGTAGTCATAAAGAAGGCAAGACAGCAACTATACTTTATTAGGAGTTTGAAGTGATTTGGCATGTCAACAAATACACTCAAAACTTCTATAGTTGTACCGTGGAGAGCATTCTGACAGGGTGCATCACTGTCTGGTATGGAGGGGCCGCTGCACAGGACCAAAAGAAGCTGCAGAAGGTCGTAAATCTAGTCAGCTCCATCTTGGGCACTAGCCTGCAAAGTACCCAGGACATCTTTAGAGAGCGCTGTCTCAGAAAGGCAGTGTCCATTATTAAAGACTTCCAGCTCCCAGGGCATGTCCTTTTCTCACTGTTACCATCAGGTAGGAGTTACAGAAGCCTGAAGGCACACACTCAGTGATTCAGGAACAGCTTCTTTCTCTCTGCCATCCGATTCCTAAATGGACTTTGAAGCTTTGGACACTACCTCACTTTTTTTTATATACAGTATTTCTGTTTTTGAACATTTTTAAGTAATCTATTCAATATACGTAATTGATTTACAAAGTACTTCTTTATTTATTATTATGTTTTATTTTATTTATTATTATTTTTTCTTTCTCTCTCTGCTAGGATATGTATTGCATTGAACTGCTGCTGCTAAGTTAACAAATTTCACATCACATGTTGGTGATAATAAACCTGATTCTGATTATGTACTTGGAGTTTTGGTGGGCCTTTGACAAGGTGCCAGACATGAGACTACTGAACGAGATAAGAGCTCATGGTATTTGAGGCAAAGGACCAGTATGGATAGAAGTCTGGCTGACTGTCAGAAGGCAGAGAGTGGGAATGAAGGAGATTTCCACAGGGGTCAGAGTTGTGTCTTTAACTTTTCAATTTATACATCAATGATCTAAATGAAGGAACTGGGGACATTGCAGCCAAATTTAAGATGATACTATGACAGGTGGAGGGCAGGTAGTGTTGAGGAAGGAGGGAGTCTGTAGAAGGACCTGTACTAGGATTAGGAAAATGGGCAGAACCTTGGCAGATAGAATACAGTGTTAGGGAAGTGTATGGTCATGCATGTTGGTAGCAGGAATAAATGCACGGACTATTTACTAAATGAGGAGAAATTCCAAAAATCAGGGGTGCAAAGGGACTTGGGAGTCCTCATGCAGGATTGCCTAAAGGTTAACTTGCAGTTTGAGTCAGTGGTGAGGGAAGCAAATGCAATGTTGGTATTAATTTAGAGAGCACTAGAAAATAAAAGCAAGGACGTGATGTTGAGGCTTTATAAGGCATTGGTCAGACTACACTTGGAGTGCCGTGGGCAGTTTTAGGCCCCATATTTAAGAAACAATGTGCCAGCATTGGGGAGAGCGCGGAGGAGGTTCACAAAAATGATCCTGGGAATGAAAGTGTTAACATATGAGGAGTGTTTGATGTACTCATTGGAGTTTAGAAAAATGAGGGGAGATCTCATTGAACCCTATCGAATATTGAAAGGGTAGAATGGATAGAATTGATAGAATGGATGTGGAGAGGATGTTTCTTGAAGATGGAAACACTATGTGTAGCTTGTTAGCTGTCAGGTTCTGGTCTTGATAGCAAGTAGATATCATAGTTTAACAGCATTTTTAATTAGTTCTGAGAGCAGAACCCATGTTTAGTTTACCTAGTTCCTGTTTCTTAATTTTAAAAGGTGAGCTGTGATTGGATTGTAGGGTCCTTTGAAAAGATTTATCCAAAAAAAATGTACTAGGTGAGTCTGGCTGAAGTTGTTGCCATAGATGAGGTGGATTGTTTGTTACTTGATTGAGCAGAAACCAGTGGATCTGTGCCCGGACAGGTTGTACCACACTCTGCAAGTATCTGTTTAGTTTAAAATAAACATGGAGTGCCCTGAAGGCTTGGAAAATATCATTAAAATTCTTCACCTGGATTCCTGTTCAAAAGTCAAAGCTGGCTTTCCTCAATAGCTGCGTTTTACCAGTGGATATCTGAGACACATGAACTGGGTAATTAATTGTTATAAACTATAATTCTCTATGTGTCAGAGCTGTTAGCCGTTAAAGTGTAGTACTCACTGACACTGTACATGTAGATTCGAAAACCGCCCTCCATTCAGAACTTTGAATTGTGTAAAATGACTACCTCTGAAAATGACATCTTTTTGTTTGTGTCAATGTTGATTCATGTGGCTCTTGTAAAGCAAACAGAGTCAAAGTATTCAAATACATTTATTATCAAAGTATGTACGCAGTATACAAACCTGACAAGCACAAAACAAAGAAAACTATGGAACCTGTCCAAAGTAAAAACATCAACCCCCTCGTGCAAAGAAAATTGTGCAAAATGGCAACAAGAACATCACACCCTACATAAAAAAATCAAATCGCGCAAATGGCAACATGAACTTCAAACTCCCTCACACAAAAAACAAATCATGCAAACGGCAACAAGAAAGAATGAGTGAAAACACAGAATATGAATCACAAAATTGAAGAGTCCATATTCAGTTCATCTCAGTGTTCATTATCTGCAGGTTACCCAAAAATAACAACCAACAAAGGAGCGACCAGAAAGCAGAAAAGACACAATAAAAAACAACAGTCCAACAACCTGTCAACAACAGTCCAATCCACAACCCACATAATACAGAAAGGCGGACTCACTGGTCATAACAAGTCCCGTTTGCCCATATCCTCTATATCTTTCCTCTCCAGGTATCTTTTAAATGTTGTTAATGTACCTGTTGTAACAGTTCCTCTGGCATCGCATTCCACCACCCCTCAGTTTCCTATTAAATCTCTCCCTTTTCACCCTCTAATATTGATACCCTATTTCTGGGAAAAAGACTGCGCATTCACCCTGCTGATTTTATACACCTCACTAACATCACCCCTCAGTCGCCTATGCTCCAAGGAATGAAGTCCCAACCAGTTCAAACTCTCACCATAACTCAGTACCTGAGTCCTGGCAACATACCTGCAAATCTTCTCTACGCACCTTCTATCTTAATGGTATTTTTCCGATAGCAGGGTGGCCGAAACCGAACACTGTACAACTGTGACATAATGTCTCAATGCCTGGACTGTTGAAGGCCAGCATGAGGAGCAGGAGAGTGGTGAGACAGGGGTCTGAGATGATCATTGGAGAGGGGAGATGGCTGATATAATGTGGAGATGGGGAGCAGTGAGACAGGGGTCATTAAAACTCACTTGCCATTGACTGTAAAGGACAGCTTCTACCTCACTGTTGTAAGACAGTCCCAGAGTACAATAAGGTGGACTCCTGAACTCACAGTCTACCTCATTATGATCTTGCACCCTATTGTCTACCTGCACTGCACTTTCTCTGTAGCTGTAACATAACATATAAAGTGTAAAATAGAGTTGAAATTAGATATTAGACTGTTGGAAAATGATGACGGAGAGATAGTAATGGGGGACAAGGAAATGACGGATGAACTGAATAAGTATTTTGCATCAGTCTTCACTGTAGAAGACATTAGCAGTATGCTTGAAGTTCCAGAAGGTCAGGGGGCAAAAATGAGTGAAGTTGCCATTACTAGGGAGAAGGTTCTTGGGAAACTGAAAGGTCTTAAGGTAGATAAAATACCTCAACCAAATGATGTACACCCCAGAGCTCTAAACAAGGCTGAAGAGATTGTGGAGGCATTAATAATGATCTTTCAAGAATCAATTGATTATGGCATGGTTATGAAAGACTGGTAAATTGCAAACGTCCCTCCACTCTTCAAGAAGAAAGAGAAGCAGAAGAAGAGAAACTATAGGCCAATTAGTCTGACTTCAGTGATTGGGAAGATGTTGGAGGTGATTCATGTATGGCTTCAGGGTACTTGGAGGCTCATGATAAAATAGACTGTAGTCAGCGTTATTTTCTCAAGGGAAAATCTGTTGGAATTCTTTGAAGAAAAGACAAGCAGGATAGACAAAGGAGAATCAGCAGATGTTGTGTACTTGGATTTTCAGAAGTTCTTTGACAAGGTGCCACTCATGAGGCTGGTGTTACAGGAAAGATTCCAGCATGGATAGAGCATTGGCTGACTGGCAGGAGGCAAAGAGTGGGAATAAAGGGAGCCTTTACTGGTTGGCTGATGGTGACTAGTGGTGTTCCATAGGGGTCTATGTAGGAACCGATTCTTTTTACATTACATGTTAGATAGAGCTCTTAAAGATAGTGGAGTCAAGGGATGTGGGGAGAAGGCAGGAACGGGGTACTGATTGTGGATGATCAGCCATGATCACAGTGAATGGTGGTGCTGGCTCAAAGGGCCGAATGGCCTACTCCTGCACTATTGTCTATTGTCACTGATTTGAACCTTGGAATTGATGGATTTGTGCCAGTTTTGTGGACGATACAAAGATAAGTGGAGGGGCAGGTAGTTTTGAGGAAGCAGGGAAGCTACAGAAGAACTTAGAAAGATTAGGAGAATGGGCAAAGAAGTAGCAGATGGAATACTGACTCAGGAAGTGTTTGGCCATGCACTTTGGTAGAAGAAATGAAAGGGTTGACTATTTTCTAAATGGAGAGAAAATACAAAATTCTGAGGTACAAAGGGACTTGTGCAGGGTCTCTAAATGTTAATGTGCAAGTTGAGTCTGTGATGAGGAAGGCAAAAGCAATATTAGCATTCATTTCAAGAGGACTAGAATATAAAATCAAGGATGTAATGTTAAGACTTTATAAAGCACTGGGGAGGACTCACTTGGAGCATTGTGAGTAGTTTTGGGCTCCTTATCTACGGAAGAATGTGCTGACATTGGAGATGGTTGAAAGGAGGTTCATGAAAATGATTCCAGGATTGAAAGGCTTGTTACATGAAGTGTGTTTGAAAATTCTAGGCTTTTACTCACAGGACTTCAGAAGAATGAGGGGTGACTTCATTGAAACCTATCAAATGTAGAGATTTAATAAATGTTGAGAGGATATTTCCTATGGTGGGGGACTCTAGGAGCAGAGGACAAAGCCTCAGAATAGAGGGACACCATTTTAGAGATGAGGAGGAATTTCTTTAGCCAGAAAGTGGTGAATCTGTAGAATTAGTTGCCACTGGTGGCTGTGGAGGCCAAGTCATTGGGTATATTTAAGGCAGAGGTTGATAGATTCTTTATTAGTCAGGGCATGAAGGGATAGGGGGAGAAGGCAGGAGATTGGAGCTGAGAGGGAAATGGATCAGCCATGATGAAATGACAGAGCAGATTGGATGGACCAAATGGCCTAATTCTGCTCCTATACCTTATGGTTTTCTGGTCTATGGTCTTTATTCTGCATTCAGATATTGCTTTCCCTTGTTCCTCGTTATAATGAAATGTCATGTTTGGATGACATGCAAGACAAAACTCTCCTTGTACCCCAGTACTTATGATAATATTAAACCAATTTACCAATTTGCTGAGTAAGGCCACTGAATTTCGATAATATTTCTCTTTTAAAGTTCATCAATAAAGGCAGATTAAATGTTGCTAAGATTGGACGCATCCTGAAACCTTTGAAGATGATGATATGCTGCATAAATCTGTAGCAGGACACAAAATAGATTGAATTGAATTGAACTTGGTTTATTGTCATTTAGAAACCACAACTGTAATGCAGTTAAAAAATGAAACAACGTTCCTCCAGAATGATATCACAAAAGCACACGACAAAACAGACTACACCAGAGAATCCACATAATGTTTGGCAGTCCCCAAATCCAGAGTCCAGAGAGGCTGCTGCGTATTAATATTGCGCTACCATCTTAGCATGTTTCCCAGAAAGGAGCTCCAAATCCACCGGACAAAACAAGATTACCCAGACACACCAAGTCAGAAGACCAACTCTACCACCCAACAAACCAAAAACTAAAGCTATAAGACCTACACAAAACTACACAGTTACAACATATAGTTACAACAATGCAATCAATACCATAATTGATAAAAAAAACAGACCATGGGCACAGTAAAAATAGTCCAAAGATATTAAAAAATTATAAGTTCAAAAGAAACCACCACACAGATTCCACAAGTCCTCAGGGTCCCAATAGACTCGTCATCCCACACAGGCAGCAGAAGGGGATACCCCGGCTATGGACTTCCACGGATCATTGAACTGTACAGAAAAGAATAGGCACTTGGGCCCATGATGTTGTGTTGAACTAATTAAGCCAATCACACTCAATTAAACAAAAGCCTTCTGCCTGCATGGCATCTGTACCCCTCCATTCCCTACCTTTTTAACATCTTCCTCCACTATCAACCCTGGCAGCATGTCTGCATTCCATCACTATGTCTTTACAAAACAAATTTTACTTTGCACTTCTCCTTTCAACTTTCCCCACCTCACCTGAGATGCATAGCTTGTAGTATGAGATATTTTGACCCTGGAAATAAGATATTGGCTGTCTCCTCCATCTATACCTCTTATAATCTTATAAACTTTACCACATCTGTATTTAGTGTCTCCTGATCCAGAGGAAACAATCCAGGTGTTTTCCACCCTCCCAGTTTAGAATATATCCTCTTAGCTAGGTAGTGTCCCAGTAAACCTCTTTTACACCATCTCCAAAGTCTCCACATCCTTCCTACCAGAACTGAATGCAATAATCCAGATATGGCCTGAACAGTGTTTTATGAAGCTGCAACGTCCTGGGAATGAAAGGGTTAACACATAGGAGCATTTTATGGCTCTGGGCCTGTACTCACTAGAGAGTAGAAGAATGAAAAGGAATCTCATTGAAACCTACCAAATATTGAAAGACCTAGAGGGAATGGATGTGGTGAGGATGTTTCCGGCAGTGAGGGAGTCTAGGACAAGTGGGCACAGCCTCAGGACATCTATTTAGAACAGAGATAAGGAGGAATTTCCCAGAAGGTGGCAAATCTATGGATGTCTGTGGAATCCAAATCATTGGGTATACTTAAAATGGAGGGTGATAGATTTTTGGTTAGTAAGGGTGGCAACGGTTATGGGAAGAAAGCAGGAGAATGGGGTTGAGAAGGATAATAAATCAGCTATGATTTGAATAGCAGAGCAGACTTGAGGGGCTGAATGGCCTGATTTTGTCCCTATGTTGTATGGTCTTATGCAACACGACATCTTCAATTTTGACCTCATTGCTTTGACTAAAGACAAGCATGCCAAATGCCTTCTTTATTACCCTAACAACCTTTAGACAATGTGCATATTTGTACACAGCCCAACCTATAGACAATGTGTATATATGTACACAGCCCAACCTTTAGACAATGTCTCCCTCTGTTAGTAAACTGGCAGACTGGCAGTTCTCTCTGTCAGTAAACTGGCAGACTGATTGCTTCCTCTGTCAGACTGGGAGATCCCCCTGGCAGTAAACTGGCAGACTGGCTGCTCTCTCTGTCAGTAAGCTGGTAGACTAGTGTCTCCCTCTGTCAGTAAATTGGTAGACTGGCAGTTCCCTCTGTTAGTAAACTGTCGTGGGCAGTTTGGGTGCTGCTCCTGACAACATGCTGAACATTATAATGTCACGTGTCATTTTCTTTGCCACTTTTACCACAGAAATGACAACTGAAGTGATAAGGCTATCAGCTTTGCTTGTCATCACAGCAGAATGCGGAGACACTGCTGGAGTTAGCTGTTTTTCCTGTTGGGTAAGGTAAGAGTGCTGGCTCATTCCTGAAGCTCACGTTCCTTGGATAAACATTGGGAAACTTGACTTCAGGTCCAGCTGCTGGCGGCTCAGACACTTTCTGCTATGCAAATCCACTGGTGATGTTTCCTCTGGTGAGGACACACTGCAGGCTACTTTGCTTCAGTGCAGGGGTCATCTGCCATGGCTGGACAGTGAGGGGGAGTGGGAGTTCATGGGGCAGGATGTGCTCTGACATGGATCTTACTTGACATTTATGACTCTGGGTCCACTTTACTGGAAAATAATCCTGAGAAATCACACTGAGAATTGGAGATTGTTGAAGCATATAATATCAGCACAAGGATAGGCACTCAGTGAGTCTACAGAGATTCCACATCCTACTCGTACATCTCTGTATTTACATCCTCTGGCTGACCCCATCTCTCATTACTGATGTATATGATGTCCTACAGAGTCAATCGGTCACACGTGCCTGGTCTTCCCTTTACATCGAGGGGGATATCATGTTGACTCTAACATCAACTCCACACCACTGAAACCTCATGGATGAGTGGTGTCTTCCAGGCCGTTGCTGAAGTCTAAATTCAGGTGGTTACTGGGCACCCGCTACCTGGGGATTATTACTGAGCACCTGGGCTCCCGCTATCTGGGGACTATTACAGAGTACCTGGAATCCGTTATCTGGGGACTATTACTGAGCACCTGGAATCCGTTACCTGGGGATTATTACTGAGTATCTGGGCACCCGTTACCTGGGGATTATTACTGAGCACCTGGGCTCCTGCTATCTGGGGACTATTACCTGAGCACCTGAGCACCCATTACCTGGGGACTATTACTGAGTACCTGGGCACCTGTTAGCTGGGGACTATTACCTGATTACCTGGGCACCTGCTACCTGGGGATTATTACTGAGCACCTGTTACCTGGGGACTATTACCTGAGCACCTGGGCACTCGCTATCTGGGGATTATTACTGAACACCTGGGCACCCGTTACCTGGGGACTATTACTGAACACCTGGGCACTTGCTACCTGGGGACTATTACCTGAGTACCTGGGCACCCATTATCTGGGCACTGTTACCTGAGGACCTCGGTATTGTTACCTGGGCACTGGGGCACTGTTACTCAGGCATCTGGGCACTGTTACCTGAGCACCTCGGTATTGTTACCTGGGCACTGGGGCACTGTTACTCAGGCATCTGGGCACTGTTACCTGCGCACCTAGGCACTGATTCATACAGACACCATTTAATCTATGAAGATTTCATTGGGGAGCAGGTCAATCTTGCCTCTGCCATTTGCCAGTGTTGCTAGTTTCCCATGGTTAACACAGCCATTGCTAACACACACATGTGCCCATAAGGGTACCCATAAATAACTTGGAAATTTTCGACAGGATCCTTCAATGTGGTTGTGGATCATTAGAATGTGGTCAATACTCCATTTGCCAGAGACACACATGATATCCTCAGGAACACCATAACTGGACATCTTCAGTGGCCTGTCTTGACCAGAGGGGTAAGAACCTACATCTTTGGCTCCTCACACCAATGGAGTAGCAGAATCATCATGGAGACAATCTGCAAGTTGTTCTTTTGTTTTGCTAGTCCCCCCTCTCACTGTGTGACACCTCTCTGCCCCTTTATTAGGGAGAGATAGAGCCTGTGGCATGTCGAATTTGCTGGGTGGGTGAACGATTAGTTTTTGTTAATCTGCAGATCATGGTCTGTCTTGGGGGCTTTGCTATTGCTTGTCTGGTGGGTGGTGGGTGCCGATGCTTTTTGCTGAAGCAAGTGGGGGAGAGGGGAGTGGGGAGGTTGATGCTTTGCTGTTGCTTGTGTGTGGGAGGGGGAGAAGGGGGCTTTAGGGTTCCAATGTTTTTACTGTCACTCATTCTGAGGGATACTCTTCTGTTTTTCGTGGATGTCTGTGCAGATTAAGAATTTCAGGTTGTATAATGTATACATTCTCTGATATTAAATAGAACCTTTTGAACATAGTTGGCCTTCTGAGAACAAAATTCCATTGCCTATGCCGGTTCCAGAGTACTCTGAATCAGAATCAGGTTTATTGTCACTGGCAAATTTGTTTTATATCAGCAGTACAGTGCAGGCCATAAAAATTACTAAGTTGCAAAAATGCATAAATTGTGGAGAATTTCTTGTGAGAGTTCATCACAACGTGCTTCATATTGTACAGCTGAGCAAACAAAGCCTACAGCAGTTTAGGGATCACAGAGTCACAGGGATGAGGTCCTCCCACTGATCTTCTCTCCAAGTGGAATTGTTGACAGATGATTGGACAAAGTTCAATTTCAACGCCGTTTCCTCATCATCTGGTCAATATTTAATCCTGGCCTGATAAGGAGCAAGTAAAATTAATTTCACAGAAGTTCCAAGCAAAGACCACCTCTAACATTAATCTTCTGAGACTCAGTGAAGAAGCCGGCCATTCGGCCCATCATATTCATTCTAGCTATTACGTATCTATCCTTACTAATTCAGACAAAATGCTTTAAGAGCTCAGTGGGTCAGATAGCATCTATGGAGGGAAATAAACAGTCAATATTTTAGGCTGAGACCCTTCATCAGGACTGGAAAGGAAGAGGACACAAACCAGAATAAAAAGGTGGGGGGACATGACCTGTTTGGTGCTAGCTGAATCCTGGTGAAGGGGGAAGATAGGTAGGTGGGAATGATGTGAGGACTGGGGAGGAGATATCCAGCTGAGAGGGAGACCTCACTACCTACCTTCTCCTCACGTGGATTCACCTGGCATCATTTTCTCCTCACCTGGATTCACCTATCTCTCACTTTCCCCTCACTTGGATTCACCCATTACCCCGCTTCCTGTCACCTGGATTCACACATCACCTTGATTCACATATCACCCACCTTCCTCTCACCTGGATTCACACATCACCCATCTTGCCCTCACCTGGATTCACTCAGCTCCCACCTTCACCTCACCTGGATTTACCCATCTCCCACCTTCCCCTCACCTGGATTCACCTATGACTCATCTTCCCCTCACCTGGATTCACCCAGCTCCCACCTTCCCCTCACCTGGATTTAGAAACATAGAAACATATAAAATAGGTGCAGGAATAGGCCATTCGGCCCTCTGAGCCTGCACCGCCCTTCAGTATGATCATGGCTGATTTACCCATCTCCTTCCTTCCTCTCACCTAGATTCACCTGTCACCGACTTTCCCCTTACCTGATTCACCTATCTCCCAATAGATCATGTTCCTTCCATTCCCCTCTGCTCCCCAACCCTCTGAAGTCTTCCTGATTTTTGTGTGTTGCTCAGTAGAATCTCTAGTAACTCCATCTCTGCTATTCCACTTGCAGTGCCTAGACCATAGCCTGTACATGCCCTCCCACCCTGGATATACACCCCTCCATACCTTCAGCTTAGCGCATGAAACACCCTTCTTCCTCCTTACACAGGGGCCAGATCAGTTCCACTCAAACAACTACACAAACCAGTGAGGGATCTGCAAAATCAGCTGAGAACATTCAGAGCAGGGGTTCCCAACCTTTTTTATGCCATGGATCATTGCCATTAACCGAGAAGGTCCTTGGACCCCTGTTTTAGAGTACAGTATTGTCCAATTATACTTCTTTCGAACAGGGAACACAGAAGACTACAGTCCTGGAACAGGTTATTTGGCCTGTCATGATGATGCTAATCCCATCTGCCTGCACATGGTCATTCTTGTTGTACCTCTTCAGTCCTTGCCTGTTCAAGTGTCTGTTTAAATGACTTGTAAATGTCACTGTTGAATCCCCTTCCACCTCCTCCCCATGCAACCACCTCTTCCTGCATAGAAATCCCTTTACATTCCCCCCCCCCCCCCACTAAACCTTTTCCCTTTAGTGCCTGCCATTTCCACCCCGGGGTAAAGGTCTTTGTGTACCCTCTGGTCATCATTTTATAAACTTTTTGTTGGGTTGCCTTTCAGACTCCAATGCTGCAGAGGAAACGATCCACATTTGTACAACCTCTCCTTGTAACTAATACATTCTGATCCAGGCAACATCTTGGTAAACCTGTTTTGTACCACACCTTCCCCTCCCCCCCACTTCCCAAGGCCTTTACATCCTTTCCATAGTGTGTGACCAAAAATGCAAACGTCCACACGTAGCCTAATTAAACCTTTATTAAGTTCTAGATTTTCTTAAAGTTTTATGCAGTTGCAACATGACTTCCCAAATTTTATACTCAATGCTCTAACTGAACAAGGCCAGCAGGCATATGACTTCTTTACTTTCCCATCCACTTATGTGGCCACTTTTATGGAATTACGGATTTGTACACCAAGATGCCTCTGTAACTCAATAACAGTAAGTAGAAAGTAAATAGTTACTTTCTTAGTTTTCATCAAGCCCTGGCATTCAAACCAAGTCTGATGATCTTTCCCCAGCTATACCACAGGGCTTTCACTTAACTTAAATTCAAAGTTCAAATTAAATTTATTATCAAAGTACACATATATCATCATATACAACTCCAAGATTCATTTGCTTCAGGGCATATTCAATAACTCCATAGTAGAATAATAACCGTAATAGAATTAATTAAAATATTGTCTGTATATTAATAATTGTCTATATAATTAATTATTCTTGATATCAAAACAGAAAATCTGTGATATACTCAGTAGGCTAGACAGTGTCTGTAGAAAGAGAAGCAGTTAATGGTTCAGCCTGGATAACTGGTCTTTTGATATTCTCCTTTCGGAGTTATTTCAACAGCTTTTATTGATATTTATATGTGTGAAATATCAGGCTCTGAGCTCTGACAAGGTGGCATGGTCAGTTGTGATCTCTCACACATGCTCTCTGTTTGTCTATTGTCTTATTTTCCATTTGAAAGTGCTTCCCCATGGTGAGACCATCAGTAACAGCTTGTTACTCCTCCCCTTTGCTAGAAGGTTGAAATGATTGTGGTCTTAAGGAAGGAGCAGACAAACCAAACCCCTCTGCAGATACATGGCTCCTCCATAGAAAGAGTTAAGTCACCATTCACCTCAATATCACCTCCCCAAATAAGAAGGTACAGCAGCACCTCCATTTCCTGAGCAGACTGAGGCAAATGAGGATCTCCCCCCCCCCACCCCCCGCAATGTCTTACAGGAGCAGCATTGAGATTATCTTGACAAGTTGCACTTCCATCTGGTAAGGGAGCAGCAGAGCATTGAACTGGAAGTCCCTACAAAGGACTGTGAAAACGGCTGACGGGCTGATTGATTCTATTATGGTTATTATTCTACTGTGGAGTTATTGAGTTATGCTCACAGGAAAATGAATTTCAGGGTTGTACATAGTGACATATATGTACTTTCGTAATAAATTACCATGCATCGGGGACATTTATCAGGAACACTGCGTACCCAGGGCCCTTAGTATTATCAAGGATCCCACCCATCCATCCAGCATCCTCTTTGACTTTCTACCATCAGGCAGGAGACTCCGATGAAGAAAGACAAGAACAGTCAGGATGGGAAACAGTTTCTTCCCTCAGGCCATTAGGCTTCTGAACTCCCTGCTGCATCGCATTCGAAGTGTCAACTAATAATTTGTACCGTACGCTACAATATTTAATTGATGCACATTACTTAGTTTATCTATACATAATTCATTTGTAGATCTAACTCTTACTTCTCTAAGTTTTTGTGTGTTATATGTACTATTGTGCTTTATACCCTAGTCTGGAAAAATGTTGTCTTGTTTGATGGAATACTTACGCGTAGTTAAATGACAATAAATTTGACTTGACTTGATATTGATTGGACTGTAATCTTAAGACAAAACAATACGCAGAAAAATCAATCTAATGAGATTTCCAGAAGAATCTATTCACTGGTTTAGATTATACAGTTAGTGTACAGTCAGTAAAACTGGGTTCGTAATAGTGACTGAGTACTGCTGATTCCCTCTCATTTGACAAAATAGTTCCAACAGAACAAAAGCAAAATCAATAATGGCAAATGTAGATTAAAAAAAACACACTGCTCTTAACTTTAGAAAGTCTGTGTAATAATAAGCAGCATTGTCAGCTGTTCTGCAGACGGTTGTGACTCTGTCTTTTAGATCTGATGTGCTTCCTGTGGATATTTTGCTCTCACACACACCTTCAGTGTTTTCCCATGTAACATTGCTGGGAGTGCATGTCTCTGGCTTGTACTGAACAACGCAACAACACTGAAGTTGTTTCAGTTTAATAATTTCCTGTAATCTGAATCAAATGCAAAAATGTGTGATGTTTATTCTGTTGAAGAGCATAGATGATCACCTTTCACAGATTTTCCATTCGTGGCATTCACATATAGTGGAGCATTAACCCTACATGACTTTAGTTCAAATTGCCTGGTGTTACACATGAAAGGCATTCAAACACAACCAACATGGAAGGAGGCCAGTTGGGCTATTGAGACTGTACTAGTAGAGAAAGCTCTGGCCGGCTCAGTTACTCCAGTCTCTGTCCATGTAGCTCATGTACACATTAATGGAAGTATGTGTTGGGGAGCACTTGGGGTCCAGTGATCACAATGCCATTAGTTTCAATATAATTATGGAGAAGGATAGGACTGGACCCAGGGTTGAGATTTTTGATCGGAGAAAGGCTAACTTTGAGGTGATGTGAAAGGATTTAGAAGGAGTGGATTGGGACCATTTGTTTTATGGGAAGGATGTAATAGAGAAATGGTGGTCATTTAAAGGTGAAATGTTGAGGGTACAGAATCTTTATGTTCCTGTCAGGTTGCAAGGAAAGGTTAAAAGTTTGAGAGAGCCATGGTTTTCAAGGGATATTGGAAGCTTGGTTTGGAAAAAGAAAGATATCTACAATAAATATAGGCAGCATGGATTAAATGAGGTGCTCGAGGAATATAAAGAATGTAAGAAGAATCTGAAGAAAGAAATTAGAAAAGCTAAAAGAAAATACGAGGTTGCTTTGGCAAGTAAGGTGAAAATAAATCCAAAGGGTTTCTACAGTTATACTAATAGCAAAAGGACAGTGAGCGATAAAATTGGTCCCTTAGAGAATCAGAGTGGACAGCTATGTGAGGAGCTGAAAGAGATGGGGGAGATTTTGAACAATTTATTTTCTTTGGTATTCACTAAGAAGGATATTGAATTGTGTAAGGTAAGGTAAACAAGTAGGGTAGTTATGTAAATTATGATGATTAAAGAAGAGGAAGTACTGGCGCTTTTAAAGAATATAAAAGTGGATAAGTCTCCGGATCCTGACAGGATATTTCCTAGGACCTTGAAGGAAGTTAGTGTAGAAATGGCAGGTGGTCTGACAGAAATATTTCAAATGTCATTAGAAATGGGGATGGTGCCAGAGGATTGGCGTATTGCTCATGTGGTTCCATTGTTTAAAAAGGGTTCTAAGAGTAAACCTAGCAATTATAGGCCTGTCAGTTTGACATCAGTGGTGGGTAAATTAATGGAAAGTATTCTTAGAGATGGTATATATAATTATCTGGATAGACAGGGTCTGATTAGGATCAGTCAACATGGATTTGTGCGTGGAAGGTCATGTTTGACAAATCTTATTGAATTTTTTGAAGACGTTACAAGCAAAGTTGACGAGGGTAAAGCAGTGGATGTTATCTATATGGACTTCAGTAAGGCCTTTGACAAGGTTCCGCACGGAAGGTTAGTTAGGAGGGTTCAATTGTTAGGTATTAATATTGAAGTAGTAAAATGGATTCAACAGTGGTTAGATGGGAGATGGCAGAGAGTAGTGGTGGATAACTGTTCATCAGGTTGGAGGCCAGTGACTAGTGTGTGCCTCAGGGATCTGTACTGGGTCCAATGTTGTTTGTCATATACATTAATGAACTGGATGATGGGGTGGTAAATTGGATTAGTAAGTATGCAGATGATACTAAGATAGGTGGCGTTATGGATAATGAAATAGGTTTTCAAAGCTTGCAGAGAGATTTAGGCCAGTTAGAAGACTGGGCTGAAAGATGGCAGATGGAGTTTAATGCTGATAAGTGTGAGGTGATACATTTTGGTAGGAATAATCCAAATAGGACATACATGTTAAATGGTAGGGGATTGAAGAATGCAGTAGAACAGAGTGATCTAGGAATAATGGTGCATAGTTCCCTGAAGGTGGAATCTCCTGTGGATAGGGTGGTGAAGAAAGCTTTTGGCATGCTAGCCTTTATAAATCAGAGCATTGAGTGTAGGAGTTGGGATGTAATGTTAAAATTGTACAAGGCATTGGTAAGGCCGAATTTGGAGTGTTGTGTACAGTTCTGGTCACCGAATTATAGGAAAGATGTCAACAAAATAGAGAGAGTACAGAGAAGATTTACTAGAATGTTACCTGGGTTTCAGCACCTAAGTTACAGGGAAAGATTGAACAAGTTAGGTCTTTATTCTTTGGAGCATAGAAGGTTGAGGGGGGACTTGATAGAGGTATTTAAAATTATGAAGGGGATAGATAAAGTTGACGTGGATAGGCTTTTTCCATTGAGAGTAGGGGAGATTCAAACAAGAGGACATGAGTTGAGAGTTAGGGGGCAAAACTTTAAGGGTAGCACGAGGGGGAATTTCTTTACTCAGAGAGTGGTAGCTGTGTGGAATAAACTTCCAGTAGAAGTGGTAGAGGCAGATTCGGTATTGTGATTTAAAGCAAAATTGGATAGGTATATGGACAGACAGGAAAGGAATGGAGGGTTATGGGCTGAGTGCGGGTCAGTGGGATTAGGTGAGAGTAAGCATTCGGCATGGACTAGAAGGGCCGAGATGGCCTGTTTCCGTGCTGTAATTGTCATATGGTTATTAATGACAGTTTCAGTATGATGAAGATTTCTTAGCCCACCCTTTGGAAGTTTCACCACCACTGGTGAGAGTTTGCAACCCACTGCAATTTCCCCTGTCCTTCTCTTTCAACATTGCAAAAGTATGGTCCTCCTGCAACTTTCACCTCCATAAACCACTCCCCTTCCCCAAACACTTTCCCATGTACCAAAGGAGACACAACACCTGGCCCATCGACCATTTCCATAAACCACTCCCCTTCCCCAGACACTTTCTCGTGTACCACAGGAAGTCAATACTGCCCCTTTTACCTCTTTCCTTCCCCAGCACCAGGAACCAAGCAGTCACTCCCTTCAACTGTCTCCAATGTACTGTCGAGTGTTCAGTGTTCACAACCTGGCTTGCTCCACACAGGAGGAACAAAATGCTGATGGTGACCGGTCTGTGGAGTCAATGGTGTTCAGTCTGCTGCTTTAACTTTTCAGTTCACTCCCACACTGACCAGTATGTCCATGGACCCATCAACACTACCTCCCTACCTATGGCCCATTTTTGCACTGTTTATTTAATTTATGCACACATATAAGGTTAAGACTTTATTTGTTGTAATGCAGAAGACTGAATGGAGATCAGATAGAGGTATACAAAATTATGAAAGGATAAATGATAGGATAAATGGGTGAAAGGTGAAAGTTTAAGGGAACATGAGGGGAAACTTCTTCACTCAGAGTGTCTTGAGAGTGGTGCATGGGAGCTTGATTTGAACATTTAAGAGAGGTTTGAATAGGCACATGGATGGTAGGGGTATGGAGGGCTATGGTCCCGGTGCAGGTCAATGGGAGTAGGCAGTTTAAATGGTTCAGCATGGACTAGATGGGTAGAAGGGCCTGTTTTTGTGCTGTACCATTCTATAACACTACAACTTCATGACTATACATAGTGCTGTGCAAAAGTCTTAGGCACACACACATATATAGCTAGGGTACCTAAGACATTTGCACAGTACTGTACTAACTTTATGCATTGCACTGTACAGCTGCCATAAAAAACAAATTTCATGACGTATGTGAGTGATGATAAACCTGATTCTGATCTGGGTCTCTATTGTGGACTGAGAGTGGGAAAGGAGCAGGGAGAAGGGAATCATGGCTGGGAAATGGGAAGGGAGAGGGGAGGGAGTGGGGAGCACCAGATAGACGTTCTGTAATGAGCAATAAACCATTTGTTTGGAATCAAATGACCTTGCCTGCGTGGGTCTCATGGTTGTGTGTGTCTGCGCTCACGCCACCCACCCCCCTCAACACCAGGCACTCCTTCTTTGTCACCTGTCCCACACACCTCCCGCAGCACTCCAACCTCACTATTCCCAGGTAGATTTACAAACTCACTCTCTGCTCCATGCTGATAAAGACAGTACTGTGCAAACGTTTTAGGCACCCTACCTATATACTGCATATGTGCCTAAGACTTTTACACTTGCAGGGTACTATATTTATATAATATAGCATATATATATATATATTTCTTATTGTAATGTACTGTATTTATAGTATTTTTAATGTATTATAATGTATTGTTGATGCAAACAATAAATTTCAGGACATATGTCCGTGACATCAAACCTGATTCTAGTTCTGCGTGTGCTCCTGCAATGCCCAATATAATGTATATCTTTGTTAGTTTCCTGTCTCTCAAGTGAATCTGTTGCAGAGAGTTTCACCATCAGCTCATTTGCAGAACAATCTGGGCCTCACCATATCAGAGACATTTCCTTTCTCCTGTTCATCCACCCCCCGCTCTTCTTGCAGCTTAAACCTCATTGGAACTGTACTGTGTGGCCTGGAGTTGTCGGCTGTAATTTTAAGGGAAGATGGAGTGGCTGGAGTGTGGGGCACTGAAGGGTGACTGTATAAAATTGTAATGGTCACAGAAAGGGCCATAATCTGCATCCTTTTCCCTGGGCAGGGAAGTCCAGAATTGAAGGGCACAGTTTTAAGGGGAGGGGGCTGATTTGCTGGTCACTATTCTGCAATATACATTTGTATTAAAGCCAAAGACTGAGTTGCTACCCATTGGTGTCCCTCATCACCCCAATTCCCATGTTTAATGAGTAGTGAGATCAAGGTTCATTTAACTATTGAACTTCATGCTTTGATCTCACATTCTTTTGTTGCTGGTAGAACTGGCCATGGAAATGATTGTATAATGTATTGGCTGTAGTCAGTAAGTGATAAACCTTTCTATGCTGATTGATGAGCTATCAACATCAGTTGCAATAATTATTGCTTTCATTGTGAAGGATGTCTTCTCTTGGGTGTGCATTGTTGCTGAGTGGGTAACATTCTTGCCTTTGAGTTGAGGACACCCTGCCTGTCACTTTAGTGTCTGATCAAATACAAAGGGGTTACTGAATTGCTAAGGTACGGCCTTGCTCATCATAGCAAAATCCTTCCTGTTGTGCATTGCAAAGATCCAGGAGTCTGTGAAAAATATTCTCCATGGTGTCTTCAGTAATATTTTTCCTTCAGCCATTGTCACTCAGTCAGTTATTTGGTCATTACGCATAGCATGCTGCTTAGATTACAGCAGTAACCCTACTTCAAAGGGATATAATTGTTTGTAAAGCTCTTTGGGACATCCTGGGCTGTGAAAGAGACTAAAGGGATGCAATATTTTCCTTCCTCCTGTTACCAGAGTGCAAAACAAATCATACTTGGATGTTAATGATCAGGTCGAATATCTTGATATGCTTTAAACAATAAGCTGTTTTTTTTAAAGGGAATCACTGTAGTCATTGTCTCTTTTTCAAGAACTCGCACAGGTCAATGAAGTCATTGTTCTGCTTAGCAGCACTGCTCGAGAGAGGGATCTGATGTCACGTTTTTGGATTTTGGGTTTTATAACCACAAAAGGACCTTAAAGTAATGAATGGTAAAGACTGAGTAATTCTCAAGGGGTTACATTTACCTGTCCTGTTAAAATCAGCTTGCATGTTTCAGGCAGTTATAGTTAGTTTGGAATCTAGAGATGTTCATGAGGGGCTATGACAATGAGTACATTCCTGCACCCATTGGAACTGTTAGATACTGGGCAAGGTGGGTGACTGTGCAATGAAAACAATTTAATTTTGGGGTAATTGATACCACTAAGCCTGGGCAGAGTCCTCACTCAATTGGGCCCCACAAAACAGTTTTGTTGGCTGATTAATGCAACAGGGTTTTCAAAGACAACCTGAAATCCATTCACATGTCCTCAGACACTCTCTGGTTCCTTCACCTCTCTGACCCTGGGGACATGAGAGACTGGGGATGCTGGGATCTGGAGGACCTCAGCAGGTCAGGCAGCATCTGTGGGGGGAAATGGACAGACAACATTTCACCTGGACAGTTCACAGCTTGCTGTGTTCTCCTTGTATCTCTGAATGCCAGACATTTGAGGGAGTTTGAGACTCTGCTTCCTCATGGTGGTCTCCCAGTCAGTTTACTGTTCACAAGTGTAAATATTCTTTCTGATACAAGTTGAAAGAGTGACAATATAAATAGAAACATTCAGAATTAAAACATTTTGGTTTGAATATATTTGTTGCAGCTTCATGGTTCCTGTTCATGGTTTTGGATTTCTGGCTGGTTTTGTGGACTTTTCTATCCGATTTTGTGGGCCTTTCTATCTGATTTCTTTTTCCTTTTTCCCTCCGGTGCCTTAAGTCTGCAGATCAGTGGGTGTTGATTGTCTTCTAAGACCTTATCCACATGTGAATTTGTGACAAAGAGTATTGACACATGGACTACATTGCAACATGTCAGTTAGAACCTAGACCATAGAACATAGAAGACAGAACAGGAACAGGCTCTCTGGCCCACAATGTCTGTGCTACTGCCAAAATAAACAACATCCCTTCTTCCTGTACACGATCCATATTCCACCATTTCCTGCCTATGTACACAATCTATGTCCCATCGTTCCCTGCGTATCTACATAATCCATATCCCATCATTCCCTGCACATGTACATGATCTATATCCCATCATTCCCTGCATATGTACGTGATCTATATCTGCCATTCCTTGCATTTCTACACTATTCACATCCCATCATTCCCTGCGTATCTATATGATCCATATCCCATGATTCCCTGCATATCTACATGATCCATATCTGCTATTCCTTGCATATCTACCTGATATATATCCCACCATTCCCTGCATATTCACATGATCCATATCCTCAATTCCCTGCATATCTATATGATCCATATCCATCATTCCCTGTGTACATACACAATTCATACCCCAGCATTCCCTGCGATCTACCCTGGTTTGTTCTCCCAAAGAGCAAAACCTCATGCTTGTCTGCATTAAATTCCAGCTGGCATTTTCAGCCCAGTTTTACAACTGGTGCAGATCCTACTACAAGCTTTGATAACTTTTCTCACTACACTAATCTTGGTGTCATCTGTAACTTACCTGCTCTTATTTCACTTCTCTAGTATCTGCATTTTTTTGGACCATGGACTGCTCTCTGGTTTCTCCAGCTTTATTTGACCAGACAGAATCATGAGATGGTGAGGCTGTTGTCTGAGGAAAGTTTGAGCAGAATGGACCTGCACTCTGTACCAGGAACAGAAAATATTAGAAATACTTTTATAGAGAGAATGAGTTAACATTTCATGTCTACAACCTTCCATTAGACAGCTGAGAATTTCCAAATGTATTTTTTAATTTCAGTGTTCTGGCTTTGTCATTTTTTCTTGATTTTTGATTAGGACACAGGTTTAGAAGAATGAAAGTTGATCCCATGGAAACTTGCACCTTCTGAAAGGACCTAACAAGATTAATAGGAATTGTGTTTTTCCTGAGTGGGGTGTTCACAACCAATATTCAAATTCTCAAACTAAGGATTTGATCATTTAAGGCAGGAGAGATGAAATCCTCTCCCAAACATGGAAGCTCAGCTTTAAGAGATATGAAAGAAGGATTATGACTATGAAGGGGATTGTGGAATGATGAGTTAGTGTAAGACAAAAACATAGAGGCAGAAGATTAATAATGATCTTACTAAATGGCAGAACACATGTTGAGAGTGGAGTGGTCCATCCCTGCTTCTGTTCTTGTGTTCTTAATGTCATTCTAGAGTCAGGCAGCATGTAAACAGACCATTCTTCCCTCCCCTTCCAGTGGGCACCCACCTGTATTAATCACACCTTCTAATAACTGGCTTGTGGCTGTGACGAGATGTGAGGACCCAAGTGCATTAGTGCCTGAGACTAGAAATGAGACACAATTTCGAGACTGAGATGAGAACAGGGTTTGGTTTGAGCACCAAGTGCTCTTTAGGTGCTCTTTAAATGCCCAAATCTTGGTACCAAAACATGACCTCCAATTAGCAGAGCGGGACAGAATCTTTAAAGGGACTGTGCCAGCTATCCATGCCCCAGAGAATCAGAGTGCCTAAACTATGGAGGCTGGCATGGTTGGGTAAGTACTGTAACATTTCTATCTACCTCTGATATGAGGAAAGTATCCTTCAGTCTACCCTAACTACACCCTCATAAATATTATACAGTACTGTGAAAAAGTCTTAGACTCATATATAGCTAGTGCACAGTACTGTAGTAATTTTATGTATTGCACTGTACTGTAACCATTAGAAAAAAACAAATTTCATGACATACGTGAGTGATGATAAACCTGATTTTGATATGGGTCTCTATAATGGACTGAGAATGGAAAGAGGTTAGGGAGAGGGAAATCATGGTTGGGAAAAGCGGAAAGGAGAGGGGAGGGAGAGAGAAGCACCAGAGAGACATTCTGTAATGATCAATTAACCAGTTGTTTGGAATCAAATAACCTTGTCTGTTATCTTGGTTTTGGGTGTGTCTGCACCCGTCCCTGACAGTCCTTCTCTGCCACCCATCCCACACCCCCCCCGAGGCACTCTACCCTTAACATTCCGACCATCCTTTGCTCCTGCCAGATTTACAAACTCACTTTCTCCTCCACAAATAATGTACTGTGCAAAAGTCTTAGGAACCCTAATATATAGGTGTGTGCATAAGACTTTTGCAGAGCACAGCATCTATCTCAATCAGGTTCTGTCTCAACCTCCTCTGCTCCCGGAGAACAGTCTTGTCTTGTCCTCTGCATTCTCACCACATACCTGAAACACTCCAGTCCAGGTGAATCTCTCTATACCCATTGCAGCATTCACACACCTTCCTACAGGGTGTAACCACGTAATGTCTTATGTAAAGGATTCTCCCATTCTTGCCTTTCTAGCCCAAATATATCTCTTGGTCCTCGCTTCAGGGGACTAGGGACAGGTAATAAACGCTGGTTTGATGAGTGGTGACAGAGGCCTGGAGAATGAGTCTTCCTTCACACATTTGCTGAGATATTCATGTGAGCAAGTTTAAAAAATCATGTTAACGAAAGGGTAAATAACTCTGTTTGCAAGTATAATTAAAGGGTTGGGCTGACATTTACTGGTGTGTTGAAGAATCACACACAGCTGGAGGCTATTTCAGTGTTTTACACTAAGCAATATTTGGGTGAAGCTGCAATCTAATGTCCTACTAATGAATCCACTTCCCCACTTGTACAATAACTGATTAAAGGAGGAACACCTCCTGAACCTAAACCCCACGCAGGAGCTTCAATACTCTACAGAACCATTACATTGATCTATTTTGTCAGTCTTAGTGTATATATAGTTTTTCATAAATCCAATTGTATTTATTTTGCTGTAAATGCCTACAAGAAAATTAATCTCAAGGTAGTATATGATGACTTTGATAATAATTTTACTTTGACTTAGAATTAAATAATTTACAAAGCTCTTCACAGAATTCAATAGTTTCCATAGTTCCATTTAATATCAAAGAATGTATACCTGTACATATAACCTGAAATTCTTGCCTTTTGCAGACATCCATGAAAACAGAACAGTACCCTAAAGAACAAACATCAGTAAAAATGTTAGAACTCAAAGCCCCCTTCTGCCCCTCCCACACACAAGCAGCAGCAAAGCATCAACCCTCCCCCTCCCCTACTTAAATCAGCAAAAATCATCAGTGCCCTCCACTCACCAAACAAACAATAAGCAAAGCCCCAAGAAAGACCATGATCTGCAGTACAACAAAGACTAATCATTCACCCAACAATTGGACATGCCACAAGCACTCCCCCTCTCCCCCTAATAAAGGGAAAAAAGAGGTGTCGCACAGTGAGGAGGGGAGAGGGAGGGGGTAGAGAATTTTATATATACACACACATTTAGTTGGAGTTCAAACCAGATAAGTGTGAGGTGGTTCATTTTGGTAGATCAAATATGATGGCAGAATATAGTATTAATGGTCAGACTCTTGGCAGTGTGGAGGATCAGAGGGATCTTGTGGTCCAAGTCCATAGGACACTCAAAGCTGCTATGCAGGTTGACTCTGTGGTTAAGAAGGCATACGGTGCATTGGCCTTCATGAACTGTGGGATCGAACTTAGTAGCTGAGAGGTAACGTTGCAGCTATATAGGACCCTGGTCAGACCCCACTTGGAATACTGTGCTCAATTCTGGTCGCCTCACTATAGGAAGGATGAGGAATCTATAGAAAGGATGCAGAGGAGACTTACAAGGATGTTGCCTGAATTGGGGAGCATGCCTTATGAGAATAGGTTGAGTGCACTTGGCCTTTTCTCCTTGAAGCAACGAAGGATGAGAGGTGACTTGATGGAGGTGTACAAGATAATGAGAGGCATTGATCGTTTGGATAATCAGAGGCTTTTCTCCGGGGCTGAATTGGCTAGCACAAGAGGGCATAGATTTAAGGTGCTTGGAAGTAGGTATAGAGGAGATGTCAGGGGTAAATTTTTTACGCAGAGAGTGGTGAGTGCATGGAATGGGCTGCCAGTGGAAACAATAGGGTCTTTTAAGAGACTCCTGGATGGCTACTTGGAACTTAGAAAAATAGAGGGCTATAGGTAAAGCCTAGGTAGTCCTAAGATAGGGACATATTTGGCACAGCTTTGTGGGCCGAAGGGCCGGTATTGTGCTGTAGGTTTTCTAAGTTTCTATGTTAAGTACCAAGACCTCTGACAGATGATCTGCTGTTCCAGATATTCTGTTTTCTCACACAATGCTTCATTCTGCAACACTGACATAGAATTGGTTCATCCCCAGGGCCACAAAGCCTCAGAATTCCGAACTGCATCCTTGATGATATTTGCCTGGTGTGGGTTAGAGCTGTGGCCTCCTGTAAAGTAATGCCTCGGTTCCTGAAATGGATCCTGACTTAAACACAGAACATTCACTTGTCATTGGACATCTGGAATATCTAGAGAAAGTCTGGACAAAATGCAGCAAAGAAGCAGGAGGAGGCCATTTGGCCCCATATCTGCTGTATCATTCAATAAGATCATGGTTGGTCTGTTAGCTCAGCACCAGTTTGCCACATTAGATTCTCAAGTGTTGACACTTGCTGGAGTTTAGAAGACTGGGGCGTGTGAGCTGCTGAGAGGAATGGCTGGTCAGGGATGCTAGGGTCTTGTCCCAGAACAAGGGGTTAGACATGGGCGACTAACGTCTCCTTTCAGTGAACTGAAAAGATTAGAAATTCTCTTTGAGAGCTGTGGGTTTTGGGAATTCAAAAGAAGTGTGGTTAAGACCAGAGTTTAGTAGTCATTCACAAATTTGCTTATGGCACCACTATTATAGCAGAATCTTGGATGGCAATGAGAAGGTGCACAGGAATGAGATAGATCAGCTGGTTGAACATCAGTAAGACTAAATAACTGATTGAGGACTTCAGGAAGGGGATGTCAAAACTTCACAAGAGTTTGAGGAGATTTAGTAAGACACAGGAAAACTTCCATAGATGTATAGAGGAGAGCATTGTGACCATCTCGTATGGAGGGAGCCAATATACAAGACTGGAAAAAGCTGTAGAGGTTTGTAAATTTATTCAGCCTCATCACGGTCACAACCCTTCCCACCATTGAGCAAATCTTTAAAAGGCAGTAGCTTAAGAGAATATCCATCATTAACGTCCCTCACTATCCAGGATACAGCCTCCTCTCATTACCACCATCAGGGAGGAGGTACAGGAGCATGAAGACCCCTCTTCTCATTACTACCATCAGGGAGGAGGGACAGGAGCCTGAAGACCCCTCTTCTCATTACTACCGTCAGGGAGGAGGGACAGGAGTCTGAAGACGCTGTTGAATACCCATACTCAGCAGGACATCAGAGATGTCATCTTTCTTTAATGAATGGGGTTTCTCTCCCTCTACTATTGATGCTGCTCTCACCCGCATCTCCTCCATTTCCCATGCATCCGCGCTCACCCCATTTTTGCCGCTGTAATAGTGATAGAGTTCCTCATCCTTACCTACCACCCCATCAGCTTCCAGATCCAACACATCATCCTCTGTCTCTGTCTACCACTAAACATGTCTTTATCTCTCTTACCCCTCCTCTTTCCACAGGGATTGCTCTCTATTTGATTTCTTTGTCCATTTGTCTCTCCCACTAATCTCCTTCCTTGCACTTATCTCTGTAAGCGGCCCAAGTGCTTCACCTGCCCATACACCTCCTCCCTCACCTCCATTCAGGTCCTGTAACAGTCCTTCCAGGTGAGGCAGAGATGCTCAAAAAGTAGTCCCCCGATTTGCAATAGGTCTTATCTAGGTAGAGGATAATGCATTGAGAGAACCAGACACAATAGACGGCCACAGCAGATTCACAGGTGAAGTGCTGCCTCACCTGGTGGGACTTCCCAGTGGCCAAACATTTTAATTCCAAAATTTTAAGAATAGCTTCTTTCCTCCACCATCAGATTTCTGAACATTCCATGAATTTACGAACCCTATTCGCTATTTTATTTTAATCAGAATCATAACCAGGTTTAATTTCTTTCTTTTTCAATCTTTTTATTATTATTAATAATATGAACAAAATACAATTGATATATTGGTAATGGGATTACAAACATACACATTTCCATTGCACATGAAAGAAAACATAAGCAATGATTACATTATAAATGAGTATTCCCAAATCATGAACGATACAGTATATATATGAACAAGATAAATCTAGGTATATCATAATATATAATATATAAAAAACAGAAAAAAGAGAAAAAAATATTATGCAAAAAAACTAAACTAATAATCTAATAGCTAATAAAGAAAAAAAAAGCAAAACAAGAAAAAGAGAGAAAGAAAAACTGGAAAAAGAAAAAAAAATAGGTTTAATTTCACTAGCTTATGTCGTGAATTATTTTCCACTATTTATATAGTAATTTTTATAACTTTGCACTATACTACTGGTGTGAAATAACACATTTCATGTCATATAATTCAGTGATAATGGAGGTGATTCTGATTCCTGAATTAAATAAATGTTGGATCAGACCATACCACCCACTCCTGCTCATTCTCAGCCAGCTGCAGAAGAGGGCTTGACTTCTCAGCATCAGACCAAGATCTGGACTTTGCTCTGTTTGGCTTCAGACTGACAGACTGAGATCTGGCTTCTGAGTCATGCTGTCATTTCACCAATGGCATCCTTCTTATCATGATTGGTGCTTGATGAGCCAGTGAAAGGCTGGATCCAGCCCACAAGATTGATGTCCAAGCCAGGGAGCAGGGAATAGGGTTAAGTTAACATCTGTGCAAGGCAAGGAAATTGCCTTTTATGTTTTGACTCATGCTTCCAGATTTTTTTTATTTTTTGGTAGTTGTTGATTTTATTTGGCCCAAACTTTTCAATTAATTGTCTAATTTATTACCATTTCTATACTGAAACCAAGGTTTGTGTTGGTGTCTGGTTCCTAAAAGTGGGCTGTTTATCAATGAAAGAACAGACACTCAGGACGTAAATGCCAAGGTTCCTTTAGTCAGATTCTGAGCTCAGGGATGGTATCGCAGTTGATGTTAGGTTGCATAGTTTTTGGCTCGGGTCTGGTCACAGATTCACTGGGATCATGGCTGGTGTTATACAGCCATGGAGTCCCAACTAATGCCACTCATTTGTACTAACTTCTCATTCCAGCTCCTCATTCAGACCCTTCTCTGCCAAGGAAAATCCAAGTGATCTTTCAGGCATTTAAATGTTGTCCATAAGACATGAGCAGAATTAGGCCATTTGGCCCTTTGAGTCTGCTCCACCATTCAATCATGGCTAATTTATCTTCCCTCTTAACCCCAATCCCTTACCTTCTTCCTGTAATCTGACCCCATAACCAGGGGACTGTCAGTAATTCTGCTTCCAGTACTCCCTCCGGCAGTGTGTTCTGGGTACTTGCCACTCTCTGGGTGGAACCTACCCTTCAGATTCTCTAAATCATTTTCTCTTCACCCTAAGTCTATCTCCTCCAGTTTTTTTCTACTGGTGTGGGTTGAAGTTTTCTTTTGTCAACATACTCAGGTTTTAGTTACATCCGTTCCTAACCTCCTCTGCCTCAGGAATAACAGAACCAGCCTCCCGGAACTGAAACGCTGAATCCTGAGGAGCCTCCTTTGCACATCTCCAGCACAGTCCTGTGGGTTGGTTGTATCTGGGTTAGGGTGGTCCTACCCAGGTTAGAGGTGGACCTATCCAGGGTTGGAGTTTAGTGTTTGGTATTGGATTAGAATTTGTCTTTAAGGGTTAGGGCTCAGAGGTTGGGTGCTGATTTTGGGAGTACATCTGTCAGTGAAGTGATGGTTATGGGGTTTGTTCTGGCTGGTGTAAGGATATGTTGGGTTACCAGGTTAAGCAGATGGGTGATTGTGGGGTTTGCTTTGACTGGTGTGAGGTTACTTTGGGTTAACTGGTTAAGTTCTGTGAGCAGCTTTCCGATGTTTCCCTTTCACTGGTGCCAGCCACTCTGGTTTCCATTTGTCATTGCTTTTTACTGTCGACCCTCGGTGGGTCACCCTGATAAGAGTTAAGAATGAGACAAGGAAGATGTGCAATAGATAAGATCTTAAGTCTTGTAGAGTCCTGATGAAGGTAAACATTGAGTGGGGGTGGGGGTGGGGAATGCTGCTGGATACCTCTCTCCTGCAGGATTACAGCTACTCTGGAGGTGACTGAACCCAACCAGGTCTTTTACTAAGATGGTATTTCACAGAGACTTTTGGAGTTGGAATGGTCAGTGGTTACTACAAACGATTTGAGATGACAGTCTGCTCCTTAGTCTGTTTCAATGTGAGCACAGCCGTGCTGCGTAACGGGGCAAAGGTTACTCGCTGCTCTGGGGGAGTGTATAGGTAGGCGGCGAGACCCTTGTACACGCTTTAACTACAGATCACATCATCTCCAGCCCAGAGGCTTACTGCATTTCACTACCACAGTTTTGTGTGGCTTGGTAATTCCTGCTTTATTGTCCTTTCTGCTGAATAGAGCAGGGGTGGGGAGACATCTATACGTTTGCGGTGAAGTGTCGTATTTCATGGGAGTGCTTCCTAGTACCTCCCAGTGCGAGGAGTGCCAGACAGTCTAGGCTTTGCTTCGCTGCCTGCAAACGGTTAGGTGTAAAGCAGCGAAACAGGCTGGACTTCTCACGCTCATGCGCCTCCGACCTTGCAGAGGATCAGGAAATAATTCTGCCCAATACTGCGGAGGGTGCTGGAGCTTGTAACACGCAGCGGGAGTGATTGTTGGCTGTAGGGTGGAGTTCGTCCACCACTAGATGATGTGGGATTAATGTGAGTCAGCAAACTACACTGACATTCCTGGTTGTTTAAAGTAGAGTCGAGTTAGATGGAGGCGGAGTGGGATTTTCCGGGTATTTTACCATGTTCTGCACCAGCACGGTTCTGTTGACGCGTTGGCCGGTGGACTTCACTTTTCAAGCACCATGAGCTGTCAGACAAGCTATAAATTGTTCAGTGACTGTTAAAATAACTCTTGGTTAGAAAATAATTAGAGGGTTTACTGTTTTCTGAAGTTGATCCATCCAGGCAACCATCCGATGTGGAAAGTGTTTCGAAGTCCGTTTGGATTTGACTTGTTCATGTTTGCTGTTGGTTCTGCGTGGGGCTGAGCACACCCAGGGAGTCTTTTGTTACTGAACTCCGCCGAGCTCCTGGGAGGGAGTCACCGGACAGTCGTGATGGATGATTTCTCCGGCTTGGAGGTAACGTTGAAAAATAAAAAAAAGGCAAAATCGAACTCTTTACGGCGAGCACTAAGCTGGCTAAGGCTGTCAGGACGCAAGAAAAAGAGGTCGCAGAGTGAAGGGGACAAATTAGCATCCAGGCTGAGAAAAGGTTCTCAAAGTTCAGGTGAGCCGACTTTTAAGTTTTGACTTTCTCCTGTTATCATCGAGGTTTAAAGACCCAGCAACCGGAGATTCAGTAATGGCTGATCTTTTCCGTGTCAAACATGCGCCAGAATTGCCAAGCCAATAAATTTCCTCTGAACAGTTCAAGGTCCTGACGACCTTGTTTGCGCTGCTCATGAAGCGGTAATGAGCTGAAACCTAGCGAACTGCACAAAGGTCTTTTTTCTTTACGCTGTCTGCAGAGAACCCTTCCCAGAGTTGGGAAATGGGAAACTATCCTGTACAGGAACCTGTTCCAGAGTTGGGGAATGGGGACCTGTCCTGTACAGGAACCCGTTCCAGAGTTGGAGAATGGGAAACTGTCCTGTACAGGAACCCGTTCCAGAGTTGGAGAATGGGAAACTGTCCTGTACAGGAACCTGTTCCAGAGTTAGGGGATAGGAATTTGTCCTGCAGAGAACCCTTTCCAGAGTTGGGAAATGGGAAACTATCCCGTTCAGGAACCCGTTCCAGAGTTGGGGAATGGGAAACTGTCCTGTTCAGGAACCTGTTCCAGAGTTGGGGAATGGGGACCTGTCCTGTACAGGAACCCGTTCCAGAGCTGGGGAATGGGAAACTGTCCTGTTCAGGAACCCATTCCAGAGTTGGGGAATGGGAAACTGTCCTGTTCAGGAACCCATTCCAGAGCTGGGGAATGGGAAACTGTCCTGTTCAGGAACCCATTCCAGAGCTGAGGAATGGGGACCTTGTCCTCGGACTCTCTGGCGGACCTTTCGAATCATGGGATATCACCTTCAATTTCTATATTACTGTCGTTGCAAGGATCCCTTTTCTCGATTTCTCATTCCCAGTGTTCCTCCAGTGTGTGTGGGTCTGGTTAATGAAAGCGTGAGCTGCACTGGACAGCCCTGGATCAGTGTGGCCTGTGAGTGCAGTCTCCCCGCCGCTGGTTACCCAAGACTGGATCGATCTGAGGGGTGCAGTTGGGGAAGAGAGATCTTGAATGTACTATTTCCACTGGAATGAGTTTGATATGAGAAGGAGTCTGATCTGAGCTGTTTGCACATGGGTGTTCTGTTGATATTCACTGAAGTTGAACTGAGCTGTAAGCAAAACTGTGGGTGAGGTAGCACACTGAAATTGTACTGTTGTTAGCACTGGCTTCATAGTAAAGTCCTTTCACCTGATTGATGTAGGACTAACTTTAGATTGTTTGATTGGAAACCATGAACCAGTACCTGAGGATGAGAATTGCATGTTAAAATGAGCTAATTTTGAATTGTCAATAATTTACAATACCCCCCCCCCCCACCCCCATGGTCCATGCAAACAGTTTCAGGTTGACTTCATTTGGCTTATACCTGATGTACTGTTGTTTGGTCACTTACAGCAAATAATTTGGTTTCAAAAGCATTTTGGAAGGATTTTCACAGTCTGACAAATCATTGTATTGAATTTAAAATAAAATCAAAGTTCCAGAAATTGCTGGAGATACTGAACAGGCCGGGCAGCCTCTGGGGAGAGGAGAGGGCTGATGTTTGTGGACAACAGGCCGGGCAGCCTCTGGAGGGGAACAGCTGATGTTTCAGGTCAGTACTTTGATGAGAGCTGGAAAACTAGAACTGGAACAGCTTAATGCTATTCCAGTTCTGATGAATGCTCATCTAACTGAAATCTCCACAGATGCTGCCTGACCTGCTGAGTATTTCCAGTTAATATTTAGATTTCCAACTGTATTTTAGGTGCTTTGGGTTACTTCTAAAGGTTGGGTGGGCTGTGTGCGTACGTGCACATTGTCTAAAGGGTGGACTGTGAATAGATATGCACATTGACTGTAGGTTGGTAAACACAAAGTACACTGCAGATGCTGTGGTCAAAGCAACACACACAACATGCTGGAGGAACTCAGCAGGTTGGGCAGCATCCATGGAAATGAACAGTCAACATTTCGGGCCGAGACCGTTCATCAAGACTAAAGGTTGGGCTGAGTACAGATATGCATGATGTCTATAGGTTGGACAGTGTACAGATATGCACATTGTCTATAGGTTGGACTGTGTACAGATATGCACATTGTAGGTTAAGCTGTGTACGTACATGCACATTGTCTGTAGGTTGGGTTGTGTATGTACATGCACATTGTCTAAAGGTTGGACTGTGTACAGATATGCACATTGACTGTAGTTTGGTAAACACAAAGTACACTGCAGATGCTTTGGTCAAAGCAACACACACAACATGCTGGAGGAACTCAGCTGGTTGGGCAGCATCCATGGAAATGAACAGTCAACGTTTCGGGCTGAGACCCTTCATCAAGACTAAAGGTTGGACTGTGTACAGATATGCACATTGTCTAAAGGTTGGACTGTGTACAGATACGCACATTGTCTATAGGTGGGACTGTGTACAGATATGCACATTGTCTATAGGTTGGACTGTGTACGGGAATGCACATTGTCTAAAGGTTGGGCTATGTACAGATATGCTCATTGTCTAAATGTTGGGATGTGTACAGATATGCACATTGTCTGTGGATTGGGCTGTGTACAGATATGTACAATGTCTAAAGGTTGGACTGTGTACAGATATGCATGTTGTCTATAGGTTGGACTGTGTATGGATATGCACATTGTCTAAAGGTTGGGCTGTGTACAGATATGCACATTATCTTTAGGTTGGATTGTGTACAGATATGCATGGTGTCATGCCAAAGTGGGCATTGAGAAACTCCATTTACAATGTAGCTTGTAGGTTGATGACGGTGATGGTTGTCACCTTGCTCGGGTCCAATATCTCCTGATTGCAGTTTTTGCATAATTCATTGTATCTGTATACCCTGGCAGTGTGGCGAGTTCAACTCGGTATGTCAGAACTAACTTTCTGATGCCTTTCAGCTGCTTGTGCGGTATCAGTGAAAACTACTTTGAATTGAATCTGATTTAAGTTTCTGTGTAAAAGAGCCATTTGCATTTGTAACCACCAGCCTTTCCGAGATGAGGGCAGCTGAGTTCTGTACAAGTGTAACTGTGGTTTTGCAAGGAAGAAAAGGCAAATCTTTTTTGTTAACTTGCATGTACCTAGAATGGCCAAACACCCATTTCAGCCATCGATTGGTTTAACCCCACCAGTGCTATATCGTTAATGATTTGTAACTACAGAGGATAAGTTCAATATCTGCAAATCTGCCGATTCCATCTCTGGCTGGTGGAGGCAGGAATAATGAGAATAGAACTGTTGTCTTTTGAAATAAATGTAAATAGAAAATCATTCTTCTTGTTCTTAAGCCCATCACCCCTACTTGGGTATAGGCCAGCATAAGTAGCTCCTCTGCCTAAGTAGATCTCCTCCATCGTCCTCTATATGTCCTGTATAGCTCCTCCATTGTCCTCCGTCCTGGGTCGATAGAAGGACTTTCAGCACACAACTTCATACTCCTTTTAGGTGAAGATCCTTCCTCTTGGGCTGAGGTCTCTGGAGCATCTGTGGGCATTTCTGTAGCTCTGGGATTTTCCAGGATGAGGTTGCTAGTCCTATGCCCAACCCTCCTCCTTTTGCAGCTGGGCTTGGGACCATCCATGGTGGAGTTAAATGAGAAATATGTTTTAAATCATAGACACAAGAGACAGTGCAGATGCTGGAAATCTAAAGCAATACACACATTGGGCTGGAGGAGCTCAGCAGCTCAGGCAGCATCTGTGGATGGGAATAAACAGTCAATGTTTCAGGCCGAGACTCTTCATCAGGAGTGGAAAGGAAGAGGGTAAGGGAGGAAGAAGTTCAAGGTGATAGGTGAAACCGGGGGAGGGGGAGGGGGTGAAGTAAAGAGCTGGAACGTTGATTGGTGGAAGAGATAAAGGGCTGGAGGAGGGGGAATCTGATAGGAGAGGGCAGAAGACCATGGGAGAAAGGGAAGGGAGAGGAACACTAGAGGGAGGTGATGAGCAGGTAAGAAAAGAAGGAGTGAGGGGAAAACAAGAATGGGGAATGGTGAAGGAGAGGGGGTGGAGTTCAGTTATCAGAAGTTTGAGAAATTGATGTTAATGCTATCGGGTTGGAGGCTACCCAGATGAAATATAAGGTATTCCTCCTCTAACCTGTGTGGTCTCATCGTGGCTGTAGTGGAGGCCATGGTCTATATGTCAGAATGGGACAGGGAAGTAGAAATGAAACTCCCAGTGGCCACCATTTCAATTCTTCTTCCCATCCCCATGATAGAGGATTGGAAAGCTTTTAAAACCTCCAGAAAGAAACTAAAAGAATCATTAGGAGGGAAATGATGAAATTTGAAAGCAAGCTAGTGAACAATCTCAAGATGGATAGAGAAAACTTTTTCAAGTATATAAAAAGTAAAAGAGGTGAGTGTGAATAAAGGACCACTAGAAAATGAGGCTGGAGAAATAATAACGGGGACAAGGAGATGGCAGATGAACTAAATGAGTATTTTGCATCAGTCCTCACTGTGGAAGACACTAGCAGTATTCCAGGTATTGAAGGGTGTGAAGGAAGAGAAGTGAGTGCAGTTACTATTATAAGGGAGAAGGTGCTCTAAAAGCTGAAAGACCTAAAGGAGAATGGGCAAGAAAGTGGCAAAGGAAATATAATGTTGGAAAATCCATGGCCATGCACTTGGGTAGTAGAAATAAATGTGCAATCTGAGATGCAGAGGGACTTGGGAGTCCTTGTGTAGAACACACTAAAGGTTAACTTGCAGATTGAGTTGGTGGTGAGGAAGGCAAATGCAATGTCAGCATGTACAAGAGCAGGGATGTGAGGCTTTATAAGGCACTGGTGAGGCCTCACCTAGAGTATTGTGAACAGTTTTGGGCCCCTTATCTTAGAAAAGATGTGCTGGCATTGGAGAGGGTCCAGAGGAGGTTCACAAGGATGATTCCAGGAATGAAAGGACTATCATACGAGGAATATTTGATGGCTGTAGTCTGTACTTGCTGGAATTCAGAAGGATGAGGCGGCATGTCATTGAAACCTTTCGAATGTTGAAAGGCCTGGACTGAGTAGATGTGGAAAAGATGTTTCCCATGGTGGGAGAGTGTAGGACAAGAGGGCACAGCCTCAGGATACAGGGGTGCCCTTTCAAAACAGAGATGTAGGGAAATTTCTTTAGCCAAAGGGTGGTGAATTTGTTGCTATGTGCAGCTGTGGAGGCCAGGTCGTTGGATGTATTTAAGGCAGTGATTGATAGGTTCTTGATTGGGCATGGAATCAGAAGTTACAGGGAGAAGGCTGGGGAGTGGGGCTAAGGAGGGGGAGAAAAGGATCAGCCATGATTGAATGGCAGGTCAGACTTGATGGACCAAAATGGCCTAATTCTGCTGCTATTTATTATTGTTTTATTTGTTATTATTATTATTTTTAATCTTTGTATTTGCACAGTTTGGTTTTTTTGCACATTGGTTGTAGTCTGTTCTGTTAGGTGCAGTCCTCCATTCTATTGTGTTTCTTGTACTTACTGTGAATGCCCACAAGAAGATGAATCTCAGGGTTGTAGAAGGTGATATATATGTACTTGGATTACAAACTTACTTTGAACTTGTTGAAATAATGAAATAGTTTCATTTTCACTCTCGGCCATTTCTGGTATCTCTAAGCCTGAATGCTTGAAAATGCGGTGAGCAAAACAGTTTCAAATTGTCTTACTGCTTCTTTCCCGCCAACTGTCAGTGGTAAAAAGCACCTCTGTTAGAACACAATCACACACAAATGACGCTATTTAAATTCGGTTCACTCTAAGCACTGTGCAATGTCTAATTGCTACACAAATGCACATGTCTGACACTAGTTTAAAAACTATTCGGTAAGTCTCCTGTTCCAATTAAAAGGCATAGTCTTCCAAATAAATGAAGGGAATCCTGGCTGTTTTCTCAATTCGATTTTGTTCTTTAAGAGTTGTTCCAAATAAATGGCTGACTTGATTAATCTTTGGCCTAATTAACTGGCATCTACTGTATGAAAATAGAAACTAAAAGCAGCAAATGTTGGCTGTCATGGCAGCATCTGTGAGGAGATGAACTGAGTTGATGCTTGACACTCTGGGTTTCACCTTAGAAGCAAAATCCTTCCTTTCCCTGCAACATCAAGCAGGCTTACATTCTCTAAAGCAACACACACAAATTGCTGGAGGAAACAGTCGGTGTTTCAGGCCGAGGCCCTTCTTTGGGTCTCTTTACTTTCTCCATTCTGATGCAAAGTCTTCCTCTGAAATGTCCCCTCTGTTACTCTTTTCATTGGTACTGACTGACCTATTGAACATTGTTCTCTCCTCAGGGATTGATCAGATCCACATTGACCTCAATCCACTACCTTTCCATTCAAAGGCATTGGTGTTTCCATAACAGGCTGCAATGCAGCCAGTCCATATACTCTCCTGTGTTTGGCCCATATCTCTGCAAACTTTTCCTATCTGTGTACCTGTCCAAATACCTTTTAGAAGTTGCAATTGTATCTGCCTCAACCACTCCCTCTGGCAGCTTGTTCCAGATTTCCTCCGAGTTCTGTGTGGAATAACATTTCCCTCTGGCCCCCTTTCAATCTTTTCCCTCTCACCTTACTGTTTCCTCTAGTTTTAGTCTCCTCTACCCTGGGGATAAATCTCTGACTCTACACAACATTGCCCAATGTAAGGTCATTTTTGTTCTGGCCAGTTCTGATGTTAATGAGCTGAGTTTGCCTCTCCAGGAGCTGCCAATTATCGGCATGTATTTTAATTTCTGATTTCCAATGACTGCCATGTTTGGTACTTCACAGTTCCAGTACTGATTTTTTTTCTCATCTGCCCTTGATCATCTTCCTCGATTTATATGGTCCCCAGAGAGCTATTATTAAGCAGCCTTCACCACTTCAATCTGAAGGCTCTGAAAGTATTTGTGACATCTGGATTCTCTTTGGCTCCAGCCTCCCACAGACATTGCCTTTGTTTTCCCTGCCTCCCATTCGCCTTTGTAATTTAAAGCATTGTTACTTTCTCTTTTCTCATACTTCAGGTAAAATGTCATCAACCTGAAGTATTAACTGTGCTTCTCCCTCTGCAGACGCTGCTGGACCTGCTGAGTGTTTCCACTGCTCCAGCTCAGCAGATTTTTGCTTTTTGAAGGTCGTTATGATTTTCTTTCACCATCCTTACGGACAGAGAGTTCCAGTGCACAGTTATTGTCTGTGTAAAATAGAAAACACTCACACTCACTGTATCTTCAGTGCAGAATTTTAAGTATGTTCCCCCAGTCCCAGTGTCACCTACAGGTAGAACCTGCATCCCTCTGCCTTATCCAACATGGTCAGTCTGCTTCATCAAGTGACCGTACGTGAGCAGGCATTGTCGTTAGCCTGGTCTCCATCTGACATGACTGCACTTCAGGGAATCAAATTATATGGGAAGGAATGGTATTGAAATAAATAAGTGGATGTCAGAGAAGGCATGAGGGCTGTTTTTAATATTCATTTCCAGCTGTACCTCTGTCTTAAACTAAGAACAGAACTCAACTGACTTGTCCCCCAGTCAGTCCCTGGGAGGGAGAAGCCAGCTGTTAACCAACTAACCATCATGCTGCATTTGAAACTGGGTGCTTACAGCTTTACACTGCCTGTTCACTTCAGCTGCTGGACATCTTGAGGGTGACATGGCAGTGCAGTGGTCAGTCAACAGCTTGAGGTGATGTTGCAGCTGTAGTTAGACCACACTCGGAATATTGAGTTCAGCTCTGGTCACCTCATCTTGGGAAGGATTATGAAAGATGCAGAGGACATTTATCAGGATGCTGCCTGGATTAGACAGCAGGTCTTCTGAGGAAAGGTTGGGTGAGCAAGGGCTATTCTCTTTGAAGAGGTGACTTGATAGACGTGTATAAAATGATAGGAGACATTGACTGAGTGGACAGCTAGTGCCATTTTTCCCAAGACAGAAATGGCTAACACAAGAGGACATCCTTTTAAGGTGATTGGGTGTGTCAGAGGTAGGTTTAATACATACAGCGTTATTGCTTGGTGGTGGTGATAGAAGCAGATACATTAGGGACATTTAAGGGCCTATTAAGAGGGCTAATTTCCAATCCTATCAGGTTCCATCTTGCTCAGTTCCTTGCCTTCCTGACCAATCAACTTCGCCTTCTCACATCAATCCCATTTCCACCCCATCCCCCTACCTACCTCACCCCTCTCACTTGGATTCATCTATCACCTACCAAGCTTGTGCTCCTCCCATCCTTTTATTCTGGCTTCTGCCCTCACTTTTTGAAGTCTTGATGAAACTTTGACTGTCCATTTCCCTCCATAGATGCTGCCTGACCTGCTGAGTACCTCCAGCAGTCTGTGTGTGTTGCTCCAGATTTCCGGCATCTGCAGAATCTTTAGTGTCACATCAAATACCAGCAACTGTTTCTATTTCAAACTATTGGCATCTATTCTGAACTTCACAAGAACAAAGGATACCATTTCAGACTCAGCGGTAGCACTTCAGCATCTGAAATGCCCCTCCGAGATTCAGTCACTGCAGCCTTCAGATGTTTCCATTAAGGGTCAGATTGGGTCAGCACAAACTGGTTGGGCTGACTAGCCTGTCTCTGTGCTCCAGTAGTCTACTATGCGTCATGAGTGCAGTAAATTGGCTAGATAGACACCATGAATGGTTGGACTCTTATGAAGCACTGAAAAACAGGGGGACAAGGATTCCTGAGGATGGCAGCCCAGCTAGATAAGGTGATGATGTTGGCTGATGGGAAACTTGCCTTCATTAGCTGAGGCACAGAGCATAACAGTAGGGAGGTTCTGCTTCAACTTTATAAAGCGTTGTTTAAGCCACAGCTAGAGTTCTGTGTACAGTTCTGGTCCCATACAATAGGAAGTACACAATTGCACTGGAGAGGGTGCAAAGGAGATTCACCAGGAGATGGAGAGAGTGGAGATGCTGGGTTTGGATTGGGAAAGGCTAAAGGAGATCTGAATGAAATGTTCCTCTTTACAGAGGTGCCTGTAAATAGGGGATGTGGAGAGGAGATTTCACTCAGAAGGTGACTGGAATCTGGAACATACTATCCAGGACACAGAGGCTGTGTGAGTCTCCACTCTTTTCACACGAGAACCTGAAATACCAATGGTAAGAAAGCTGCAGGCCGGGTATGGGATTTGTTCTCGAAGTCTGGCATGGATGCAGTGGGCACAGTGATCATTATCATAATGTTCAACATCTAAAGTTAACCCTCAATAAAAAATTAACATTACTTCTGACAACATATTTGTACATGGCAAGGTTTATTTATGAGAGCACAACACTACTGTCATTGTGCAATAACCAGCAATCACTTTCTGAGCATTAATGTTCTTAAGACCAGAGGAGCAGAATATAGGCCATTCGGCCCATTGAGTCTGTTCCACCATTTCATCATGGCTGATCCATTTGTCATCTCAGCCCCATTCTCCTGACTTCTACCCATAACTGTTCATGCCCTGACTAGTCAAGAATTTATCAACCTCTGCCTTAAATATACCTAATAATTTGGCCTCCACAGCTGCCTGCGGCAACAAATTCCACAGCTTCACCACTCTCCGACTAAGAAATTCCTCCTCATCTCCGTCCTAAATGGACACCCCTCTATTCTGAGGCTGTGTCCTCATGTCCCTGACTTCCCCACCATAGGAAACATCCTCTCCACATCCACTCTATCTAGGCCTTTCAACATTTGATAGGTTTCAATGAGATCCCCCCTCATTCTTCTAAATTCCAGCGAGTACAGACCCAGAGCCATCAAATGTTCCTTGTACGATAGCCTTTCAATCCTGAAATATTTCTTGTGAATCTGCTGTGAACCCTTTCCAAAGTCAGCACATCCTTTCTGAGATAAGGGGCATAGAAATGTGACTGTGACTTTAATCCTTAGTCATCCCCACTTATCACCCCCCAGCTTCTCGCATCAATCCACTTTCTCCACCCCTTCCCCATCTACTACCTTCTCCCTCACCTGGATTCACCTATTACCCATCAGCTCATACTGCACCTTCCCCCCACCATTTTTATTCTGGCCTCTGACCTCTTCCTTTCTTGTCTTGATGAAGGTTCTTGGCATAACATTTTGACTGTTCCGTAGGTGTTGCCTGACCTGCTGAGACCCCCCAGCATTCTGAATGTGTTGCTCTGGAGTCAGATGCTGTACTTACCTGAACTGTTCAAGCCCTTTCTCCAATTTGGTTAAACTTAAAAGAGGAAATGAGTCAGCAAGGGATGTTGTCGAACCAGTACTGTGTGGAAGTGTTGAACAATCCCAGACCACAGTTCACAGGTCACCCTGGTGCATTGTTGCATGGGGTGATGCAAAACTTCATTCTACAGTTTACAAAGCAAATGGTGAACTTTGTGAATCCTTTCAGATTCTGGGTGTGTCAGCCTGGTTTGGTCTCCACTAACCTTTACGAGTAATCACCTTTATTGCTAAAACTGGCATGATCCCACTATGAAACTCTGCCAAACAGAGATTATACTTTGCTTAGTTTAACTCTGGAACCTAGAAGAAAGTTTACAAAACCAGATGCATTGACTTGGACCCACTATTTCAACATGCAAAGACAGAGTGAATTCAGTAACACATACAGATCATGGAGACCTACCCTTCATTCTACATCACCCATCTCTCAAATTCCAAATACACTGACCAGGGAGATCTTCCCCTCACTCTACAGCACCTATCTCTCCTATTGCAAATAATGAGTTAAAATGAAATTTCTATTTCTTCTCTCTTAAAGCCTATTAAATCTTTGTCCCCTCCCTCTCTGTTAATCATGGGGAGAGTCCTGTTAACTGGTTGAAAGTTCAGCTTGATAAGTCCTGGTTTTTGGAGCTCACTGCCTGAAGCTCTCTGTTATTGTTACAAATGTATTTCTGGTCACTCCGTCCAGACTGTTCATTATTTCATTTAGTTTAATTAACTCTCCATCTCCTTTGTGCTAAGAACCCAGTCCCTGTCAGTTCACTTCCACTCACTGCACAAATTAAAGCAGAAAAATGTAGAGTCAGATAGCAGCTCAGTCAAGAGAAACAATTTCTGTTCCAGGTCGATGATTGTTCATCAGAGCCGGGTAGTGAGAAAAGAAGTTAGTTGTAAATTACAGTGAGGTTAGGGGAAGGAAAGACAGGACTAAAGGAATATCTGCAATAGCAAGAGGCACAGGGTTGACATTGAGATATGATGTAAGAGGCACATGATGTGATGCTTATGAAACCATCCAGATGATAGATTAATGAGGACTGTGAGAGAGTGCGTGAGAGGGGGAGAACAAAGGCATTCGTCAAGGTAGTGCAGTCCATAAGGCATAGGAGTAGAAAAATAACACTGGACGGCAAATTTTTTTTGAAGGTGTTGCTTCCTCAGAATTTATATGTGATTGTGATAGACCACTTGAGGCTGAACACAAATATAATTTCAGACTGCCTGTATCATGTAGGAATTTGGAGAAACAAGAAATTAACTTTTATTGAATATATGCATTTAATTGCATAACAGTGTTGATGTTTTGCAGTAGTTCAACTAAGCCAAGAATGTTTTGTTGATGATTTTCATTTGTCCTCAGTATCTGAGTCTTCTTGCTCAAGTGTCCAACAAATATCAGCCACCATTGATGGATTCCAGTTGTCCTGATACAGTTTCTCTATGACCACAATGTCCTGGTGAAACCCTTCACCATGCTCGTCACTGACAGCACCAAGATTTGCAGGGATGAAGTCTAAATGGGAATGCAGACAAATTAATCTTTAGTGACATATTGCATTTCATGGTTTTGTATGCTTGAAGCATGTTGTCAGCCAGCTTAATAGGTACCTTTAATGTCAGAGGAATGTATCTATTGAACCTATTGAATTAGGTGCATGCAGTTGCCAAGAAATTTTTCAACATCCTTGAATGCCTTCCATGTGATTTTCTCCAATCCGGTTAGAAGTTCTTTGAATTTAGCTGTCATTGATGACCTGTTTGATTTGTAGACCAACAAAAATGCCTTCCTTAATTTTGGCATTGGTTATTCTGGGAAACATCTGTCTCAAATATTGAAATCTTTCATGGAAACTTTTGTGCCAGCAGATTCCATCCTTGCAGTTTTGAACCCAGTAATTCTGCTTTTGCCTTTGACAAACCCAGGTCACTTTATTCAGATTGGGTTCTCAGATGAGGCTTGTTGCACATAAAGGGTTCAAAATCTGTATGTGTCTTTTTCCATTCCTGGCTCATGTACCATGGCATCTGCATCTACTGCCTCTAGGCTCCATGTCTCTGGTGGCTTTGGTACTGGAAGAGATTTGTCATGCAGTACAGGTCTCATGGCTGAAGCGAGATTATGGTATTCAAAGGATATTTTGTTTTTAGCAGAGAAACCAGATACACTGGTCAGACAGAAGTAGCAGTCTGCCTCATGATCCATATCATCAGGACAGCGAACAGCATTGACTTACGAGTACCTCTGAGCCAAGCTCTGAGATCAATAGCAAATGTCAGAGTCCAGTCTTTGTCTAGGTCACCAATCTTACATCTAAAATAGAGTTCATAGGCTTTCTTAAAAGAGGAGTCATGTTTTGTCTTTGAGATTTAAGGATATATTTGCCATGAATATAACATTGGTGAGATATTTTGCTATCATAAATACTCTGGAAAATACAATTACTTTTTTATAATGAGTACTCACAATATACTGTGTGCATCGAGCATGCACATCAACGTGATCACAAACGGATATACATGTGATTGCAATGCATAGAATGAAGGTGCTTTTATAGCCTTTCTAAAACCTGTCCTGCCATGCAGCATCTGCCCTGCATAAGCTTGCCCAGGCATGCCTGGACAAGATAGAAAACTCTTCAGCTTTAATTGACAACACTTTAATTGACTTGAATTCAGGAATCTGATGGTGGAGGGGAAGAAATTGTTTCTGAATTGCTGAATGTGTGCTTTCAGGCTCCTGTACCACCTCCCTGATAGTAGCAAAGAGAAGAGGGCATTTACTGGGCAATGGGGGTCCTTATTGAAGGGTGCTACCTTTTTAAGGCATCACTTTATGAAGAAGTCCTCGATGCTTGGAAAGGTAGAGCCCATGATGGTGTTGGATATGTTTGCAACTTTCTGCAGCTTTTTCCAATCCTGTGCTGTGGCTCCTCCATACCAGATGGTAATGGAACCAGTCAGAAAGCTCTCCATGATACATTTGTAGAAATTTGCGAGTGTCTCTGATGATATACCAAGCCTCCTTAAACTCCCAATGAAATATAGCTGCTGTCGTGCCTTCTTTGTAATTGCATTAATATATTGGGTTCAGGGTAGATCTTCAGAGGTGTTGACACCCAGGAACTTAAAACTGTTTGCTGTTTCCACTGCTGTTCTTTCGATGAGGACTGATGTGTGTCCCTTCGGTTTCCCCTTCCTGAAGTCCACAGTCCATTCCTTGCATTCAGATTCAGAATCATTTATTTATCACGTGCACTTCAAAACCTACAGAGAAACATTTTGTTTGCATTAACAACCAACACAACCTAAGGATTTGCAGAGAGCAGCCTGCAAGAGTCTGGCACCTATATAGCATGTCCACAACAAGAAAACAAGACAACAGCAGCAAAACAAACCCCAGACATACAGACACACACATATACACACAGAGACACAGACACACAGTCACACACAGGTACAGATACAGACACACGCAGACATACACATTCACACAGGCACAGATGTGGTCACATAGACGGAAGGGCAGATACACACAGAGGCACAGATGCACACACACACACACACACACACACACATCTCCAACTCCAGGACAGGCTGCCTTTAGGCCTCCAAGCTGTGGACACGGACTCTTTGACTCGCTGATATTGGGCCTCTAGCCTCCAGACCCTCAGCCAAACTCAGACTTACAGACATCAGGCCTCTGACCTCTGGACTAGCCAAGCCAGTCAATCTAATTGCAAACAAGAGAAAATCTGCAGATGCTAGAAAACACACATAAAATGCTTGAGAAACTCAGCAGGCCAGGCAGCACCTGTGGAAAAGAGTAAAGAGTTGATGATTAGGGCCGAGACCCTTCATCAGGATTCATCTTTTCTGTAGATTATTCCCACTTTCCTCCACATTCTTCATGTCAGCAACCTTTGCCTCTTTAGTTACACAATTTCCTTCTGAATCTACTTCTGCCAAGTATTCAGGCAGCAGAACGCAGATCAAACAGCTCAATGGGAGGTGATTTTATAATGTTTGTTCAGTTTTAGTTTGATATATACATAACATGGGACTTGCTCTGACACGCCTAGTACCTTTGATTCCCCTGCAGTACTAGGGATTAGTCAGGGTTTGTCACTGTGGGCTGTTACACCCAGCCCTGCAACAGATCCGAGAGCCTTATCCTTCAGTTTGTGGAAGTTTTTATTGAGAACAAGCTTGAGTCTCATACCTGGAATTAACACCCTGCTGGTAGTGAGCAATATTTGTGCAAACTTCATTTCCTTCTTTCTGAAACAGCAGCAAAATATTAGCCCCATTTTGACTGTGTGGAACCAGAGGTTCACCTTTTGCACAACTGCAATACCGAGAATTTAGTCTGATAATAAACATCCTCGGGTGCTTAAACATTTGTTGGCAAAAGGGAAGAATCTGTGTTATTATTCTGGTATTAGATCAGAAAATGCTAGGAATGTCAGACAGCATCCATGGAGAGAGAAGCCAGTCAGAGTGATGCATTTTGGGAAGTTACTCCATGGTAGAACAGACCCAGCAAATGGTAGTGCCCAGGGGAGCTTGGAATAAATTGCATTTATTTTAAAGTAGATGTACTCAGGCCATGGATAGAATCATGGAACTACAGTGTTACAACTATAACTGAGAGGTGGGCAGAACTGGAAGCTTCATGTTCCGGGGTACAGAGAGGGAGAGTTTGAAACTGGCACTAGGAAAAAGATGATCTTGATAAATGATGGAAGTGGCTTAATTCTTCTATGTGCTTATGTATACCAAACAAAATGGAAGGCAAATGAGACGTTGGGCTTTACTGCAAGTGGAATGCAGCTCAAAGGTAAAGAGGTCTTGGTGAGGGTGTGTAGGGCTTTGGTGAGACCATACCTGAGGTATTGAATGTAGTGTAGGTCTCAATGCTGAAGGAAGGAAGACTTTGGGGGACCATACCTGGATTTTTGGATGCAGTGTATGTTTCTGTGATGAACGAAGGGAGATTTGCCATGATATCTGATACAGTGAATACTACTTTGACTTATTGCTCAAATGAAGGGCTGTCTGCCCATTGATCAATTCTGAGTATGCTGGCCTTTTTTCTCTGTGTTCAAATGACTGAGGGATGGCCTCTGAGAAACATACAGCTTTTGGTGGGATACTGAGAGCTTTCTCGGCTGCCTGCAGATTTTAGTACTAGGAAGATTCATGTCAGGGTGACATCTGGCCATTTGGAAATGAGATGAAGTGAAAATTACTCTTGTTTGTGATTCCTTTATGAGGGTACTAAGTCCTTTGAATTCTCTACCTCAGGGGCAGTGGTATAAGTCAAAGTCAAGTTTGTTGTCGTCTGCACAAGTACGTATATGCACAGGTGCAATGCAAAACTTACTTGTAGCAGCTTTACAGGCACATATTCAAATAAAAAAAACAGATTTTGGAGAGCAAAGGGGATTGAGAGATTTGGAGACTCGAAGTGAACTTGAGACAGGTGACCAGCACTAATGTTATGGAACACCAGTGCGGGCACAAAGTGGCTACCTTGACCTCTTCTGGATTTGTAGTTCTACAAGGAAGTGATGCCAGCATCAAACACGGCGTTGAGAAGCATCGTGGTCCGCCGTCAATGTTGAAAGTCTAAGTGATGAGGAAACAGTCAAGATTTAGAGCTTTCTGCTTGTCAATGGGAAATTAATTGGTTGTAAAGAAACATTTGACAGTTTACAGAATGCAATAGACCACAGTGGTATTGAAGTTTAAATTAAATTTACGAGAGTACTCTAAGGAGACGTGTACATACCAGTGAAAGATAAATTAAAGACTGACATCAGGAAAGTTTTCTTTGTGTTGAGATTGGTTGCATTTAGGTTAGAGCTTTAGATTTCCAAGCAGACAATTGAAGCATTAAATCTTCAATTAAATGTTGTGAAGTGAGAACATGAAGACATTTCTGGGTGGATTCCTTAACCCCATATAATGCTGTGTACGAGTATTCTGGAGTCTCCAAGGGTAAATTGGGAATGTAGTAATTCCAACAGAATAATGTGGCTGGAATCCTGGAAGGAAACAGGTACACCTGATGTTTACACCTGAAAGGTGCACCTGATGTTTCTGCTGTGACAAGGTCAATGCCAGTAGTGAGGGTTATGGTGCATTGTGCAACTTCCTGTGGGCACTTTGCCAGTTTGGTGTACAGTTCTCTCCCACAGACACAAAATGCTGGAGGAACTCAGCAGGTGAGATGGATATTTTGGGCCAAGTCTCCATTTATGTCAGGGGCCAGGTTTGCTGCCATCACCTGCCTCTGCCAGGCTTGACTTCTGCTCCTGTCTGAAGACAGAACTAAGGGTGTCCTTGGAGATGTCTGACATTTTGTGAAGTGGCTAATCCCAAAAAATACATGCCAAGTTGTATTTTAAAAAGTATTGAATTAAGAGAAAATGTTTTCAGATTTCTGTTTGGAAATTGCTTGTATCTCAGCTTTAAGCATTTACCTCTCACCTTGCTATGCCTCTAGGATTTGTCACATCACCCTGGGTAGTGTCTTGGAACACACCATCATAGAAAGACTCAGACAATCACACAGTATCATAGCTAGTGAACAGGCCCTTCAGCCCATCTTGTCATGCTGACCATGATGTCCACCTGTCCTGCCCCATTTGGCTGATATGGCCTATATCTGCTTAAGCTTTCCCAACTGTCTTTTAAAAATTGATGTTGTACCTGCCTCTACTATTTTACCTGGCAGTTTGTTCCACATCCTCTGTGTAAAAAAAAATGTCTTCAGGCCCCATTTAACATGTTCCGCTCTCACCCTAAATCTATTTAGTCTTTTAGGCTCCCCTACCCTGGGGAAGACTGTGACCTTTCACTTTATATATGCTTGTCATGAGATTATACATCTATAAGGTCACTCCTTAGTCTCCTTGACCCAGCCTGTCCTATCTCTCCCTATAACTCAAGCCCTCCAGTACCGGTAACATTCTTGTAAATCTGCTCTGCAACATTTTCAGCTGAGTGTAATCCTCTCAGTGTGGTCTCACCAAGGTCTTGTACCAGAGCTACATCCATTACTGTCAGTGTGACAGTCCGCACAGTCTGTATCAGTCTTGTATCAGGGCTACACCCAATATTGTCAGTATGACAATCCTCATCAAGGTTGTGTACCAAAGTTACACCCAATAATGTCAGTGTGACAGTCCGCACAGTGTGGTCTCAACTAGGTCTTGTACAGTTGTAATATCACCTCTCAGTACTTAAGCTGAATGGCCTGACTGCTGAGGGCAAGTATGCCAAACACTGTCTTCACCACCCTCTCTAACACCATCACCACTTTCAGTAAACTATGTACTGGTACCCCTCTCTGCAACACTCCCCAGCGTGCCAGTTATTCTGTAAGCCACGCTTTGGTTTAAGTATGACACTTCATGCTTCACAGACTTAAATTTCAGCTGACATTCCTTGGCCTAATTTCCCAGCTGATCTCAATCTTGGACAAGCTTCCTCAATGTCCTCCACACCACTAATTTGGATATCATTCTCAAACTTACTAATGATGTCATCCAAATCATTAATATAACAGCAGAGCCTGCACTGATTCCTGCCAAATCAGATCAATTAGTGACATTCAGGAGGCCCTTCGACAAGCAGAGCTGCTGGGAGACTGAGGCAGACCTTCCACAAGCTGTGTGTGTATATACACCCAGCTGCTGTTGAGTCATCTACCCAGTCACTGTGGGGGTGTAAAGTGTGTCACGTGTTGCAGGATTGTTCTGCCCCTAGCATAATGCAGACTTTGAATGCTTTCCTGGATTTGCTTTACGTGAGAGCTGACCCCCTCCCTGATGAGAAACTCGATGAAAGGGTCGCAGTACAACCTGCAGCACTGGTTCCCCGCAGACCAAAAGGCCATTAGACACTGGAGCAGAACTAGGCTGTTCAGCCCATCGAGTCTGTTCTACCATTCCATAATGGCTGATTTATGCACCCTCTCAACTCCAATCTCCTGCCTTATCCCCATAACCGTTCATGCCTGACTAATCAAGAACCTATCCGCCTCCACCTTAAGTATATCCAATGACGGCCTACACAGCCGTATATGCCAACGAATTCCACAGATTCACTACTCACTGCTTTATGAAATTTCTTCCTCATCTCTGTTCTAAATGGATGTCTCTCAATTCTGAGGTCATGTCCTCTAGTTCTAGACTCCCCCACTATAGGAAACATCCTCTCCACATCCACTCCATCTAGACCATTCAATATTCAATAGGTTTCAATGAGATACACCTCATTCTTCTAAACTCCAGTGAATACAAGTCCAAAGCATCAAACTTTCTTCATACATTAACCCTTTCATTCTCAGGATCGTTCTCATGGACCTCTCCAAAATTAGCACATCTTTTCTTAGATAAGGGGCCTAAAACTGCTCACAATACTGCAAGTGCTGTCTGAACAATGCCTTATAAAGCCTCAGCATCACATCCTTTTTTTAATATTCTAGCCCTCTTGAAATGAATGTTAACATTGCATTTTGCCTTCTGTTCCACTGACTTAACCTGCAAGTTAATCTTTAGAATATCCTGCATGAGGACCCCCAAGTCCCTCTGTACCTCAGATTTTTAAATTTCTCCCTGTTTAGAAAAGAGTCTATGGTTTTATTCCTTCTACCAAAGTGCATGACCATACACTTTCCGACACTTTATCCCATCTGCCACTTCTTTGCCCATTCTCCCAATCTGTCTAAGTCCTTCTGCAGAGCTACCTGCCCTTCCACCTATCTTTGTATTGTCTGTGAACTTGGCCACAAAGCCATCAATTCCTTTATCCAAATCATTGACATACAATGTGAAAGAAGCAGTCCCAATATCAACCCCTGCAGAACACCACTAGTCACCAGCAGCCAACCAAAAAAGGTCCCTTTTATTCCCGGTCTTTTCCTCCTGCCATTCAGCCAATGTGCTATCCATGCTAGTATACTTTTTCCCTGATTCCATGGGGTATTATGGGGATAACTTGTTCAGCAGCTTCATGAGCAGCACCGTGTCAAAGATCTCGTGAAAATCCAAGTAAACAACATCCACTGACTCTCCTTTGTCTATCCTGCCTGTTATTTCCTCAAAGAATTCCAACAGACTTATCAGGCAAACTTTCCCCTTTAGAAAACTATTCTGTCTTTGGCCTATTTTATCATGTGCCTCCAAGTACCCCAAGACCTCATCCTTAATAATAGACTCCAACATCTTTCCAACCACTAAACTCAAACTAAGTGGCCTATATTTTCTTTCTTCTGACTCCGTTAAAGTGTGGAGTGACATTTGCAATTTTCCAGTCTTCCAGAACCATTCCAGAATCTAGTGATTCTTGAACTATCATTACTAATGCCCCCACAAACTCTTCAGCTTTTCTTTCAGAACCCTGACGGTAGTCCATATGGTCCAGGTGACTTATCTACCTTCAGACTTTTCAGTGTTCCAAGCACCTTCTCCTTCATAATAGCAATGACATTCACTTTTGTCCCTGACCCTCTTGAATTTCTGGCATACTGCTAGTGTTTTCCACAGTGAAAAACTGATGCTAAATACTTATTCAGTTCATCCATCATTTCCTTGTCCCCCATTACTATCTCTCCAGCATCATTTTCCAGAAATCCAAAATTCACCCTCGTCTCTCCTTCACTCTTTGTATGTCTGTAAAAGCTTTTTATATTTTCTTTTATATTATTGGCTAGCTTCCCTTCTTAGATTCTGATCTACATCTTTGGGTGAAATAATTGTGTTGGTTTTGACAATGTAGGGTGTTGCAGTTGTAATCATGGCTCAGTATGGGCAGATGGGAGTATCCAGTCTTACTGATGCCAAGATGAGGCTTACATTTGTGAACCACTGTCAGAATATGGAACATAAACAGTAGAACACAGTAAAGACCCTTCAAACCACAATGTTGTGCTAACCCTTTCCTCCAATACAGCTAAACAGTATTATTTCACAGTAAACAAAGAGATTGAGAAATTATAAGTCTTTAGAACGAAAGTCACTTGTGAGAAGTGTAACTGTCAGGCTGAGAGTAATGATGGAGTTCTCTATGCAGTGGACTAGATGCTTTATACTGACATCAGCACCTACCTTTGTTATCTGTGGCAAGAGCTCTCAGGGGCTGGATGACAGGGTTACCATTTGTTGTTATCTACTGGGGCACATTAAAAAGAAAAGTCCAACAGACTTCATCAGCTGATATTTCCCCCACCTCCAAGTCATCTACTAGCAACTGCCTAGCAGGGGAAGGGTCAAGGTGACATCTGGATCTGTTGCACGGATGAGGCTGAGGACAAATCCAAGTGCAGGATGCAGGCACGGAGGCAGAGTCGTGAGGCATTAGCTCCGTCACGAATGGGGAGCCAGTATCCAGGAGAATCTTTACACAGAGACAAGGTTTATGTAGAGTATCTAGGAAATGATGCAGAGCTTAGAACTGACAGTCCTAAGGAATCAGGAAACAAGGTTTGCTCACACTAGACTTAACCAATGAACTGGCAAAGCAGGGCTGTGACATCCGAGTTTTATCCTGTGTTCACTAATGGGAACCAGGTCTGCTGTAATTACTGGAACTGGGAATGACTGGAAATCAGATGAGGGGGCTAAGGCCCAATTAAGGAGGTGATAGCAAGATGGGGAATTGCCAGACGGGACCATGACAGGATCTGTGCAAATGGCCATGGAGTGCATGTGTCTCTGAGCTGTGGTGTGGAAGGGAAACAGAATAATCATCTGGAGGTTTGTGGCCCTCAGTGTCTGACAGCTGGATGTATAAGTGCTTGGACCTCAACTGCCTGTTTGAATGCCCACTGCTGAGTCATTAGGCTGATGAGTGAAAGGACAACAGTGCTAACTGGAACTGTCCAGCAGGAAGCAACTTCATCAGAGTGAGTGCAGGGGAAGGAAAAAGGGAACAACAAGGTCAAAGTTGAGTTTATTGTCAAATGCACAAGTCCATGTGAAAACTGACTGGCAGCAGCATCAGATAAGTAGCATTCAGGAGAAAGACATAAATTACTCACAATTTTTACAGGACATAACAAACACAATTAAAAGAAAAAAGTTGAAGTCCATTTTAGTGCAAGGTGATCAAAGTGGTCATTATGTTGCTGTACTGAGGTGCCAGTTAGGGTCGTGTTGGTTGGAGGTTGAAGGGAAGTAGTTATCCTTGAACCTGGTGGTGTGGAGCTCCAGGCCTTTGTATGGGAGCTGTGAGAAGGTGGCATGATTCGGAAGGTGGGGGTCTTTAATGATGAGCTAGCCTTCCTAAGGCAGTGCTTCCTGTAGATACTCCTGATGGTGGAGAGCGATGTATTGGTAATGTATTGAGCAGAGTCCACTGCTCTCTGTAGTTTCTTTACACTCGTGTGTGTTCGAATTGCTGCAGCAAACCATAATGCAGCCAGCTGGTTCTTGCCAGTTCCACATTGGCCTTGCACTATGCCTGGCTTATCTACACCCTGGAACTAATAAAAGTGTTCCTTCTTGACTCTTACAACACCTCCCCCCACGTGTAAAGTTGCAGGGACTTACCTGGATTTGCTTGTAGCTCCGATAAGGGATCTGAACTATCATGCTGCGGGCTGTGTGCCACGGACAGCACCTCAGAACCATGGTCATATCCCTCACTACATTTGAGGGGAGGAAGATACTGGAAAGCAAGTGAAACTTTGACCATTCTGAGACTGTGATTCTTTTAGTGTTCAGCTTGCTCTCCGAACGGCAGGTGAGTTCATTTGGGGACAGTTGTGGAACATGCAGGGCAGATGCTGAACTAAAACACTGGTGCTTTAAATAGGGATTACCTTCATGCGCTTGGCTGGGGAATGATGTTGAAAATGATGAATGTATCACTGGGATGGGACGTTAACTGAGCAGAGCAGGCTCGGGAAAGACTTACTGCTCACACTCGATTTAGTGATAAAACAGCCATTGGAAGAATCTCTGTGCAATCAATCAGTTCTGGGTAATCCCTGGACTGGGAAGCTGTGTTAACGGACAAGTAGAAGTCACTTGAGTGTAGAATTTGTTTTTACAGAATTACTCAAGCAGCTGGATGAAACTTGCCACAGTCGGGTGTTAACAGCCAGTTCAGTCCTGAGTAATGTGCTCAGCAACTGAGCATGGCCGCTCAACACCAGCTTGGCTATGGGCATGTGAACATCTGCACCCACTGAAGGGAGAATTAAATAGAATGATGCAATTACTTACCTTCTCATTCTGGCTTCTGCCCCCTTCCCTTTCAGTCCGGGTGAAAGATCCCAGTTCGAAATGCTGACTGTCTGCCCCCTTCACTTTCAGTCATGATGAAGGTTCTCAGCCCAAAATATTGACTGTTTATTGCCCCCCCCCCCCCCCCATGCTACCTGACTTGCTGAGTTCCTCCAGTGTTTTGTGTGTGTTGCTCGGAATTTCCAGTCCTGTGCGGTTTGATCGGGAGGGTAAGCCTGTACCTTTCATTCCTCTGCTGTTGAATTGAAACACAGGATTGACAGGGAGCATTAGGTCTGAATTTCCGAAGAATGGGGAGCTGAGATATGATGTGTTTCTGAACATTACACATTTAATTTACACATTGCTGTAAGAGTATCTGATATATTTTCTAGCATTCACCACTTCTGGTGCTGGGCAGTGACCCTGTTACTCTGTGCCCACTGGATTGTGTTTGCAACTGTTGTAATATCTGCTGCTGTTTAGTGTTAATTGACCTAACTAGGATCACTTACAGTCAGTAATGTGATATGTGTCATTGTTTCCGCGTCCCAGTGGAACCGGCTAATGAAAGCCTTGACACACAATTAAGCTACAATTTCTTTGTTAAAACTTCCAGAGCGACCTCATATATTTTTGATGAGTGTCTTCATGGTCAGTGTAGAGAGAACAGTACTGGGACATAAGCTGTTAAAAGTTACAGGGGAGAGATATTGGGCCTTGTCCTGTGGGTGTGAAGTTCTCCTGGACCATTTATGTTAGTTAAACGAAGGGGTTCAGGGTAGGGGCATAATACTTAATCGGTCACTCAGAGCTCTGCAGATGTGCGTCCAAAGCCTGACATGACAACTGGGAAATTTAATTTCAAAGAAGTAATTAAATATATTAAAATAAAGCTTTTCTCATTAATTGGCTGTGAAATGACCAAAGAAACCAGCTTGAAATTCTCACCTGCTTTGGCCAGTAAGTAGCTGTGCAAGGGTGAGATGGACGGAATGGCTTGTTTTACTCTGACTGATGGCAGTGAGGTGTCTCAGCAAGAGGCTCGACTGAACCAAGCCACTGGGTTGTTGAGAGTGGCATCTCAGGTCAACGAGGCACAGCCAGTTCATGTGGTCTTGTCAGCCATGCCTTTCTATCGCAGTTAAACTAAATCTCATTGTGTTTTCTGCTTTAAGTCACCAAGTTCTAGGTTTCATTTTCAGTGTTCATGTGGTATTATTGTGTTGAAATTTCTTGGCACGACCTCAGAAGTGAACTTGCCTGGAGCTGTTTGGTGCGTGTGTCTGATGAGTTAAGTTTGACATTCTTTCCAGAGCTTTATATAATGTGATTCTGATTTCCAGAGTCCATGACAGAATAAACTGAACAGAGTTCCCATGTAAGATTGTTCTCTCGGTGTATATTTAGTGTTGGATATCTTATCCAGCATAGAAATAATAATTCATGTTGGGAAATGGGGAGTCCTAAGGCGTGCCCAAAAGGACTCAACCCTTTCAAGTATCATCAAAGTTCCAGCAGGTAGTGATCTGTACACAGAGTTTGAATTTCATCCCAATCCGAGGGAGGAGCCTATCACCTGAAATAGAACACAGGACTGGGCAGGAACAGGCCTTTCAGCCCACGATGGCTGTAACAATCAGAATGTCAATTTAAACTCTATATCTGCTGAAACATGGTCTGTACCCCTGCACTCCCTGCTTGGTCACGTGTCCATCGAAGTGCCTCTTATTGTATTTGCTTCCATCACCATGGAAACGTGTTCCAGATACCCCCCACCAACCGCAGTCTCTGCCAAAATACACGGAGTGATACCATCACCTCCCCTGTCTGCATGTTCCAGACTCCCCCCACATCTTTGTGTGAAAACGCAGAGAATGAAAACAGAAAACCTACAGCACAATACAGGCCCTTCGGCCCATGAAGCTGTGCTGAACATGTCCCTACCTTAGAAATTACCTTGGGTTACCCATAGCCCTCTATTTTTCTAAGCTCCATGTACCTATCCAAAAGTCTCTTAAAAGACCCTATCGTATCCGCCTCCACCACCATTGCCGGCAGCCCATTCCACGCACTCACCACTCTTTGAGTAAAAAACTTATCCCTGACATCTCCTCTGTACTTACTCCCCAGCAGCTTAAACCTGTGTCCTCTTGTGGCAACCATTTCAGCCCTGGGAAAAAGCCTCTGACTATCCCCACATTTCCATCACCCCCCTACCCCCCTACCCCCCGGCTACATGTCCAGACACCCCCCCCACAGAATAATTCCATCCCCCCCCCACCTGTCTTCAAACTCATCTTTTGAATGGTAAGATCCGTGGCAGTAATGGAACAGAGGGACACAGGAGTATGAGTGCATAGTTCATTATGGTGAAAAATGCCACCCTTCATCAGTCAGGCCACTTGGTATAGGAGACGGTCAGTTGTATAAGTTGTTGGAGCATTGTCTGTGGTCTTGTTTACTGTAATAGGAAAGACGTGGTTAAACTGAAAAGAGTGCAGAAAAAATGATGATGTTGCCAGGACTAGAGGGTCTGAGGTGCAGGGAGAGGTTAGCCAAGTGAGGTCTTTATTGCTTGGAATGTAGGAGAATGATGGTGACCTTACAGATGTACAGTGGATTCTGGTTAGTTTGGCCACATCAGCACCAGTACATTTTGGTCCAATTAAAGGGCTGCCCCTAACTAGCTGAAGTTTCAAGGAAGTAATTAAAAAGGTATAAAAAAGACTAGCTACAATTTAACTGAGTAACAACTTATGAATTTAAATGAAATACTGAATGAGTGAGAACACTACCAATATTATGCAGTACTATAAAACTGTCCATTAGTTCTGAACAGTTATCGTCAGTGTACGCTGCCGTGTCTTCTGATTGGCTGTAAATGAACAAAATCAGTGCAGATAATGGACCACCTTCATAAAATGCTTATGATGATTGACAATACCCTCAAATTCTTAATTGTTCCTAACTTGTTGAAGTAATGAAATCATTTATTTTCACTCCCAGCCATTTCTGGCATCTCCGAGCTTGACTGTTTGAAACTGCAGTGAGCAAAACAGTTTCTGAATTGTCTTGCTGCTTATTTCTCACCAACTATCATTGACAAAAATTACTGCTTTTTGAACACAAACACACACATCTGATGCTATTTAAAAACTGCACTTCTAAGCACAGTATCCTGTCTATTGGCCAGACAAATGCACATGACTGACAATAGTTAGATTCTATTCAGCAGCAGTCTCCTGTCCCAATTGAGCAGCACAGTGTCCCAAATAAATGAATCGAAACCCAGCTATTTTCTTGATTAGTTATTGTTCTTTAAGTGTTGTCCCAAACAAGTGGCTGCCCTGATTAACCGATAGGCTAATTCACCATAGTCCACTGTATTTAAAATCTTGAGGGTATGAATAAGGTCCTCCAGGGTAGGGGAGTCTAGCACTAGAGAACATGGGGATAGGGTGAGAGGGTAATATTTAAAAGGGACCCAAGGGACAACTTTTCCACACAAAGTGTGGTGAGTCTGTGGAACGAGCTGCCAGAAGAGGTGGCTGAGCATTCAAGAAACATGTGGATAGTTACATGGAGGGGTGAGGCTTGGAGGGATATGGGATAAACGCAGGAAATTTGGACTAGCTCAGCATGGAGTAAGTGGGCTGAATGGCCTGTATCCCTCCTGTAATTCTCTTTGAGTCTATATTATCAACATCAGAGATCCCAAAATTGATCCCAGTGGAACACCACTGGAACACCACTGGAACACCACCTACATTCCAGGCAGAATAACACCCCTCCAGCATTACCTTCTGTCTTCTGTGGTCAAACTGTTCACCAAAGTCAAAGTCAAAATTGAGTTTATTGTCATTTGCACAAACCCATCCATGCACAGGTGCAATGGAAAACTTACTTGCAGCAGTATCATAGGCACAGAGTGTCAGGTAAGCAGCATTCACAAGAAAAAAAACAATTCAACATAAATTTTCATAATATTTACAATAAATAATACAATTAGAAATTAAAAAAAACAGACATAAGGTTAATTTTAGTACAAAGTGATCGAAGTGGCCAGTGTTGTTCTATTGAGTTAGATGGTCCGAGAACTGAATGGTTGACAGGAAGTAGCTGTTCCTGGACCTGGTAGTGTGGTACTTAAGGCTTCTGTACCTCTTGCCCAATGATAGCTGAGAGAAGATGGCCCGGATGGTGAGGATCTTCGATGGTGAATGTTGCCTACATGAAATGGCTTGGATGCAGACAGCCCCTACTGCTCCACCATCATCAAACATCATCTTCAGCCCCTCAGAAATCCCAATCAATTTTGTAAGACTCAACTCCACCACACAAAGCCATGCTGACATCTCCCCAATAAGATCATGCTTTCCTAGAAGTGATATCTGCATTGTGCTAAGATCATTGTGGAATGATATGTTTTGCTATTACCAAGGCAATTCTCCAAATCTTGATTATTTCCTGGCCTCATGTCTGGGATTGACCTATAACCGTTCGTTGAGATTTCTTGTATTATTGGTTAGTGGCATCCTTTCTCTTCTCAGTTATGCACGACCTGTCTGATGGCACAGGTCACTGTATAGAGGCAGAGAGTGAGAAATCCTGGCCGATTTCCACTGCATCTTTCCCTTCTCATGGGGGTTACTTAATATGGGCGGGTAAATATTCCAACTTCATGAGTTCTGAGGTAGACATTCACTTCGTTGATAGGTTGATAGCCATGATGAAATAGTGGGTCAGACTCGATAGGCCAAATGGCCTAATCCTGTTCCTAGGCCTCATGGTCTTTCTCAGGTATATAATTGATTTGCATGAAATTTGTTGTTTAATGACAGCAGTAAAGTGGAAAGATATAAAATGACTGTAAATTGCAAACTCAGATAAATACTGCAGAAAAAAGGAATAGCGAGGTAGTATTCATGGATTCATGGTCTGTTCAGAAATTTGATGGTGGAGGAGAAGAAACTGTTCCTGAATCGTTGAATCTCCTGTATCTTCTCCCTGATGTCTAATCTTGTTCCAGACTGAGTGCATGTTCTGCACTAGCTGACATTGGAAACTGGGAATCTCCTCCTACAACTAGTGCAGAACGTGCACTCAGTCTGGAACAAGATTAGACATCAGGGAGAAGATACAGGAGACTCAACGATTCAGTGAGTTACTGCAAACAATGCAGTGAGCGGACTCTTCAAACGTTCATATTCTTACCTAATGCCTTGTTTTGCCCTCCTTCGGCAGGGTATGGCTGCTGAAGATTTCAAATCTTGGAATTCTGCATTTGGACCTTAAATGACCATTCCAAAATACGAACCAGGAATGGGAATCAACTGCCTGCCCTGGTCTGACATACATGTAACTCCAGACATACGGGGGGGGGGGGGGGGGGCTTAGCTTTTTACTTCAGATGGAGCAGAAATGACAGTGTTGTATGTGACAAAGTGCAGTATGTTTATGGCTTTTACCCAAGCTGCTGATTTAGTATATTCAGCCTCCTGAGACCTACAAATCGATGTTATAAATCTTTCAACAGGAAACAAGACAATAAAACGCTTGTAAAAATGTTATAAATTATCTCCTAGATTGGAAACGCTTTGGCCATGAATATCTGTGATAGGTAGGCTGTGAATTTTGTCAACAAAATGGGCTTAATTCAATCTGATGTTGCCTCCATTTAGTATGTAAATATTTCCACGTGTTTTCGCTTAATCAAAGATGAGAAAACACGTTAATACACACAAAATGCTGGAGGAACTCAGCAGGCCAGGCAACATCTATGGAAATGAATAAACAGTGGACATTTTGGGCCAAGACCTTCTTGGGGATGTGTTTACATGAGAAAACTTGCTGACTAAACCCGGCCACTGTAATGGTGTAACACTGTAACAGATTTATTCCGGAGTAAACTGACGTTGTTTTAGCCAGCAGAGACATTCTTCTCAGTGTTGTAGTTTCTGTGTCTGGCAGCAGGGGGCAGCCACACTCCCTCTAGAAGTAGTGGTTCCCCACTCTTGGGTGTTTTATGGTCGTGTACCTGAGGCCAATGCTTATCCCTAAACTACCTCCTAAAACAGTTTTCTTACTCATTCTCATGTTATCTTTAGTAAGCTGGCTGTCCTGTTTCCTACAGTTTCTGCTGGGCATTTCCCATCCTCACACTTCAGAATCAGGATTATTATCCCTGCCATATGATGTGAAATTTGTTCTCAATCATTAGTACAGTGCAAAGATGTAAAACTTGCTATAAGAAGGTTCATGGACTGTAGAAATCTGATGGCAGTGGAGAAGAAGCTGTCCCTATATTATTGAGTGTGTCTCTTCAGGCTCCTGTACCTCCTCATAGAAGCTGAAGCACTGGTGACCATATTCCTTCAGAAGAGGCAAGGTCTGCCCCACCTCTGCTCCCTCCAGTAATCCCCACTATCACAGCAGTCTGGATCCAGACAATTCCATTCATTTCATGTCTATAGGACCAGAGAATATCTTGGCTATCATAATGAAGACCTGTGCTCAGGACTAGCTGTACCTCTGACCAAGCTGTCCCAACACAGGCCACTGTCTGGCATGAGAAATTACCCAGGTATGACCTGTTTATAAAAAAAAACTGGGACAAATCTAATCTGATGATTGCAGCTCAGTTAGTCGACTCTCAACCATCAGCAAACCAATGGAAATTACCATCAGCACCCAATCAGATGGACAATCCTCAATAGTAACATTCTTACCAATGCACAGATTGTGGTATCCTAGATCCATTGCGTTCTAACCTTGGTCAAAATGCAGACCAAACAACTGGATTCTAGGGTGGAGATGTCCTTGACATCAAAGCAGCATCTGAGTGAGTAATTAGATTAGATTAGATCCAACTTTATTGTCGTTGTGCCAAGTACAGATACAAAGCCAATGAAATGCAGTTAGCATCTAACCAGAAATGCAAAGAATAGTGTTATTTACAAAGAACTGCGAATAAAAAGTAAGTGCTACAGCACAAAATATAAAAGTACTGAGACAGTACAACATGGGTGCAATACTGCTTAGCGCTGTGATGTGAGGTTCAGCAGAGTCACAGCTTCAGGGAAGAAGCTCTTCCTGTGCCTGCTGGTGCGGGAGCGGAGGCTCCTGTAGCGCCTACCGGATAGGAGGAGAGTGAAAAGTCCCTGGTTAGGGTGAGATGCATCCTTGATAATACTTTTCGCCCTGACCAGGCAGTGTTTATGATAGATGTTCTCAATGGTGGGCAATTGGGTGTCGATAATCCGCTGGGCAATTTTCACTACACGCTGGAGTGCTTTGTGGTCCAATATCGGACATTTGCCATACCACAATGAGATGCAGTTGGTGAGAATGCTCTTAATGGTACAGTGGCAAAAGCCCATTAATATCCTGGGACAGAGGTGAGTTTTCTTGATGCTCTGCGGGAAATAAAGGGCATCAAAGCAGCCAGTTTAACCTGATGTCAGCATGAGTCGGGGAAACACTCTGATGGTGATTTTATACAAAACACTGAGGAAGGTGGTGCTTCATTGTCACAGCCCAGGAATCGGTACAGGACGTCTTCAGGAAGTTCTTAAGCCCAATCATCACAGATTATCTTCCTTCCAACATGTGGTCAGGAGTGGGAATGTTCACTGGTGATTGCACGGTATTCAATTCCATTCACAATCCCACAGTAAATGAAGCAGAGTACAGACAGCAATGCCCACAAAATGCTGAAGGAACTCAGCAGGCCAGACAGCATCTGTGGACAAGAGTAAGCAGTCAACGATTCAAGGTAAAGAGCTGGGAAGTCAATTGGTGAAAGATAAAAGGCTGGAGAAGGGAGAATCTGATAGGAGAGAACAGAAAGCCATGGAAGAAAGGGAAAGGGGAGGAGCACCAGAGGGAGGAGATGGGCAGATAAAGAGAGATGGGGAATGGTGAGAGAAAGAGGGAGGGCATTACTGGAAGTCTGAGAAATCGATGTTCATGCCATCAGGTTGGAGCCTACCTAGACGGAATATAAAGTATTGCTCCTCCAACCTGAGTGTGCCCTCATCACAACAGTAGAGGAGGCCATGGACTGACATGTCAGAATGGGAAGTGGAATTAAAATGGGTGGCCACTGGGAGAACCCGCTTTTTCTAGTGGACGGAGGGTAGGTGCTTGGCAAAGTGGTACAGCCAGGTTCAGTAGCAAACAGTGATTAACATTCCACCACAGGCAATGTCCATTTCCAATAAAAATAAATTGTTTATCTATCAATCTTTGACACTCAATGGTGTTACCATTACTAAGTCCAATACCTGAGGTTACCAGTGACCAGAAACTTAACTGTCCCAGCCACATACTGTAAATACTTTGGTTTCAAAGGCTGGATTATCTGTGAGTGACTCACTTCTCAACATCCCAAACCTTTACACTGTCTACAAGGTACAAGTCAGGCATGTGATGAAACACTCTCCAATTTTCCAACAACAACTCTCAGCAAGGGTAACAAAGCAGCCCAACCAATCAGTGGCCCATCCACCATCTGGGACAAAGCAGCCCAGTTGCCACTTACCCTCCCTCCAGCACTGCGTAATGTGGCTGCATCTATAAAATACACCGCAGTTATTGAATCAGGCCCCAAACTGTCACTCCTGTATTGAATTGGGCCTCTAAAAGCCCCTCTCAAACCAGAAGTTCAAGGGCAGCAGGGGCAGGAAAGCACCACCACTAACAGGTTCCCCTCTGGGTCATTCAACTTGCTGACTTGGAAACGTATCACCATTCCTCCACTGACACTGGGTCTAAATGTTGGGGCTCCTACCTTCACTGAAAGGCCTGCTGTGGTTCTGTAGTAGCTCTAGAGAGCAGCTTCTTCCCACCCCCTTGAAGACGGCTGGAGGGCAGTGGTGAGTGTGGTAGGTGTTCTTTGCCACTGACGATTGGAATTTTGAGTAAGGAACTGCTGCTAATACAGATGGCTGCCTTCAAGGAAATGGTTAAATAGGAAAGCACGTGGACTTTATTCTAGATCTTTTTCATAAACACTCCAAGATCCAAAAAGGGTTAATTTTTTTTGGACTGTTCTTTTAATGGCGGCAACAGATAATTACTCATTTCACACAAATTCCCAGCAGGTTGTTTATGAGACACAGTAATTCCTTCTGCTGTAGCAGAGGATGATGTACAGAGAGCAACAGAACTGATCCCTCTCCCTCTCCCTCTCCCTCTCCCCCTCCCCCTCTCCCTCTCCCTCCCCTCCCCTCTCTCTCTGTCCTTCCCTCTCTCTCCCCAAAGTAAAGTTATTGTCAAAGTACATATATGTCGCCATATACAACCCTGAGATTCCTTCTCTTGTGGGCATTCACAGCAAATACAAGAAACACAATTGAATAATTGAAAAATTTGTCTAAGTTCATGATGACCATTTCCCATCAGTTCCCGAAGAACTAGGCTTTCTCAACATTCCAAAGACCATCCACCACTGCCCTCCAGCCACCTTCGAGAGGGTAGTTCCTTGTTGTTAAGACAACCCAACTCCAGAAATAACTTTAATGAAAACCTTTTACAGTTTGTTGTTGTGGTGCTGTGCACTCTGTGTGGTATATCAAGGATCAATGACGTAGTTTGTTTTTTGAGGAAGTGGGCCTAACAGAGATTCAGCCCTGATGTGGCCCCCTTTTCTTTGGCCTCAAGTCTGGTTCAAATCAAAGCCATTTGGTTTTCTGGCTGATCTGGTATCTTTTCCTCAATTTCCTTTCCCAACACTTGTGAGGTGAAGGCTGACACAATCCTTGTGTATTCCTGCGTTTGTTTCAAAGTCCACACTCAACAGGTCGGGCAGCGTCTAAAGAGAATCAGTGGGTCAGGTAGTGTCTGTGGAAGAGTACTGTCAACATTTTGGGCTGAGACCCTCTATCAGGACGAGGAGTCAGAGTAAGAAGGTGGGAGTAGGGGAGGAGGAAACACAAGGGGGTAAGTGAAATCGGGAGGGGTGAAGTAAAGAGCTGGGAAATTAATTGGTGAAAGAGATACAGGGCTGGAGAAGGGGGAAACCTGATAGGAGAGGACAAAAGTTTGGCAAACTGTTTCTGAGTTTGTCCAGCATGCTTGGCTGAATTGAAGATGAAAGGAGATGCAGAGGGAGGGGGAGAAGGGGTTCGGTAACTAAAAGCTCAGGTGATGAGGGATGTCTGGGCCCCTTGCTCTGTGATTGACTCCTTCACTCTGTGATTAGTTACCATGTTTGGGATCGGCTCCTGTGCTTTGTGATTGGTTCCCATGTTGTGAGATTAGCTTCTTCACTCTCTGATTGGCTCCTGTGTTCTGTGATTGGTTCCCATGTTCTGAGATTGATACCCACACTGTGCCACACCGCCTCCACCCCCCACCCCCCGGTGATCAGTCTGTTGCCATAGTACTTACAGGAGCCACAGATTGCAGCCTCCTGCACTGATATACTCTGATGCTAAAAGGAAACAGCAGGAGGAGCTCAGCAGATCAGCAACATTGTGGAGGAAAATGGAGAGGCAGTGTTTTGGGTAAATTTAAGGCAGAAGTTGGTCATTTCCTGATCGATCAGGGTTCAAAGGATATGGCAAGAAGGCAAGTGTATGGGGTTGAGTGGATCTGGGATCAGCCATGATGAAATGGTGGAGCAGACTCAATGGGCTGAATGGATTAACTCTGCTCCTATATCTTATGGTCTTATGGAGCCAGTAGAGTCCCCTGTGGGATCCTGCTGCTGTTTATAGCACAAAGCTCTGAAGCTGCACAAACTGTGGTCTGCCAGTCAGGTAGTCCATTATCCAGGATACTATGGAAGTGCCAACCTGCATTGAATGGAGCTTTTTCCCCAGCAATGAGGGCTGTGTGGTTTTGAAGGAGCTTGAAAAATTAAAAAACATGATCCTCACATTGCTGCCCTGCTTATCCAAATGGGAGTAGACTCTGTTCGACAGGTAGGTGACAGCAGCGTTGACTCCAGTGTGCTCCTGTAGGCAAACTGCAGGGGATTGGGGGCTGATCTGACCAGGGGTCAGAGGTGAGCCAGGACTAGTCTCTCTAGTGTAAAATTGGAGAGAGTTTCGTTCACCTCACGTGATACCTGGTGTCACTGGACTTTAGTTGTCAACAACGAGGAACTATCATGAACTCAATTATATTTGTAGAGGGGTCATTTCACCTCATGTGGTTCTGGGTTTCACTGAGTGAAGGGCTTTGGTTGTAAACTTTGAATTTACAGCCAGGAAGTGTTTAACATTGATAATGTCATCACGTGGCAGGGAATCGACAACCACATTGTTTTATCTCAGTCCAATCCCCTGATGAACTCAACTTCTTACGGTGACATACAGCTCTTCAACAGTTAGCAGGCTCCCACACAGCGACAGACACCGACCACATTAATGCTGCCAACTACTGACTCAGCCTGAGCTGACCGTATCTGGAAACCTGTGTCACCAGGTAATTAACTGTGTAGCTGCCACAGACAGGTGAAGAATAATGGTAACAAAGATTCTAATGTAGTTAATTTCAAAGTAAGGTTACAGTTAACATGCTGCCCAAGTGTTTGAGCTGCACCCGGTCTGCACTTCCACATTGACGTTCACAGCATTGCTCTGTTTGTGTTCTGGGAAGTGATGTTTTAGCAGGGGAGGTCAGCGTTGGTCTTGTTGAATAGTAAGCAAGTTCGAGGTCCAAAATGGCCTGGACCACCTCAAAATTCATATGTTCTCATAAGTTCGAACAGATAATTGTGTGGTTTGTGGGAGAAGGAAAGGAGTACTCCAGTTATGTGAGAACTGGCCGTGGTGGAAGGAGGTCTCCTGTGAAATTGGAAGTACAGAGAAATTGGAAGCCACTGCTAGTCATATTAGGAGGTTACCTTAGTGCAGGAAGACAAAAGCTAGCAGGAATGTACAAGGTGTCCACTTTTCAACCTCCTCAAGTTTCAAATCCTCATGCCAAATGGAGTTTTATCCCAAAAGGAGTGAGATACTGCTTTTAATCCCAAAAGGAGTGAGGTGCTGCTTCTCTACAGAAAGAACAGGACAAAGTTACAAAAGTTAAATGAGAGGATGTTACAAAAAGGGTAAGAACAGAGGACGTTGACCTATACATCCAAATATCCTTACAGAAAGGGGACAGCTATGAAGGCAAGAGAGAGGTTCTGCCAACACTGGTTGATCTCTGTGGTTTAAATTTTCTTCATTACTAAGTTGTAGCTAGATGTGAATACCTGTTTCTGGTTTACTAATCCAGGCCTTTGGTTACATGTTCAGAACAGAACTACTGTTGTTTATTGCTAGAAGAGGCTTTTGGGTTGATTGAGCTTTTGTATTTTCATTGTTTTATTAAAATGATCTTCAAATTTGGCATGTTTATTTCCATTACCATTTCCTTCTCAGCTGAATCATTTTGTACCACTTGGACCTTGCAAGTTTTGCTATGGGTAATTTAGAACAATTTGGTAGTGACCTCAGCACCTATTACAAGATTCAAATCTTGTTCTGGTGGAGGATTAGAAGGACTTTGGAGAGAAAATACAGCTACAGCTTAGGCAGGTCATAAAAAAGTAATTAAAGTAGTGCAATTTATTTCAAGAGGAATAAAATTGAGAAAATGAAAGTAATGTCAAACAGTATTGAACCTTGGTTGGATCGCACTTAGATTACTGCTTGCAGTTCAGCTCACAATGGGGAAAGGATGAACAAACTCAGATCCTTTTCTCTTGAGAAGAGTGAGTTCACAGGGTTCTTTGACACACGAGGCATTTCACTGTGAGTGAGTGAATGTGGGGAGAATGCAGTGGGAGAGTGGTGTTGGAACTCATCAATGCAAAGGCATCAGCAGGAAAGCAACACACAAAATGCTGGAAGAACTCAGCAGGTCAGGCAGTATCTGAGTCCTGAAGAAGGGTCTTGGCTGTTTGCTCATTTCCATAGATGCTGCCTGATCATAAGACCATATAGGAGCAGAATTAGGCCATTTGGCCCTTCGAGTCTGCTCTGCCATTTCATCATTTCTGATCCATTTCCCTCTCAGCCCCAATCTTCTGCCTTTTCCCTGTATCCCTTCATGTCCTGACTAATCAGGGATCTATCAACCTCCGCCTTGTATATCCCCAATGACTTGGGCTCCACAGCTGCCTGTGGCAACAAATTATACAGATTCACCACCCTCTAGCTAAGAAAATTCCTACTCATCTCCTTTCTAAAGGGATGCCCCTCTATTCTGAGACCGCGTCCTCTGGTTTTAGACTATCCCACCATAGGAAACATCCTCTCCACATCCCCTCTAATGAGACCTTTCAACATTTGATAGGTTTCAATGAGATTCCCCCCTCATTTTTTGTGAATTCCAGTGATTAGAAGCTCAGAACATCAAGTGCTTCTCACATGACAAGACTTTCAATCCCGGAATCATTTTTGTTAACCTCCACTGGACCCTCTCCGATGTCAGCACATCCTTTCTTAAATAATCATTCTGGAGAACATTGTCTCAGTTTTTAACTGCATTGCATTTGTGGTTTCCAAATGACAATAATCTGAATCTGAATCTGAAAAACTGCTCATGATACTCCAAGTGAAGCCTCACCAGTGCTTTATAAAGCCTCAACATTACATCCATGCTTTTATATTCTTGTCCTCTTGAAATGAATGCTAACATCACACCTGACATGCTGAGTTCCTCCAACATTTTATGTGTGTTGCTCATGATTTCCAGCATCTGCCAAGTGTGTTGTGTTTATGACCAGGAAATTCATCTGGGAATTCAGAAGAAACTTCTTATCCAAAGATCTGTGGGGGTGCAGACCTCAGTGCCACAGAGAGGGAAGGGGCAGAAGGGGAGGAACAGGACGACGAAGGAACAGATTTCCATGGAAGAGGATTTACACGATCATTTCTATACCCGGGCTGCATTGACAGGTTACTGGGTCTGATAACAGTTTCATTCCATTTCACTATATCGACGGGTTACTGGTTCTGAGAAGTTTCATTAGCTGTGAAGTTAGTGTTGTTAGTTGAACAGTTGGAGCCAGTGACATCAATAGGGATTATAGATCTATGGTGTCAGTGCAAACCTCTGCAAAAAAATGAATGTGAGCTGCAAACCCGTGGACCAGTATTGTTGGGCAGTGAGTGCACAATAGGGGGTGTTTGCTCAATAATACAGCAGAAATTTTACACTCACATTTACTTATCATGTGTATTTCGAAACAAACAGTGAAATGTGTCATTTGCTGTAACACCTAATGATGCGCTGGGGGCAGCCTGCAAGTGTTGCCACACATTCCAGTGGCAACAGAGCATGCTCACAATCTGGCAAACTGAACTCTTGTATCAACATTTGCCTTGCTGATTAACATAAGCTCATGAGAGCTCTCCAATACTATTATCCGCTCAAACCTAATCAATAAGCTTCAAGACTTTGGCCTCAAAGTTTGAAGTACATTAATGATCAAAGTACAGGTATGTATACATTATATAAATGAGGTTTGTCTCCTGACAGCCACAAAACAAAGAACCCAAAATAATCCATAAAAAAGATCATCAAACACCCAAATATGGTGGGGAGGGGGGAGAGAGAGATGGTGCAAACAAGAAAAGTAAGCAAATAGCAGTCAGAACTGAAATTTACGATAGTGAGTCCATAGACACAAAGCCCAGAACAGCTGTAGAAGACCTCAGCCTCAGTTCAGTGCAGTGTGGAGTAAATATCGTGGGGTAACAAGCAGACCGGTCCAACTTTTGCCTCTGGTCCTGACACCTTGTTGTGCAATTGGATCATCGATTTCCTCACTTGTAGACCCCAGTCAGTTCAGACTGGCAACAACATCTCCTTCACAATCTTCATCAGTGCAGGTGCTCCAGGTGTCTGAGCGCTTATCCCCCTGCTGTGCTCACCTTACACTTATGACTGTGTGGCTAAGCACAGCTCCAATGCCATATTCTAATTTGCTGATGACACCACTGTTGTAGTCCGAATCAAAGGGGGTGATGAATCAGCATATAGGTGGAATATTGAAAAGTTGGCTGAGTGGTGCCACAACAACCTCCTACTTAATGTCATTAAGACCAAGGAGCTGATTATTGATCCAGGAGAAGGAAACCAGAGGTCTATTAGCCAGTCTTCATCGGGGATCAGAGGTAGAGAGGATCAGCAACTTTAAATGATTCCCGAGGATCTTCCCTGGACCCAACACATAAGTGCAAATACAAAGAAAGCATAGCAACACCTCCACTTCCTTAGAAGTTTGTGAAGATTCAGCAAGACATCTAAAACTTTGACAGACTTCTATAGATGTGGGTTGGAGAGTATACTAACTGGTTGCATCATGGCCTGATATGGAAACATAAATGCCCTAGAATGGAAAAACCAACAAAAATAATTGGATATGACCCAGTCCATCATGGATAAAATCCTCCCTACCACTGAGCTCCGTCACAGGAAAGCAGCATCAATCATCAAACACCCCCACCATCCAGGATATACTCTTTTCTTGTTGCTTCCATCAGGAGAAGGTACAGCAGCCTCAGGACCCACAAAACTAAGTTCAGGAGTAGTTTCTACCCCTCAGCCATCAGGCTGTTGAACAAGAGGGGTTAACGTCACTCAACTTCACTTGCCCCATCACTGAAATGTTCCCACAACCTATGCACTCACTTTCAAGGACTCTTCATCTGATGTTCTGGATATTTGTTGCTTATTTATTTATGATTATTATTTCTTTCCTTTGTATTTGCACGGTTTGTTGTCTGTCCTGTTGGGTGTGGTCTTTCATTGATTCTATTATGATTCTTGGATTTACTGAGTATGTCTGCAACAAAATTAACCTCAGGGTTGTATTTGGTGATAAATATGCACTTTGATAATTAACTTACTTTGGACTTTGACCTTCTAGAGGATATAGGACTAGTTTATATCCAACATTTTCATTACTGCTGTATTTGTGGGTAAAAATACCCTGCTTTTATTTAATTTAGCGATACAGCACGGTAACAGACCCAATTGCACCTTGTGTCCAAATAGCCTACTAACCCGGTATGTCTTTAGAATGTGGGAGGAAACTGGAGCACCTGAGAAAAAAAGATGCCAGGTCACAGGGAGAACGTACAGCTGGCGGAAGAACAGAACTCGCATTGCTGGCACTGCAGTAGCGTTACGCTAACTGCCACACTACGAAATATTTTTGCTCTGTAATTGGTTATTGAAGAACCTTACCATAGAAATCTAAACCAGTGTACATATCACAGTACTATCAAACTGAATGTCTCTGTCATTCCTCAGCCATTCTGACGAGCACACACTGTCAATATTAGTTATTCTAATGAGCACACTGTCAATATTAGTTATAATTAATGAAGTAGCTTGAGAATTTGAAAGGATGACATGAGGTGTTAAACCCAAAAATGATGTTGGAGAAGATCACTTCAACATACACATTCTCTTGAAATCTAAGATTGGGTTTTTAATAATGAACACTACCTCACTATCTTTGGACACTACCTCACTTTTTTTTAATACACGGTATTTCTGTTTTTGCACGTTTTAAAAATCTATTTGACATATGTAATTGATTTACTTATTATGTATTATTATTTATTTTATTTTTTTTCTCTTCTGCTAGTTTGTATTATATTGAACTGCTGCTGCTAGGTTAATAAATTTCATGTCACATGCTGGTGATAATAAACCTGATTCTGAATTTGAATTATCCAAATCAGTTGTTGTTTTCTGTGTAGCTTATATATTTTGTGGGAATTTTAATTTTCTTCTTGTGAATGATGTTCTGCTAACGCTAGCTTTTTTTTGAAGTTCAGTTTTATTGTTCATCAACCTCATTTCGTGTGGTTATTTCAGGGTTCTGTTTCTATCGATTACATGACAACATTTTCCATTTGTGTCTGTGAGCCAGCGCAACTGCCCTCAGCTGTTGGTTTAAAAAAAAACAAAAAAAAAGCCCTTTGTTTAGATATGTATTTTCCCAAATGAAACCACTTCATTAACCTGGGCTGAAGGTCTGTACTATAGGTGCATTTCCCAGCAATTTGATAGACCAAGCCAAAAACAGCTCTCCACCCCTCTCCCTCCCCCTCCCTTCTCCTCTCCCTCTTTCCTCCCCATCTTTCCTCCCCATCTTTCCTCCCCATCTTTCCTCCCCCTTCCCCTCCCACCCTCAGGGCCAGTCACCCAGAGTCTGCTGCACCTGTGCAGATTATTGTTGGTATTGCTGTGACAGTTACTTTGGTCAGTTCAATGTGAGGATCCTTTTGTGAATGCATTTACAGCTGTGCTTGTGTCACCCATCTGCCTGATTAATTCATGTGGTATGTTTAAAGATCTGCTGTGTTACGGGTATTTGCTTTGGCAGCTTTACGGGTCTGTTTGAGGCCAGGATGCAGGAATGTGGCTCTCAATGACGGGATAATCATCAGGTTTAAGAATCAACAAGGCCACAGAGAGATTCCAGGTACTGGAAAATGTTAGAAGAGTCAAGAGGAATTTGTGAATAAACTCTCTGATAGAAGTGGTGGGTTTCAATTCCACTTATCACGGAAAACTTAGAACAAGAGGCCGCGCAGCTCATACTGGAGCTGAATCCCAGCTCCCAGCTCCTCGATACTTGTAAATCGCCATTAGCATTCCTTCCTCCACCACGCCATTGGACAATGTGTTCCACGCAACCCCCCCCTCAAACTTTGTATCTATTTACTAATCCTTCTGCCAAGCATTTAAAATCCATGTTCCACCTCGCCAAGAGGAAAGAAGTTCTTCCTATCGACTCTACAACAGCCCAATCCAGTTCTCCCCTTACTCACTCTCCATTTCAAAGATAGCAACTTTATTTTACCTAGGCATGGACCAGAATCGTGACAATTTTCCATTCCCGGAGACATTCTTGTGAAGACCCCCAGGACTCTGGTGAGAAATGTAATCTGGTGTCCAGAATCAAACACACTTCTGAAGCTGTAGCAAATGGTTCCAGCATCACCTCCCTGATCCAATGCCCCATGCCTTGGTTAGGTTATGGTTACTGTCCGCCCCCCTGCCATAACTTCAGCTTGAGAAGGGCCACCATTCAGGAGGCCTCACTGAGGAGGTAATTATCATCACGGTGGCCAGGGAGTGGATGTTTGGCCAGATGCTGTTCTCAGGAGCTGGAGAACGTCAGTGATAGCAAGATCAGAGCGCGGGGGAAATCATCCAGCGGCTGCAGTGGTGTTAGAGGGACCAGTTAGATACAGTAAGCAGTGACCCACAAAGCCACAGTCATAGCACATGTCTAGTCTGAGATGGCTGGAGAAGTGTTGAAGGCGCGGAGTTTGCCTGTTTGGCATCAACCTTCACCCTGTGAAGGAGGCACGTCAGAGGTGAGAGGAAGGGGAGGAGATGGGAAGAAGCCCAAGAGAACAGACAAGAAGAGAGAGAAAACAAGGTAGAATTATGAGCTTGACAGGTTGTGTAGAGTGAGGATGGGGAGAGTACCAAAAAGAGGGCAGCCTTGAATCCCACAAACAGGTTATTATCATGATAGAACACTTGCCGGCAGAACTCCCAGTATCTGATCGATTCCATTTAATGAGAATATTAATTCATGTTCAATATTTCTGAGAAACTATTTGTCTAGCTCAGACTGTGAAGAATAATGCTGTAGAAAGGTGCTAACTTGCAGTTAATCAGAACGAATATACTAAGTGAGAGAAATTTCAGGTTGTCACTGCTCTTCTTCATTTCATTAGTGGCCTGTGGCAGACTTAGAACAGGCATGCTAATAAACTGAAGGGGGTCGAGGGGAATTTGCAGAAACAAAGGATTGCCGTAAGTCTGTAATTTATTGCAGTAAACACGGTGAATACCCTCCCTTTCATCACATGATTCTGCAGCTTCAGAGTATGGCAACCGCTTCATGTGGAATGCTGTAAATTTAGTTAGTGCCTGTGATGTATTGGGTGTCAGAAAGCAGACTTTCAATGGGTTTATAGGCAGTAATGGAATTGAGTAGTTGTCGAAGTGATCAAAAAACGTTAATACAGGTCTGAGAGCACACCAGGCCATCCATGCAGCTAACACCAGTGTCCTTTCGTGTTGACAGTAGTGGTTAATTCTGGAATTTGGTTTATAAACAAAAATGTCTGCAGATTGTTCTTAACCACAAGGACATTTGGGGCTGGGAATTTAAAAAAACACTAGGATCTTTCCATTGGACTTGTCACTGTAATGTAGAGGTTAGACTAACTCCTTATAAAGCCAGCTTCCCAAGTTCAACGTCAGCCGCTACCTTTGAGGAGTTTGTATGTTCTTTCTGTGACAGGGAGGGTTTCCTCCGGATGCTCCGGTGTCCTCCCACATTCCAAAGACGTAAAGGTTAGTGAGTTTGCATCTCTTGTTGGAAGCGTGGTGACAATTATGGGTTGTCCTCAACACATCCTGGGACTGTGTTGGTGTTTGATGCGAGCGATGCATTTCACTGTGCGTTTGACGTTTTCGATTTACATGTGACAAATAAGCTAACCTTTAATTGTATGTCTTCCTGAGGTCAGCACATAGGGGCTAATTCTTCCAACATACATCCAGCCTTGTAGAATGTCTTGGGTCTTTCAAACCCAATTATCTCTTCAAGACCCAGTCGGTAAACATCTACACTTGTACAACAGATCTGAATAGTGATCTCATGAGGGAAACTGCATCATCTGGTTTCCCCTGTTCACAGCGCAGGACAATTGAACAAGCTGAGCTTGGGGAGAAGTCCGAAATCCTCAGGATGCTCCTTCATTGGCTTCATTTTGTCAGCTCCCAGACAGACCATTGCAGCTCCTTGGAATCCCTCACTGTATAAACTTGCTCAGGGTCCTTTCTCTGTTGCTTGCCTGCTGGCCTTGGCATTGATTCCACCAGCTTCATGGGGGCACCAACATCATGTAATTAGGTGTGTGCTATGGAGCCCAAAGATTTGCACAGATATCTGTCTCTACAGATGCTACCTGACCTGCTGAGTTCTTCCAGTATTTACAGGATTTCATAATTTTCACAAGTTTAATGGCTCCTGTAAACAGCTGCATGTTACTGCAATTGAATATTTAACAGGAAATATCATATTAAACCAGTGACAATTATGAACTTAAAAAGGAAAATCCTGCCAGGTGATGTGAGGAAACAACTGGAAAAACCAGAGACTGAGTGAAGAAGAGACGGGGGAGCTGTGTGGGATGGAGAACAGGAAGAGAGTGAGGAAGAGATGGGGAGCTGTGTGGGAAGAGAGATGACATGCAACTTGGACAGCATCCTCTTTTCAGACACCACCGTCAGAGAGTCCAGTTCCACCCCCACAACATCACTGGCCTTACGAATGAGTTTGTTGATTCTGTTGGTGATTGCTACCCTCAGCCTGTTGCCCCAGCACACAACAGCAAACACGATAGCACTGGCCACCACAGGCTCGTAGAACAGACGTGAGAGTTATGTGGGAAATAGAACAGGGACAGAGTGAGGAAGAGACGGGGAGCTGTGTGGGAGGGAGAACGAGGAAGAGACGGGGAGCTGTGTGGGAAAGAGAACAGGGACAGAGTGAGGAAGAGACGGGGAGCTGTGTGGGAGGGAGAACAGGGACAGAGTGAGGAAGAGACGGGGAGCTGTGTGGGAGGGAGAACAGGGAGAGAGTGAGGATGAACCGGGGGATCTGTGTGGGAGGGAGAACAGGGAGAGAGTGAAGATGAACCGGGGGAGCTGTGCGGGAGTGGAGGGCTGTGACAAAAGGGCTGAGATCTGAGCAGGACGAATAGGAACTGAGCTGTGAGCAGGTAGTGCATAACCCCTCCCTCCCCACATCCCACTGGCTACAGCAGCTCTGACTGATGCAGTATCTGTGTGTGCTGCTGCTGGATCTGGTACCTGGCCCCCTGCCAGCTGTCACCCAGTGCAGCAATGAAGGAGAGTGTGTGGAGCTTTCGAGACGAGCAGGCACAGAATGGGCAATACTCACCATAAGAAGAAAGTAGCCCATTGTTCAAAGCCCCGACCTCTTTGGTACTTTGGCCGCAGTTGCCCAGACAAGCAGAGAAAAGGTAGACTCTGATTTGTTAACATTAGACAATGTGGCTTCCGATAGAAAAGCTCCAGTGAGACCTGGTCATTGTGTATCTGTGTGCACACACGCTTGCTGAGAGTTATTGAGAGGTAATATGATGTGCACTGAATTGCGTTTTACATTACATATCCTTGGTTCTTGCAGCTTTAAAGTGAGATTGTAATTGTTAAATTGTCATCCTGTGGGCTGTTGTATTTGGAACCAACACACAAAATGCTGAAGGAACTCAGCAGGCCAGGCAGCATCTATGGAAAAGAGCAAATAGTCGATGTTTTGGGCCGAGACCCTTCATCAGGATTAATGTTTTCCATAAATGCTGCCTGACCTGCTGAGTTCCTTCAGCATTTTGTGTGTGTTACTTTGATATCCAGCATCTGCAGGTTTTCTCTTTGGTATTCTGAACCAGTTTTGGATTTTGTTGTGAGCACAGACTAGTAACTAGGTCACAAGGTGCTTGATTTTGCCAGTGTTCCACTTTGTAAGTAGAACTACTTCACTTTAGCAGGAAAATGAGCTGAATTTGTTTTTTTAACCAAGTGGTAGGACAGGTTTGGTCTAGTTTTGAAGTGCGCTACGTCCGAGCTCTCCCCTGTGCTGTGTTCTCCTCTCATGGAGGGCTGTGCTGCCTTTTGTTCTGAGTTCAGTGGTGGGTTTATTATTGGGGAGGGCTCCTGATCTGTACGTTGATGAAAATGTCTCCATTCAGCGGCTCACTGAATCAGAAAACTATGTTTGAGCAGAAAGCTGTTGTGTTTAGCAAGGTGCTTGAATATCCCCAGGGAGTCTGGAGCTGAGTCTTGTAAACCTGGCTAGGCCGAGATGAAAGGTAACTATTGTGTTAATGCAGGATACTGGAATTGCAGAACATGCCTGCGCTTGCGTACGTGAAAATCATAACACGCCCCATACAAAAGCTAGAACAGACAGGATCAGGGATGAGGCATTTAAACAATTACATCTTTTTCCCCCCGATTATCTTCCACTTCGTTGAGGGTTCTGTTGGTAAAACCGAGGCACGTGTGTGTTACCAGGTCCTGTTGTTGGCCACATGATACTAATGAAGCCTGCTTGTGAAGGATAATCTTAATTTCTTTTTGAGTGAGTTTCAAATTTAATGTGCTGAAAAATCTGTCTTCTTTGGTAAACCTTTTTGCTGGAGCTTGAGTTCCAGGTGTTGGGACAGCTGCTGACTGGGAGCAGGGAACCAAATAATTATACAGGCTGGTCTGGTGTTTGTGTACGATGCAAGGTCACAGTGTCCTGGTATTTATCAAACAAGAATGCCTGATAGAATTCTACACCGGCAGGATTTGTGGTGTTGGTCGGAAAATCCACATTAGTGTCATCTAATCCGTCCACAAGTGCGTTAGTAAGTAGCACTTTGGGGAATACTGTAATTACCAGCCCTTGGGGAGGTGGTTTCTAATGTGAACCATTTTTGGTGGAAATCATTTACCTTGGTCTTGAGGAGCTTTTGTACAGGAGACATGGATGTTGCTGGCTTCACTGCAGGGTGAAAGGCCAGGAGATCTGTGGTTGAGTTTTCCTTCAAAGTGCTGCTGATCTGCTGAAGTCCAGGTAACTGCAGTTTAACAGGGAATTCACAAGATTATATATTGTGTTCATAATTTAAATTTCAACATTTGAAAATGCTGCAATATCAAACAGGCAGTCCCATTCTTGAGGGCTGTCCATAAACCAATTTCTTCCTAAGTCAGAAATATATGTTTATGACAGCAATCTGTATCATTCTGCACTATATACACCAATAATCCTTTCAATTCAGAGGGGTGGGTTCAAATGAGATGTACTGGGCAAGATCTTTAGAGTAAGAGTGTTGAGTACCTGGAATGTGCTGCCGGGGTGGTGGCAGAGGCAGATATGATTGAGGTGTTCAGGAGACTTTTCGACAGTTACCTGAATGTGCAGAGAATGGAGGGGTATATTCCATGTACAGGCAGAAGGAAATAATTTAAATAGGTATAATTAGGTTAATTAGTTTGATAGAACATTATGAGATGAAGGGCCTGTTCCTGTGCTGGACTGTTCTCTGTTCATTGAAAATTCATCCTGTCACAATCTATGATTAAACTGATGGAATGTATATTCTGTCCATTTGTTAAAATGGAGTATATACCTTATCCAGTCATTGAAATGGAGTATATTGTGTATTTAATTGAGTAATATTATAAACATATCAAGCATTAAGCATTAAGCATTCTTTGTTTACATGGTGCATTGTGGATAATATGTAAAAGTATGTAAATGGCATACATCACCACGTGATACATGTGCACCTTGGTTAAAGTGAAAACTTAAGTTAGACTCACATTTCGGACTCCTTTGTTTCCTTTTGAATTACAGTCGGCCCTCCTTATCCGTGAATTTTGCATGCGTGAATTCAACCGACCACGAATCGCAAAAACCTGGAAGTGCTCTTCCAGCACTTGTTTTTTGAGCATGTACAGACTTTTTTTTTCTTGTCGTTATTCCCTAAACAACGCAGTATAACAACTATTTTACATAGCATTTACATTGTATTAGGTATTATAAGTAATCTAGAGATGATTTAAAGTATACGGAGGATGTACGTGGGTTATTGTGGATCGGGGTTGAAAAAAATCAGAAGTTCTCTTACTCAGTAAGTCGGAACAGGTACATCCGGTATTATTTAGTGTCAGTTAGTTAAACGTTTGTCTTAGTATATAGTATATATTTTACCTTTCTATGCATATAAAACACTTAAGAACGTGTGTTTCAGCGCCGGGCTCAGGAACTTCTTCCCGAGTTCGATCCAGTGACAGACCGCTATCGAGTGCGCTCTCCACTGTGCCGGGTTGATGTGAGGATCAAAAACTCAAAACCCAATAAGGCTACAATTATTGCTTAGTAATAATTGTAGCTTTCATTGGGGCACAGCCTTTCTCACTTTATCCATTAAAATTGTTCCGATCGTTGACTGACTGTAGCCTAACGCTTTTCCAGCAACCAATAGCGTTTCACCTCTTTCCGATCGCTTTATTATTTCCACTTTATTTTCAATCGCGATGGTGATTATTTTCATGAACAGAAACACTGTGGATTCAGATCTCTGCCGCTGGGTCCTAATGTTCACCACACTGAGACAGGTTAAATAAGGTTTGGGGTTTTGCTGGGTCCTAAGATCCACCGCATTGAGACAGGTTGACTAAGGGACTTGAGCATCCGTGAATTTTGGTATCCGCGGGGGATCCCAGAACCAATCCCTCGTGGATAAGGAGGGCCGACTGTATTTTTATGTTTTGGAGTTACAAAACATAACACTGGTGATGAGGAAGTTTTAAATGAACCTGAAACGAACATGTTGAAGTGCAGCAAGACATTCAATTTAAAAAAAACACACAACAAGAAATGGTTGAGTTAATAAAAAGTAACGCAGTATGTGCTCGAGTTAACAAAAGGTAGAAAATGGACAAATTTACGGGTTCATTAACTGTGAGTACTGGGTGATAATAATCATAAAAAAAGAGCACAAGTGGCTGGCTACATCAGAAAGATTGATGCATTCGATTGCTCAATGGATAACTGGCTTGTGTATTCTGAGCTAATTGAGTAGTATTTTGAAGCATATGAAATAGCCAATGAGAAGCGAGTTTTGCTGAGTTTAAGACATGAGCTTTAGATAGATACTTTATTCATCCCCAAGGGGAAATTCAACATTTTTCCAGTGTCCCATACACTTATTGTAGCAAAACTAATTACATACAGTATTTAACTCAGTATGAATATGATATGCATCTAAAATCACCCTCCCAAAAAGCATTAATAAATAGCTTTTAAAAAGATCTTAAATAGTTTACTGAAGTGCATTGAGTGGTAATTTAAGCTCAGTCCTAACCCCGGCACTTTAACATGTCTTACCCCTGGTGGTTGAATTGTAGAGCCGAATGGCGTTGGGGAGTAATGATCTCTTCTTCCTGTCTGAGGAGCATTGCATTGACAGCAACCTGCCGCTGAAGCTGCTTCTCTGTCTCTGGATGGTGCTGTGCAGAGGATGTTCAGGGTTTTCCATGATTGACCGTAGCCTACTCAGCGCCCTCCGCTCTGCCACCGATGTCATACTCTCCAGTTCTGTGCCCACGACAGAGCCCGCCTTCCTTACTAGCTTATTAAGATGTGAGGTGTCCCTCTTCTTAATGCTGCCTCCCCAGCACGCCACCACAAAGAAGAGTTCGCTCTCCACAACTGACCGATACAACATCTTCAGCATCTCACTACAAACATTGAATGGCGCCAGCCTTCTGAGGAAGTACAGTCGACTCTGTGCTTTCCTGCACAGGGCATCTGTGTTTACTGTATTGTGAAAGTAATGCAGGAACATTTAGAACCAGTGTTGATTGCAGAATGCCTTAGGTTTCATGAGCGGAATTAAAGAATTAAAGTACATTTCAGAATACATGGTTGAATTAAGTGGTCTGAGAATTACATGGTCTGAGCATTGTTGATTCAATGATGAGCTTAATGATGCACTGAGAGATCGTTTAGTTTGTGGAATCTCTCAAGAAAGCACAACTTGGGTTTTAAAGAGCAGTTGACATAGCTGTATCAATTGAAACAGCAGACAAAGACACAATTGTGTTGAAGTCTGGAATGAATGTGAGTATGAACATATTTATAATGTCTAAACAGAAACTATGTTACTGTTGTGGCACGGGCTCACATGTAGATTTAAAGGTGAAACTTGCAGAAAAATGCAACAGAGTAGGACACATACAAAGAGCATGTTTGACAGACAAAAATGAATGGATTGCATGGGGAAGAGAAAAAATAAAAAGTCAGGTTGTAGTTTCAAAGAGAGCATTAAACTGCATGCTGTTGATGGAAAATCTAATAAAGATGAGAGTTACACAAGACTGCGCAGCCTTGAGATTTACAATGTGAAAATTAACAATAGGCAAGCAATATGGCTTACACCAGAAGTGAATGGCAAATTAATTAAAATGGAATTGGACACTGGCTTGGCTGTTTCCACAAAATGAGTTTGAATGGCATTTCAAAGATGCCAAATTGAAACATGCAGATATCCAACTAAGAACTTATACTGGAGAAAAGATAACTCCTGTGGGAATGACATTTGTAACAGTGAAGTACAACAGTCAAAAGCCACATTGGGCTTGTATGTGGTAAAAATGGGAAGGCCAGCTTTCTGGGGACGTGATTGGCTGTGACAACAACAACTTGATTGGAGATCCATCCACCATTTGAAATGCCACATCCCCCGCAATAGTGACAACTGAAAGTGAATTAATGAAGGTACTGGATGATGCCACAGCAGTGTTCAAAGATTGCATTGGAAATCTGAAACATATCAAGGGTAAAATAATGTTAAATGAAAATGCCACACCCAAGTTTTACAAAACTTGTCTGGTTCATTATGCCATCTGAAATAAAGTAGCTAGTGTGCCAGATTGCATGGAGGCTGAAGGAATTCTTTCTAAGGTTGAGTGGAGCCCATGGGCAATGTCAGTGGTCCCAGTAGCTACGAAGAATTGGTCTGTCAGGATCTGTGATGATTTTGAGGTCACCATCAACTGTGTACTGAAAGTAGATCAATACTCTCTGTGCAGGATAGAGATACCTTTGCAAACCCTTCTGGAGGAAACATTTCAGCAAAGTGGACTTACCTGAGGCCTGGGATAGATGCACTATACAGGTTGCCAACACATCCAGAAGATGCCAAGAGATTCTGGGAATGGCCTGCATTGCTCTTGCAGATTTTGCTGGACCATTCATGGGCACAAATTTCTTGGTAGTAGTGGATGCAGCTACAAAGTGATCAGAAGTGTTCCAATAGCCCCCACTACAGCCTCTGTTGATGTATTGAGAAGTGTCTTCTCAAGGACTGATGTTACAGAACACTTAGTCAGTGACAATGGGCCACAGTTTGTTGTGGGACAGTTTCAGCCATTCCTGAAAATATGTGGAATAAGACATATTTCCTCCACACCGTACCCCCCAGCTACAATAGGCTTGGTGGAAAGGTTTGTCCAGAGTCTAAAGAACATACTGTGAGCAACAACAGCAGAACACAGTGAATCAGAAGCTTTTTCCTCCTTGCATATCACATACATTCACCTTTGTATTTCCTCAGCCCAATCTCAAAAGGAGTATGCAAGACAAACAGCTGAGACAATTTGAAGGCTCCTCAAACAAGGAGGTTTGATGTTTTACTCCTGGACAAGCAGTCCTGGTGAGGGGCTACAGAGGTGATCAGAAGTGGGTACTTGGAAAGATTAAAGACAGAACTGGACCACTCTCCTGCACAATGGACATTACATCTGTTGTCATCTGGAGATGACATACTGATCTGTAGAGGAGGACAGAGTTAATTGTTGGTGGCCAGAGCTGTCAGAACCACTTCCTTCAGTCCCAGAGTCAACTCCTACAACCTCCACAGAGGAGGCCCCAGAACCTGAGATTGTTTCACAGCCACAAGCCCCACCTGCCCCCCACCCCCAGTCAGGAAAGATGCTATCCCACAAGAGTAAGAACTCCACAGCAATTAAATCTTTAGGCCTGAATGGGATAATTTGCAATTTACTATGCTGTGGATATCTATAGTGGTTATATTATACAGTCTATTGTGTATACAGTTGAGATGCATTCTCTGTTGAGTTGGAGTTTATAGCACAGTAAGGAGCAGTGTTGTGTACTTAATATTTCAGTAATATTGTAGATATATCGTTTGTTTAAGCGTTCTTTGTTGTTTGCATAATGCACCGCAGGTTAATATGTAAAAGTAAGTAAGGGACATACGTCATTACACCACTGTGTGATACATGCACGCTTGCTTAATGTAAAAGCCAAGTCAGACTTGCATTTTGGACTCCTTTGTTTTCCTTTCAATTAATTTTGTTTTGGAATTACAAAACATAACAGAATGTATACTGTATCCAATCATTAATATCGAATATATATACTGTATCCAGTCATTACATGGATATATTCTGTATCCAGTCATTACATGGATATATACTGTATCTAGTCATTAACATGGAATTATATATACTGTATCTAGTCATTAACATGGATATATACTGTATCTAGTCATTAACATGGAATTATATATACTGTATCTAGTCATTAACATGGATATATACTGTATCTAGTCATTAACATGGAATATATATACTGTATCCAGTCATTAGCATGGAATGTATACTGTATCCAGTCATTAATATGTTATTATTACTATCTTGGAAAATGATTTAAGTCAGATTGCTGCAAGTCAGATTTCCATAACTCAAGCCCCTGTTGTATACAAGGATTGGGACTAAGGAAGTGATTTTAATTTTTTCCAACTTTGTTGACACTTTGGAAGAGGTGTGACTGTGAGGATGGACGAGGATTTATAAAGGTTTCATGGGACACAGACAATAAATGGGTGAGAATACGGAACAGGGGAGTATCAAGTGGAAAATGTGTTACCTATTTTGGTGCGGATATCAAAAACCTGGAGTAGTTGTTAAGTGATGAGAGATTGGGTAGTGTTGATGATCAGGTGGACATGAATACACAGGTCACTGAGGGCTAACATATAGGCACAGCAAATGGGTTTTATTATGAGATGGTTTCATCACTGAAATAAAGGGATGTACCTATTGGAGAGGGTCTTAGTGAGATTGTACTTGGAGAACTGTGGATGGGTTTGGACCTCTTGCCTCAGAATAGACCATGGTGGGAGTGCGTGAAGATTCACAAGACTGATCCAGGAATGGCAGGTTTGCTACATGAAGGGAGGTTGAGAAGATGTGGACTCCATTCTCTCAAGTTGTGAAAAATGAGAGATCTCAACAAGTCTTAAAAGGATTTGACTAGCCAAGTGCAGGGAGAATGCTCCTCCTGACTGAACACCAGCAGTCAGTGTACAGTTTGAGAACAAGTGATAGGTTATTTGGGAATGAGATGAGGAATTTTGCTTTACTTAAAAAAATAATGAACCTTTGGAATTCTTACTCATGCCAGCAGTTGATTGATTTAGGGTCATGAGGAGAATTGAGGGAAAAGGGATAATTTGTGGGAAAGTGGTTGTGATGTGAAGAAAACTCAAGGGGATGGGTGGCCAACTCCTGCTCCTGGTCCTGATTGTCAGGTGTGATCTGCTCTCAAGTTGACTCAGCAATTTCTTTGCATTTCATTTTTAAGAACCAATCTGTTAATCAATAGTTTTATTCATCTTTCTAATATTGCTGTGAATGGGATGATGTAATGTTGTGTATTTAATATATCAGTAATATTGAGTAATATTGTAAATATGTTGTTTTATTAAGCAGTTCTTTGTTGTTTAAATAATGAATTATGGGTTATATGTGAAAATTTATGTGAATTGCATGCGCCATGATGCTACTGCACAATAAGTGCACACCTCAATTAAAGTGAAGAACAAACCAAGACTCAGCTGTATGGGTCCCATCTTTTTCTTCAAATTAATTGTATGTTTTGGAGTTATAAAACTGAACATGTTGCCTAGAACATTAGAGGTCAGTGTCCTTTGCACATGCCAGGCTGGATGCAAAGTACTTTGTCTTCTTGCTCTTGAAGAGATTGGATGGAACAGTTACCCATTTAATTCAGAGGCAGTATCTGCCAAAGCTGCTTTGATTTAATGCAAGGATTTTTGCTATAAGTTTAATACTTCCTTGGAGCTGTGCTCAGTGGAGTTGGTGGTATATCCTGGAGTGATTATTAACACTAAAACTAATGAAGCCAAAAGCTTAAGAAGGAGCCTTGAGGAGCAGGTAGAACACTTCCCTGAACATTATCTCTGTCCCCTAATCTTCCTTCAGTGATGGTTATTCTGTAATGACTTGACAAAATGGTAGAAATCTCCCTGCACAGGAGAAGGGCAGTGTGCCAGTTTAACTTCACATTGTTGGTAAATGAATCTGAGTTCCTCTCTAAAAAGATGCACCTGCTTTCAGTGGTGTTGAACAGTTTGATTTAGATGCACAGATCTCAGACCTTAGGGTCTCTGTTCAAATATTTATTCTCCATTTCAACAGAAATGTCCTTAAACTGAGCAAGAGGCAAATGGCTTCATTTAAAGGAAATTAAGCAGGATTTTTTTTCTGGAAAACTCCTTTGGAAAAACAAATCTCCTTTAGTGTCACAGAATATTGTAAGGGGGTTGTCAATCTCAGTTGTGTTTCAGCTTGTCTTAAATTGCTCATCATTGCTGTCCTCACCCTTCACTCTTCCTAAGTAAATAAATCTGCTTCATATTCCACTCATTTGTGAGATAAAGATTTCTGGTGGTGTTGCTTTAAACAATGGATTTCCATCTCTGTGATGCTCTCTGTTTCAGACATAGTTACAATCTGACAGCATGTTAATCACATTGAAACAAACTTTTGGAACAATTGGGAACCATACAGCAGGTAGAAACTAGAAAGTTCTGATCAAGGGTTCATTCTTCTTCTCTGCAGGCTTCTGAGCCAATCTCCTTAACAGAACAAAGGGCCAAAGCTGCTTTCTGAAGCAGCAAGTAGATTATCCCAGTAAACATGTCTCCCAGCATTCCTAACCTCTGTACTTCCCTGTTAGAAAAGCATCAATTGGTATGGAGTGTGCTGAGTTACATTGTATGTAGTCTGTGTGTGCTGAATTACATTGTAGTCTGTATGTGCTGAGTTACATTGTGGCCTGTGTGGTGAGTTACATTGTAGCCTGTGTGTGGTGAGTTACATTGTAGTCTGTGTGTGCTGAATTACATTGTAGCCTGTGTGTGGTGAGTTACATTGTGTTATCAATGTGCTCAGCCAGGCTTCTCCTAGTGCTGAGGTGGGCTTGTGTTTGCACTGATTGATCATTAACATAAGTCTCAACCTTTGCTTTTGAAAATCTGGGAATATTGATCAGGGTTCACAGTTTCCATTTCTACAGAGCTTGCCTATTGTGGTTGTGGTTAGATCTAAATTTAGGATTTCAGAAATGTTTCTGTGCTATTATTTTGGCTTACACTTGAATTAAAGATTGAGTCCAAATGAAGTCAGAGAAAATAGATTGAATGCATTTGAAAAGTCGGATGACTCAGGAGAAGCTGGGTGTGATCGAATATGTTGGAAAAGCTCTGTCTAAACATGTTCATCTCACCTACATTTTTCAGCTAAAATCCAACTGTTGATGATCTAAATTTGATGCCTTTTTCCACAGTGCTGTCTCCAATTTGGTTCATACTGATCTCAGTTTTTAGATGAAAAATACATTTTGCAATATTGATTCTTCGAAGGTTAGGGAGTGACTACACTGGGTCATTTGGGATGGGTGTGCACTGGGATCTGTTTTCAGTCAATGGTGGTTTGGACTGAGAATAAACATGTTCACCATCACAAATTAACTGTACTTCCAAGGTGATTGTTAGGGGAGGACACATACTGAAACCACCTCTTTATTGTTTGTTGCCTCTGGAGTCTTCTCGGCCATGCAGACCTGATCGTTGTGATATCTGCTTATTTCTGAACAGCAGTGTTGATCCGGTGTAAGTAAGGACCTCACAACTCTACTGTCATTGCTTTGTGCTGCTTACTGGATACTTGTTAGATACTTTGGTATTTGTGATGTTTGAGAGATGCCAAATCCCACTCACTTTTCCCTGTAACCCCTAAGCCCCATATTCCCATCAACTGCCCCTAGATTTTACCACCTACCTACACACTACAGGTAACTTACATCGGCCTATTAATTTACCAACCCACATGCCATCTGGATGTAGGATATGGGAACTGACAGAAGACTCTGAACCAGAGCCAGTCCTCATTAGAGGATCATAGGTGGAGAGGATCAGTAACTTTAAATTCCTGGATGTTACTATTTCAGAGAACCTATCCTGGACCCAGCACATAAGTACAATTGAGAAGAAAGCATGGCTGCGCCTCCACTTCCTTAGGAGGCTGTGGAGATTCGGCAGGAGAACTGAAACTTTGACAAACTTCAATAGGTGTGCCGTGGAGAGTGTATTGACTGGCTGCATCAGAACCTGGTATGGAAACAACAATGCCTTTGAACGAAAATCCTACAATGGGTGGTGGATTCGGCCCAGAACATCATGGGTAAAGTCTTCCCAACCACTGAGCACATTTACAGTGATGCTAGAAAGTTTGTGAACCCTGTAGAAGTATAATTTGTTTTGTATTTTCTATTTAATTGGGTTCCCTTTATCTAGTTTTAGGACTTGCATAAAGATCTGATCACATTTCAGGTCATATTTATGCAGAAATAGAGAAAATTGTACAGGATTCACAAACTTTCAGGCACCACTGTACATGAAATTCTATCATAGGAAAGGAATATTCCTCCACCATCCAAGTCTTCTTGCTGTTGTCATTAAGTAGAAGGTACAGGAGCCCCAGGATTTGCACCACCAAGATCAAGAACGGTTACTACTCCTCAACCCCTGAACAAAAGCGGATAACTGCACTCACTTGCCCATCCATTGAGATGTTCCCACACCAATGATCTCACTTTAAGGACTCTTTATCTCATTACCTAATGTCCTCATTATTTATTGCTAATTATGTATATCTGCATTTGCACAGTTTGTTGTCTTCTGCACTCTGGTTGATCTTTCATTGATCCTATTAGGTTACTATTCTATAGATTCGCTGAGCATGCCCACAGGAAAATGACTCTCAGGGTCACCTACCAGAATCGAGAAGAGAGCGAGCACACTGATGATGGTGTGTTAGGCTGAGTCGTCGGAGGTTGGGGTGGGTGGGAGGTAGAGAGACTGGGGTATCATCTCATCATCGTCTGTTTCCATCAGGGCAGGCAGGTCACCTTCTTCTATGTCTGCCTGCCTCAATGTTGAAGGTCGAGTTTCATTGTCTGCTGTGGCTGATGTGGAAGGCTTGAAAAACGACATTATGCTTGACTGCTTAGCCTCGTGCTTCTTTCTATCATACACTTCTTTGTAAGCACTCAAACCATCCTGTAAATATGCCCTAAACCTACGTACCCTTTCAAAATTAAAGTCATATTTTCTGCAACATTGCAGCATTGTCAATTGCAGTGAAAATCTCACACAATTGCTTCCCGTTCATTTCCTGGATGACTTCACTTTTAGGCCATTTGCTACTGTGTTTGGCTTTAACTGTTATCCTTTCCTCTTCATCAGCTCTTCATCTGTCAGTTCTTGGTCATGGGATGCCAAAACCTCTTCAACATCATCTTCGTCAACTTTCACAAACCCTTTGTTCACCAAGATCAAACCGCTTAATTATGTCTAGTTTTACGCTAAGTGTAACACCCTTAAGCACTCTTTTAGGCTTTTCTGATACCTTAGAACTCATCTTGCTAACGGATGCACAAAATAAATCACAGATGCTCACAGGCACGTGTTTAAGCAGTGCTGGCTAGAATGCAGTTCCGGGGAGGAACTTGGCTGCTCGGCGCGCGCTGCCTTTTTTCATAACAGTGAAGACACCTTCTGTTAGTGAAAACAGGTAACTAATGTAGGTCTTTCGTAACTGCGAGTTGATGTAAAGCGAACGTTTGAAAAGCGGGGGCCACCTGTACCTCTCCAACATCACTTTCCAGCTGACTGATATCCACTCTCTCCTCTCTTTTACACTTTATATATCTGAAAAAGCTTTTGGTATTCTCTTTAATATTACTGGCTAGCTTACTTTTGTATTCCATCTTTACCTTTTTTTATTGACTTTTTCATCATAAATACTTCTCTAAAATTTGAATTAATCAGGGTAAAATAAGTTTCTGTGAAATTCACCAATGACAGACCCGTCTTATTTGTCTACTGTTTCAAGTATTGCTAGTAATGTGATGAGGGGTCTTCGTTGTCTGGGGTTGTTGTATTTGTTGAGGTGATGGTTGGCTGGGGGTGTTGGTTCTTTTGAAGCAGGTTCAGCTGTTTCACAAGGAGTTTGTTGAAGTGCTCGTTGACTGTGGGTTTTGGGTCTATCAAAGCAGGTTCAGCTCTTTAATGAAGAGTTTGTGGATGTGCTGGTTAGCTGGAGGTGTTGGGTCTTTTGAAGTAGATTCAGCTCTTTAATAAAGAGTTTGGATTTCAGGTCAAGTCTAGATTAGCTGTCCTGTGTGAATCTTGGAGAATTGCTTTGGGGTTGTAACTATGGCAGTGGAATTGGAATTCAGCCTGAAGTGGAGAGTGAGGCAGGAGTTCTTCTGTTGCTCTTGTTTGTTGGCTGGAGGAAGCTTTGATTTAGGAGCTCTTTACAAACAAAAAAATGTGTGTGTAAATCAAGGAAAATCTGTCAGCTTGCTATTTGGAAACCATCTTCCAAGCATTAAATCTGCCGGTGTAATTTACAGTGGATCTTTGCCGTGTACAGAGCTCAGTCTGTTTGTTACAGGGAAGGATTGGTTTCTTCAATGTCATCATATCCAAACTCACAGACCTTGGGGAACTGCGCTTTTAAACATCAAGAGTTCATACCTCCACTGGCATTCTTTACCCCGAGATACAGTACTGTCCACGAACAAGCAGCCATGCCATGGATAAGCAGTGTCACCCATGGGTTGGGGTTCTTCAACTTTGGACCCATATCCTAGAAGACCTGTTTCATAGCACAGTGGTGAAGAACGTTAGGAAGTGCACTTTGCTGTGGTCTGGGATACACAATGCTACTAATGTCAGGAATTCGAACAGGAGTTCAACTCTTGGGTTTTGTCATTTGATGGAAGTAATCCCATCTTTCCCACTACACATGGTACACTGGCCAAAACTTTCATCCCTCAGGGTGAGTCCTTGTAGACAGCAACTCAGTGATGGCAACTGATTAGAAGGATTAACTCTGATCCAGCTATCCTGGGGAACATCTGTACCAGATTCCGAAGGGAAGGATTAACTCTGATCCAGCTATCCTGGGGAACATCTGTACCAGATTCCGAAGGGGAGGATTAACTCTGATCCAGCTATCCTGGGGAACATCTGTACCAGATTCCGAAGGGGAGGATTAACTCTGATCCAGCTTTCCTGGGAAACATCTGTACCTGATTCCAAAGGGGAGGATTAACTCTGATCCAGTTATCCTGGAAAACATCCGTACTTATTCCAATGACACTGTTGTTTATTTTGATATTGGTTTGAGACAGCCTACCGCATTGTAAACTGATGAACCTGACCTACTTGTCTGCTGAAGAGTAAATTTTGTATAAATATTTATTCTATACATGTGGCGTATCTTTGTAATCCTGTGCTGGGATGTGATGCTGAGCTGTTCTGGCTTGGCTGGGCCAATGCATTTGCTTCTTTGTTAGTGTTTTTTCCCATTTCTTGAATTGAGGGCCATGATCTGATTGGCTGCTGCTTGGGTGAAAAAATAATTCCTATCTCATTCCTGAACAGCTGACCTCTTGTGAACCTGGTTTTACACACATCAGTAGTGAAACACTGACCCTGTAAAGAACCAAAGGAATTGTCATAATCACAATGAGAGCATCTGTGTTCGATCTGAAGTCTAGTCATAGTCTGCTTCATTACTCCTATGAGATGACCTTTTATTCCAAGAATCAATCTGGTGAATTTTCATTGCATCTTTATCACAATCTTCCTTTCCAGTCTTGAGGAAGGGTCTCAGCCTGAAAATTTGACTGTCTATCCCCCTCCATTGATGCTATCTGGCTTCCGAGCTGCTCCAGCATTTTGCATGTATGTGTTGCTCTATATTTCCAGAATCTCTGCTATTCATAGCCAGTTCTTTCAGGATGTCATGCAATCAAACTTTACATAGCAGCCTAACATGTAGAACTGTAACAAAGCCCTTCCTGAAGTCCACATTGATCAGGACTGTAAGACCAGAGATAGTGTTTGTGTGTGAAAACCCATCTACATCAATGATTAGGATAATGTGGTTAACTGGATCAGCAAATTTTACGGATGACACCAAGACTGGGAGTGTAGTGGGCAGTGAGGAAGACTATCCTGGCTTCCAGTGGGGTCTGGCCCAGCTGGAAAAATGGTTTAAAAAATGGCAGTTGAAACTTAATGCAGACAAATGTGAGGTGTTGCACTTTGGTAAGACTAGTCTTACACAGTGAACAGTAGGGCCCTGAGGAGTGCAAAAGGATAAAGGGGGTCTGGGTATACAGGTCCATCATTAATTGAAAGGGTGTCACAGGTTAATGAAGTCATAAGGAAAGCTTTTGGCACATTAGTCTTCATAAATCAAAATACCGAGTACAGGAGATGGAATGTTCTGTTGAAGTTGTATAAGACATCGGTGAGGCCTAAATTTTGGTCACCTACCTACAGGAAAGTGGTAAATAAGGTTGAGAGAGTACAGAGAAAATTTACAAGAATGTTGCTGGGTCTGGAGGACCTGAGTTATGAGGAAAGATTGAATAGGTTGGGACTTTATTCCTTGGGACATAGAAGATTGAGAGGAGATTTGATAGAGGTATACAAAATTATGAGGGGTATAGATAGAGTAAATGCAGGTAGGCTTTTACCACTGAAATTGGATGGGACCACAACTAGAGGTCATTGATTAAGGGTGAAAGATGAAATGTTTAAGGGACACATGAGGGGAATTTCTTCACTCAGGTGATGGTGAGAGTGTGGAATGAGCTGCCAGCACAAGTTGTGCATGGGAGCTTGATTTCAACATTTAAGAGAAGTTTGGATAGGTATATGGATGGTAGGGGTATGGAGGGCTATGGTCCTTGTGAAGGTCAATGGGAGTAGGCAGTTTAAATGGTTCAGCACAGTCTAGATGGGCTGAAAGGCAAGTTTCTGTACAGTACTTTTCTGTGAATATGACTCTAGCTCCTGTGGGAAGGATCTGAGTCAAACTTTGGAATATTATTTTAAATATCAAAGTTCAAAGTGAGTTTATTAAAGTACATCTATGTCACCATATGCAATCTGGGATTCATTTTTTGCAGGCATTCATAGTAGAATGGAGAAATACAATAAACTTAATAAAAAATTACACACAAACAAATCACACACACAAATAAAAAAACATGAAATGCTGGCAGAACTCAACAGGCCAGACAGCATCTATGGGAGGAGGTAATAACGACGTTTCGGGCCGAAACCCTTCATCACACAAATAGTTCAAGTTTAATTGTGATTCAACCATACATGAATACCCATGATTACAGCCAAACAAAACAGTGTTACTATGGGGTCAAAGTACAAAACACAGTAACAACAGTCCACAAACTGTTACATATAGCAGTGGGGGCAGGAGGCACATATAGCACATTTAAGAATGCTAGCACTATAAGATATCTGTAAAATATAGTCACCAAAAAAAAACTCTATTAAGTATCTAAAATGTTATTCATTCATTGTCAGCTAAACTGTGGTATGAATGAATCAGACTGATGTTGGGCAGATGTGACCACACAGATGCCCATCCAATCAGGAGAGAAAATGACAGCTGAGAACAATTAGGAATTTGCCAGGTTTCTTACTCGTTCGTTATGTGCCATGTCATATGATGTGGGCCACTATGGTCTTTCCATGGCCATGATTTTTCTACAGAAGTGGTTTGCCATTGCCTTCTCCTGGACAGTGTCTTTACAAGATGGCTGACCCCAGCCATTATCAGTACTCTTTAGAGATTGTATGTGGTCACCTAACCAGGACTTGTGATGTGCATTGGCTGCTCATATAACCATCCACCACCTGCTCCCATGGTCTTATGTGACCCTGATTGGGGGGGTGGGTGGGCTAAGCAGGTGCAACACCTTGTCTAGGGGTGACCTGCAGGCTAGCAGAGGGAAGGAGGACCTGACACCTCCTTTGGTAGAGACGTATCTCCACCCCACCACCCATATTCCTCACTGTATGTTGAAAGATGCAGACATATTGGTTTACACACACCTGAATGCTTGCTGTTAGGTGTGTGGGTAATGTAATGATTTAGTTGATGTACCTATAGCTTTTGGATTGTTTTGTGAGAGGGCGTAAGGGCAAACAGTGACTGATATGGTTCAGGTGATATTTTATGCTGCTGATTTTCACATTGAACAGAAACGACATGTCAGTCCTACTTGCTTTGCTGTTCTGTGCTGGTGCTTGAACTACCCCCAACATTCAAATATTGTTCACCCTCACCACCATAACCACTGAGAAGTGATTTATTTAGATATGGGCCAGAACACATTGCAGCCTGCCCTTGGAGAGGACCAGTTACTCGTTAATTTTGCACTTCACACAGTTTGCTTCCTGCTCATGATGACTCATACCTTCTTGTCATGAGAGTTCAGTCGTGATGTGATCGAACAATACATACCATTTCAAAGTTGTGCATGTGTCAGTGTGCGGCCTTGTGCAGCAATATTGCTTTTTAAAGCAACTTTCTCAGCATCAAGAAGATGCTTTAGATGAAATCAATTCCACTCAGGCTGTCTTCAGCAGCAGCCCAGCTTCATCTCTGTTTCTCAGTGTATACAACTGTGCAAGGGAAATTTGTTATCAAACTGCACCTGTGTCACCATTTACTACCCTGAGATTCATCTTCTTGTGGGCATTCACAGTAGAACAAAGAAATACAATAGGATTAATGAAAACTACACACAAAGACTGACAAACTACCAATGTGCAAAAGGCAAACTGTGAAAATACAAAAAAGCACAAATACTACTGCTAATAATAATTATATGTGTAAATATATAATACTGAGAACAAGAGATGTAGGGTCCTTTTGGAAGCGAGTCTGCAGGTTGTGGAATCAGTTCAGGGCTGAGGAGAGTGAAGTTATCCATGCTGGTTCAGGAGTCTGAAGGTTGAGGTAATAACTGTTCCTAAACCTGAGACTCCTTTTTACTCCTGCCTGATGGTAACAGAGAGAAGAAAACATGGCCTGGATGGTGGGGGTCCTTAATGATGGATGCTGATTTCTTGTGCCATTGTCGGTGGGCTCAGTGGTGTGGAGGACTTGTACTGCACTGGATAGGGATGATGTCACACCTAGGGTATCTAGTCTCTTCTGTCCCCTGGATTAACGGACTCACATCGGAGACCCAGCATGGACAGAGGTACTTAGATCTACTAGGTCTGTACTGAACATCTTTCATCCATTCTGGTGGGTCTTCCTGGGAACCTTTCCATGATTTCCTTGCTCTGTCTGAAACAACCTGGTTATGTAATAAGGAAATATCTGCTGGGTGGGCAGAAAATGCAGCTTGGGTGAAGGGAAGATGCCTCGTTGGGTGGGCAGGAGATACTGGATGGATGGGCAGGCGATGCCTGGTTTGATGGGCAAGAGATGCCTGGTTTAGGTGGACAGGGGATGCAATTTAGCATAGAGTACCTCACACTACAGATTTTTGTGTTATCTCAGGATGGAGCCCAAATTTGATGATTTACAGTATTTAATCAACAATTGTGGCTCCTGTGTTGGTGTCACTGATAATATGGTGAAAAGCTAGGAAGTGGAAGGAACAAACTGAGCACCCATACAGTGTGAGGAACTTTCCAGAACCTTCTCCTTGAACACTGTAGCAGTGCAGCTGGTCACATGCTGCATTCATTAAAGGACAACACCCAAAGTTACACAAGCAGTTTTGGTTGTTTGTTTTCCTCAGCGGTGACACCTACTGGCAGCTCCCATAACTGCAGGCACCGGTCTGGCCACAGTTGGATGGTCAGTGAGCGTGTTTGGGAGTCCATCAGTGGAGAACCCACTCCCAGAGATTCTTCAGAAACACCAAATTGGACATGAGTTGGACCAAAGGGCCAATTCTGGGCCATGTAATTCTTTGGCCTGATGGCACTTCCTGCTTGGAGACTTCTGATGAACAATGGATTCAGATTTGGCTTGGTAAAAGAAGACAAAGTAGTTGTGGAGGGGTGTAATTCTGACTGGCAGCTCCTGACCACTAGTGAGGGTGGGAGGTTATGCTGACTGGAGGTCCCTGGCCAGTGATGGGTAGTGGTGGGGTTTATTCTGACTGGAGGTCCCTGGCCAGTGGTGGGGAGTGGTGGGGTTTATTCTGACTAGAGGTCCCTGGCCAGTGGTATTCCATAGGGAACAGTGCTGGGACCTCTGATGTTTATCTGATATATAAAGACTTGGATGAGAATGCAGATGGGTGTATCAGTAAGTTTCAGACAACATGGAGTTGTGGATAGTGAAGATGGTTGTCAATGAATTGAGGAAGACATAGACCATCTGGAAATGTGGGCAGAGAAATGGCAGGAGGAGTTTAGGTGTTGCACATTGGGAGGTGAACTGTGAGAGGAAGGTTTACTGTGACTGGCAGGACCCAGACACTGATATACGGAGAGATCTTGGAGTGTAAGTCCATAACAACTTGCAAGTGGCAGCACAAGTGGACGTGGGGATGGGGGGTGAGATAGGGGGAGCTAAGAAGGTGTATGGCCTACCTGCCTTCATTGACATTAAGTTTAAAAACTGGCAAGTCATGTTACAGTTGAGTAAAACTTCAGAAGGGAGCAGTCAGAGTACCGTGTGCTGTTCTGGTCACTACATTGCCTGAAGAATGTGGAGAGTTTGGAGAGGGTGCCGAAGACATTCACGTGGATATTGCCTGCTTTAGAGGGTATTAGCTGTAAAGAGAGTTTAGACAAACTTGGGATATTTTTGCAAAACTGTAAGGAGAGGTTAGATAAACTTGGGATGTCAGAGGCTGAGTGGTGGCCTGGTAAATCGGACAGCACATGGATAGGGTGGGTAGGCTTTTTCCCAGAGTGGAAATACAGACTATCAGAGGGTACTGATTTAAGATGAGTGAGGAACAATGGAATGAGATATATGAGGAAAGGTGCCTGGAATGCACGGCATGGGGAGGGGGTGGAAATTGATACAGTAGCAATACATGAGTGGGCAGGGAAATGGAGACATACAGACAGTCCAGGAAAATGCACCGACCGTGTTCAGGAAAATGGACAAAGGAATGGCTGATGGAATTTAACTCAGACCAGTGTGAACTGTTGCAGCTTGGGAAATAAGACACAGGAGGGCTTGAAAAATAAGGGACAGGGTGCTGAGTCTGTTGTAATAAAGAGAGACCCTGGGGTACAGGTACATTTTGACCCAGGGTGTGTTGTAGAACAGAGACCCAGGGGTACAGGTACATAGTTCTTTGAATGTGACAGCAGAAGTTGACAGGCTGCAGAGATGATCTTTGTCATGAGCTGACGAGAGTTAGGACATTATGTTACTGCTGTATTAGTGAGACTGCACATGGGGTTTGTGGGCAGTTCTGTTGCCATACTGTTGAAGGATGTCTTTAAGCTGCATAGCACAGAAAGCTTTCATGAGGTGAATCTGCTTATTATTGTCACGTTTACTGAGGTACAGTGAAAAACTGTTTTGCATGCCGGGTAGATTGTGGGAGTAGGACGATTGTTGTGCAGTAATGGGAGGGTAGATTGTGGTGGTGGGGGGGGGGGGGGTAGGACGATTGCTGAATGGTAATAGGATGGTAGATTGTGCGCAGGTAGAACGATTGTTGTGCAGTAATGGGAGGGTAAATTGTGGGGGGGGGGGTAGGACGATTGCTGAATGGTAATAGGATGGTAGATTGTGCGGGGGTAGAACGATTGTTGTGTAGTAATGGGAGGGTAGGTTGTCTAGTAGAGACACCTGTACCATTTTTAGCCATTGGTGAGATTCAGGGAGACTGGGAAAAGTGGGTGATGTTGAGCCTTGATTTAAGAATGGTGTAATAGGCTGGTGAGCTGGACAGGGGGGATTATGAGAGACAGACCCACACATGTGCACAGGCTGATTTCTCAGCATGTGAGCTAATGAAACTGCAGCTCGTGACCTTCTTTGTTCCTTGAACTTTGCACATTGGTATGTATGGAAAGTTCCGAGGAATGATTTGAGGGAGGCAACATGTAGAGGGAATGAGTTATTGGGAAAAAAAACTTTATAGTCTGTTTAAAATTTTTAAACATTAACCATGTTAATATGGCTAGCTCCAGGTGCTGGGCATTATTTGTGTCCTCTCCTGTCAACTGATTTTGCTCACTAAAAATAAATGGATAGAGATCTGAAACAGAAATAAAATCCACCAGAAACACCAAGGAAGGGTCTTTAACCTGTAACATTATTCCTGCTTGGGACAATGGCTCTGCGTAGGACATACTATGAATGGTAGGTATGAATGGTATACCACATAGGAAAAGTTAGGCACCAGGGAGTACAAGGGCATAGTTAATTAAAAGTGGTGTCACAGACGGGGTGATGCAGAAGGCATTTAGCACCCTGTATTAGTCAGTGAGTGGGGTTATACTGGAGAAGTGGTATGATTTGTCAACACTGAAAATGCCTGTCAAATGGTGATGAATGATGGCTTCCGTTTCCATGAGACTCCTGTGGAGATACTGAATGTAAGAGTGTACACGTCAACAAGGAATTACAGAAGCTAATAGAAAATCAAAATATTTAGCATTCATTTATTTTTTATAGTGGAAGATATCCTCTTAAAACTTTGAACTTGTTTATCTTTCTCACTATTCAATTAGTATAGGAGAGGACCCTTGAAATAACAGAGAGCTCTGCCATTTCAACAAAGGAGCTGCCACATCCTCTGGCAGTTTTTTTACACATCACCACCACCTTCTTATCTACAGCCCTCTTGATTTTATTACCCTCTGTGCTGTACTTCTCTATGACTCTATAATGTCACCACTCACTCCTTCGATCCAGGGAAAAATGCTCCAGCCTATCAAGTCCCTGCTTATATCTCAAGTCCCCCAGTCCTGGTTACGTCCTCAACAATCGCATTATTTCCAATTTAATGACATCCTTCCAACTGGCAAAATTCAGCACATTTCTCCAGTGTTGGTCTCACAAATCTCTTTACAGCAGTAACAGAATATCCCCTCTCCTGTACTCAGTGCTTTGACTGATGGTGCTTATTGCCTCCTTCACCATGTGTGCTGATTCACCGTAGGATTGTGCATGTTCAGGTAGGAGAGTGGAGCTAAGGTCAAAATCAGATTGAACATGATCTCAGTGAACAGTAGAGCAGACTTGAGAGGCCAAATGGCTTTCTGCTCATTTCTTGTGAAGGGGAGATCAGCATTTCTAAATCCCACTGACCTCTGAGGTGGTGAGAAGTCCAGTTTTTGTTGTCCACTCACCCCAGAGGTGGGGAGTTGTCCAGTCCCTATTTCCCACTGACCCCTTAGGTGGTGAGATGTCCAGTCTCTGTTGCCCACTGACCCTAAAGTGTCAGTGGACAATAGGGACATTTCCCTACCTCAGGGATCAGTGGACAATAGGGATTGGACATTTCCCCAACTTAGGGGTTAGTGGGCAATAGGGACTGGACATTTCCCCATCCCAGTCCTTATTGACCACTGACCTCTGAGGTGGTGAGACAAGTTCAGTCCCTGCTGCCCTACTTTAAATGAATTGAGAGATAAACTTTCTGAACATTACCTGAATGTTCCAGTTTTGGTAATTAACGCCATCTTGATCTATTGCTTTTAACACAATGTTCTGCTTAGGAAAACATGGAAATGCATGGAAACGATTTGTTATGTTTCTGAGTCCCCGTCATAGCCTGGAGAGGATCAGGTTGCGACACAGGACTGGGAGTGGAGGGGTGGATTGAAAGCAAGAGACCAGCACCAGGGGTGGCTGATATGGGACTGAAATGGAGCCACAGCAAGAGGGTGGTACAATCAAGAGTGAGGGTGTGGCATTGGTCGGGTGGAAATAAGGAGCTTCATCAAATGCAGGGGTCTTCCATAGAGGGGGAGCAGTAAGAGAGGGTCTCGCTGAGATCGGAGAGTCAGAGGGCAGCAGAGACCACAGAGGGGGAGCAGTGAGAAAGAGTCTCTCTGAGGTCAGAGGGCAGCAGGGATCACAGAGGGGGAGCGGTGAGAGAGGGTCTCACTGAGGTCGAAGGTCAGTGGGTAGCAGGGATCACAGGGAGCAGTGAGAAAGAGTCTCATCGAGGTCGAAGGTCAGAGGGCAGCAGGGTTCACAGAGGGAGAGCAGTAAGAGAGGGTCTCACTGAGGTTAGTCAGAGGGCAGCAGGGTTCACAGAGGGTCTCACTGAGGTTGAAGGTTCCAGGGACAACAGAGATAACAGAGGGGGAGCAGTGAGGGAGAGTCTCACTGAATTACATTTCCAGACACAGATTTTAACTGGCAACTCATATCTCATCTTGCCTTTTCTATCTCAACCCAGTTAAGAGGTTCTGGCAGATCACTGTATTCAAAGTGTCTTGACCAAGGGTAATTGAATTGAGACATTGTCTCTATCTCTCTCCACACTTCTTCAGTGCTGTCACAGCCAACCACAGTGCGGTGACCAGAACTGAAATGCACACAGTACTCCAACGGCACCTTTACAGATTACAAACAATTTTGTCATAATATTGCTGAAGATGTGATCTTCAATTACACAAGGAATGTAAGCTTTTAAACATGAAGTGCTGGGTGCATTTTTCTGTTTATCATCTATATCAACAATCTGGATGATAATGTGGTTAACTGGATCAGCAAATTTGTGGTTGACACCAAAGTTGTGGGTGTAGTGGACAGTGAGGAAGACTGTCATGGCTTGCAGAGGGATCAGGACCAGCTGGAAAATTGGGCTGAAAAATGACAGATGGAATTTAATGCAGACAAGTGTGAGGTGCTGCACTTTGGTACAACCAATCAGGGTAGGTCTTACACAGTGAACAGTAGGGTACTGAGGCACGTGGTAGATCAAAGGGATCTGGGAATTCAGGTCGATAATTCATTGGAAGTAGTATCATAGGTAGATAGGGCTGTAAAGAAAGCTTCTGGCACAATGGCTTTCATAACTCAAAGTACTGAGTAAAGCAGATGGGATGTTGAAGTTGTATAGGACATTGGTGAGGCCTAATTTGGAATACTGTGTGCAGCTTTGGTCATCTAGCTACAGGAAAGATGTAAACAAGGTTGAAAGAGTATAGACAAATTTTATAAGGATGTTTCCCGGACTGGAGGACCTGAATTATAAGGAAAGATTGAATAGGTTAGGACTTAATTCCTTGGAATGTAGAAGATTGAGAGGAGATTTGATAGAGGTGTAAAGAGGGTTTCTTCTTTTTGTTAACTAGCAGGAATGCTAATTTACTGATAACGAGAATGGTATTCCTTTGTAAACCAAATGGGGATTAAAGTTCTTTCTTCTGAGTCTGTAAGCTTTTGTTGACGGGCTTTTGGGCAGATCGGCGTGAGGGGGTCGAGAGAGAGGATGCAATGCTCTAAGCTGGGCGAGGATCGGACCCCAGGCCGGGAGATTCTCCGAGGACGGAGGGGGGGATGAAGCTAGATGTGCTTGGTTGACCACTCGGAGGGTCCTGAGCTGTTTGGAGAGTCGAGGAGTTCGGAGGGTCCTGAGCTGTGAGTCGAGGAGTTCGGAGGGGAGCGAATGGTGGCCAGAAGACTTCAGTAATTGAGCTCCAACGGCTGTGCACGAAGTGGTTTGGACTTTGATAAGTTTGGCGCCTTTTCTTTAATTTTCTCTTCATATATACTGTATCGTTATTAATCACTTAGTTATAGTAACCTTTATAAATTGTACTCATTTAATCGCATATGGTGTACTGTCTGTTTTTGGGCGAGGCGGGGACATCGCACAGCATCCACACCAGCTAATTACCCAGTTTGGCGGGGCCGAAGGCTGCTCCCCCTAGACGAGAACGAGCTGAGCGAGCCTGAGGCGACCCAAGGGGTTACAGAGGTATACAAAATTATGAACGGTATAGATAGGGTAAATGCAAGCAAGTTTCTTCCACTGAGGTTGGGTGGGACTACAACTACAGGTCATGCGTTAAGTGTGAGAAGTTTAAAGGGGAAATGAGAGGGAACTTGAGGGTGGTGAGAGTGTGGAATGAGCTGCCAGCACAAGTGGTGCATGGGAACTTGATTTCAACATTTAAGAGAAGTTTGGATACGTACAAAAATGGTGGGGGTACGGAGGGCTATGATTACGGTGCGGGTTGATGGGAGTAGGCAGTTTAAATGGTTCAACATGGACTGAAGGGCCTGTTTCTATGCTGTACTTTTCTATGACTCTATAACTAATTATTGCTTAACAAACACTTTCGCAAGCCCATGAATTAAATTATGCCACGTGTTGTGTGGTTTGTAAATTTCAGATTATTTCAACATGAAATACATTTCAAAAGTGTTCTAAAGATGTGACATACTAAAATGTGCTTATGTGTGTACATAACAATATATATTTTATAAAATGTTTTAAAAGGTTAGCTATAAAGTTGCATTACTTCCTCACTGTGAAGTTTGTGACTGGGATTGACCACTCTGTAGTTGGGTACTGGGTGCCAGCTATCTTTTGGAACTGATGCCTGAGAGCAGCTAGTACAGTATCTGAACATAGAAGGCTGTGCCACACAGCTTGCTGCATTAATGCCTGCAGTAATGTCTGAGATGCCACTAATGACAATTCCCTAGCCATCACTTAGAACTGTGCAATGTAGCAGTCTGCACTGGGCCCAAAACCTGTTTGGCACAGTGACATTTATATTTTTGGTTGGGCCTGGTAAACAGCAGGCAGAAGAGTGAGTGAGTGAGTGAGTGTGTGTGTGTGTGTGTGTGAGAAAGAGTATGTGTTTGAAGTTCAGCACTGGTATTGAGGTTATGTCTGTAATCAGTACATGACATCAGTGTGATCATTTTCTTTGCTATTTCTTGGTAAACATTTCAATGCTAAACTTATTTCTCACTTCTCCAGATTTGCTCCAGATTTATAAAGGAAGATTCAAAAATCAAACCATGGTGTGGAGGATGGCAGATTTTATCTTACACTAACTGTTTTCTGAACTTGGGCAGTGTTCAGGAACCATGGCTGCATCTCATTCCAGAAATTATCCCATTCGGTTTGATAGTTGGCTACAATTTCTTTCATGAATGCCCTGGCAGATGTTTGCTGAGATATGGTGAATGGGCAAACTCACTGTAGGAATGGGCTCTGCTCTTCTTAGAGGTATACAGCAGAAACAGACATTCAGCCCAATCAATCCATGCTAACTACGGTTCCTATGTAAGGGTCCCGTTTGCCGGTATTTGTCCCACACCCATCTAAACCTTTCCTGTCCATGTCCCTGTCCAAGTATATTTTAAATGTTGTTATTGTACCTGCCTCAACCACTGCCTCTGGTAGCTTACTCCATATACTGTCCGCCTTTTGGGTGAAAATTTTGCCCCTTTAGGCTCTTAGCAAATCTCCCCCCATCTTAAACCTATGCCCCGTAGTTCTTGATTCCCTTTCCCTGGAAATAAACTGTGTGATTTCACCTTATCTATTGTTTGTTGTTCCTCTCTGTGCTTTGTGGTGCATTGGGAGGCAACCTTGCCACTTCTTAAGCTTTTGTCTGTTTTTTATGAGGCTGAGTTGCTAGCTCAATGCTCAACCCAGCATGGAGCCAGCCGGATTCGATCCCAGAACCACCCACCTGCAGATGCTACTACTCCACTGGCAGGCACACCCTATCTATACGTCTGTTCATTCTACATACATCTATAACATCAATCTCAATAAAGTCCAAATCTCTCTCTGCAACTTATTCAAATCATAGAAAAGTACAGCACAGAAACAGGCCTCTCCGTCTATCTTATCCATGCTGAGTTATTTAAGCTGACTACTCCTATTGAATTACATGGGACCATAGCCCTCCACACCCTTACTGTCCAGGTACCTATCCAAACTTCTCTTAAACATTGAAATCGAGCTCTCATGCACCACTTGTGCTGGCAGCTCATTCCACAACCTCTTTGTAAATCTTTTCTGCACTCTTTCCATCTCAATCACATCTTTCCTAAAGCAAGGTAACCTCAATTGAACACTTCCCAGAGCCCTACCATTCACCTAGTACATATCTGAATTAAACTGCATTTGCCATTCCTTGGTTCACTTACCCAGTTGACCCAGTTACTAGTGAAGTTTAAGAGACTACTAGACAGGTATATGGATGAACTTAAGGTGGGGGGTTATATGGGAGGCAGAGTTTGAAGGTCAGCACAACATTGTGGGCCGAAGGGCCTGTAATGTGCTGTACTATTCTATGTTCTATGATCTAATTCCTCTGGAAGACTTGATATCTAACTTCATTGTCTATGACTCCACCTACTTTGGTATCATCTGCAAACTTACTAACCATGCCTTGCGCGTTCTCATCTAAGCCATTGATATAGTTGACAAACATCAGTGTCAAGACTTGGCTGGAAACTCCATGCTCTGCAGAAACTGAACCCATGCTTTATCTGATCTCACCAATGACAGCAGTTTTAAAAGTAGACTAGAAAAGATACAGTTGGACCTTAACAAGAATTGGGATGTGATGTTACAACTTGATAACACACTGGTTAGACCACACTAGGGTATTGACTGGATTGGAGCATTTCAGTTATTAGGAGAGATGGGATATGCTGGATTAAATTATTTTAGAGTGAAGGAAGCTTAGCGCCGACCTCCAGAAGAATATAAACTGTTGAGGGAGATCGTTGTGAATGAGGTTGACAGAGATTGAAGCCGTGGATGTAAAAGATCTTTGTTCAACATAACAAGCAGCCGTTCTTGAAGAATTCCTTTGAACTCAAACATTGAAGTTATGTATTCTTTAAATGCAATGATTACAGGAAGTTATTAAATACAGGTTCAATAATTACAGTCTATTTCCACACACTGGGTGTAGACAGATAGTTATGTAGAATTACATATTTACATTGGGAACACATAACAATTGGCAAGAACACCTCAGCATTCTGAAACACCTGCGAGGGGAACCACCTTTTACGGTTGTACTGACGATGGCTGTCTGCAGGTTTTGGTGGGTTCTGATGCATCTCTTTCTCCTGAACAGAAGTCTGCTTCTTCTTAATGACTGCTGCCTGCACTGATCTCTGCGGAGGTCCCATGTGTAACAAGCCCTAACAACTGGAAAGATTGGGTAGATAGTAAGAATCTATTTTCAATGCTGATGGTGTCTCAGATAAGAGGGCATGAGTTTAAGATGTTATTTACAGAGGGGATCTGAAGGGGGACTGTTTCCAACAAGAATCTGGAGCACAGTGCCTGAGGGGCTCAATAACATAACAAATTGTTTCTGTGCACCACCATGTTGACCTAAGCAAAACATTGTGTGATGGAGGTCAAGAGCCCACAACATTTAAGCAGCACCAGGACAGACTTGAATCAACAAGGGGGAGAAAGCTACAGACCTTCTCTTATATGATTAGCGTAGACATATGCAGTGGGAATGGCGCAGACTCAAAGACTCCCATTTCAAAAGCTGTAGGCAGGTTGGGGATAGCTAGATCAGATGTCCTTTTGTGATCTTCAGAAGTTCTGAAGTGGATGGGAATGTGGTGGCAGGGTGTGGATGTCAGAAGTGACAACTCATCCATAAGGACAGAACAGTCAAAAAACATTGTTATTCACCCTAGGTAATCACTGGTCTGTAGAGGTTTTCATTTGCAAAATCTATTTCAGAACATAAATTCCACCATGTTTTAAAACTAGATATAGTTAATCATCTATGGTGAAATCTCCACAAGTCACAGAATAGAAATGCGGCCTACAGTTCCCATCCAGTTCCAGCTTGTTTGAGCAAACATGCAAAGCTTTGAATGGGAAAGCAGCCAGAGCTCAGGGGGAGAGGCCCAGTTCATGTGCTGCCTGTAAAATCCACCTGATCTGTATGGGTTGGGCTGGTTGAGTACCGCAGAGGAGCCTGGACAAAGGCCAGGGCTGAAGGGATTATTTCACACAGTACCATGGTTACTGTTGCTGTGACTCTCCGTTTTCTCAGTGTCAATTCTGTCTGTTTTTTTTTTGTGTTGAGTGTTTATGGAAAAGATGATTTTGTTCATTGTACCCTGATCCTACATCTTCTGAAATTCCTTGGCTTTGTGCAGACATTGATGGGGAAAGTGAAGTGGATGACTTAGATAAAGAACACATATTGTGAAATCATCAGTTGCCAATTGTTGTGTTGAGATCTTACTCTCCAATGTTAGCAAGGATGATTCAGCTGTCACTGACAGGTCTAGAGCTGTAGTAGAACTCTAGCTGTCTGACTGACTGTAACTACCTTACTGACAGACTGTAGCGGTTTGACTGTAACTGGCTGTAGCTGCTGTCTTTAAGGAGTTATACGTTCTCCCCATGAATGTGCCGGTTTCCTCCCACATACAGTCTAGTAGGTTAATTGGTCATATGGGTGTAATTGGGTGGTGCAAGCTGGTTGGCCTGGTGGGGCCTGATACTGTGCTGTTGCTCTAAATAAAATCAAAAACACAGGAGTTAATAGGAGCAATAGGCCCAGTCACCACTGAGGCCAGGTGAGTGAGTTGGCATTCCCCTCTGGCAGTACTGGAAAGTCTTATTACCTGTACTGCTCATTACCTATGCAACCTGTTACATGTGTCTGCCAGCTCGTTACTTATGCAGCTCGTTACCAGTTAATCATGCTTGCCGGCCCATTCCCATGTTTGCCAGCTCGTTACCAGGTTTGTCGGCTCTTTACCTGTGTTTGCTGGCCTGTTTCCAGATTTGCTGGCCCGTTAACCTGTGCAGTCCTTTACCTGTGTTCGCATCTTCCCTGGCGGCAACTGCACAACGTTGCTCCAAGCTCTTCAAAGTAAATTCTAGGCAAATTCAAGGCAGTTCATGATATTTTCTGCTCTCTCTCCCAAATCTCAATCCCCACGGAGTTATACAGCATGGATGTAGACCCTGTGGCCCAGCTTACTCATGCTGAGAAAAATGCCCCCTAAGCCAGTTCCTTTTGTCTTCATTTGGCCTGTATCACTCTGAAGCTTTCCTATCATTGTACCTGTCCAAATGTAGTTTAAACAGGAATGCCACTGTTCTTGAACTGAAAAGCCTATAAAAGGTAGTGCACATGGCCCAGTCCATCACGGGTAAACCACTCCTCATTCCTGAGCACATCTACATTGAGTGTTATCGGAGAGAAGCAGCATCCATCATCTCAGACCTCCACCACACAGGACGTTCTCTCTTCTTGCTGCTGCCATCAGGAAGGAGGTACACGAGCCTCAGGACTCATTCCACCAGGTTCAGGAGCAGTTATTACCCCCAGCCATCAGGCCCATAAACCAAAATGGATAACTTCACCCATCCCAACACTGAACTAACCTATCAGCTCACTTTTAAGGAATTTACAGCTCATATTCTTGATGTTTTTATTAATTAGTTATTATTATTGCTTTTTTGTATTTCCACAGTTTGTTGTCTTTTGCACATTGATTGTTTGTCTACCCCATTGGGTGCAGTCATTCATTGATTCTGTTGTGTTTCTTTGTATTTACTGAGTATGTCCTTAAGAAAATGTATCTCAGGGTTGTAGATGGTGACATCTACTTTGATAATAAATTTACTTGGAACCTTGAACTCTAATTGGACAAGCCTCCACCACTTCTCATTTGTAAATTTAATCCATTAACTTGACACGGGTTAACACCTGTGTTACAGGTTAAGAGTTCTGCAGGGGCGGTTAGAGATAAATGACATCAGCTTTGGAACTTAATCAGCTCTGTCACCTTTGATCAACCTGAGAAAAATTCTTCAGTGCAGTTAAGTTGCAAAGTTGACAGAACTAGAGGATTCTAAGTTTCACTATCACATGCTTGTACTCAGTGTGGGAGTGATTGTCACAGAAGGCATTTATTATTTGTGCTTTTCGGTGTCACAGCAGGGTATAGAACCTGGGATTGGAATCTGGCAGACCCGAATCTGCTGTTGGATAAGAAATTATTTTGATGCACTTTGCTAAACTTCAGTATTTAGCTCGCCATGTTTGTTTAGTGAGTTCAGTGGGACACTTCTATTCAAATAAAATCTATTTTAAAACCTGTGTACTTATAGCCAGATTTAAACTCGGGCTAGAGAGGTGTGTGGAGTCTGGACTCATCCCAGAGGTTTAAGGTAGACCATCCCTTGTCCTGGACCTCAGCAAACCAGACTGCCTTCTGCCACCTGATCTGTACAGACTCAATGGGCCAAAGAGCCTGTTTCCCAGTTGTAAATCTTCATGACTTCATGATTTAGGCATTTGAAAAGTTCAAAAATATTTGCCAGGCTTAGAGTCATGGGGTGATACAGCACAGAAGCTGGCCCTTTGGCCCAACTGGTCCATGCTGTTCGCTGCATCCTCCCTGCTAGTCTCAGTTGGCCACATTCAACCCATAACCTTCGAGTCTCTCCCCCCCATGTAGCTATCCAATTACCTCTTAAGAATTGCAGTTGTATTCACTTTGGCCACTTCCTCTGGCAGCTATTTTCAGATACTACCATCTGTGTGAAGAAGTTATCTCTCAGGTCTCTTTTAAATCTCCCTTTCATGAGGTCCATATATGATATGAAATATGGACAGGATAACCAATGAAGTTCTACAGAGAATGAAAACAAAATGTACATTACTTAAAAAAATCAGAAAACAGCAATCAAACCTTTACACATCATGTGAAGAGAGACATCAGAACTTTTAGTTACAACTGGAAAGCTGGAAGGAAAAAGAAGCAGAGGCAGACAGAGAGTGAAAATGATGAATGGATTAACATCACAGTTAGAAACAGGGGAGGCAACAACTACAATTTGGAGGGTCAGGGACCATGATGGATGGAGAGACATGATTGTCCACGTCGAACGGCAAGGTACCTGAATTGTCAATCAGTAATGAGGTCCACACTTCTCATGATTAAATGAACTTCCATAAGGTCTTCTCTCATTTCCCTGCACTCCAGGGAATACAGATCGAGGATGGCCAACCTCTCCCTACTTGAGTCTAGACAAAGATCCAGCTTGGACAACCAAACCCTACCTGATAGTGGACAAAGATGAGCGTGGCCAAATAAACCCTATGATACTGGACAGAGATCCAATGTGGACAACCAGACTCTATGATCAAGACGTACAAAAAAGCTGGATGAACTCAGCAGGTCGGGCAGCTTCCGTTGAAAGAAGCAGTCAACGTTTCGGGTCAAAACCCTTCGTCAGGACTCACTACAGACTCTATGATATTGGACGAAGGTCCAGTGTAGACAACCAGACCCTATAATACTGGACAGAGGTCCAGGTTGGATGACCAGACCCTACGATATTGGGCAGTGGTCCAGAGCGGCCAAACAAAATCTACAATATTGGACAGAGGTCCAGTGTGGTAATTCTTTCTGTTGCTACAGGTAGGAAGAGGTGTGCAATGGAATTACACAGAACGGAATGACCTTGACCTAGGACATAGTGTGCAGGCAAATGGGTGCTGAGAGGTGGGTGAAGGGGTGTAGTAAGGGCAATAATGAAATGGTTCTAAGAGGTGTGAGTGCATAGAGTGGGCATATAGTTGTAGCAAAAGTTTGAAAGGTCAGTGATGGTCTTTACTGCAAGGGAAAGGAATGTAAAAAAGCTATGTTCCAGGTGTTCAGAGGCTTGGGAAGACTGTAGCAGGAGTAAGACATGTACTTATGTAAGGATCAGTATCAGCATCATTATGTGCTGTGTTGTATGATGTGGGTGATCATGGTCTTTCCATGACCATGTTTGTTATTGGCAAATCTTTATACAAAAGTGGTTTGCCAATGCCTTCTTCTGGGCAGTGTCTTTACAAGATGGGTGACCCCAGCCATTATCAATTCTCTTCAGAGATTGTCTACCTGGTGTCAGTGGCCACATAACCAGGACTTGTGATCTGCACCGGCTGCTCGTACGACCATCCACCACCTGCTCCCATGGCTTCACGTGACCCTGATTGGGGGGATAAGCAGGTGCTGCAGCTTGTGGACGGAGGAGTGTCTTACACCTCCTTTGTTGGAGACTTATAAGGCATATAAAGCAGGATATCCTTCCAAAATTCCTAGATTCTGGAAAGGTCTTGTGCATTTGGAAATGTCCTGTAAAATGTAGCTCCCTGAGAACAGAGCGTAGGACAAAGCTGGGAATTAAGGCCAGCTATCCAGCAATATGTTGCCAGAGTGGAGTCAATGCAGTGGGGTGGAGTGGAGCACAAGGTCACAACAGAGTCACAACAAGGTCACAACAGAGTCCAGTGTCAGTAGTGGATTTAGGAGGATTCATTGGGCACTTCTACATGTGTGGATGTGCATGCCACACCTCCCTCAGAGCCAGAGATGGAGCAAAGAATGAGAGATTGATGTTGTGAATGGAAGCCTGGGACCAGTGGTGTAGCACGGGGAGTGATGTTGTCTGTTGTGGAATGTGAACAAAGGGGGTATGATTGGAATGTTTATAGTTGGCACGAGGGTTGATAATGTTGGCAGTGAAGAGGGCTATCTGAAATCACAGAAGGATACTGATGAGTTGATAAGATGGGCAAATGGAATTCAAAAACAAGGTTACATTTTGGGAGGAGTTATAAGGCCAGCACATACACATGGCAAAGATTCACCAGGGTTGGTACTAGAGAGACAGAGTTTGTTTATCCTGAAGCTGAGGAGGCTTTAAGGGGTCCTGACAAAGGAGCAAGGACTAATGAGAGGGATAGACAGGATTGTCAGAATCTGTATCCAGTATCAGGACTGTCTGAGATAAGAAGGTGAAAGGTGGGAAGTTTAGAGAGGGAATATGAGGAGGAGTTCTGCAATGCCGCCTGACAAGAGAGACTTTGGCTTCCAAGTCTGATTGAATTCATTAGTGTTCAAAGTTTAACCACTGTGTAAGTGAGTTTGGAGCTGCCATAGAGTTATCCTGGTTAAGCATTGACTCAAGGAAAAGGACTCTGGAATTTGCCCAAGTGTTTTAATGGTTTTGTGCAGTTTATTGGATGGGACTTATATGTGTTAGGCATTGACTTGGCATGTGCAGATTTTAATAAAAGCAAGTTAATCCATTATATATTGTAAGGACATCTTTCTTCAGTCTTTTGCGGATGAATGTGTTATTGGAAGGTGGAATAGGTGGACTCTGTCAGTCCAGTGTAGATGCTCTCGAGAACTTCATGTGGATTTGCCGTGTTGATCTGACAGATGTGGAAAATTTGGACTTGCTCTGCGTTAATAGAATGCATGGTGAGTGTATATTTGTTTGAGTGTCAAGGAGGATACACCAGTGTTGGCTGACAGGTTTTAATGTTTAACCTTATGTAATTTTTTATATGTATGGGAATTATTTTTATATAGCTACTGTTTGTATTTGTCTCTGTTATACAGTACTGCACAAAAGCTTTAGACACATTGATATAGCTAAGACTTTTGCACAGTACTGTAGTAATTTTATATATTGCACTGTACTGCCACTGCTGCTGCAAAAAAACAAATTTCATAATCTGAGAGTCATCTTCAGAACTCTCTTCCTTAAAGGCTATAGAAGCTGAGTGAGTATTCTTAAAGGCAAGAAGTAGATGGATTCTCAATAATCAAGGTTGAAAACTTTTGCAGATTAATTGCCATACAGGGTTGAGGTTATCAGTAGATCACCCACAATCTTATTAAATGATGTGGTCTTCTGCTTCGTAAGGTTAGAATTTGTATATTGTTATTGAGAGCGATGGGTTATCAAGAAAAGACAATATGGATTTTAGGAAAGGCCATGTCATATGTAAAGAGTTGGATAATTTTCAGTGAATTGAGGAGATGTTGGAAGTTGCACATTGGATGTAATCTGCGGCAGTCTAAACAATGGGGTTCTGACATGGGATACAGAGTTAAGTTTGCATAGTGGGTGGCCACCGGTAGATCCTGCTTTTTCTGGAGGATGGAGTGTAGGTGCTTGGCAAAGCGGTTTCCAATCTACGTCGGGTCTCACCAATATACAGGAATCCATAGTAGCTTCCCATTCCCGTTCTGATCACCCATATTAATTCCACTTCCCATTCTCATTCCAATGTGCCCATCCATGGCATCCTCCACTGTAATGGTAAGGCCACACTTAGGTTGGAGGAGCAACAACTTGTATTCCGTTTGGGCAGCCTCCAACCGGGTGGCATGAACATTGATTTCTCAAACTTTCGGTAATGTCCCCCCCACTCTCCCTCCTTCACCGTTTCCCATCCCCTTTTCCCTCTCTTACCTTATCTCCTTGTCCACCCATCGCCACTCTCTGGTGCTCTTCCCCACCCCGCTTTTCTTCCTTCCATGGCCTTCTGTCTCTCTCACCAATTATTCTCCCAGCTCTTTACTTCATCCCTCCCCCTCCAGGTTTCACCTACCACCTGGTGTTTCTCCCTTCACCTCACCCCACCCTTCAAATCTACTCCTCAGCTTTATTTCTCCAGTTCTGCTGAAGGGTTTTGGCCTGAAACATTGACAGTTCTATTTTCCTAGATGCTGCCTGGTCTACTGAGTTCCTCCAGTATTTTGTGTGTGTTGTTTGGATTTCCAGCATCTGCAGATTTTCTCTTGTATATGCCACCATATATGACCCTTGAGATTCATTTCAGTGTATAGATTCATATTAAAGTACAGAACCGAAACAGACCTTTTGGCTCATCAAGTTGGGATGTTTTGATTAATAGAACCTCGATTTGAGTGAATGCTGTCTAAAAACTGACCATACACAATCATCAGTTGACAAGAAATGACAGATTGTATACTGCATACAATTATAAAGAAAGTGTATTTTTGAATTTCAGCTCTATCAAACAGCTATTAAGAGAAAGAAAAGAAAAAGACAAATGGGCCCATGGCAATTAAACCAATTTAAATATGCACATGCCATTGGAGCTTGTATTGTCCAAAAGCTGGGTATGACTGTTACCAAATGCTCAAATGTCACCAGCAGAACTTCCCATCTTGGACTCCTTCGTCTGGCAATGTACTCCTTGCAATCACATCCTCCCATCGGACTGAATCCTACAGGCTGTCATCCTTCTCTTCTCTTCTCTACCTCTCCTGCCAAAAGACCACGAGCGCCCCTCCCCCCCCACAGTGTCTGTCACAAATCTCTCTCCGTCTAGCTCTCTCTAGAATCTTCTCCCAATTCCACCATCCAAATTGGCTGCCACAACATTCCTAACTTGAACTTCTTATCTTTGCCCCTTAGCCGAAACCAAAACGTTCCACCAGCAGGACACACTACTTTTACAGAAAGCTACTAAGTTGGCAGTAAGAATCTTAACCAGGACATTACAATAATAAATAAGCAATAAATATTGACAATGTGTAATGAAGAGTCTTTGAAAATGAGTCCATAGGTTATGGGAACAGTTCAGTGATGGAGTGAGTGAAGCTGGGTGAAGTTATCCTCACTGGTTCAAGTGCCTGATCATTGAGGGGCAGTATCTGTTCCAGAACCAAAATAGCATGCACACAACTTACTAACTCTAACCCGTACGCCTTTGGAATGTGGGAGGAAACCAGAGAGCCCAGAGGAAACCCACGTGGTCATGGGGAGAACGTACAAACTCTACAAGTAGCAGCTGCACTTGAATCTGGTTTGCTGGTGCTGTAAAGCATTACGCTAGGGACTACACTACAGTGCCACCCTGCTAGTAAGAATGTTAAACTGACCTCAGACAAATACAGAGACTGCTAGAAACACTCATGGATCAGGCAGCATTATTACATCTCTGGCTGATCAAGGACATTAATGTTGTTTTCCCATCTTCTGATATCTGATTTGCTGGGAATTCCCAGTATTTCTTTTAGTTCAGATTGTGGTGGGTGCAGTATTGTGTCTTGGAACTCCCCCTGGAGAAATTCTCAACACCTTTTAGCAAAATTCCTTAGGGGGAGTAGGGTAAGGGTTGTAATCAAGGTGAGGCACCTCCTTCGAGTATGTCTTTAACTGGGGTTGGATGAATGCTGCCGGTATTGCACTGAATCTTTGCTGCCCTGTGTTTAAGCAGTAATGGCATATGGTAACTGCTTATTTGTTTTAAAAAGTATACTGTTAACTCTTAAAATTGCACCTGGGTGTAGCTGTAACACGTTGTGTACAAAGTGTTCAGTGTGTAGTGTGTAGATCAGTGTAAACAGTGTTTCAGTGTGTAGATCGATGTAAACAGTGTTTCAGTGTGATGTGCCATTCTCTCACAGACAGATGTGCACTCAAGGACACACAATACAGACACACACAGACACGCAAACACAAACTTGAACACGTACACACACACACACACACACACACACACACACACACACACACACACACACACACACACACACACACACACACACACACACACACACACACACACACACACACACACACAGAGTTTCAGTGGCTCCTGTGTGTACTGGATACAAAAGGTCCTGAGCAGCAGGACTGTCCTACACATCTTCTTCTGGTTCTGAGCAAATGTTCAGCTTTCTGTGCCAAACCAGTGAGCCTCCCACCTTTACTTCTGATCCTTAAAGGGACAGGCTGAATCTGAACTTTGTCTCACATTTAACAGCCTCCCTCATTTTGTCTCCCCCCCTTCTCCCCCCACCCACAGTAGCTGTTCCTGATCTTCTTCTGATCAGACTTGCCCTAAACCATGGAAATCAACCCTCCCCTGTTGTGGGACTTTCAACTTTACCTTTTCCCATGACTTCCTGCCAGGTCTTTGAACTTAGTATTTTAACAATATTAACCTCAACCATCTTTGAAGTTCCATCCCACCAACTACACCCCCATTTTGCCATCAGTTGTCTTGGAGATTAAAACATGTAAAATAGAATTTAAGAACAATTAAAAAGCACACAACTCTGGAAGTACCTCTCACAAGTCCTTAGGGAATCAAAGAAATGTACAACACAGTGGAGCGGCTGGTAGAGCTGCTGTTTCAGACTCGGGTTCAATTTCGAACTCCAGTGACGAATTGAAGAATTGTGACGCATTAGTAATGATCTTTCAAAAATCACTAGATTCTGGAATGGTTCTAGAGGTCTTGAAAATTACAAATGTCACTCCACTCCTTAAGAATCAGAATCAGGTTTAATATCACTGGCATATATCATGAAATTTGTTGTTTTGCAGCAGCAATACATTGCAATATTTACTGTATATATGTATAAAATAAGTAGTGCAAGAATAGAAATAAAAATGCAGTGAGGTGGTGTTCATGGGTTCAATGTCCATTCAGAAATCGGATGGCAGATGGGTAGAGGCTGTTCCTGAATTGTTAAGTGTGTGTCTTTTGGCTTCTGTCCCTCCTTCACTTGAAAGCAGCAACATGAAGAATTAGAATCAGAATCAGGTTTATTATCACTAGCATATGTTGTGAAATTTGTTAACTTGGTGCAGCAGTACAATGCAGTACATGATAAAATATGGAGAAAACAAATAAATGAAAAAATTACTATATATATTTATTAAAAAGCTAAATTAAGAATAGTAGTGCAAAAACAGAAAATTTTAAAAATGAGGTAGTGTTCATAGGTTTGTTGTTCATTTAGAAATCGGATGGCAGAGGGGAAGAAGCTGTTCCTGAATCACTGACTGTGTGTCTTCAGGCTTCTGAACCTCCTACCTGATTGTAGAAAAGGGCCTCTCCTGGGTGCCGGAGGTCCTTAATAATGGACGCTGCCTTTTTGAGACACCACTCCTTGAGAATGTCCTGGGTACTTTGTAGGCTCGTGCCCAAGATGGAGCTGACTAGATTTACAACCTTCTGCAGCTTCTTTCGATCCTGTGCAGAAGCCCCTCCATACCAGACAGTGATGCACCCTGTCAGAATGCTCTCCACAATACAACTATAGAAGTTTTGAGTGTACCTGTTGACATACCAAATTGCTTCAAACTCCTAATAAAGTATAGCCGTTGTTTTGCCTTCTTTATGACTACATAAAGATATGTTGGGACCAGATTAGATCCTCAGAGATTTTGACACCTAGGAACTTGAAGCTGCTCACTCTCTCCATTTCTGATCCCTCTATGAGGATAGGTATGTGTTCCTTTGTCCTACCCTTTTTGAAGTCTACAATCATCTTACTGACGTTGAGTGCCAGGTTGTTGCTTCAGCACCATTCCACTAGTTGGCATATCTCACTCCTGTACGCCCTCTCACTGCCTGGTTCGGAAATTGCACCATCTCGGATCGCAAGACCCTGCAGCGGATAGTGAGGTCAGCTGAGAAGATCATCGGGGTCTCTCTTCCCGCCATCACTGACATTTACACTACATGCTGCATCCGCAAAGGAAACAGCATTATGAAGGACCCCATGCAGCCCTCATACAATCTTCTCCCTCCTGCTGTCTGGGAAAAGGCACCAAAGCATTCGGGCTCTCACGACCAGACTATGTAACAGTTTTTTCCCCCAAGCTATTAGACTCTTCAGTACCCAGAGCCTGGATTCACACCTTGCCCTATTGTCCTGTTTATTATTTATTGTAAAGCCTGCACTGTTTTGTGCACTTTACGCAGTCCTATGTAGGTCTGTAGTCTGGTGTAGCTTTCTCTGTGTTGTTTTTTTAAGTAGTTCAGTCTAGTTTTTGTACTGTGTCATGTAACACCATGGTCCTGAAAAACGTTGTCTCGTTTTTACTGTGTACTGTACCAGCAGTTATGGTTGAAATGACAATAAAAGTGACTTGACTTGACTTGTTGCCACCTGAGATTCTACCAACAATAGTTGTATCGTCAGCAAATTTATAGATGGTATCTGAGCTATGTCTAGCCACACAGTCACGTGTATACAGAGAGTAGAGCAGTGGGCTAAACACACACCCCTGAGGTGTGGCAGTGTTGATCGTCAGCGAAGAGGATATGATATCACCAATCCACATGGATTGTGGTCTTCCGGTTAGGAAGTCAAGAATCCAATTGCAGAGGGAGGTACAGAGGCCCGGGTTCTGCAACTTCTCAATCAGGATTGTGGGAATGATGGTATTAAATGCTGAGCTATAGTCAATGAACAGCATCCTGACGCAGGTGTTTGTGTTGTCCAGGTGGTATAAAGCCATGTGAAGAGCTGAGATTGTGTCTGCCATTGACCTATTGTGGCGATAGGCAAATTGCAATGGGTCTAGGTCCTTGCTGAAGGAGGAGTTCACACTAGTCATGACCAGCCTCTCAAAGCATTTCATTACTGTTGATGTGAGTGCTACAGGGCGATGGTCATTAAGGCAGCTCACATTATTCTTCTTTGGCACTGGTATAATTGTTGCCTTTTTGAAGCAAGAGGGAACTTATGCCCGTAGCGGTGAGAGGTTGAAAATGTCCTTGAATACTCCCGCTAGCTGGTTGGCACAGGTTTTCAGAGCCTTACCTGGTACTCTCCCTTTTAAAGGATGCAAGGAAGGGAGGCAAAAGTCAGGAAATGATAGGCCAATTAGTCTGATTTCAGAGATGTTGGAGTCCATTAAAAAGGATAAGGTTTTGGGATATGATAAAATAGGCCAAAGTCAGCATGGTTTTCTGATGGAGAAATCTTGCCTAACAAATCAGTTGGAATTTTTTGAGGAAATAATAGGCAGAATAGACAAAGGAGAGTCAGTGGATGTTGTTTGTTAGAATATTCAGAAGGCTTTTGACAGGGGGCCACACATGAGACTGCTAACCAAGATAAGAGCCCATGGTGTTACAGGAAAGATACTAACATGAGTAGAAGCTTGGCTGACTGGCAAGAGGCAAAGATTAGGTATAAAGAGGCTGCTGATGACTAGCGATATTTCACAGGGTCTGTGTTGAGACCGCTTCTTTCCATCTTGTATGTCACTTGGGTGATGGAATTAAAAATTTGTGGCCAAGTTTGTGAACAATATGAAGATAGGTGGAAGGGCAGGTAGTGTTGAGGAAGCAGGGAGCCTGCTGAAGGACTGGACAAATTAGGAGAATAGCCCAAGAAATGACAGATGGAATAAAATGTATGGTCGTGTACTTTGGTAGAAGGAGTAAAGATGTAGACTATTTTCTGAAGGTGGAGAAAATTCTGAAATCAGTGGTACAGATGGACTTGGGAGTTCTTGTGCAAGATTCCCTAAAGCTTAACTTACAGATTGAGATGGTCGTTAGAAAGGCAAATGCAATGTTAACATTCATTTTGAGAGAACTAGGGTATGAAGATTCAGGATTGTTTAATGTCATTGTTACTGTGGATCCCATGCAGCACCAAAGAGCACAATAAGATAAAGAACTCATTAACAGTAATAAAAACACAATGAACATAAATACTTAAGATAACTTATAGACATAATGATTGTATGTCCATAAGGTGATGCGAGGCACTGGAGTGTCTGTACATGAGTGTCTGACAGGAATAATAATGGTGGTTGGGGGTATGGAGCGGTGGGTCAGTGGATGGAGGTGTTGATCAGCCTTACGGCTTGGGGAAAGTAACTGTTTTTGAGTCTGGTGGTCCTAGTGTAGATGCTACGTAGCCTCCTTCCTGTTGGGATTGGGACAAACAGTCCATGAGCACGGTGAGTGGGATCCTTTATGATGTTACTGGCCCTTTTCCAGCACCTTTCTGTATATGGTGGTTAGGCTTGTGCCAGTGATACATGGGAAGTTTTGACTACCTGTTGTAGAGTCTTCCTGTCTGCTGCAGCACAGTTTCTGTACCAAGCAGTGATGCAGCTTGTTAGGATGTTCTATTCTGCTCATCTGCAGAATGATGTGAGTATGGATGAGCGAAGTCCAGCTCTCTTCACCCTCCTCAGAAGGTCGAGGCATTGGTGAGCTTTCCTGATGGTGTAGGATGTGTTCTGGGACCACGAGAGGTTGTGTGTGGTGTGCACTCCCAGGAGTTTCAATGCCGACAATGTTAAAGAGGGGTGTGAGTGATGTGAGTTCTGCTGAAGTTGATATCCTTCTACTTTGTCTTCTTGACATTGAGGAAAAGGTTATTTGCCTAGCACCAGGCCTCAAGTTCTTTTGCCCCCTCTCTGTCAGCTGTCTCATAGTTGTTGGTGATGAGTCTCACCACTGTCGTGCCATCGGTGAACTTGACAATGTGATTACTCAGGTGTTTGGCCGTATAGTCATGTGTCAGCAGAGTGTACAACAGTGGGCTCAGCACACAGCCCTGGGGGGCACCCGTGTTGAGGATGATGGTGAGGGAGAAGCGGTTGCGCATCTTGACTATCTGAGGCCTGTTGTTAGGATGTACAACATCCAATATAAAAGCAAGGATGTAATGCTGGGGCTTTATGAGGCATTGGTCAGACCACAATTGCAATATTGTGAGCAATTTTGGGTCCTTAGCTAAGAGAGAATGGGTTGACATTGGGAAGGTCCAGAGGAGATTCATGAGACTGATTCCAGAATGAAAGGGTTATCGTATAAGGAGTGTTTGAGTGCTCTGGGCCTGAACTTGCTGGAATTCAGAAGAATGAGGAATCTCTTGAACAGCCTGGAGAGAATGTTTCCCAGAGTAGGGGAGTTTTGCTGCTTCTGGTAAGATGGTAGAACACTCAGATGTAGCGGCTTCTAAGGGACCAACAAAAGTTGTTATTGTCTTTTTTATGATCACAAGATCCTGCTGGGCATTAAGAACAAAGAACTGCAGGTCTACCCCATCAGTGAGCTACTCTTTGATGGAGAAACTGAAGCAGTTGGACTTGGTGTGAATTGTGCTGCTGCCTGCATCAGAGAAGTATTGGAGGAGTTGGTGCGCCAAAAAAGTTCAAAGTAAATTTATTATCAAAGTACACATATGTCACTATGTACAGCCCTGAGATTCATTTTCCTGCAGGCATACTCAGCAAATCTATAGAATAGTAGCTATAACAGGATGAATAAAAGATCAACTGGAATGCTTTTAGTCACTTTTCTTATGATCGTAAGACCTTGTTGGACATTCGTAATGTGGAATACTGCAAGTCCGATTCGCTGATTTATTGGCAAATGCCAGGGGAGTTGCGTGGCCTCAGTCGTAGTGAGGACTAGGCCTCAAACCATCCAGGAGAGAGATGTTGGAGTCAGTGCGCTCCACTGGAGATGTTGTGGCGCGGTATTCAAGTTGGGTCAGTGCTGCCCCCTAGCGATCACTCAGCAGAAGACAAGACATATTGTGTTTGACTGCAGACTGCTGCAACGTTCATGGACTCGGGTACTTGGACTAACTTGCATTTTATGTGACTGTGTTTTACTGCTGACTTAGGTGCTATGTGTGCCTTGTGTTGTGTGACTGTTGGTACTGTGATTTTGCACCTTGGCATCAGCATAACTCTGTTTTGTTTGACTGTATTCATGTATGGTTGAATGATAATTAAACACACTTGATCAGAGGGCACAACCTCAGAATCAAAGGATGCCTCTTTAGAACAGAGATGTAAAGGAATTCCTTTAGTGAAAGTGTGGTGAATCTGTGGAATTCATTGCCACAAATGTCTGTAGAGTCCAAGACGTTCAGTATGTTTAAAGTGAAGCTTAATGGTTCTTGATTAATTAGGGCATCAGATGATTCAGGGAGATGGCAGAGGTATGGGGTTGAAAGGGATAGTAGATATGATAGAATGGTGGTGCAGACCTGATGGGTTAAACAGCCTCATTCTGCTCCTATGTCTCATTGTCTTTTGTTGTCCTGGTGGAGTTTGCATGCTCTCCCTGTGTCCGGATGGGTTTCCTCCGGGTGCTCCGGTTTCCTCCCACATCCCAAAGATGTGTGGGTAGGTAGAATATTGGCCACAGTAAATTGCCCCCTGTGTGTGGGTGAGGTGTAGTATTGGGGAAGTGGTGCAAATTGACAGGAATTATAGAAAGGGGAAATGTAGGATTAGTGTAAACTGTTGGGTGTTGGTCAACATGGAGTCGATGGGCTGAAGGGCCTGTTCCCATGGTGTATCTGTCTCTAACTCTGTTCTTTGGCTGCAGTGTCTGTCTAGAACACGGAACATAATGACACAGTACCAGCCTTCAACCCATGATGTTTTGCCAACACTTTAACCTTATCCAAGTTAAATCTATCATCCATTTGGCTATGTGAGAGTCTCTTTAATGTCCCTAATGTACCTGCATCTACCTGGTAGGGTTGTCCAAGTACTCACCACTCTCTGTAAAAAAAACTATCTATACTTTCCTCCAATCACCTTAAAATTATGCCCCCTCATATTAGCATTTGCCATGGGAAAATGTCTCTAGCTGGGCAATTCATTTATGCCTCTTAACAAGTCACCTCTCACCCTCCTTCACTTCAAAGAGAGAAGCCCTAGCTTGCTCAAGCTGTCCTCATAAAACATGCTGTCTAATCCAGAGAGCATCCTGGTAAATCTCCTCTGCACCCTCTCTAAAGCTTCCACATCCTTCCTGTAATGAGGCAATCAGAACTGAACACAATATTCCGAGTGTGATCTAACCAAAGTTTTATAGGGCTGCGACATTATCTTGAGGGTTTTGATCTCATTCCCCAATTAATGAAGGCCGACACACCATGTGCCTTCTTAACCACCCAATAAATTGCATGACAACTTTGAGGGATCTCTGGACTTGAACCTCAGGATCCCTCTGTTTTGCTCCACAATGCTAAGCATCCTGCCATTAACCTTGTATACTGCCTTCAAGTTTGAATTTCCAAAGTGAATTCACATTTTTCCAGGTTGAACCCAATCTGCCACCTTTCAGTCCAGCTCTGCATCCTGAAAATGTCCTGTTGTAACCCTCAACAACCGTCAACACAATCTACAAGACAATGATTTTATCTACGAGTAATTAACTGGTTGTAAAGTCTGTTACCAAGTCCTTGGACCACAGGTCACAGGAAGGAGTTTCTCATTCCTCCCACCTCCTAGATCTGTCACTCCTTTACCACAACCCAGTTGACTTTGCCCTTAAGATGGTAGCTTAGAACCCAAGCTACCTCCTTAACCACACATTTGGTCACTGATTCAATTGCATTTTGGATGTGAAGGGAACATGGCCATTGGGAATAATGCAGTTAAGTGCTATTGAAGCACAAAACAAGTCATGATCTCTTAAATGTGGAGCAGACCCGAGGCAAAGGGCCTCCTGCTGCTTCTGTTTATTGTACTCTATGTTCTCTTCTTATCTGCTAGAGCTCAGAGTTCCAGGGAACCATCTTGTATGTTTCATTTCAGTAACTGGAGAATAGGCCATTCAGCCTCCCAGGCTGCTATACAGATTCTAGCTGCCCGTTTTTGCACCCTTTTGCACTCTTGTTCCTCTTTGATCTTATGGATGAACTTGGAAAGTGTTTGTGCAAACATTCCATTACATTTCGGATTGCAGTTCAAGTCTGAACCTTAATGAGATGATTAAATAACACATTTCCCTCTTGGCCACAGAAAGCAGTGGCTGGTTGTGAAGAATTCAGAGCGGACCACAATATCAAAAGCATTCCTCAAATACTTGAGTGAATTTATTGCTTCACTAGTTTGTCTTTCAATTCTGGTGAACTCTAAGTTCCCATCAGCTATTAATTAACAGACAGTGACCTTTATTTTCCAAGATTAGGTGTAGATGATTAACCAGCACCCCTACCAAGGGGAAGGTCTCTGTCAGAATGAACTCACTCAAGTTTTGGTTGGTTTGTGGTGAGCATTGTAAGTTGTTGCATTGTTTAAATGCCGGCTTGTTTGCCTAATTCGGTTTCTCTAATGAAACCCTTCCCATATCCACTGTAGTGAAGGGTGTACTGGAAGCAGAACTCTGAGAAAAATGACCCAGTGGGTTAAAGGTGGACAACTTGCCAGGACCCTTTGATCTGCACCCGAGGGGCTAAAGGAAGGTAGGGGAGGGAGATAGAGATAATGGGGCCATTGGGGGGAAGCTCTTCAAAACCTGTTGATTCCAGTAAGTTACCAGAAGGTAGATCCATAGAAAAGTACAGCACGTGAACAGGCCCTTTGGCTCATCTAGACCATGCTGAACCATTGAAACTGCCTCTCCCATCTCTGTACGCCGGGACTAAGCCCTCCATACCCCTACCATCCATGTACCTATCCAAACATCTCTGAAACGTTGAAATCAAGCTCGCATGCATCATTTGTGCTGGCAGCTCTGTCCACACTCTCACCAACCTCTGAGTGAAGAAGTTTGCCTTCATGTTTCTGAATGTGGAAGGGAAGCGAGTGTTCAGCACTGTTACCAGCCTCTCGCTCGCTGCTGCCAGAGGAAGGTGTCTGTATGTGATGGCTTGTCCCTCTCTCTCTCTCTCTCACTCGCTCTCCCGAGGGAAGGCCCCGTACTCAGATGGTCTCTCTCCCTTGATACAGTGGGAGGTTGGTGCCGGAGCAAGATTTAACTGACACACACAAAATGCTGGTGGAACACAGCATTTTGTGTGTGTTGTTTGAATTTCCAGCATCTGCAGATTTTCTCATGTTTGCAAGATTTAACTGATGCAGTTTGTGGATTGGACTGTCATTCACATTATGATGTGTTTCTGGTTTAAAGTTGCTCCTGTTTCTGTTGCTGGTTTTGGACAACTTTGAATAGGCGGCCTGTAGATAATGAACTGAATGTGGACTCTTTGTTTTTATATTTTATATTTAGTGTTTTCATTTGTTCTTTCTTGTGGTCGTTTGCACAAGGTGTTTTTTGTGCGGAGGGTGGGGTTTGATGTCCTTGTTACCGTTTGAGTGATTTGCTTTCTTGCGCATGGGGGGAGCGATGTCCTTGGCCCCAAGGCGATGGACTTCAGATTATTAAATATTCTTCAGGTGGATGTAGGTAAATATGTGAAAGATTGAGGAATTGAGGGTACTGGGAAACTGCCACAGAGAAGACATTAGGCCAACATCAATCAGCAATGGTATGACAGGCTTGAAGGGCTGAATGGCTTCCTCCTGCTCTGTAGTCCCTATGTTATTGTGAACAGGGCAACATTCCAATTGCAAAATACCTGGAGAATTTATCACTGTTAACCTGCTCAAGTGCCTTTGGCCAAGAAAATATTCACTTTTACAGTTCCCATTCAACAATAGCACACCTTTGTTAAACCCTCAGACATAATACAATGAAGAAAACTGTGCACACTGAGCAGCTCAAAGAGAAGGTCTAAAGAAGTTTAGAAATCATTTAGTGAGTAAGATGGTTATCTCTGAGCATGATGTCTTTCCTTATTTTCCTGCAGATACTTCTAAATCTGACGATGAGACGAATTGGGCTCTGCGCTTCAAACCGTCGCTGTACCAGCACCGTCAGGAGAATGTATTCCAGCCAGCATCCAGGCCCGCGCACATTGAGGATCTGCACAAGGAAGCTGAGTTTGGCCTCAGATCTCTCCAGGAGCAAGGTAGGACCTTGGCAGAAAGGTAGAGGTAGGACCACAGCAGATAGCTGAAGGTAGAAACTTAGCAAAAAACCAGAGGTAGGACCTCGGCAGAGGGCAGGAGGGTACAGAGCAGCTGGACTCTTGTGGCCTGAGTAACATGGTGAAGTTGTATGGGCTAGAACTTCAGCCAACGTCTAGGACTTTAGTAGAAGATTCATGAGGATGTTGCTCACATCTGGGGGCCTGAGTAACAAGGAGAAGTTGCAGGAGGTAGGACTTTATTCTCTGGAACGTAGGAGATTGCAGGATGGCCTAATGGAAGTATATAAGGTCATGTGAAACATGAACAGGGTGAACGCACATTTTCTTTTTTCCCAGGGATGTGGTGCTAAAAATGAAAGGACATCGGTTTAAGATCAGAGGCAAGAGATTTACGGTATAAGGGACATCAGGGGTAACTTTTTCCTGCTGCCGTATGTAAGGACTTTGTACATCCTCCCCGTGACTGCATGGGTTTCCTCCCACATTCCAAAGATGGGTTAGGATTAGTAAATTGTGGCCATGCTACATTAGTGCCAGAAGGGTGGCTACACTTGTGGACTGCCCCCAGCACATCCTTGGACTGTGTTGGCCATTGATGCAAATGATGGATTTCACTGTGTGCTTTAATGTTTCAATATACGTGTAACAAATAAAGCTAATCTTTCGTTTTTAATCTTCATGCAAAAGGTGGTGCGTGTTTGGAATGAGCTGCTAGAAATGGTGGTTGAGGCAGGAGCATCAACAATAACTAGAAGCTATTTAGATACTTACATGGATAGGAGAGGTTTAGAAGGCTGTGGGTGATGCAGGTAGAATTGTTGCTTGAGGATCAGTGACAGGAAGTTCAAGTGCAGCCTACAACTTATGTAATGCAGTGTACAGCAGCCTGGTGACCTCATGGCATCCTACCCCCTGTGTATATTACAACAACCCCTGAGAAGCCCATCATATGTCCAAGATGGCATTGCACAGATACAGGTCAAGTCAAATTTACTACCATTTAACCATATACATATATATGGTGTATATAATCATATAATGTATGTAGAGACGAGACAACACTTTTCCAAACCACAGGATAGATACATCCCAAAAAGGAAGAAGTGTTCTAAAGGAAAGATGACACTATCATAGCTAACGAGAGAAGTCAAAGCCAATATAAAAGCCAAACAGAAAGCATACAATAGAGCAAAAATTAGTGGGAAATTAGAGGATTGGGTAGCTTTTAAAAACCAACAGAAGGCAACTGAAAAGTCATTAAGAAGCTAAAGATGGAATACGAAAGTAAGCTAGCCAATAATGTTAAAGAGGATACCAAAAGTTTCTTCAGATTACTAAAGAGTAAAAAAGAGGCAAGAGTGGATATTGGACTGCTGGAAAATGATGCTGGAAGTGTGTGAAGTTATCATAACTAGAAAGAAGTTATGAAACTGAAAGGTCTGAAGGTAGATAAGTCACCTGGACCAGATGGTGATCACCCCAGGGTTTTGAAAGAGGACTGAAGAGATTGTAGAGGCTTTAGTATTCATCTTTCAAGAATCACTAGATTCTGGATTGGTTCCAGAAAACTGGAAAATTGCCAGTATCACTCCACTCTTCAAGATGGGAGAGAGGCAGAAGAAAGGAAACTATAGCCCAGTTAATCTGGCCTCAGTGCTTGGAAGATGTTGGAGTTGATTATTAAGGATGAGGTCTCGGTACTTGGAGGCACATGATGAAATAGGCTGAAGTCAGCATGGTTTCCTCAATGAAAATCTTGCCTGACAAATCTGTAGGAATTCTTTGAAGAAATAATAAGCAGGATAGACAAAGGAGAATCATTTGATGTGCACTTGGATTTTCAGAAGGTCTTAGCCAAGATACCACAAGAGGCTGCTTAATAAGCTACATGGTATTACAGGAAAGATTCTAGCATTAATAAAGCAGTGTCTGGGCAGGAGGCAAAGATGAAGAATAAAGGGAGCCTTTACTGACTGGCTGCTGGTGACTAGTGGTGCACCACAGGGCTCACAGGAGGCAGGGTTTCAACATGGATAGAAAACTGGTGGCAGATAGAAAGCAAAGGGTAGCAGTGAATGGGTGTTTCTGTAAGGAGAGTGTATAAGGTGCCACATAGGAGATTGGTGAGTAAAATCAGAGCTCATGGCATTGGAGGCAGGGTTTCAACATGGATAGAAAACTGGTGGCAGATAGAAAGCAAAGGGTAGCAGTGAATGGGTGTTTCTGTAAGAAGAGTGTATAAGGTGCCACATAGGAGATTGGTGAGTAAAATCAGAGCTCATGGCATTGGAGGCAGGGTTTCAACATGGATAGAAAACTGGTTGGCAGATAGAAAGCAAAGGGTAGCAGTGAACGGGTGTTTCTCAGACTGGCTGGAGGTGACTGGTGGGGTACCACAGGGCTCTGTATTGGGACCACAGCTCTTTATGATTTATGTCAACGATTTAGATGAGGGCATTGAAAACTATATCAGCAAGTTTGCTGACGATACTAAACTGGGTGGCAGTGTGACATGCGAAGAGGACGTTAGGAGAATACAGGGAGACTTGGATAGGCTGGGTGAGTGGGCAGATACTTGGCAGATGTCATTCAATGTGAATAAATGTGAAGTTATCCACTTTGGAAGCAGGAACAAGAGGGCAGCGTATTGTCTGAACGGTGTAGAGTTAGGTAAGGGAGAACTGCAAAGAGACCTAGGAGTCCTAGTTCATCAGTCAATGAAGGTGAATGAGCAAGTGCAACAGGCAGTGAAGAGGGCAAATGGAACGTTGGCCTTTATTACAAGGGGAATTGAGAACAAGAGCAAGGATGTTCTTTTGCATTTGTACAGGGCCCTGGTGAGACCACACCTGGAATATTGTGTACAGTTTTGGTCTCCAGGTTTAAGGAAGGACATTCTGGCAATTGAGGAAGTGCAGCGTAGATTCACTAGGTTGATTCCTGGGATGGCAGGGCTGTCTTACGCAGAGAGATTGGAGAGATTGGGCTTGTACACGCTGGAATTGAGGAGATTGAGAGGGGATCTGATTGAAACGTTTAAGATAATTAAAGGATTTGATAGGATTGAGGCAGGAAATATGTTCCAGATGTTGGGAGAGTCCAGTACCAGAGGGCATGGATTGAGAATAAGAGGAACATTTATTTAAAACAGAGTTGAGGAAGAGCTTCTTCTCCCAGAGAGTTGTGGAGGTGTGGAATGCACTGCCTCGGAAGATGGTGGAGGCCAATTCTCTGGATGCTTTCAAGAAGGAGCTAGATAGATATCTGATGGATAGGGGAATCAAGGGATATGGGGACAAGGCAGGGACTGGGTATTGATAGTGAATAATCAGCCATGATCTCAGAATGGCGGTGCAGACTCGAGGGGTCGAATGGTCTACTTCTGCACCTATTGTCTATTGTCTATTGACTGATTCTTATTATATTATGTCAATGATTTGGATGATGGAATTGATGGTTTTGTTGCAAAGTTTGCAGACAATATGAAGATAGGTGGAAGGCAGATAATTTTGAGGAAGTAGAGAGGCTAAGACAGATTAGGAGAATGGTCAAAGAAGTGGCAGATGGGATACACTGTTGGGAAGCGTATGAACATAGGACATAGAAATTTACAGCACATTACAAGCCCTTCAGCCCATACTGTTGTGCCGACTATGTAACCTGTTTTACAGTCAGCCAAGGATTTCCCTAGTGCATAGCCCTCTATTTTTCTAAGCTTTATGTACCTATCTGAGAGGCTCTTAAAAGACGCTATTGTATCTGCTTCCACCACTGCCGCCAGCAGTGCATTCCATGCGCCCACCACTCTCTGTGTAAAAACCATACCCCTGACTTCCCCTCTGTACCCATTTCCAAGTACCTTAAAATTATGCCCCCTTGTGTTAGCCATTTCAGCCCTGGGAAAAAGTCTCTGGCTACCCACACGATCAATGCCCCTCATCATGTTATACACCCCTCTCAGGTCACCACTCATCCTCTGTCGCTCCAAGGAGAGAAGGCCAAGTGCACTCAACCTATTCTCATAAGGGTCCAATCCAGACAACATCCTTGTAAATCTCCTCTGCGCTCTCTCTACAGTATCCACATCCTTCCTGTAGTGAGGTGACCAGAACTGAACACAGTACTCCAAGTGGGGTCTGACCAAGGTCTGATATAGCTGTAACATTACCTCACGGCTCTTGAACTCAATCCCACGATTGATGAATGCCAATACACTATACACCTTCTTAACAACACTGTCAACCTGCGCAGCAGCTTTGAGTGTCCTACGGACACGGACCCCAAGATCTCTTAGATCCTCCACACTGCCTAGAGTCTTACCATTTATATTATATTCTGTCTTCAAATTGGACCTACCAAAATGAACTACTTCACCCTTGTCTGCATTGAAGTCCATTTGCCACTTCTCAGCCCAGTTCTGCATCCTGTCAATGCTCACTGTAACTTCTGACAACCCTCTAGACTATCCACAACACCCCCAACCTTTGTGTCATCAGCAAACTTACTAACCCACCCTTCTTCGTCCAGGTCATTTATAAAAATCACAAAGAGGAGGGTTCCCAAAACAGATCCCTGAGGCACACCACTGGTCACTGACCTCCATGCAGAGTACGAACCATGGTCACACACTTTGGTAGAGAACTGGAAGTGTTGAATATTTTCTAAATTGAAATACAAAAAAGTGAGGCGTAAAGGGACTTGGGAGCGCTTGTGCAGGATTCCCTAAGGGTTAATTTGCAGGTAAAGAATGCTTACCTGGCTCTGACCTGTATTCACTGGAATTCAGAAGAGTGAGGAGTGACCTCATTCACAACAATTGAATGGTGAAAAGCCTTGATTGATTGGATGTAGAATGGTTCTTTCCTATGGTGGGAGAGCCTAAGACCAGAGGACACAGCATCAGGATAGAGGGGTGTCCTTTTAGAATGGAGGTGAGGAAGAATTTCTTTTGCTAGAGACGTTGATAGGTTCTTGATTGGTCAGGACATGAAGGGATACAGGAAGAAGGCAGGAGATTGGGGCTGAGAGGAAAGGTGGATTAACCTTGATGAAATGACAGAGCAAACTCGATGGACCAAATGTCTTAATCTACTCCTATATCTTATGGTCTTATCATACCAGGGTGTAAAGCACAGTAGTACACGGAACACGCAATACCTTATGTAATGATAAAATCTATAGATGAATCACATAAAAATAAGGAACTAAAGTGCATAAATTATATTTTGTAAGGTATGGAACAGATTAACCAATAACACATTGAATATGATGTGGCTGGGAGTTCAGAGGGAATGGCCAGGATATACCCCCTTCTGACTGGTCTTGTCTTTATGCTTTGTAGTCTCCTGCCTGATGGTAGAAAGTCAAAAAGGATGTTGGATGGTTGGGTGGGATCTTTGATAATACTAAGGGCCCTGCAAGATATGAAAGAAGAGATTTAAAGAGACCTGAGAACTCTGTAACTTCTTTGCACCGAGGGTAGTGAGTACTCAAAATGATCTGTCAGAGGAAGGGGTCGATATGGGTACAATTGAAATATTTAAGAGGTATTTGGGTAGGTACATGGAGGGGAAGGGTTTGGAAATTTATGGCTGGACACAGGAAACTGGGACAAACAAGGAGGGTGCTTTGGTCAGCATGTGCTGAAAGTCTTGTTCCATAATGTTGTAGTTTACGACTATGACAGGAATGAGTAAATGTTTGAACTGGGATAATTCACTGCTATAATCTACTAAACCATTCCAGTTTGTGTGTCTCTCTATTGATGTGTAGGTCGGGCCTCTGTCTGATATTGATTATGGGGTCACACTCAATCTTAGTCCTAATCAAATCAAGCAATTGATTCTCAGGAAGAGAGAAGCCATGAAATGATAGGTCTTGACCAGCCGGAAGAGGTTGTGGAGAAGGTTAAGAAAGCCCATTTTTAGCTCATTGGTTTGAATTGGGAAGAGTTATTTTTGAACACATACTTTGTTAACCCATTTGGGAATGTTCCCATTGAGATTTACCAGGGATCTCGGCAGTCACAGTGTTTCTGGGAATGAATGCTATGAGATGTACTGATGATCTGATTTGCCATGGCTCAGATCTTACATTGTTCCACTCTGGGATTAGTCTTCGAGGTTGGAGATGGTACACTAGAAATGTGTTCTGTGATATTTTCAACCTACTTGTCTGAAGTTCAGTTCTGCACTGAAGTCAACTTTCATGGACCTTGTGGCTAACACTAGAGACAATGAGTTCTACAGCAGTGAAATGTGCCCTTTGGCCCATTGTGCCAATGCCAGCCATTCTACACCACACTTGGTTCATAGCCTCTGTGAGTTTGTCCAGGATCCTTACTGAGCCACAGAGCTGTACAGCAGAGAAATGGGCCCTTTGATCCTTCTCATCAGTGGTGACCATAGTACCTACCTACACTGATCCCATCTGCCTGCATTAGCGAATAGCCTCTCTGCTCCCTTCCTACCCAGGTCCTTTTCAAACATTGCAATTATGTTTTTATCCACCACCTCCTGTTACAACTAGAATCCATCAGTGCTGGCTGATTAGAAACATAGAAAACCTACAGCACAATACAGGAGGCCCACGAAGTTGTGCTGAACATGACCCTACCTTAGAAATTACTAGGCTTACATATAGCCCTCTATTTTACTAAGCTCCATGTACCTATCCAAAAGTCTCTTAAAAGACCCTATCGTATCCGCATCCACCAGTGTTGCTGGCAGCCCATTCCACGCACTCACCATCTTCTGAGTAAAAAAACTTACCCCTGACATCTCCTCTGTACCTACTCCCCAGCACCTTAAGCCTGCATCCTCTTGTGGCAACCATTTCAGCCCTGGGAAAAGCCTCTGACTATCCACACGATCAATGCCTCTGGCAGGATGTGACCAATTGCCCCAGCCATTCACAGTGGATGTCAAAGGTTCAGCTGTGACCTCTATCAGGTCACCTCTCATCCTCCTTCACTCCAAGGAGAAAAGGCCGAGTTCACTCAATTGGACACTTAGTGAGAAGCCTCAGACACTGAGTACAAATGAAAATCATCAACAAGACATTTTTGGCTTAGTTGAACTATTGGAAAGTGTCAGTACTGTTATGCAATTAAATACATTATATTCAATAAAGGTTAATTTTTTATTTCTCCGAATTCCTATTTATACAAGTAGTCTGAAACTATATTTTTGTTGAGCTTCAAGTGGTCTATCATAAACAAAAAAAAACTGAAGAGGCAACACTTTCAAAAAAAAAATCTGTTGTCCAGCGTTGTCAGACAAAAAGCAAAGAGTTCAAAGTTCAGCTGCAGAGGCGAGTGAAACCCATCCAGGAGCCCAATGACTTCAGGGCAACAACTACCCCCAAACCTGACGGAGTGGGACCCATGAATGCTGCACCCCCCACGCCATGGTAATAGTGAGAAGAGAGGGAGATGGGTTAAATAAGAGATGCTTAGTTTAGTATTGGAGAATTATCTGCAGGGTGATTTGCAGATAACAAACAACACAGTACTAGAACTGAACTGAATGTGCCTGGACTCTCTCGATTTTGTGTTTTTTATTCTGTGTTTTTCACTCGTTTTTTTAACCATTTTCATGATTTGGTTTTGTTTTGCATGTTGTGGGGGCGGGATGATGTTTTTCTTTAAATGGGTTCCATAGTTTCTTTGTTTTGTGGCTGCCTGAGGGAAGACTGATAGACTAATCTCAGGGTTGTATCTGGTGTACATTCTGTACTTTGGTAATAAATGTACTTTAAGTACAGGAACTGAACACCAGTTTGTTTTCTACTGTCAGGCCTTGATGCTTAAATTCAGTTTGACGTTTTAATGGTGCTGAACTCTTGTGCTTTGATTCCCAGCAATGCCTGGACCTTCATTCTCTAAAGTCAAGTTCGCTGAGTCCTACAGGACACAGTAACATCATTAGTTTGTTTCATGAAAAGAGAGAATAGCCAGACCATTCTCATTTGGCAGGATGTGACCAATTGCCCCAGCCATTCACAGTGGATGTCAAAGGTTCAGCTGTGGAGAGCACAATCGGCCAGGCAGTATCTGTTTGAAGAGAACCTGTTAATGTCTTGTATCTGAAATCCTTCATCAGAACTATGAAAAAGAGAAAACAAATGAGTTCTAAATTGCAGAGAGGGTGGGGGAGGGATGGAGGGAATGATGAAATATCTGTGGTAGGTGAGGCCAGGATTACCAAGGTGATCCAAATGTTTACAGACTCGTGTGGTTGATGGTTTGATGAGTGTTCTTGTTCAAATAAACAAGGGCACTGTTGTGCTGTGAAATTGCTGAAACCTGAGACCAACCCAAATGCCCAATAGAACCGATAAAGCAGGAGTTATTATTTAATATGCCATGAACCAATACCATTTGGCAAGTGGTCTGTGGACCCTAGGTTGGGAACCCCTGTGATAGAGGTTCCCAGGCAGGCAATGGAATGGAGAGATAGAAAGATCTGTAAAAATGCTTTGGGGTTAAACTCACTTTGAATTGCTTCAAAACAGACCCAAAGTTAATTACATTATAATCCTGTTGTTCTGATTCACAGGCCCTGGGTGAATGAAATCATCTGTAGGGAATTGATGAATTATTTCATTAACGGTTACCAGACTTCACCTAACTCTATGCTTTTACAAAGGCTGCACTTGCTGGAGGTGCTTTGTTCAGTATTGGAGATCAAGGAGTCTGTAGAGATTTACATGAGATTTCCAATACAGTACAGAAACTGGGGGCTGAGGCTTGGCTTGGGCCTACTCTGGCTGCTCCAGGAGTGGACCTGGGACTCATTTGAGTTAAGGAAGCTGCTGGCTGCTTCTTTTGTTTGCACAAAGTTTACTTTCCCTCTGTTTTCCTCTGTGCGGTGGATTTTGGCCTTTTTAAAATTAGGTTATTCGAGCTTCTTGCTCTGTGACTGCCTGTAAGCAGACAAATTGCAAGGTGTATAATTTATGCATTCTTTGATAATAAAATTGCTTTGAATCCTTGAAGCTAAGAAATAAATTACAACTGAGATTTCCATATGGTGATCAGAAAGTTTGTAGCAGTTCTGTATTTTCAGTTGAAAATGTCAATCAGATTTATTGTGTGAGTTGGGGGAGCTAGCAGTGGCTTGGTTCAATGAGTGTGGAGTCTCGGACCCTCCTGGTGTGGACTAGAGATGACCAGGGATGTCTCCTACAGTAAGCTGAGACAGGTGGTTGGAGGCGGTGAAGGATCATGAATGGATGTGGGAAAGGACTGGACTGGGGGAGGGGGATGAGAATGAAGACAAGGAAGGAAGAAATAAGTTCTCTGAGGAAAGAAAAGCTGAAACAATTTGTGAAGCAAACAATCTTATGGAGTAACAACGGGTCGAGCATCATTTGTTGACTTACTGGGTCAAATCCCCTGAATCAGGATGGGGACAATAGTTCTGCATGAATAGCCCTGCTCTGGGTGTTGGACAATCTGTCTGTACAGTCGGCCCTCCTTATTCGCGGATTCCATATGTGCGGATTCAACCAACCGCTAATTGGGAAAACCCGGAAGTTCTCTCTCCAGCACCCGTCGTTTGAGCATGTACAGACTATTTTTTCTTGTCATTATTCCCTAAACAATACAGTATAACAATTATTTACATAGCATTTACATTGTATTAGGTAGTATAAATAATCTAGAAATGACTTAAAAGTACAGGCAGTCCCTGGGTTATGAATGAGTTCCATTCCTGAGTCAGACTTTAAGTCGGATTTGAAGTCAGAACAGGTACATCCCGTATTATTTAGCGTCAGTTAGTCAAACATTTTTCTTAGTATATAGTACATATTTTACCTTTCTATGCATATAAAACTCTTAAGAAACATACGTATTTCAATAATTAAACCACTGCATTGCTTAGTAATAATTGTAGCTTTCATCGGGGCAGGGCCTTTCGCATTCTCCATTAAAATTGTTCGGATCATTGACCGACTGTAGCCTTACGCTTTTCCAATGACTGATGGCGTTTCACCTCTTTTCGATGGCTTTATTACGTCCACCTTATTTTCAATCGTGATTGTGATTATTTTTGTGAACAGAAACACTGCGGATTCAGAGCTGCACCGCTAGGTCCTAATGTCCACCGCACGGAGACATATTAAATAAAGTCCGGGGTTCCGCTGGGTCCTAAAGACCACCACACTGTTACATGTTAAATAAGGGACTTGAGCATCTGCAAATTTTGGTATCCGCGGGAGGTCCTGGAACCAATCCCCCGTGGATAAGGAGGGCCGACTGTATAGACAGCCCTGCTCTGGGTGTTGGACAATCTGTCTGGATTGTCAGTCCTGCTCTGGGTGTTGGACAGTCTGTCTACGTGGACAGCTCTGCTCTGGGTGTTAGCATAAGAGGGAGCAGGTGTGGGCTGTAAGACTGCAAGGTTGGGATTGTCTCCTGAGGAAGTGAAGTTTGTGGCAGCAAGTCAGTGGCTGATCTACAGACCACATTTTCACACAGCCAAGCAATGCAGAGCATGACAAAACTCCACCCTACTCAATGATTAACAGGTAGTGAGTCACTCTTTGAAAAGATTCAGTCCGCTCTTTCACAGTGTATCTGTTGAGGGGTTAGGGTTAGTGCTCTGTCTCCAGGCTGTGGTCAGGTTTCAGTAGCCACCCCACACACACTTCTGCTAGATCACTAAGTACATTCCAGCGGCCCTCACTGACCCAGAGGCGCAGGTCACAGAGTACAAGAGTCAGGAATTTTATATCAGCTTTATAAAACTGGTTAGGCCACATCTGGAATATTGCTTTAAATTCTGAGTACAGGAAAGAGGTAGATGTTTTGGAGAGGATGCTGCCTAGATTAGACAGCATGTGTTACAAGGAGAGGTTCAGTTGTTTTCTCTGGAGTGGTGGGGGTGAGGGGAGATGTGATAAGATTTACAGAATTATGAGAGGCAGAGATAAAGTAGTTGGGTGGTGGGGTGGAGATACATCTCTACTAAAGGAGATGTAACGCACTCCTTCCCTCCACTAACCTGAAGGTCACCCTTGGGCAGGGTGCAGTACCTGCTTAGCACAGGTGGTGGACGGTTGTATGAGCAGCTGGTGCACATCACAAGTCCTGGTTATGCGACCACTGAGTCTGAAGACTATTGATAATGGCTGGGGTCACCCATTTTGTAAAGTCACTGCTCAGGAGGAGGCAATGGAAAACCACTTCTGCAGAAAAATTAGTCAAGAACAATCATGGTCACCCAGTGACACGGTACATGATGATGATGAGATAGAATAGACAGCTGATAGAACTGTCTAATACTATTTAACTGTCTAATACTATTTCTCAGGATAGAGCTGTCTAATACTAGAGGGCATGTATTTAAATGAGAGGGATAGGTTCAAAGGAGATAGGTGATAGAGGTGAATAACAAGCTCTTAGATAATCAGGAGTACTGCCTCACTATTTTGCTCTGCTCTTGCACTTTATACAGAGTATAAAACAGCAAACCACAAATCATCCAAACGGTCCAGGCATACTGGATTCAGTTCAATCCAGCTTGGTATCATTAATTGACTACAGGATGGAGAGCTGGTCTGTCTCAATCAAAGTCACACAAAGCAACAATAAAAAAACGGAGTAACCAGAAACACATTATACCGTCAGAGTCCAGTCCACAAACTGCGTCAATTAAACTGTGCCAAAGACCCAGGACTCTGACACCATCCTCAGCATTATCGAGCCAGAGACCATTCAAATGCAAGCACCTTTCTCTTATAACTTGTAGTATTTTTTTACGTACTGCGGCTGCAAAACAACAAATTTCATGATACATATGTCAGTGATAATAAATGAAGGAATTGGACTTTGTGAAGGCCCTATTCAGTATTCTGTATTTAAAAGGATCAGAATTGCTTTTTGCGTTTCTGTTTGTTCTCTCTGCTCAATATTTTTGTTTTCTGTTTATAGAATGAACACATATTGAATTTAAAAATTACTGGACATATCCTGCAGGTCTCATGGCATCTGTGAGGATAGAAATACAGTATTGTGCTTTAGGGTTTTGCATATTATCAGCCCTTGAGTTCTATACAATTATCCCCAGCACTGGGCAAAGGATTCTGGGTTGGGCACGAATCAGGCCTGCATTTGTAGAGGGGTTGATGACATGTACATATTGATCTTGATCGGTAAATGGTTTTTGATTGGTTTGTGATTGCATTGTAGGCCAATGAATGAAATACCCATTGACAAACCATCTCTGTTCTGCATCTGTGTGATTGTAGTGTCAGGATCCCTGGACGGCGGCTCAGAGCTACGGCTTGGAAATGGCCAGGACAGCACGGACAACTGTAGCCAGATTGTAAGTATACACAGTGTATTATTGAATTAACGGTCACACCTCCCAGTCACATCTACAGTTGGTACCAGGTTGGATGTCCAGTGTTTTTCTGTGTTTCGGTGAGACTCTACTGCTGAAAGTTCCAGGCAGAAGGCTGGGTTTGGAGTTCCACATAGATCTTCATCACCATGGACACACAGTAGGCTGCAGGTACCGGAATATATGACATAATCACAACCTACTGGCTGACCTCAGCAGATCAAGCAGCATCAGTTGAGGCAGAGGGATAGTTGATGTTTCAGGTCGAGACCCTCCATGACAACAGGATCTCAACCCAAAATTCCAGCTATCCCTCTGCTCCACAGATGCTACCTGACCCACTGAGTTCTTCCAGCAGTTTGTTCATTGAGTGAGAGAGTCCCATAGCACAGAAACAGGCCCATCTGGTCCATGTTGAGCAAGATGCCCCACCTAAGCTAGTCTCATTTGCCGGTGTCTGGCCCATAATCTTCTAATCCTTTCCAATCCATGTAGCAGTCTATTATATTTTAAATGTTAGTAATGTACCCACCTCAACCACTTCCTCTGCTGTGTCCAAAATGATACCACCTTGTGTGTTTAAAAAAAAGTTGCCCCTTGTTTCTGAGAAATCTCTCTCGACTCAAACCTGTGTCCTTTTCTTCTTGATTCCCCAGCCCTGTGAAAAAGACCATGTGTCTAACACTTGCTGAGCTTGTTTTCCCCATTATATTCATGTGTTTTGTTTGGGTATCAATGATTGTATTAAATACAAGTAACTCTTTTAAGAATGCCTTTCCATGCAACTGAATAACGATCTACAGATATTTCTTTGTATTGGGATAAAAGTTAAAGTCTGGGATCATTCAAAAGATTTATCCACGCCACCTCCTCCCCCGCCCCCCCCCCCCCCCCCCCCCCCCGTATCAGATGGAATGTGGCTCTTAAATATCAGATTTCCAGTTACTTAGGTGCAATCTTACTAGAATCAGAATCAGGTTTAATATCACTGGCAGGCGTCGTGAAATATGTTGTTTGAAGCAGCAGTTCATTGCAATACATAATAATAAAAAACTATAAATTGCAATAATAAGTTATATTTAAAAATCAAATGAACTAAGTAGTGCAAAAAGAGAGCAAAAATAGTGAGGTAGAGAACCAATCACAGACAAGAGAAAATCTGCAGATGTTGGAAATCCAAACACCACACACAAAATGCCGAAGGGTATCTGTCCAAAACATCGACTTTTTTCCATAGATGCTGCCTGGCCTGCTGAGTTCCTCCAGCATTTTGTGCATGTTGCAACATTCGTTATCCCATTCAGAAATCTGATGGTAGAGGGGGAGAAGCTGTTCCTGAAACACTGGGTGCTTGTCTTTAGGCTCCAGTACCGCCTCCCTGGTGGTAGTAATGAGAAGAGGGGTCTTCAGGCTCCTGTACCTCCTCCCTGATGGTAGTAATGAAAAAAGGGGTCTTCAATCTCTTGTAGTTCCAGTGCTATTCCAACTCTACACCAATCCTATACAAACTACACCGATCCTACACCAGTCTTACACCAATTCTACACCAATCCTACATAAACTACGCCTATCTTCCATCAGTCCTATGCCAACTTTACACCTACCCTACACCGACTCTACATAAACCCTACACCAATCCTACAGCAACTGGGGGGCAGTGGAAGTGGAAGTAGTGTGCAGACTGGATTTTTCTCAAAGGTTTGACTCCTGTGACATGTGGTCTACAGTCACAGGATGAAGATTCGCCTGATCTCCCAGATTCAGCATCAGGCGGTCCTGGCGATGAAGTCTGGACAAAGACTCGGTCTCTCCCACCACCGACTCCCGACGAAATCCGGAGGAATACACTGGTGATCCAGCCAGCCGTCAGTTCAACAGGTATGGATCAAACGACAAGCAACAGACCTGATTCTCAAATGACTGTCAGGTTTGGATTTGAATAAATTTGCAATTAAAACAATTTGTTCACTAGCTAGAGTTTGTTCTCATAGAATACATTTACTTAACATCTGCAATTGCAAAATTGATATTATAATGAGCCCTTGGCTCTGCGAGGATAAAGGGTGATCACTAACAATATAAGGAATATTACCAGGTAAGGTGCACATAATTTGTTAGAGGTGATGAGCTAATCTCATTTCTGTTTCTTCTTCACATATTACATTTCTTTTTCCAAAGTCACATCACTGAGCTTTGTTGACAGGCCAAACCTCACAGAGGTGGTGGTGGTGGGGGGGGGGGGGGTGGGTGGAAATCACCTGGTGAAGGTGAGGAAGAATCACCTGGTGAGCTGGGGGGAGAATCACCCGGTGAAGGTGAGGGAGAATCACCTGGTGAGATGGGGGGGAGAATCACCTGGTGAAGGTGAGGAAGAATCACCTGGTGAAGGTGAGGGAGTATCACCTGGTGAGATGGGGGGAGAATCACCTGGTGAAGGTGAGGAAGTATCACCAGGTGAGATGGGGGGAGAATCACCTGGTGAAGGTGAGGAAGTATCACCTGGTGAGATGGGGGGAGAATCACCTGGTGAAGGTGAGGAAGAATCACCTGGTGAAGGTGAGGAAGTATCACCTGGTGAGATGGGGGGAGAATCACCTGGTGAAGGTGAGGAAGAATCACCTGGTGAGATGGGGAGAGAATCACCTGGTGAAGGTGAGGAAGAATCACCTGGTGAAGGTGAGGGAGTATCACCTGGTGAGATGGGGGGAGAATCACCTGGTGAAGGTGAGGAAGTATCACCTGGTGAGATGGGGGGAGAATCACCTGGTGAAGGTGAGGAAGTAACACCTGGTGAGATGGGGGGAGAATCACCTGGTGAAGGTGAGGAAGAATCACCCAGTGAAGGTGAGGGGCGAATCACCCAGTGAAGGTGAGGGGAGAATCACCTGGTGCAGATGTTGGGAGAATCACCTGGTGAAGGTGAGGGGAGAATCACCTGGTGCAGATGTTGGGAGAATCACCTGGTGAGATGGGGGGAGAATCACCTGGTGGTGAGGGGAGCATCACCTGGTGAAGGTGAGGGGAGAATCACCTGGTGGTGAGGAAGAATCACCTGGTGATGATGGGTGGGGTTTCATCTGGTGAAAGTAGGGAGAATCACCTGGTGAAGGTGGGGCTCAGCTCATTATTTGGTAGACCTGAATGCCTCATCATTAAGTACACCTGAGCTTAAACCAGGGCTATGCCCTGGTTTAACTGTAAGAGTGAAAGGTGTGTCAGCCTGTGATTTCACAGAATGTTGTTCGGTCTGGTTGCTACAGACTGGAAATCCCGAAGAAATCAACTCTGTTAAATGTTATCAATTCTGTACTTGAATCCCACTCACATTTCCTTGGATGGATTTTCTGTATCAGCTAAACTTGTCTCAGCAGGAACATTGACTGGTGTCCAATGTGAGGAAAGTAACAGATTTGATTTACTGACACATTATATCCCAGATTGGAATACATGTCTGGGAACACAAACAGATGAAAGAGAAGTATAGTTTGTTTCATTATTAATTATTTTAAAATGAATAGTTTCTGAACTTTTCTTTTCAATAAACCAGGAGCAACATTTAAGCCCCAGAAAATGCAATCATCCTTCAAAGGCCCTAAACTGAAAGAGAAACGAATTCGGAGGACAACCATAATGGGACTTCCCCAACACATTCAGCAGGAACTCGGTTTGTGTACCCATTATTGGGGGCATTTTTAGATTGCATTTATGGGGTACTTTGTAAGTACAGTATAGTGGAAGTACCTTAGGCACATTTATATAGCTAGGGTGCCTAAGACTGTAGTAATTTTATGTATTGTACTGTACTGCTGCCACAAAAATGAACAAATTTCATGACGTGAGAGATGATAAACCTGATACTGATACGAGTCTCTATTGTGGACTGAGGATGGGAAAGGGACATGGTTGGGAAAAGGGAAAGAAGAGGGACTGGGAAGTACCAGAGAGATATTCTGTAATGATCAACAAATTGATTGTTTGGAATCAAGTGCTCTTGCCTGGTGTCTCAGAGCTGGGTGTGTCTGCACCTGAGACACCCCCTGCCCTGGCACTCCTTCTCTGCCACCTGTCCCACACCCCTCTCACAGTGCTCCATCCTCGCCATGCCTAACATCCTTTGTTCCTGCCAGGTTTACAAAGTGACTCTCCACTCCACATTGACTAATACAGTACTATGCAAAAGTCTTTGAACGTCCTAGCTATATATTGATTATTATATATATATATATATATATATATATATATATATGTGTGTGTGTGCCTATGTGCCTAAGACTTTTGCACAGTACTCTACTTAAATGTTCTTCCCGGGAATCCACAGTTCCTTTGGGAAGCAAAGTTTCAGTGGAGATTTTGGAAAAGGACACAACCCTGGCTGGTGAGCAGGCACTCCGAGGGTCCAAGCAGTGCTGGCAGTTGGTCTTTACCTCAGGAAACATTGCACTATTTAAGAGAAGTTTGGATAAGTACATGGATGGGAGGGCTCTGGTCCAAATGCAGGTTGAAGGAGCAAGGCAGAATAGCAGTGTGGCATGAAGTAGATGGGCCAAAATGCCAGTTATTTTAATGAGAAATTATGACCTAATGTGGTTAAATTGGATTGGATGGCTGCAGCAGTTGACACAGATGTGGTGGGCCGAATTTCACTTCTATTTGAGAATGACTAAAATATCAAAATCCATAGCAAGAGTTTTCATATTTTTCATTTCTGGTTCCAACACAGGGCTAGGAAAAGGGCCTCGTCCTTCAAAGGCTGATGGGACAGACCACACTGGCCCCACCTTGGTATCCAGGGGAGATGAAAACCATTGTTTCAATAATCTGTCCCATTCTCGAGTTAGGAGCTCCTTGCGATCTATAACTTTCTCTGATCCATCACGGCAAGATAATGAATCTAAAAGCACCTTAGGACTTCATTACCTGCACAACTGGACACCGATGGATTCTTCTGATAGACCAAAGTCACTAGCAGCTCCAAAGTCGTCCGTACCAAGTGAACTGCTTCAAAGTCCGGTCATGTCCATGTCACCTCAGGCAACCTATTTGTCCAAGATCATTCCCAATGCCATCCTGCCCCCCACGGTGGACGTGGTGATGATCAGCAATAGCCAGAATTGCCTGCGCAGGCTCAGTAACAGCAGTGTGCTGTATGCACCCTCTCCCGCCTGCTCCCGCTCCGTTTCCCTACAGAATTACGATGGCAGGGATTGTGCTTCCAGTGATGCATGGAGTAATTCCCAGTCTTCAGAAACCATTGTATCAAACAATTCCACTATTTCATCACAGGGAAACACCAGAACTGCATTAAATAATCATTCCACAGAAACAGATGGAGAGAAAGTGAGGGTCGATCATAACTTGACAGATACACCTCTGGATCACCGAGCAAGCACTAGCCGATGGGTTAGTGCGTGCACTGCTGAATCTGCTCTACCAGAGGCCGTAAGTCCCTCTGCTCAGCTTAACACTAGCTGTAAACCCACTGAGCTCCACAGCAATGGCTATGCTAACCAGTCGCTCTCTCCTGCGCACAGCACATTCAGCATCACTGATATCTCAGATACACAGAGCATCACCAGTGAACGGTCCATTACAAGAAGCCTGTCAGTCAGGAAAATGAAGAAGCCCCCCGCTCCTCCGAGGAGAATGCATTCCTTACAGCACGAGGAGGAGCAGGACCCAGAGCTGAGAGCAAGCGGCTCAAGGTTTGAATTGTCTGTTGAGTCCCCAGCAGGAGGAAACAATGAAAACCCTGTTCTCAGTCAGAGGTTGGTGCCCACCTACAATGAAACATCCAACGGGAAGTTTCTTCCTCCTCAGGATACAAGCTCAGCCAGTCAGTCTGAGCCCACAACGTCACCATCTAGTGGAAGTCCAGCACCAGTGAGAGTTCTTGTGCCTCCTCTATCTCCCACTGGAGAGTCCAGGCCAGGAGCACCTGGGAGGTCATCATCATTTTCTGCCCCAGCAAGGTCTGCCTCTACGTCTTCAGCCCCATCACCATCTTCTGTGTCAAAATATGCCCACCTGTTTATAATTCCCCCTCCTCCTTCCACTCCTGCTCCACCCCCTCCCAATGTAAAACCATTTAAAGTTCCAGCGGCTGTAACCTGCCGCTGGGCACTAGAGGCAATCCCACCCCCTCCACCAGGGCCTGCACCGTTGCCACCAACAAAACGGCCTTCCTTCCTCTTCAACATCCCTGCTTTTGGCTCTTTACACCCTAATTCTCCACAGGTTCCTGTGCCTGCCCACACCACCCCACTGGTCACTGCACCTGCCTGCACCACTCCATTGGTCACTGCATCTGCTCATACCACCACCTCATTGGCCATCATATCTACACCTACTACAAACCCATTGGTTACTTCATCTACATCTGCTGTGACAGCATTGGTCACCACATCGGCACCCACTGCGACCCCATTAGTCAGTGCATCTGAACTTACTTCAGCCCCATTGGCCACCACATCAGCATCCACTGTGACCCCATTGGTCAATGCTTCTGAACCCACTACAACCCCATTGGTCAATGCATCTGAAGCCACTACTACTCTATTGGTCACCACATCTGCACCCACTACAACCCCATTGGTCACTGTGTCTGAGCCCACTACAACCCCATTGGTCACCACATCTGTGCTCTCTACAACCCCATTGGCCACCACCTCTGCACCCTCTACAACCTCATTGGTCACTGCATCTGAACCCACGACAACCCCAATGATCACCACATCTGCACCTATTACAACCCCATTGGTCACCATACCATCACCCACTCTGACTCCATTGGTCACCACTTCTGAACCCACTGTGACCCCACTGGTCACCACATCTGGGGCTCCAATAGTCACTGGTTCACTAGCTCCAGGCTTGTTAGCCTCAGCCTCAGGACCCAGTGTAGCACCGAGCACATCTATCTCCACCTCTGTCTCCTCCTCCACCACTGAGCAGGTTCAGATCGGAGTCATTCCACTCCAGGTGAAGCAGTTGTCTCCTCCACCTTCACCCCCTCCTTCCCACAATCCGCCTCCACCACCAATGAAAACAGATACTGAACAACCATCAGTTCCATCCTCCTCAACCAAACTGGAACATCCACCTGTGGACTGGCCGCCCCCCCCACCCCCTCTGCCTCTGGGGGAAATGCTGCCAGTTACTGAGGGAGCTGCTGCTGAGTTCCTGTTCCCCCCACCACCCCCCTCTCTGCTGGAGGACGCAGCAGAAGGAAACAGATCTCCTGAAGATGTATTTGCTTCGCTCCCACCCTCAGCCCCTATGGGGCTTTCACCACCCCCTCCTCCCCTGTTGCCTTCAGGGACCACCACTTCATCGCCAAAGCCCCTCACACTAACTCCATCTTCAGCCACCAAGCAACTTCAGCCAAAGACTCAAGCTGTAGAGGGAGCCGCTTCCGGCTTCCCAAAAACTGGTCTGCCACCAAGTGCACCCAGTCAGGACTTGGCTAAGGGACAGGACATTTCACCCTCATCACAAGCAGGTCCTGATGAACAAACTAGTGCTCCCATTGTCACCCCCTCATTGCTACAGATGGTTCGATTGCGCTCAGTACAGATGAATGCCTCTGCTGTGGGAATGCCAGATAGCAAACCCCAAATGAACCGGAGCCAAAATGATGCAAAGCAGCCAAACAAAAGTAACATGACTCCCCCCAGTAAACCTGCTCGCAAGTCCTTGTCCCAGCGACTATCATCTTCATCTGACTCGGAGCCTGCACTGAACGCCAGCGTTCCTCTCCCTTTGAAGACCCCGCCCCACAGTAACACAGGAGCAGCAGCTCAGGGACATGCCCTGGTAAAACCAGGAGACAACGAGACTCCACTCAAATCTCCGGCTTCCACCGCCAGCTTCATCTTTTCAAAGAATGTCAGTCCCAAGAAACTGGTGTTCGAAACCCCTCGATCACCGGAGGCAGAGGCCCAGGCCAAGAGGAACTTTATGGCTGAGCTGGCCTCGGTGTCTGGACGAATAGCCTCAAAGACTGAGTCCAGGAGTTCATCAGGCCCAACAGCTAAAGCAGTCCCAGAGGAACAGAAGAGAGCTGGCAGAGTCCCACCACCCGTGGCTAGGAAACCTTCATTCCTGTCAGGTTCTCAGAGACTGCCCTCCACATCAACCAAAGTGACAGATGCACCGGAAGCGTCACAGACTCTTCAAGTAACCAGTGATATCCAAGAGGAGAAAGGTAATTGTCAGTATAAAGGGTGTAGATGAGACCATAAGACCACATGACTTAGCAGCAGAATTAGGCTATTTGACCCATCAAGTTTGCTCCATCATTCCTTCATGGCTCTGAACTCCATTTAGAAGAGCAACTTTATTTACACATCAGGCACCCTACGCATGTTAATGCCAGGATTCAGTCTGAGGCTGATGGTTCATAACTTAAGGAAAAGACCGCGCTCATCTCTTGCTTCCTAAGTATTTGGGAATTGGCTTCTCTGTTTGCCATTCAAATACTGTTCATTTCTCCCTCTCTTTCCCTGCCCAAACCCAGGTAGAGACACAGACAAATGTTTTTCATGGTTTTTCTGCAGTGGATGTTTCAAATTGATCAAGAATGCTTTTCTTTTTGTTTCGTATACACTCAATGGCTATTGTATTAGCTACACCTGCTCACCTCACTCATTAATACAAATATCAAATCAACCAATTATGTGGCAACAACTCAATGCATCAAAGCATGCAGACCTGGTCAAGAGATTCAGTTGTTGTTCAAACCAAACATCAGAATGGGGAAGAAATGTGATCTAAGTGACTTTGACTGTGGAATGATTGTTGGTACTAGATAGGGTGGTTTGAGTATCTCAGAAACTGCTGATTTCCTGGGATTTTCATACATAACTGTCTCTTAGAGTTTACAGAGAATGGTGTGGAAAACAAAAAAACATCCAGAGAGTAGCAGTTCTGTGAGTGAAAATGCCCTGTTAATGAGAGAGGTCAAAGGAAATGGCCAGACTGATTCAAGCTGACAGGAAGGCAACAGTAACTCACATAACCACACATTACAACAGAGGTGTGCATTAGAGCACCTCTGAATGTACAACACATCAAACCTTGAAGTGGATGGGCGACAGCAGCAGAAGACCATGAACATACACTCAGTTGTCACCTTATTAGGTACAGAAGCCCCTGCGTGTATTTGTTTCATGTACGATTTACCAGAATGTTGCCTGGACTTGGGCAAATGAGTTACAAGGAAATTTTTGTATTGAATAGAATATTAAATTAAATATTGAATTGAATCGAATATTCCCTGGAATGTAGGAGATTGGTGGTCGACTTGACAGAGATATTCAGTATAACATCATGAGGGGCATGGACCGTAAGACATTGAAGCAGATTGAGGCCACTCAGCCCATAGACTGGCTGAAAGCACATTGCATTTTTCCCCAGGAAGAGGATGCTTAAAAACAATAGAGCATAGGTATAAGATCAGAGGTGAGAGATTTAAAAGACAATAAAAGGCGTAGATTGAGTCGGCAGCCTGAGACTTTTTCTCAAGGTGGAAATGGCTAATATGAGGGGGGATAATTTTGAAGTGATTGGAGGAAAGTATAGGTGGGATGTCAGGATGTCAGAGGTTTTTTTTATACAGAGAGTGGTAGGTGATGGTAGAGGCAAATAGGGGCATTTAACAGATAGGTACAATGATGAATGAAAAATGGAGGGATATGCAGGGGGAAGTGTTAGATCGATGTTGGAGAAGGTTAAAGGGCCTGTACTGTACTCTTTGGTATTTTAATGATGCTACATAAAAATAATCGAAACCAGGTTTAGGTAAAGTTTGCCTGAATGGGCAGGTGACTTAGGTTTGCTGTAATGGTGAGTGACTGGTCATTGTAGGATTGTGTGGAACACTGTCATTTAAAGATTATTTTTCCTCTACTTAGGTGAGGTGAAGACTGGCAATGGAGAGGTGTCACTGTGTAAGGGTGACTGAAGGACACATCAATCCTCAGGATATCACAGAAGACACCTTCCCTGGAATACCTGGCCTTAAATCCAAAGAAACATTTCTCAGAAAAGTTTTATTGCTAAAAGATTATAGCCTTTTTATGCAAAAAATGCCATGTTTGCTGCACCTTTGACTTTATACTGTAGCTATGCATTCTCTGAGTAGTGACTGCTGGGGTTACAGTTCAGCAGATGAAAGACTTTTCCTGGGGGAGCCACCGCCCCTTTGTTCTGCACTCTGCAGTTCTCTGCCCCTTTGTGGCTGTGTGTGGTATGGCTTAGACTGCCGGCTGATGCACAGACCGGTTGGTCTGAGACCTTAAGGACATTATATCTTGCCTAAAAAAAATCAAAAGTTTTTAAAAAATCAGTAGGAAGCACACTTTTATCAAGTGGGGGGTTTGGGATTGATTTTTGTCTGAATCAACAGCTGCTCATGATTTAGAAACCTATTGCCTTTATTAACTTTTACTAATAACTTAAAATGGAAAGTAAGACGTCCTGTCACATTGACAGTTCTCCCATGGTTCAGATCAAGTAGTCAGGTGCTGTAATGAGCCAATGTTTGACCACAAGCCTACTATACAATCTGACCCTCATCCAATAAGATGTTTAAAGATACGGGGCTGTCACAAACTGCTGGTCCTTTCCACTGGCAGCTCCTCCACTCTGCCATTGTGCCTTCAGCTGAAGATGGTGGTATGTCTCCCACCTATGTTGCAGTATTGCAGGATTGGATGATCTGGGCACTGGAATGGTGAACGGATGAGCAAGCTGCTATGCCTGATGCTAGTGAGAGCTTTAAGCTGGCAGTTTTAACAGACCTAATGATTTAGGTTTGGTCTGCTTAAGGACTGGCCTGCATGTCTTCAGACAATTCGCAAACTAGTGACTTAACGGTGTTCAATGGATTGTAGCAAGTTGGTTTGATTCTTGAGATCAGTGTTTCAAAATGAACAGTGGGAAAGAGCTGAAGCGTTTGATTACTAAGTGAGCACAAAGTTTGTAGGGAACAGCTAAGTGAGGGGCTCAGTTTTGCTGTTTATAATCTGCAGAATTCCAGCCATAAATTGACTAATTCTCGACTTTTTTACAAACTGGTGGATGGTATGTTCACCTGACACACATAACTTAATGTGAATGCTTATCTCATTTAATAGATGGTTGGAAGATGAGGCTTATACAGTTTTTTCATCCTTCACTGAATTTTCTACTTTAATTGGAGTCGGTTGGGACCAATGATGTGCAAACTTTATTTCACCAGTGTCCTGGTTGAACTGGAGAAGGAACGGTATGGAAATTGTTCCTGCTGCTATCTGGAGCTTTCTGAAAACACTCCAAAAAACTGGACCAAACATTCACTACTGATCTTTATATTCTGTTAGCAAATGACTTATGTCTTCCTGAAATACAAATACTTTGCACAGTTAGAATTGCAACTGCTTTTGCCTTGATTGTAGACAGGCAGTGAAGATTAGACAGCATTACTGATGCGACACATCTTAGAAAGGTCCTCTCCAAAATGGACCAGCTTTTCCTGAACTTCATAGATTCCAAAGAGAACACACATGAAGCCTCATGTGCGCTCAGTCCTCAACTGTTTCCTCTTTACAAACAGGTGGGAACAGAAGGTAATTTCCTTTTGCTTTAGGTCTCCTCCTTTGAATCTTACAGTCATAGAGCACCATTCTACATTAAATGCCCTTTGACCCACCTAGTCTATGCCAACCTGTTTTTCTTCCTAGTACCATTGTCCTGCACCTGAATCATAGCCCTCCATACCCCTCCCAGCCCGTGTACCTATCCAAATTTCTCTTAAATGTTGAAATCGAACCCACATCCACCACTTTTGCAGGCAGCTTGTTGCATATTCTCACCTCCCTCAGAGTGAGGAAGTTCCCCTTAAACACTTCACCTGTCACTCTTAACCTGTGACCTCTAGTTCTATCAAGAATCACTCAACCTCAGTTTACCCTATCTATGCTGTATCTTTGAACTTTTCCCTTTGTATCTCCTCCCAGGTACCTATCACTTTCTGTGAATGTGCAGTGGGGTAACTAAGAACTCAGCCAGACCCTGTCTTGAATGAAGCCCTGAGTTATTGTCAAGACTTTCTGATTGAATTGAATTACATGATGATTATCAGCTAAATGTCTAGAAATAGGGACAGAGAAAGTTAAACTATGAACATAATCCTGGAACCCTGACCATCGAGCTTGTAGTAAGTAGTTCTGAAGCACACCCACTAGCTTTCTGTTTAATATTGGAGGAGCTTCAGTATGAGCGTAACCTGAGTGATTGGACTTCAGGAGAACTTGTTCAGAAGTATAATCTAAATCTTTGTATTCCATTGTGTTAATGCACAAGTCAAAGTGCTGCTGCTCTCTGTTCATCTTGAACGTTACTGTGCAATGTACAGTTGTGCTTCGCCTTTACTATCAAAATGTTCATATCAAAATATTCAGTGGAAGAATGAAACAAGAAATGCATGGATTTTTAATACACACCACAACCAGAGTTTGCTCACTGCCAAATTTCATACAGGTACATAATCAATATTCTGTGTAGTAGAACTTGTTACAACTTTTCAGTTTGATTTAGCTTTTGAGCAATCTATAAGTGGGTATGGTTTATCTCTGGGGAACTTATAATTTTAGCAGAGCTTAACCTTCATTAAATAATGGGCATGCATCTTTGTAAATTGATTTTCTTGCTAAGCTAAAATGGGAATTATTTTTTCTTCAGGCACATTAAATTTTATTTCAAGTGCTGAGAAAGTGTCAAAGAAATTAACTTTGATTATTGACCCTTACAGGGTCCTTGAACAGAATAGAAGTACCAACAAGTTCTGAAAATTCTTTAAATAATGCACTTAAAAGAGTGTTAATATTTGGCTATTATAAATTAATATTTAAGTAAAACTTTTGTTTTCTTCAGTTGAAAGGCCTATTTATGTGGGGGATGTGGACAAGGTTAGATCAGCAGATGGCAAACGATTACAGGCTAGTATTTCCAAACTGTTTACAGGCCAAAGGGTCGATGTGATTTGGCTGGGGATTGGGTAGGGTGGGCAGTGCAGGGGCTGTGGGTGGGGTGGGATGAATTTAATCCACATGGCTATGTCTTATATTTGACACATAATCCCCAATCTCTCAGGGTGCTCTTAAAAGCTCAAGGCAGTTTCCCAACCTGAAATCAATACTGCATTGAACAATTTTTCATGCTCTCTGTGGACCAGTAGTTGTTTATGCAAGAACTCTGCCTTTTAATGGATATCTTTCAAGAGCTGTGCCTTGTCTACTCCATTCCTGACACAACACTACAGTCAGAAAGGGCAGGATTCAGGGTTGTGAACAGTTCAACCCTTCCCCATACTCATGACTATGGGATGTCCCAAAGAAAGATCTCAATATTCAGGATTACAATTGCTATATACTGATGGGGTTTCCCTGTTTCCTACTGTAACCAGTATTATTGGAAAAGTTCCATAGGATGATGTTATATCTATTGAGAATCATTAGATATTTTGTTCCACACTCTGCACTATTCTGATGGTTGCAATTTGGTTTAAACTTCCCAAAAGGAATGAGGGAGTTGTTACTTTTCACACCAAAGAGACTGGGCCTCATGATTCTCCTGACATTGCTGTGAGCTCCATCTGTTTGCCTCTTCAGGGCCATTAGGTGGTAATGCCATTCATGAGGGGCAAACCAGAGACATTGTGTTCATTGTCAGAGGTTCCTTTGAATGCCATAATCACTGGGATGCTCACGTTCCCCCGAATGTGTAAACTGGAATTTCCCATCAATGGAATTACTTGCCCATGAATTTGAATGTTTTTACAATTATCCCTGTCATTACCCAGCAGTAAGCAAAAATAAACAGAGAAAGTTCTTCCAGTTTGTTCTGATGGATATGCTGGCCAGCTCCCTCATTCCGCTGTCTGCACTGCCGATGGTCTGGGTCCTAACTGCAGTATGAACGCAAAGGAATGAGCATTTTCTGCACATTGTATATTTAATATTGCATTGTAGATCCAGCCTAGCTGGGAATTAAAGTGGGCTGTGGCCTTAAACTTAATCACTTAAGGGTATAAACTGATTTTCAAATATTTTTAGGAAATTTCACTTGTGCAATGACGTAATATATATATATATATTTCTGTACTGATAATAAATTAGCAAATGAATTTCCAACCTGTGTCACTTTAATGCGTCTGCACTGAAGAACTGAATGTGAGATAAACCCGTTGTCTGCACGTACTTATCCTGTGAATAAATAACAGGAAGTTCAAAAAATCACAGATGTCCAATCAGTCCTGGACTCACATCCACTGATATCTTTAATAAGTTAGAACTAACTACTCCACTAAGCCTATGCACTTCTAAATATTCTCTGAACTTTTGCAGATAGAGAATTGAAGTTGCATTTCCCTGCAGACTGGGAGCCTTAGAACCACAAGGAGAAAGATGTTGTATTATGAAAAAGGATGTCTCTGTAGTGCTTGATGTATGGAACTTGGGTTTGGTGATTAGTTAAGGAAGGGAGTCAGTCCTGGTGCTAAAGGGCCAGTTCATCAGAACCCTTCAGACCCCAGTCTAGACTGTAGACTCTGGATTCACACCTGGAGAAGGACCAGTTGGATGAACCTTGCCTAGACAGAACCATATCATGGAACGCAGAACACAGAGCAGTTCACCATAGTTACGGATACTTCAGTGCTGACCTTGTAGCCCACTGCACAACCAATCTAACTCCTACACAGCCCATAGTTCTCCATTTTCTTTAATCCGTGTGCCTATCTCCTAAATGTCCCAAATGTATCTGCCTCTACCACCACTCCTGGCAGTGTGTTCCACACAACCACAACTCTTTGTGTAAAATAAAACAAACTTTGACATCCCTCCATAAAAGAATGTCCTCTGGTATCGCTGCCCCAGATGATTGTCCACTCTATCTACCCAACCATTTCTTGCTGATCGCTCACCACCCAGCTAGTCCCAGTTTCCTGCACTTGGCTCATCTTTCTCCATGTACTTATCCAAGTGATACTAGTGTACCAGGCAAAACCACTTCCTCTAGCACCTCATCACTTCTACTCACCTCCCTCTGTGAGAAAAAACTACTTGTGTCTTTCTCAACTCACCCTAAGCCTACCCTGGCTTGTCTTTGCTACTCAAAATAATAAATGGAATAATGTTAACCACCTCCCGATCTTCAGGAACATCGTCAATGGCCAATGATGAAGCAAGTATCTCCACAGAGACTTCCTCAATTTCTAACATCCCCTGAAGTCCAAGGATGCATTTGGTCAGGCCCTGGAGATTGATCTAACTTAATACCATGCAAGGCTGCAAATACTTCCTTCCCAGATAAATAGAACAGAACTTTATTGTCATTCCTCAAGACAATAAGATTGTGGTGCTACTCCAGACTGTGCAAAGCAGATAGTTACAATGCATGTGGTATGGCTTAATCAAAAAAAAAATCCCATATTTACATGAACAAGTGTCCATAGTCCATGCCACTCAAAGGTCATTGGCAAGCTGGGCTGTTGGATTATTCAGCTGCCCAACAGCCCTTGGGAAGAAGCTGTTTTTCAGTCTCACTGTCTTGGCTAAGATGTTTCTGTGTCTCCTACAAGATGGCAGGAGATTGGACAGACCGTGCCTGGGAAGGGATGGGTTTTTAATAATGCTACAAGCAGCCGTAAGCATCGAGAGTTTGTCCCTAGGGACAGTAGTTGAGTCCCAGTGTTGAACTCAGTAAACCCAGAGGAAAAACCTTAAAAGCCCCTCCCATCTCCTGTGGCACGAGATGTAGTCAATCCTGCTGATCTTTCTGGGTGGTTCTCTCCATAAATACCATATAACCATATAACAATCACAGCACGGAAACAGGCCATCTTGGCCCTCCTAGTCCGTGCCGAACCCTTAATCTCACCTAGTCCCACCTACCCGCACTCAGCCCATAACCCTCCGCTCCTTTCCTGTCCATATACCTATCCAATTTTACCTTAAATGACACAACTGAACTGGCCTCTACTACTTCTACAGGAAGCTCATTCCACACAGCTATCACTCTCTGAGTAAAGAAATACCCCCTCGTGTTTCCCTTAAACTTCTGCCCCCTAACTCTCAAATCATGTCCTCTAGTTTGAATCTCCCCTACTCTCAATGGAAACAGCCTGTTCACGTCAACTCTATCTATCCCTCTCAAAATTTTAAGTACCTCGATCAAATCCCCCCTCAACCTTCTATGCTCCAATGAATAGAAACCTAACTTGTTCAACCTTTCTTTGTAACTTAATTGCTGAAACCCAGGTAACATCCTAGTAAATCGTCTCTGCACTCTCTCTAATTTATTGATATCTTTCCTATAATTCGGTGACCAGAACTGCACACAATATTCCAAATTTGGCCTTACCAATGCCTTGTACAACTTTAGCATTACATCCCAACTTCTGTACTCAATGCTTTGATTTATAAAGGCCAGCATTCCAAAAGCCCTCTTCACCACCCTATCTACATGAGACTCCACTTTCAGGGAACTATGCACAGTTATTCCTAGATCTCTCTGTTCCTCTGCATTCCTCAATGCCCTACCATTTACTCTGCATGTTCTATTTGGATTATTCCTGCCAAAATGTAGAACCTCACACTTCTCAGCATTAAACTCCATCTGCCAACGTTCAGCCCATTCTTCTAACCGGCATAAATCTCCCTGCAAGCTTTGAAAATCCACCTCATTATCCACAACACCTCCTACCTTAGTATCATTGGCATACTTACTAATTCAATTTACCACCCCATCATCCAGATCATTTATGTATATTACAAACAACATTGGGCCCAAAACAGATCCCTGAGGCACCCCGCTAGTCACCGGCCTCCATCCCGATAAACAATTATCCACCACTACTCTCTGGCATCTCCCATCTAGCCACTGTTGAATACCCCTAATCATTTGGTATATCTTGATTAAATTTCCTTTCAGTCTTCTATGCTCTAGGGAGTAAGTCAGGCAGCATCCTAGTAAACCTCTTTCTGCACCCTCTCCAAAGTCTTGCCATTCTTCCTATAGTGCAGGGAGGCAGGGCAGGCAGCCAAAGTGAGTCAGGGAGAACTTTGGCTCTAATAGCCATAATTATATTATTTTTAAGATCATGATGGAAGAGAATAGCAAAGGTCCAGTGGTTGGGCCCAAACTGGAGCAGGCCTCATTTTGGGGGAATTAGACAGACTAGCAGAGGTCATTAGGGGAGCAACAGGAATGAATGACAAGATGGAGGATATTGAGTGTCCAGGAGCAGCAAGTCCCCGTTAAGGTGAAGTGTAAACCTGACAAGTTTGGAGAACCCTGGCTAACGAGGGATATTCAGGCTCTGACCAGGAAGATAGAAGGAAGGATACATTGGGTTTGGGAGCTTGCGGTGGAGTGAGTCCCTTGATGACTATAAAGAGATTATGAATACAAAATCTCTTGTGAGATTTTTAATAAGAATTAAAAATCTTTCAGTAAGTTTGAAAATTTACAAGGATTTTGCCAGCACTTGAAGACCTGAGTTATAGAGAAGGACTGAATAGTTTAGGACTTCATTCCCTGGAGCATAGGAGACTGAGGGGAAATTTAATAGAGGTATACAAAATGACCAGGGCTACAGATAGGGTAAGTGCAAGCAGGCTTTTTCCACTGAGGCTGGGTGGGATTGGAACCCGAGGTCATCTCCACCCCACCACCCACCCTCCGGAATCAGACCTTCTATATAACGACACAGGAAACTTTGCTGGACACATTTTACAAATTCCAGCCCATCCAGGCTGTTCACACTCTGGCTGGCCCAAGCCCTGGCAAGGTGTCAGATACTGAAAGGAATGCCCCTAGTCTTGTAGAAGTTATGCTCAGGGTCCAGGCTAATATTTAACCCTCAATCTACATGGTGAATTTAGATTATACCTACACTAACATATTTATCTGATAACCGGTCATTTGCAGGTTAGCTGTTACCTGGCAACGGTAGTTATACTTAACATGCATTCTGTAGGTTTGATTCCTTCCAAGGCTACAAAAGGTGCCACACACATTATGTTTTAATTCACCCCCATATACATTATTGATCTGTTTGAACCCAGCATTGGTACAGTAGTGCACCATCAGTCATTTTAAGTCTAAAACTTGCAGATTTACCATTGGTTAGAAAACACAGTTAATTTAAATAAGTAGAAATTTCCTTTGAACTCATATGTTCTTCAATGTGCTGTTGACACTCCCATTTGACAAATCACAGATGGGTGATATTTGTGTTGTGAATTACAGCACCAGATGTTTCAGAATGGTTACACTGTTGGCACATCAACCAGTCTCCACCATGTCAGGTCCAGGATGCAGAGCTCTGCTGATTGGTCAGTGTTGTATGTAGCGCCTTCTCTGGTGATAAAGCAAAGGACTCATTTACTACCTCGACATTCAACAGATCTCAGGCTTTGTCCTAATGAGCCCCACTCCTCTGTTCTCTGCCTCTCCAGGTGGCCATACAATCCCTAGGTTCACATTTCCACTGGCAGATTATGTTACAATGTAACTCTCTCTGCATCTTTATTTTCCCCTCTGATTTAAAGTTCAAAGCTCAAGGTACTTTTATTATCAAAGTATGTATACATTATACACCCTTGAGATTCATCTCCTTACAGGCAGCCACAAAACAAACACATCCAAAGAACCCATTAAAAAATACTATCAAAGGCCCAATTTCCAAAGAGAAAAAAAAACAAATTCTGCAAAAAATAAAAGTAAGCAAATAGCAATATTGAGTCCATAGACACGAAGCCTGGAGCAGCTGGAGCAGGCCACAGCTTGACCCTCAGTTCAGTGCAGAGCCCTCAAACACAGAATCTAGAGCAGGCCACAGCCTGAGCCTCAGTTCAGTGCAGAGCCCTCAGGCATGGAACCCGGAGCAGGCCACAGTCCGATTCTCAGTTCAATATAGAACAGAGTAAATATTGTGGAGCAGCGAGCAGAACTGGCCCAACCTTGCTTCTTGTCCCAACACTCTGCTTTTTGAATCCATCTAGCCTGCCGCTTAAATCCTCCAGACATCGGGTCATTCCTTGCAGTAGGGCCTGGGCCTTGCATCGATATGCTCTGGGGCCTGGACTCTGCCGCCACATTTCAGCCCATACCTGACCTTTCCAAATAGTCCCAGCACTTAGATCGATCCAGCCTCTCTCACAATGCTATGGATGGGCTTTGAATCTGCTTTTCATCTGCTCCGACTTTGGTCGGCTCTACTCGCCCTGACTTTGCCTCGAACATGCCTTGACCTTGCCTCGCACCTGTATGCTTTGACCTTTGACCTTCCCATCTCCTGCTCGCTTTGACCCTTGTCCTTGTCTCACACCTGCTTGCTTTGAACCTTGACCCAACCTCACCTTTGCTCAGCTCTCCATTGTTTGCAGTGATTGTTTACCATTAATTTTACAAGAAAAGTTGTTATTAATAAAGTAATTAGTTGTACTCTGTTTTGTTCGCCACCAGTAACTAATTGCTGGGCTTCACCAGTGGCATCTTCAACCAGAAGTTTAGTCATCAGCCTGGTCTCACTGCCTCTACAGCCTGCGATAACCAGCTGTTTTTTTGCTGTCCCACCATCTCTGTATCACCACAAAGATGCAGAGTTGTTTGACCTTCCTTTGGCCCTCATGAGAACTTGCCTCATCTCTACCCAAAATATCTATTGTTCAACCATAATTTTCTCCGTCAATTCTTCAATCAAATTTACTAGGAAGGAATACACTTTCATCTCACTGAAACTGGTCAGCATCTTGTTAGTTATTTTTACTTTGGATCTACAGAGATCCTAGGTCCTATGGTATAGCGTCAATATCTCCTTCCTTGCTGGGCAGTGATACGCTGTTCTAGAGGATTATTCAGCAGCTCTTCATCATCCTCACCCTTAACTCAGTGCATAACCATATTTCTCTGGAGCAGCCCCGGTACCTTAACATAGAAATATGGTGGGCCCATCTCTGGGTAAAAGAGTTAGAGGTTGTTCAGCACTGCAGATGCTCATTCCCTCAATGCCCAGTTTCTGGAAGTGGGGGAAGTTTCAAAAAGGGGGAAGTTTTGGAAGGGGAAAAGTTTCAGAAGGGGGGAAAGTTATGAAAAGGGCAAGTTTCTGGAAGGGGTAAGTTTCCAGAAAGGGGAAGTTTTGGTTGATATGGTCACATCAGACAGATGGAAATCGTTATTTATTTAGATGTATAGAGTAGAACAGGTCCTTCTGGCCCAACGAGCTGCACCACCCAGCAATTCCCAGATTTGACCCTCGGACAGTTTACAGTGACCAATTAACCTACTAACCGGTACATCTTTGGAATGTGGGAGGGAACTGGAGTGCCTCGTGGAAATCCATACACTTGTGGGAAGGAATGTACAAACTTACTTACAGAGGAGACAGGAATTGAACTCCGAACTCTGAGGCCCTGTGCTAACCCCTACACTACCTCTGTCATGTATCAGAGACATTGCTTATATTGGTAGAAAAGTTATTGGTAGAAAAGTCACATTAACTACATTTGTTTTCTCAACAAGGTTAGAAATCTCATTTGTGAAGGGGATATCAGTACTAAACAAGTAATTAGGAATTTAATTTTCCAAACCAGCATTGTTAAAGCATGAAACTCAGTCTTATCTCTCTGCCCCCACAACCCCCACCCCGCCCCATTATTTATCTGGGGAGAAGGTGGGAGGAGTGGAATATTTAATTTTCTATTATTGCAAGAATGCTTATTCACTGCCCCCTCTTGTAAAGTCAGGGCCCTCTGTAACATAGAGTAATAGTGACTACATATTGGCCTCAGCATCACCCTCAACCCTCATACTGACAGAGTGGTGAAGAAGGAAGTGGTATGTGGTAATGGAAAGGCAAGCTCTTAATAAAGCTGTGGTGCTCATAATATAGTGGGGGATCTCCTACTGGTACAAAGCCAGTGCACTGGAGAGACACCCACATCTCAAAAATAGGAAAGAACAGGGTTTTCTCAATGGAATAGTTTTCTCAGTGGGGTACACCTCATCTCAAGTTATGATCAGCTACTAATCTGAGCACTCTTTATCCTTCCAACCTTAACTAAGCAGATACATAGGACATTGAACATAGAACTTAAAATGTGCAGCACAAGTCCTTCAGCCCACAATGTCGTGCTGACCTTTTAATCTACTTTACCATCAATTTAACTCTTCCCTTTCATATAGTTTCCATTTCTCTTTTATCCATGTGACTATCAAAGAGTCTCTTAAATGTTCCAAATGTAATTCTAAAGCTTTCATACCCTTCCTAAAATGAGGCGAGTAGAACTGAACGCAATACTTATGTGTGGTCTAGCCAGAGTTTAATAGAGCTGCAACATTATTGTGAGGCTCTTGAAAGATAATATCTTTATGATTAGTCAGAGGTTTTAGAAGTCAAGAGACAACCACTGAATTTGGATAAATAGGAAGAGATTTAAATGGAATATAAAGATACTAAGCAAAAAATCAAACAACGCAGGGTAAGATGTTAATATCCCTTGTGCCTATGGGGTTGTGAGACTGCCTTGACATTGGGAGTGGCACAGGGTTAACATATAGGGGTTTTCAAGTGAGCACCCTCCTTCCTCGATGTTTCATCGATTAGCCCACTACTTCTCTGGAGGGCTCGACAATGACTTCTGGTGTCCTGGAGTCAGCCCACCCCCCCCCCCCCCCCCACTTCCCATTGTGTCTTTCCACTCTCTTGATTCTCTCTTGGAGCCCAGGAGAGTGTGCCTGTAGAATTAGGTAGTAATCCCTGGTGCCCATGTGCTAGTCAGGGCAGGAATAGGATGAAAGTACAGATGAATGAGTGGCTGAGGAAATGGTGTGGGGGGTGGGCAGAGTTACAGTTTCTTGGACCATTGGAACCTTTTCTGGGGCAGGGGTGACCTGTACAAGAGGGATGGATTGCACCTAAGCTGGAGGGCAACCAATAACCTGGCCAGGAGGTTGGCTAGAGCTCCTTGGGAGGGTCTAAACTTGTTTGGCAGGGGAATTGGGAACAGAGCACCAGGTCAGAAAGTGGAGCAATGGAGAGGAAGGTAGATGTATGGCCAGTAAAAACAGGCAGGAGCAAAGTAATAGATCTGATGGGATGGATAGATTTACAGTAAGTGAGTGTGTTTTAATACTAGGAGTATTATGATGAACTTAGAACATAGACCTACGATGGAACTATGATTTTGTGGCCATTACAGAGACTTGATTGAGAGAGGGTCAGGAATGGGTCCTTAATGTTCCAGGGTTTTGATGTTTTAGAAATGACAGAAAGAGGTAAAAGAGGTAGGGGAGTTGCAATACTGATCAGGGACAAATATCACAGTTGCACCCAGAGGGACATAATGGAGGACTCATTAACTGAGACGATATGGGTGGAACTCAGAAACAGGAAGGATGCAGTCTTTGATGGGATTGTAGTACAGACCCCCCCATCCCCCATCAGCCACTAGGACATTCAGGAACAGATACGCAGGCAGAGTAAGGAAATGTGTAAAAGAATAGTGTTGATGTCATGGGGAAATTCAACTTCACTGATATAAACTGGGATCTTCTTAATTCAAGAGGTTTAGATGGTACAGAATTTGTTATAAGGGTTTCTTAAATCAATGTGTAGATGGTCCCATAAGACTGCACTGCATCTGGTGTTGAGCAACAGTCCATAAGACCACAAGATATAGGAGCAGAATTGGGCCATTTGGCTCATCGGGTCTGCTCCACCATTTGATCATGGCTGATCCATTTTCCTCTCAGCTCTAATCCCTTGCCTTCTCTCTGCATCCCTTCATGCCCTGATGAATCAAGAATCTATCAACGTCTGCCTTAACTGCACCCAATGATCTGACCTCCACATCTGCCTGTGGAAATGAATTCCACAGATTCACCTCTAAAGAAATTCCTACTTATCTCTGTTCTAAATAGACGTCCCTGTATTTTGAGTTTGCGCCCTTGAGCCCTTGACTCCTCCATCATAGGAAACATTCTCTCCACATCCACTTTGTCTAGGTCTTACAACATTTAATGGGTTTCAATGAGGTCACTCCACATTCTTCTAAATCCCAGCAAGGACAGACCTAGAGCCATGAAATGCTCCTCATGTGATAAGCCTTTCATTTCTGGAATCATTTTAATGAAACTCATTTCAATCCTCTCTAAGGCCCAAAACTGTTTGAAATGAGTACTCCTGCTTGAGTACTGTTGGGGGGGGTGGGGGGAAAGGGCCTACCTGGGGGAAGCAACAGTGGCCGTGCCTCTGGCACAGATTCTGGCCCTGTGGCTCAGAAGGGTAGGGAAAGGAAGAGGAAGGCAGTAGTGATAGGGGACTCTGTAGTCAGGGGTTCAGACAGGTGATTCTGTGGACGCAGGAAAGAAACTCAGATGCCTCCCAGGTACCAGGGTCCGGGATGTTTCTGATCGTGTCCAAGATATCCTGCAGTGGGTGGGAGAACAGCCAGAGGTCGTGATACATATTGGTACCAATGACATAGGTAGGAAAAGGGAAGAGGTCCTGAAAGAAGACAACAGGGAGTTAGGAAGGAAATTGAAAAGCAGGACCTCAAAGGTAGTAATCTCAGGATTACTGTCTGTACCATGCGACAGTGAGAATAGGAATAGAATGAGGTGGAGGATAAATGTGTGGCTGAGGGATTGGAGCAGGGGACAGAGATTCAGATTTCTGGATCATTGTGACCTCTTTTGGGACAGGTGTGATCTGTACAAGCAGTATGGGTTGCACTTGAATCCGAGGGGGACCAATATTCTGGCAGGGAGGTTTGCTTAGGACATTGGGGAGAGTTTAAACTAGAATTGCTGGGGCATGGGAACCAAACTGAAGAGACGGAGGAAGAGGCAGTTAGCTCACAAATAATGAATGCTTGGAGACAGTGTGAGAGGGAGGATAGGCAGGTGATAGAGAAGGGATGTGCTCAGACCAATGGCTTAAGATGTGTCAATTTAAATGCATCATGAACAAAGCGGATGAGCTTAGAGCGTGGATCAGTACTTGGAGCTATGATGTGGGCATTACAGAAACTTGGATGGCTCAGGGGGAGGAATGATTACTTAGAGTGCCAGGCTTTAGATGTTTCAGAAAGGACAGGGAGGAAGGCAAATGAGGTGGGGACGTGGCTCTGCTGATCAGAGATAGTGACAAGGCTGCAGAAAGGAGGAAGTCATGGAGGGATTGTCAACTGAGTCTCTGTGGGTGGAAGTTAGGAACAGGAAGGAGTTAATTTCTAGGTGTTTTTTATAGGACACCCAATAGTAACAGGGACATCGAGGAGCAGATAGGTAGACTGATTCTGGAAAAATGTAATAACAGGGTTGTTATAGTGAGAGATTTTAATTTTCCAAATATTAATTGGCATCTCCTTCGAGCAAGGGGTTTAGATGGGATGGGGTTTGTTAGGTGTGTTCAGGAAGGTTTCCTGATACAATATATAGATAAGCCTACAAGAAAAGAGACTGTACTTGATGTGGTAATGGGAAATGAACCTGGTCAGGTGTCAGGTCTCTCAGAGAATTTTGGAGATAGTGATCACAGTTCTATCTCCTTTACCATAGCATTGGATAGCGATAGGAACAGACAAGTTAGGAAAGCGTTTAATTGGAGTAAGGGGAAATATGAGGCTATCAGGCAGGAACTTGGAAGCATAAATTGTTAACAGGTGTTCTCAGGGAAATGTATGGCAGAAAAGTGGCAAATGTTTAGGGGATATTTGTGTGATGTTCTGCATAGGTACGTTCCAATGAGACAGGGAAAGGATGGTAGGGTACAGGAACAGTGGTGTACAAATGCTGTTGAAAATCTGGTAAAGAAGAAAAGAAAAGCTTACGAAAGGTTAATAAAAATAGGCAATGATAGAGATCTAGAAGATTATAAGGCTAGCAGGAAGGAGCTTAAGAATGAAGTTAGGAGAGCCAGAAGGGGCCATGAGAAAGCCTTGGCAGACAGGATTAAAGAAAACCCCAAGGCATTCTACAAGAATGTGAAGAGTAAGAGGATAAGACGTCAGAGAATAGGACTAATCAAGTGTGACAGTGGAAAAGTGTGTATGAAGCTGGAGGAGATAGCAGAGGTACTTAATGAATACTTTGCTTCAGTATTCACTATGGAAAAGGATCTTGGCGATTACAGGGATGACTTACAATGGATTGAAAAGCTTGAGCATATAGACATTAAGAAAAAGGATGTGCTGGAGCTTTTGGAAAGCATCATTGTATAAGTCACCGGGAACGGATGAGATGTACCCCAGGCTATTGTGCGAGACAAGGGAGGAGAATGCTGTGCCACTGGCAATGATCTTTGCATCATCAATGGGGATGGGAGAGGTTTCAGAGGGTTTGAGGGTTGTGGATGTTGTTCCCTTATTTTAGAAAGGGAGTAGAGATAGGCCAGGAAATTATAGACCAGTGAGTCTTATTTCAGTGGTTGGTACATTGATTGAAAAGATCCTGAGGGGCAGGTTTTATGAACATTTGGAGAGGCATAATATGATTAGGAATAGTCAGCATGGCTTTGTCAAAGGCAGGTTGTGCCTTATGAGCCTGTTTGCATTTTTTGAGGATGTGACTAAACATGTTGATGAAGATAGAGCAGTAGATGTATATGGATGTATGGATGTATATGTTATGTATATGGATTTCAGCAAGGTATTTGATAAGGTACCCCATGCAAGGTTTATTGAGAATGTAAGGAGGCATGGGATCCAAGGAGACCTTGTTTTGTGGATCCAGAACTGGCTTGCCCACAAAAGGCAAAGAGTCGTTGTAAGCTTATCATATTCTGCATGGAGGTTGGAGACCAGTGGTGTGCCTCAGGGATCTGTTCTGGGACCTCATCTCTTTGAGATTTTTATAAATGACCTGGATGAGGAAGTGGGGAGATGGATTAGTAAATTTGCTGATGACACAAAGGTTGAAGGTGTTGTGGATAGTGTAGAGGGCTGTCAGAGGTTACAGCGGGACATTGATAGTATGCAAAACTGGGCTGAGAAGTGGCAGATGGAGTTCAACCCAGGTAAGTGTGAGGTGGTTCATTTTGGTAGGTGAAATATGATGGTAGAATATAGTATTAATGGTAAGACTCTTGGCAGTGTGGAGGATCAGAGGGATCTTGGGGTCCAAGTCCATAGGATGCTCAAAGCAGCTGTGCAGGTTGACGCTGTGGTTAAGAAGGCATATGGTGGGATTGAGTTTAAGAACCAAGAGGTAATGTTACAGCTATATAGGACCCTGGTTGCAACTTGTTCCAAATGTCATTCCCACAGGTGTTATCTTTTCTCTGCTATAGGCTCTTACTAGGATATTTGCAGGCTTCATCTGAAATGCCATTCCAACTCATTTTGTGGAAAGACTGAAATAGTTGAGTCAGTCCCCAATTCCATTTTAATTAATTTTCCATTCACTTCCGGAAGCACTTACATTCACAGTGATGAAGTGTTCTGAGAGGGTTGGTGATGAAATATAACAGCTCCTGCCTGAGAATTTAGAACTTAGACCCGCTCCAGTTTACATACCGGAGCAGATGCCATCTCACTGGCTCATCAATCAACCCTGGAATATCTGGACATCAAAGATGCATATATCAGGATGGTCTTTATCGACTACAGCTCAGCCTTCAGTACTGTAACTGACAGACTGGACACTCATAGGGGACTTTAACTGACAGACTGGACACTCATGGGTGACTTCAACTTACAGACAGACAGCGTCGGGAATTGTACCTGAGCTGCTGCTATTGTAAAGTGTTGTGCTAACCACTACACTACCATGCCATGTCAAGATTTTAACCTAAAGTCTGGGCAAATCAAAGTTATTAGAAACATAGAAAACCTACAGCACAATACAGGCCCTTCAGCCCACAAAGTTGTGCCGAACGTGTTCTTACCTAAGAAATTACCTAGGGTTACCCATTGCCCTCTGTACTCCATGTACCTGCCCCTTAAAAGACCCTTATCGTATCCGCCTCCACCACCATCTCTGGCAGCCCATTCCAAGCACTCATCACTCTCTGTGTAAAAAACTTATTCCTGACGTCTCCTCTGTACCTGCTTCCAAGCACCTTAAAACTGCGTCCTCTCATGCTAGCCATTTCAGCCCTGGGAAAAAGCCTCTGATTATCTACATGAGCAATGCCTCTCATCATCTTACACACCTCTATCAGGTCACCTCTCATCCTCCGTCACTCCAAGGAAAAAAGACTGAGTTCACTCAACCTATTCTTATAGGGTATGTTCCCCAATCCAGGCAACATCCTTGTAAATCTCCTCTGCACCCTTTCTATGGTTTCCGCATCCTTCCTGTAGTGAGGTGACCAGAAGTAAGTACAGTACTGTACTCCGTGGGCTCTGACCAGGGTCCTTTATAGCTGCAACATTACCTCTTGGTTCTTAAACTCAATCCCATGATTGATGAAGGCCAATGCACTGTATGCCTTCTTAACCACAGAGTCAACCTGCGCAGCAGCTTTAAGTGTCCTATGGACTCGGAGCCCAAGATCCCTCTGATCCTCCACACTGCCAAGAGTCTTACCATTAATACTATACTCTGCCATCATATTTGACCTACCTAAATGAACCACTTCACACTTATTTGGATTGAACTCCACCTGCCACTTCTCAGCCCAGTTTTACATCCTATCAATGTCCATCTATAACCTCTGACAGCCCTCCACACTGACAACACCCCCAACCTTTGTGTCATCAGCAAGTTTACTAACCCATCTCTCCACTTCCTCATCCAGGTCATTTATAAACATCACAAAGAGTAAGGGTCCCAGAACACATTCCTGAGGCACACCACTGGTCACCGAACTCCATGCAGAATATGACCCGTCCACAACCGCTCTTTGCCTTCTGTGGGCAATCAGTTCTGGATTCACAAAGCAATGTCCCTTTGGATCCCATGCCTCCTTACATTCTCAATAAGCCTTGCATGGGATACCTTGTTAAATGCCTTGCTGAAATCCATATACACTACACCTTATTGCAATAAGGTAGAGGATGAATTTATGAAATATTTTCAAGACAATGTTCTGGAACAATATGCTGATGAACCAAATGGTCAATAACTCCCAGAGTAGTGTACAGTATGTAGATCCTCTGAAATGATCCCTCCCATCTGTCAAGGAAGCAGGTGATCCTTGCCACAGTTTAACCACATCCCCCTTTGGAGACAATTCTGTGACAGAACTGGTAATTCCCTTTACACAGTTCAATGCCTGTCAGAAGGTAAAACACTCCATTCAAAGCTGCTTCATTCATCTGTGTTAGTGACCAACCCCAACAGTGGCTTCAGCCTAACCCTAACCCAGGTCACATTACCTGTGCTTCACTTATGAGGGATTGGACCTGAGACTCAAAATCTGGACTGGATCCTGGGATACTTGTCTGCCTAAACCTTGAGTCTGAAACAAACAATGCAGATGTTCTGTTGTTTGAGTCTGAATCAAGCACTGGAATCTGAAACCATGCACAACAGTCGGAACATCACAGGGCAATCAACTTATTTTGCAGAACTTCATTGTAGTATTTTCTCAACAAATGCTGGATAAGAGCTCAACATTTAGACAAGAATGTAAGAGAATCGAGACTGAGCATTTAATTTAGGTATAAAACTGAATACAAAGGTAAATATGGGTGTAGGCTTGTCACAGAGATGGAAGCTGCTATTTGTCGCACTTTTCTCATGCTGGCACACACTAGAGCAATGCAATAGCTTCACTGCCCAGTCCCTTCCCCAAATAATTATAAATAGTCTATTTAGCATGTATTTACACAGTTCTGTCTTGAAGGCCACAGTGGAACCTGCCTCCACCACAGCTAAGTTCCAGATCCCAACCACACTCAGTGTTTAAAGCAAAATTACTTCTGTTCCTTTTCCTCTTCATTTTACAGCTGAGACCTCTGATCCTCAGCCCCAACATCCATTTCCTCTTTGTTACTGACCCCCATCATTTGAGGCACTTCCATCAAATCTTCCTTCGGACTTTCTTTCAAGAACATAGCCTCAGCCTCTTCGATTTTTCTGTGATGATAGCACCTCAGCCGATTGGACCTGGCCTTCCTCACCTGTGACTAGAATGCATTACACCAGCTGAAGCCAGACCAGTGTTTTATAAGTGCTCAACATGACTTTATAAATCAGCCATAATTGAATGGATAAACCTCGTGCTGATCTTGGGGTGGGGATGTCTGGAACTCAGCAGGTCAGGAGGACAGGCTGCATCTATGGAAAAGAATACAGTCGACATTTTGGGCCGAGACCCTTCATCAGGTCTGAAGAAAATAAGATGAGGAGTCAGAGTAAGAAGGTGGGGGGGGGGGGAAGGTGGGGAGGAAGAAACACAAGGTGATGGTGAAACCAGGGAGGGGGAGGGGTGAAGTAAAGAGCTGGGAAGACGATTGGTGAAAATAGATAAAGGGCTCGAGGAGGGGGCATCTGATAGGAGAGGACCACTGGGCCATTGGGAGATTCCATTTTCTCTGGCAGACTGTAGGTGCAAAGTGGTCTCTCAATCTATGTCGGGTCTCACCAATTATACAAGAAGCCTGACTCCACAGAGGCTGCCTGATCTGCTGAAAATTTCCAACATTCTCTGCATTTATCTTGGGTTTTTAGCACTTGCAGTAACTTTGCTCTTTAATAAGGTTACACCTAAGTGTTTTGCTGATTTCTATACAAGTAATAATTATCTATTTTTAAATAAAATGACTACTACAATGGCATGACAAATTCACATAATTCCACACAGTCTATTCCTTTATCCAAGTTAATGAATTATACCAATTCCTCTGTTTCATCCTTCGTGTCAGAATCTGTTCAGTGTTACTGCTGCCTTACGGGTTGGAACACTCTCAGCAGATTCACAGTCATTTCCTTTGCATCAGTGAGCTGGCGAAACAGGCGTTACAGTACCCATCACATTTAGCATTCCCAAAGTGCTCGCACCCGTGAGTTCGACAGACGTGTTTTCCCAGCTTTAGCTGGAGATGATCTGGTGAAGATGAATTGTGAGTCTGTAACTTCTGCAAGTGACTGTTTTCCTTCAGTTCCAGCACAATGGGCTCCCTTGTGGCTCTGTCCGATGCCTCCTGTTTATCGGCTGACTTGGTGCTGGGAGATCGTGGTAAAACTGCACTCTGAAATAACAACATTTGTTCAATCATCACAGATTCTTTTGTATGATTAAGTCTGCACATTTGCATCGTCAGTCCAGCCACAAATCTGTCAATGTTCTGAACACAGCATTGGGAAGAGATTTGAGAATAATTCTGCATTTATTTTTTTGAAGAGGTTACAATTCATGACATTCATCACAATATAAGCGAAAACTCCAGCAAACTATCAGGTCAGCGTTAAAGGTTGTTGCCTGTCGTCTACCATCACTGCAGGACTTGTAAATGCCCAGCTCAAAGAAATGGGCAGGAAAAACCATTGAGGACACTACCCACCCAGCAAACTGTCTTTTACAAAAGCTCTTTCCTAGAAAGCACCACACAAAAACTTCACGCCATCTTAAAAGTTTCTTACCCCAGCCAGCTAATCTGATCGACCATTCCGGTTAGCTAACCCCCCTCTATCCATTACCCCTGTCACTGCACTGCTCTGTAAACACTTTCTATAAAGCTGCTTACATTGTAAACACATGCTGGTATTTATGCACATTTTATTCCATATCCCTACTTTAAACTCTAACTTATTTTAAAAACATCCTTTATTCTTTTTATATGTTGAATGTCACACTCCGATCAATACACCACAATAAATTCCTAATACATGTAAATGCAGATAGTGAATAAATTTGATCTGTGACCCTTTGCTTTGTCCAAAGGGGGATGTCACTTTGGATGTACCAACTGTTTAATTAAGGCCTTGTTAATGGAACTGCTGCTCTGAAATTTCTGTCACAGCAGTAAAATTAAAAGTCATACTTTATGATTACAAAATCCAGGAACAAAATGTTAATTACAAGATGCACAAACTGCAGCAGTCTGGTCTGTTTCAGTCAGGAAAATCTAAGGGTGGTGTTGTAGTAGATCCCTGCAGGTGATTTCATAGACTGCAGAACCTCTGCCTCTGTGTAAATAAATGCCCTAGACGATACAATTTTGACAGGATCTCTCCATAAAGCAGCATGGGGTCCACATGGTTAATGGTAGTGGTCCATGGCATAAAATAGGTTGGGAACTCTGCCCTAAAGTCATGCTAACTAATTTGATGGAACGTTGAAGAGGTGACAATGTGTGCCAATGAGAACAGTGCGGCTGATTCCACTGGTACTTAGGCTGAGATTCTTCCAACATCGAAGGATTATATGAATAAACACTTGAACCACCAAGGCTATGGACCACGTGCTGGAAATTGGGTTAGCATGGGTATGGTGGGGCTGAAGGGCCAGTGTCTGGACTGTATCACCCTTGTGGAAATTACAATAAAGGCATTAGTGTAGTCATGGAGAACTTTAATCTACATATAGATTTCTCAAAACAATGAGCAGTAATACTCTGGAGGATGACACCAGCAGTGTGTGTCTGATGTCTGTGGACTGACAGGTTGAGGAACTGACAGCAGAGTGAAAAATCCTTCGATGTGCATTGAGAAAGGAATGATTAACAATCTCGTTCCTGATTCCCCGTGGAAGAGTGATCAAACAACAGCTGAATTTTCACTAAGGTGGGGAGTAAAGGTTCAGGATAACAATCTCGTTCCCAAATCCCCAGGGGAGAATGACCAGAACACAGTGGGATTTTCATAGTGGGGAGTAAATATTCAGGATAACAACCTCATTTCTGATGTCCAAGGGACAGTCACCAGACAGCAGTGAGATTTTCATGGTGGGGAGTAAATGTTCTAACAATCTCATTTCCAAATCCCCAGGGGAGAGTGACTAGACAGCAGTGGGATTTTCATGGTGGGGAGTAATGATGCAGGATGAGCTTGAGGGTCTTGAATCTGAACAAAGGAAAGTTCACAGGTGTGGGGTGTAAGCTGGTCTGGCTCTGTTGGTCTGTAAAATCTTTCTCATGAGAATCGATTGAATTAAAAAAATAAATAGATCAAATGTAGCCTACCTGGGACAACATTATCAGGAAAGAGGGCTCAAGTGCTTTTACAAAGGAAATGAGGTTTTGTGTTAGGTCCAAGGAGATGGATAAAATGGCAGCAAAGGCTGAAGTCTGTGAATTTGGTGGCGTTCAGATTCAGCAAGCAAGTTAAATGATTGAGGAGGAAGAAAGTGGAGTGAGAACAAGCTTGGTGGTGGTGGGGACATAAAAACAAGCTTTCAAACAATCAACCTGTGAAGAGAAATGACAGGGGTTGGTCACACCCTCCTTTCCCAGGGTAGGGGAATATAGAGGGCAAAGTTTTAAAGTAAGAGTGGGAAGATTTAAAGGGAAGCTGAAAGGAAGTTTTTTTGTAAAGAGAGAGTGGTGGGTCTATGGAACGAGCTGCCAGAGGAAGTGGTGGGGTGGGGGGGGGGGGGTACAGTTACACCATTGGATGGGAGCACAGATAGGAAAGGTTTGGTGGGACATGTTGGCATAAGGGCTTGGCTCAGGTAAATATTTTGATTGGGTTGGGTGAGATGGGCTGAACAACTTGGTTCTGTGCTGTATGACTCTGATTCTGTGACAAGATGGGTTCCCTACAGTCTGAATAGGGTTTCATTTCCTGGTGAGCTCAAAGCCTTCTATGCTCGAAAGATGGCGGCACCTTCATGAACTTCATGAACCCCCCCCCCCCCCCCCGATGATCCTGCAGTTTCAGTCTTTGAGGCAAATGTGAGAGCATCCTTCGTGAGGGTGAACCCATGAAAAAATTCAGCCCAGACAGGGTACCTAGCCAAGTATTAAAGACCTGTGTTGATCAACTGGCTGGAGTGTTCACTGAGATCTTTAACTTCTCACTTCAACAGTCTGAAGTACCCTTCTGCTTCTAGCAGGGGTCAATAATACCAGTGCCACAGAAGGAAATTGTAACCTGCCTCAATGACTATCATCCAGTTGCACTTAATCCACTGTGATGAAGTGCTTTGAAAGGTTGCTGATAAAACATATCAACTCCTGCCTGAGAGGTGACTTGGATCCACTCCAATTACCTACAGGTCCATAGCAGATGCCACTTCATCGACTCTTCACTCAACCCTGGAACACCTGCACAGTGAAGATACATACATCAAGATGCTCCCATTGACTACAGCTCAGCATTCAATACTATCATCCCCTCAAAACTAATCAATAAGCTCCAAGACTTTGGCCTCAGTACCTCCTTGTGCAACTGGATCCTCGATTTCCTCAGTTGCAGATCCCAATCATTGGCCACAACTCCATCAACTCCACCATCTCCATCAACACAAGGCTGTGTGCTGAGCCCCCTGCCCTACTCACTTTTTACTTATGACTATGAGGCTATGCACAGCTCCAATGCCATATTTCAGTTTGCCCATCAGCAAACATCACTCCCCACCAATAAACACATCTACATGAAATGCTGTCACAGGAAAGCAGCATCCATCATCAGGAACCCCCATCACCCAGGTCATGTTCTCTTCCCACTGCTGCCTTCAGAAAGATGGTACAAGAGCCTCAGGACCCACACCACCAGGTTCAGAAGCAGTTATTACCCCTCAACCATCAGGTTCTTGAACCAAAGGGGATAACTGCACTTAATTTCTCTTGCCCTATCACTGAACTGTTTCCACAACCTATGGACTCACTTTCAAGGACAGCTTCATCTCATGTTCTTGATGTTTATTGGTTATTTATTATTATTATTATTTCTTTCTTTCTGTATTTGCACAGTTTGTTTCTTTGTAAATTAGTTGTCCACCCAGTCAGTGCAGTCTTTCACTGATTCTATTATGGCTAGTGGATTTACTGTGAATGCATGTAAGAAAATGAATCTCAGGGTTGTATATAGTGTCATATAGGTACTTTGATAATAAGTTTACTTTGAACTTTGGAATTATGAAAAGCAGTTAACAATTACAATAAAATACATATGATTCTATCTTCACCAGGGGGACACAGACTCCCAGGTATGTTGGGGAACGGGTGAGAAGAACTGAGACATATCAGTGTGAGTAAAATACCCCTAAGTGCCTGAGCATTTGCATCCCAGCCGACTGAAGGAAGGGGCCTTGGAAACAGTAGATTCACCAGTGGCCACCAATACGTTCTGGGCCAGTTGTTCCAGACTGAAGGTGGCAGAAGTTAGCCCAGTATTTAGACAAGAAAATGAAAACCAGGGGATTACAGACCTGTCCACCTGACCTCAGTTAGAACCCACTCCAACAGTGGTTCTCAACCTTTTTTATGCCATGGAGCCTTTTCATTAACTGAGGAGTCCGTGGACACCAGGCTGTGAACCTCTGCTCCAGAATAAAACACAACTGGTCACCTGACCATTGGATCATAAGGACCATGAGACGTAGGAGCAGAATTAGGCCATTTGGCCCATCAAGTCTGCTCCACCATTCAATCATGGCTGATTTACTATCCCTCTCAATCCTTCTCCCCATAACCTTTGATGCCCTGACTAAACAAGAAACTATCAACCTCCACTTTAAGTATACCCAGTGACTTGACCTCCACAGCCATCTGTGGCAATGAATTCCACAGATTCACCACCCTTGGCTAAAGAAATTCATCCTCATCTCCTCTACTCTGAGGCTGTGCCTCCTGATCCTTGATTCCTACCACTATAGGAAGTATCCTCTCCACATGCACTCTACCTAGACCTTTCAATATTCAACAGGTTTTAATGAAATAACCCCTCATCTTCTAAATTCCAGCAAGTAAAGGCCCAGAGCCAACAAGCTCTCTGGAATCATCACCGTGAACCTGCTCTGGATCGTCTCCAATCTCAGCACTTCTCCTACATTAACCTTTTCATTTTTGGAATTGTCACCGTGAACCTGCTCTGGACCCTCTCCAAACCCAGCGCTCCTTTTCTTAGCTAAAGTGCCCAAGGGGCCCCAAGTTGCCCACAATAGTCCAAGGGCAGTCTGGTCAATGCCTTAAAAAGATTCAGCATTTCATCCTTGCTTTTGTATTTTAGTCCTCTTAAAATGAATGCTAACATTACGTTTCCCTTACTTACCATTGATTAAACCTACAAGTTAATCTTTAGGGAATCCTGCACAATGACTCCTAGGTCCTTCTGCATCTCTGAATTATCTCCCCATTTAGAAAATAGTCTAAACCTTTATTCCTTGTATCAAAGTGTAAGAGCATGCACTTCCCGACACTATATTCTACCTGACACTTGTTTTGCCCATTTTCCTAATCTGTCTAAGTCTTCCTGCAGACAAAACTACTTCCTCAATACTACCTGCCACTTCACCTATCTTCGTATAATCTGCAAACTTGCCCATAAAGCCATCATTGACATATAATGTGAAAAGAACCGGCCCTAACACTGACTCCTGAGGAACACCACTAGTCACTGGCAGCCAATTGAAAACTCATCTTTGCCTCCTGCCAGTCAGCCAACTTCCTATCCATGCTAATATCTCTCCTGTAATACCACAGGCTTTTATTTTGTTAAGCAGCCCCATGTGCAGCACCTTGTCAAAGGGCTTCGGAAAACCCAAGTACATAACATCTACTGATTCTCTTTTGTCTATCCTGCTTGTTATCTCTTGGGAAAGGGCAAAATAATATCAAATGAAACAATGTGAGAAAATGTGAATTTAGTCATTTTGGAACAAGTAAAATGATTACTTTTGAGAAATATTGTAGAAAGATGCAGTATAATGGGATTTATGGATCTGTGTGCATGAAACCAGAAAGCTAGGAGACAATTACAGAGGTAATGGGGAGGCTAACGCGGTATTCTCTGTGAATTATCTAGCAGATTTCCCTGCCCCCCCCCCACACAATGAAAGAACTTAAAGTACCGCAGGTCTACTCTATCAGCAAGTTGCTTGTTGGCGGAGAAGCTGAAGGAGCTGGACAGTGAGGATCGTATTGCTGCCTGTGTCAGAGAGGCATCGGAGGAGTTCGTGCGCAAAGGTGACGTGTAGTTTAACAGGAAGTGATCATCACAGTCGCTTTTCTTGTCATCGAGAGACCCTGTTGGACATTGTTAATGTGGAATGCTGCAAGTCCGATTCACTGATTTATTGGCAGCTCTCCAGCCTTAGTCAGAGCAAGGACTAGGTTTCAACCTGTGGTGTACCTGATTACAGCTGCCCAGGGGAGGGGCATTGGAGTCAGTGTGCTCCACTGGAGGTAGTGTGGCACAGCAGCCAAATGGAGTCGGTGCTGCCCCCGCCATATTCACTCGGCAAAAGACAAGCGGGATTGTGTTCAACTGTAGACTGCTGCAACATTCATGGACTCGGGGACTTGGGCTTTTTTCTTTGTGACTGTATTTTACTGATATTTTACATGTACTTGCTCTCTTATATGTGCCTTGTACTGTGTGTAGACTGTTGGCACTGCACCTTGGCCCGGGGAATTGCTGTTCCATTTGGCTCTATTCATGGGTACTCATGCATGGTTGAAAGACAATCAAATGTGAACTTGAAGAATTGTCACTTACCCAGGCATGCTGGTCTGCTGGAGAACAGCTAGCCATGTGGAACCTGTGTGAGTATTTCGCTTGTGCACTGATGTAGCACTTGTCACAATACCCACAATGGGTTGGATTGGCAAGCATCCTACAGTCTGAAGTACGACATATAGACATGTTTCGGAGATGAGATGAAATCTGAGCCAGTTGTCTCTGAGGGGCTGAGGGTGAGAGGTCACCATGCCCTGGATCTCGTGGGGAGGAAGCTCCTAGGAAGAGAACATCTTAGTATTAGTCTCTCAAATGTGCAAACAGGCAAAGACTGTGGCACAAATTCCCATCAATAGACCAGCTTGTGTTGCAATGTGTAAACGGGGTTACCTATGGACATGCACACTGACCACCCTGAGCATCACATACTGGGCAATCACAGCCTGAGCCCAGCTGCAGAGCAACAGACTGTGGCATCTTCGTGCATTTCCTCATTTGAGGGTTGTATATTGAGGGAATCAAGAGACAAGGATTTAGGGCAGGATTTAGTGGGGAAAAGGCACAACTGTGATGCACTGACTGGGACAGCATATAGGAGGGGCCGAATGGCCTCTGTTTCCTGCATTCACTGAAGAGGAGTTGGGGCAATACATAGGTAGATGGGATAGTATAAGATCAAGATTCCCACATCTCTCTGAGCACTGACAGATTTCTTCAGTTCAGAGCTTTCCTCTTTTGAGCAAAAGAGGGTGAGAGGTGACTTGATAGAGGTGTACAAGATGATAAAAAATGCAGATCGAGTGGATAGCCAGAGACTTCTTCCCAGGGTGGAAATGGCTAAGGTAATTTTAAGGAGATTGGACGGTAGGTGGAATTCATTGTCAGGGTAGTGGGAGAGGTAGAGACAGTAGGGAGATTAAGAAATTCTTCGATAGGTATGTAGATGAAAGAAAAATGGAGGGCCATGACTGAGGAAAGAGTTAAAATGATCTTAGAGTAGGTTCAAATGTCAGCACAGTATGGTGGGCTGAAAGGCCTGTATTGTTCTCTAATTATACTGTATGTTCTATATTCTAATCTACTTCGACTTGCCCATTTCCAAACCTAGAGCTTTCTCCTATTTGCATATTTTCACGAGAAATTTCTTTAAGAACATTCATCACAGTTTGGATTTCCAAATGGACATGAATTTCTGTAAAACATAGGACCAGGGGAGATTTACTATGCCCTATACTATAGTCATGGTGGACCTGCCTCATCTTAGTCGGTACCGGTTCGCCACTTCCTCGTTACATACCATTAGTGGGCCCATCTGCACACCCTCCCTCCATAGATTCACTGTCCTCTATGAGGAGTTCTGGGATGCCAGTCTTAAAGAACCATCTATGGCAATGAATTCCACAGATCTGTTCCCCCCCCCCCCCCACATCTCTAGCTAAAGGGATCATCCTCATCTCTGTCCTAAAGGGATATCCTTCTATTCTGAGGGTTGTGCCCTCTGGTCCTAGACTCGCCCACTACAGGAAATATCTTCTCCACATCTACTCTATCGAAGCCTTTCGATATTTGCTAGATTTCAATGAGATTCCCCCTTCATTCTTCCAAACACCAGCAAGTATGGGCCCAGAGCTCCCAGATGGACTACAGACCAGGAATTTGAAACATGTAGCTAAAGAGATTGTGGAGGCATTAGCTATGATCTTTCAAGAATCACTAGATTCTGGAATAGTTACTGAGGACTGGAAATTGCAAATGTTACTCTACTCTTAGGAAGGCAGACAAAAGACAGGAAACTATAGGTCAGTTAGAATGACTTCAGTGGTTGGGAAGATGTTGGAGTCCATTATTAAGGATGATAAAATAGGATGTAGTCAGCATGGTTTCCTCAAGGGGAAATCTTGCCTGACAAATCTGTTGGAATTCTTTGAAAAAATAACAAGCAGGATAGACAAAGGAGAATTGGTTGATGTTGTGTATTTGATTTTCAGAAGGCCTTTGACAGGGTACCACACATGCTGATTAACAAGATAACAGCCCATGGTATAACAGGAAAGATACGAGCATGGACAGAAGATTGGCTGGCAGGCAGGAGGCAAAGGGTGGGAATAAAGGGAGCTTTTTCTGACTCATTTTCAGTGATTTGCTATTTTTCTTGTTATATGCTGATGATCTGGATGATGGCATTGAAGGCTTGTGACCAAGTCTGCAGATGATACAAAGATAGATGGAGGGGCAGATAGAGTTGAGGAAGCAGGGAGTCTGCAAAAGGACTTAGTTAGATTGGGGGAATGGGCAAAGAATTAACAGACAGGATATAGTGTACGGAAGTGTATGGCTATGCAGTTTTGTAGAAAGAATAAAGGTCTAAATGGGGAGAAAATTCAGAAATCAGAGGTGTAAAGGGATTTGGAAGTCCTAGACTAGGATTCTCTAAAGGTTTAATTTGCAGGTTGAGTTGGTGGTGAGGAAGGCAAATGCAATGTCAACGTTCATTTCAAGAGGACTAGAATATAAGAATAGTGATGCAATGCTAAGACTTGAAAGGCGTTATGTCAGATGACTTTTGGAGTATTATGACCAATTAATTTCAGGCCACATATTCAAGGGAGGACATGCTTATGTCAGAGAAGGTCAAGAGGAGCTTTATGAGAATTATCCCAGGAATGAAAAAGTTAGTATAATGAGGAGCTTTTGATGGCTCTGGGCCTGTGCTCACTGGGGTTTAGAAGAATGGGGGAGGGTGGATCTCATTGAAACCTATTGAAAGGCATAGATAGAGTGGGTGTTAAGAGAATATTTCCTTTGGTGGGGGAGTCTAGGACCAGTCTCAGAATACAAGGAAATCCTTTTAGAACAGAGATGAGGAGGAGGAATTTCTTTAGCCAGAGGGTGGTGAATCTGTGGAATTCATTGCCATAGATGGTTGTGGAGGCCAAGTCATTGGGTATATTTAAAATGATAGGGTCTTCTTTAGTAAGGGCACTAAAGGTTACAGGGGGAAGGCTGGAGAATGGGATTGAGAGGGAAAAAAAATCAGCCATGGTCAAATGGCAGAACAGAATGAATGACCTAACTCTGCTCCTTCACCTTATGTTCTTATGGTAAATCTAAAGATGTTCAGGCGACATATTTAGGCAAAGTATAAGCAAGGAAAGTGTACAACATTTTTCATCAGGCACCATGGTAGCTAACAGTTAGTGTGTAACTGTTACAGTTCAGGTCATTCCAGAGTTCAGAGTTCAATTCCAGTGCTGTTCTAAGGAGTCACTGTATGTATTCCCTATGGAATGCGTGGATTTTCTCCAGGTGTTCCGGTTTCCTCCCACAGTCTAAAGACGTATCAGATAGGTTAATTGATCATTGTAAATTGTCCCATGATTCGGTTAGGACTAATAGGGGTTGTTGGGGGTTACAGTGTAGTTCGAAAGGCCAAAAAGACCTACTCCACACTGTATTGCTAAATGAGTAGATAAATATTCACAAAGGAAGCCGACTTTATTATTGGAGAATTCAGTGAAGGGCGAGTTTAGACCCGATGAAGGGTCTCAACCAGGAACACCAACCACCCCTTTACCTCTACCATTGCTGGTTCCCTCACTCAGTTCACCCTGCAGTTTGTTTCTTTTTTCATTAAGATATTGCCCGGGTTAGAATATTTCTATTCTGAGGAGAAATTGCAGAGTCTGGGTCTATTCTCCCTGGAGTGGAGGAGGTTAAGAGTGTGCATGATGAATGTGTATAAAGTTATAAGGAGTTTAGAGGTAAACCATCCCCATATCATATCAGAGGTAAGTACAACCAAAGGGCACAGATTATGTAGGGGACCTTCCTCATCCAGAGCCCCTAGAACACACTGCGGGAGAGAGAGGGGAAGCTCGGTCACTCACAGCTGTTAAGAAGAGTCTAAACGATCACTTGAACCAATGAGGCACATAGTGCTATAGACCAAGTGCTGGGAGATGGGCTTAATACAGATGGGTGTCCACTGGTCAGCATGGATTAAATGGGCTGAATTGCCTGTTCCCATGCTATATGATTCTATGATTCAAACTACTCACCGATGCTTTCCAAATGCTTGAGGAAGCAGGAAGTGCACAGCCCGGAGCGATCTTCGGCTCCGAAGTACTGACAGCCCGTGGTTTTGCATTTTCCGTGTTCTGTGACCTGACCGACCTGCAACCCCTGACCGTGGACACTGCCTGCCATCTGACCTCCTGTACTGGCCTTGGCAGATTGGTGTGGCTCTGAGGAACTCTGTCCTGATGTTCCCTGTGTCAGGGTGAAAGCATCTGTCCTCTTTAAACACAAGTAACACCAACCAAAATTCCTCACTTCTTGCTTACATTCGCTGCACCTCTGTCCCAACAAATCCATCCTTCCGTTAACCACTTTGCCAGAATTTCCGCTTCTCACTGGAGAATCCATGTGGCTCCTCTTGTGGAAACAGGAGGGACAGAAGCCATGAAAGGCCTCACTGCCAGTGAACGGACACTCAGTATCTTTACACTTTAAAGCATTCATCTCACTGAAGAGAGAGGTCCCAGTTGCAAGTGTTGTTATTTCATCCTTATTAAACTGCTTGTCCACTCCTTCGCCATCTCCCTCCCTCCAGTTGTTGAGGTCTGGAGGCGTTTCCTCACTCTGGAATGCATCTCGACACGTGTGGCAGAACGGTTTGGTAAACTTTGAACAGAAGTATGGACAACCGTGTGTCAAGCATTTCTCCTCCACAATGGACAGGGTGGAGAGGAAATCAAAATCGCCTTCATGCAAGTTCTTCCTTACATTGCCACTGATTTCCTGCCAGGATTTGTACCTATGGTTAACAAGCTGGAAGTAATCCTGAACCAGGTTAAGGTCATCCGGTAAAGGGTTTATCAGCAGTCTAGACAAAAGAAACAGAATTCCAATGATTTGCTGTTTTGAAAGGTCTACAGGTGATTGTAACAGTTCTGGTCATCGAGCATGAAACAAGGTCAGGCTTTTGAGGACTCCATAATCCTGGTTAACTATCAGAATTGTTTCAATAAAGTAGACTGCTACTGCATAGTAGAATATTGATAAGGTTTTTAAGGTGTATGGTGAGTTGGCTATAGTGGTCCTTCTGGTGAATGTTGTTGATGAGGGAGCTCTAAGACTGACAACATTGATTACTCAAAGTTGCTGCCCAAGATGATAGGGTGGTTAAGAAGGCTTATAGTGTGTTGGTCTTCTTTAGACCATAAGACAGGAGCAGAATTAGGCCATTTGGCCCATCGAGTCTGCTCTGCCATTTCATGATGGCTGATCCACTTTCCCTCTCAGCCCCAATCTCCTACCTTCTCCCTGTTGTGTCCTGACCAATCAAGAATCTATCAACCTCTGCCTTAAATATACCCAATGACCTGGCATCCACAGCTACCTGTGGCAACAAATTCCACAGATTCACCACTCTCTAGCTGAAGAAGTTCCTCCTCATCTCTGTTCTAAAAGGACTTCCCTCTATTCTGAGACTCTCCCACCATAGGAAACATCCTCTCCACATCCACCCTATCAAGGCCTTTCAAAATTCGATAGGTTTCAATGAGGTCATCCCTGATTCTTCTGAATTCCATTGAGTAGAAGCCCAGAGCCATCAAACACTCCTCATATGACAAGCCTTTTAGAGGATTAAGTTCAAGATCCATGTGGTAATGTTGCAATTCTATAAAACCACAGTTGGGGTATTGTAAAAAACACAAAATGCTGGCAGAACTCAGCAGGCCAGACAGCATCTATGGGAGGAGGTAGTGATGACGTTTCGGGCCGAAACCCTTCATCAGGAGTGAAGTAACATAGGATGGTCGAGGGGGGATAAGAAGTGGGGGGGAGGGATGAAGTAGAGAGTTGGGAAGTGATAGGCTGGAGGGAAATGGGCTGGGGGAAGGTGGAGAATATGGGAAATAAAAGAGAAAGAAAGATAGGGCTGGGGGGAGATTATAGTGAGGGGGAAAAGAGAGAGAAAGAGAACCAGACTAAAATTATAGATAGGGATGGGGTAAGGGGGGGCAGGGGTATCAACGGAGGTCTGTGAGTTGAATGTTCATGCCGGCAGGTAGAAACAGATGGGGTATTGTGTTCAGTTCTGGTCACCTCATTATAAGAAGGATGCAGAAGGGTGCAGAGGAGATTTAACGGGATGTTGCCTGGATTAGAGAAAATGTCTTATGAAGAAAGGTTGTGGGAGTTAGGGCTCTCAGCTCTGGAATGAAGAAGGATGAGAGGTGACTCAATAGAGGCTAATACAAGGAGCATAATTTTAAGGTGATTGGAGGAAAATACAGAGGGAATGTCAGATGTAAGTTGTTTTTTCTTTACACTGAGTGGTGAGTGTGTGGAACACCCTGTGCTAGAGGCAGATATATTAGGGACATTTAAGAGACTCTGCACCTGGATGACAGTAAACTGAAAGTGGTAACCAGAACAGAGCACCTTATTCCAGATGTGGGCTAGCCAATGTCCTGTAAACTGCAACATGATGTCCTCAATATTACACCCAAAATGCCTGCCTTTGAAAGCAAGTGAGCTACACAAGTTTGTCACTCCCCAGTCCACCTGCATGGTCATTTCCAGGAAGCAACAATTGTTCCTCTGTATGTCAACACTTCAAAGATCTCCACAGTTCGGGGCAAACGACTGGTCAGCATGAGACAACTCAAAATGCATCAGCTCACACGTTTTGGAGATGGTCAATTCCTTGACTATCTTTGTGACCCATAAACCCTGACAGAGACAGTTGGCAGAAAAATTGTTAAAAACGTGAGTACAGTACTGGGTCTGAGTGCAGTCGGGTACAGTACTGGGCTCTGAGTGCAGTCATTGTCAGAACTGAGTACTGAGGGGTTCACAGCTGAAGGAAGCTGGGGGAGTTTTGTGTGTCACTATCCTCTGGGAGAATTTTACCCTCTGCAGATATGTTACATTCGAGGATTTAAAGCTGCTGACTCAGTTATTGCATCAGCATTTTGAAAACTTTATTTTGAAGGAAGCCAGATCTGTAGGTGGGCATTGGTTGTTCAACAGTCTGCTTTTTGTTCCTCAGTGAATCCACTGAACCATTCTGGAACTAACCACTTCCTCAATGCCTCAGTCCCTATGTTCATGTTGTCCACACACAGAACATGGAACAGCCCTTCAGCCCATCATACCCATACTGATCACAATGCCAGTCCTAATGAATCTCTTCTGCTTGACATAGTCCATATTCCTGTATACACTCACATTCAACCTCTTGAACATCAGAATTGCTCATGCCTGCAGCACCATCCCTGGCAGCATGTTCCGGTATCTGTGTTAAAAGACTTACCGCACACTATAACATAAGCACAAGAGATTGTGCAGATGCAGGAACTCTAGGGAAACACACACACAATGCTGGAGGAACTCAGCAGGTCAGGGAAAGCTATGCTGAAGAATATTGCAGTGACCAATACCGTAGACAGTACTCCAAATGGAGCCTCTCCAAGTTGTGGTTAGTTATGAGATATCCTCTCCCATCTGTGAAGAACGTGAACCCACCTGGCTGCATTGACGAATTCAACTCCATTGCAGTCTGGCACGGAAATCTCAATCAGATAATCACTCAGTAGTTGCTTCCCATTGACTTTTTCTGCATCCAAGAGAAAGCGGATTGGAAGCTCCACACTCCCATTCTTGCTTGGTATGGCTAATGGAAAAGCATTAATCTCTGAAGGAGAAAGAATGTGGAGACGTTACAGAAGTATTCCTTGAGGCACATCCGATTGGTAAAGCAAACAAATGTCTGACCACCCTCCTTACTTTCACATTGGGAGGCCTTGAATGCAGCCAGGGTCGGGGGCATTTTTCCACAAGTCTCTCTGCAGGACATTTGAGGACTGGGACTGCTGCATGCTGGCTGCTCCAAGGGAGCAAAGGACTGGGAAAAGCGGCTCCCTGGCCTTCAATGTGGATCATTGGCAGATGACCGGAGAAGTTCTTGAGGCCAGTCAGTGTTAAGAGCACAATGAAATCTAAGTAATGTACCCTGACAAAGTTCAGAATCCTGGTGAACTTTCCTGAGAATTTCAGTGGGGAACTTCGGGAATCACAAGCTGTCATCAGAGAATGGGGGCTTTCTAGCTCACAGATGGGTGGATTTGAGTCAGGTGAGCAGTGGGCTGTAGTGGGAGGGGGGTGGGGAGCTGCCTCGAACCCAGCCAGGACCTGACTTTCTGGGGTGGGATGAAGAGTAGGCAACCAATTGGCTGGCTCCTCCTCATGGAGGGGTTATGGACCTCATGAGTTCTGAGGCAACAGCACCTGAATTCTGTTCTGTCCAAGGGGATTTAATGCAATGACCTTTGTCTTTGATGGGTTACTGTGATAAACATATGCACTTACTCTATCATTTTGAAGTTACAATGGATTCCCATTAATTGAGCTATCGGTTAATCGGAGCAGCCACTTATTTGGGACAACTCTTAAAGAACAAAAGCAAATCAAAAAAATAGCTAGGATTCCCTTTATTTATTTGGGATGCTATGCTGCTAAATTGGAACAGGAGACTTTAACTGAACATTTTCTAACTATCATCAGTTGGGTGCATTATGAGGCCATTAGATACTATGTGATTAGAGCAAACTATTTTTAAATGATGTCAGTTGTGTTCAAAAAGCAGTGATTTTTGTCACTGATAGTTGGTGAAAAATAAGACAATTCAGGATGTTTTGTTCAGTGTAGTTTCAAACAATCAGGCTGAAAGGTGCCAGAAATGCCTGGGAGTGAAAAGGAAACAATTTCTCTACTTCAACAAGTTAGGAGCTACAAAGAATTTGAAGATATCGATAATCATCTTGAAAGTTACAATGAAAATGAAGTTTTGGAGGATGCAATTGTCAAAAGCACTGTTTGAAGGCAGTCTACTATCTGCACTAGGTGTCAAATATATTAGGAACAAATACACAGTACTGTAGTAGTTTTGATAGTGCTATATTTTATTCTGGATTTTATTTAAATATATACTCTGTTACTCAGTTGAATGGTAGTTTGTCTTTTTTTTAAACAATTTCTATGAAACTTCAGTTAATGGGGCAGCTATTTAATTGGGACAAATGTACTGGTCCCGAGTGTCCCAATTAACCAGAACCCACTGTACGTCAGTTTTATTCTAGGCCGTGATACAGACAGAATCCTTGACCTTGTGATAGGAAGCCTGAAAGCTCTGGTCCAAGGATGGCGCAGATCTCTGCAGGAAACTGGGCTCAGTTTGGGACTGTGCCAGATGCAGGGCTACTTTAACAGCATACCTGGTCCTATGTCATTGATGGTGATGAGTGGGGAGAAGGAATGATGCTCATAGCCCAGCAGGACAGGGCAGGTGCAGCACTGCAGAGGAGGCCAATGCAGGGGGAGGTAGATTCCCGCTGGACTCGAGGTCTTCCTGCTTGAAGTACTTTCTAAACTTTTTTCTGAGATTCCTTGTCCAAAAACAAAAGATCACAACGTTACCATGTGAAGGGCTCCTGCATCCTGGAAGACAATGGTTTACAGATGCAATGCAATTGAGTCATAGAAAAATGCAGCACAGAAACTGGCCCTTCAGCCCATCTAGTCTGTGCTGAACCATTTAAACTGCCTAGACCCTTTGACTTGCACCCGGACCACAGCCCTCCATATAAACGACATTGAAATGTCTTCCTGCAGCATAATAACAACAATGTGCATTTGTATTTCCAATGTCTGCTCATGGGATGTGGGGAAACTATAATTTACTGTCCATCCCAAAATACCCTGATGAGTGACCTTCTTGGATCACAGTGGTCCTTTTGGTGAAGGGTATTGGGAGGGAGCTCCAGGTCTGACAACATTGATCCCACAGATTGATAGGGTGGTTGAGAAGGCATATGGTGCAGATCTCTGCAGGAAACTGGGCTCAGTTTGGGACTGTGCCGGGTGATTGGCTACTTGAACAATATACCTGGTCCTATGTCATTGATGGTAGTGAGTGGGGAGAAGAAATGATGTTCATAGCCCAGCAGGACAGAGCAGGTGCTGCACTGCAGAGGTGATCAACGCAGGGGGAAGTAGATTCCTGCAGGACTCGAGGTCTTCCTGCTTGAAAATTAGTCAGGGGATTGAGTTCAAAAGCTGTGAGGTTATGTGGCAAGTGGATAAAACTCTGGTTAGACCACACCTGTTCACTTTTGGCTGTCTCATTATAGGAAGGATTTGGAAACCTTAGAGAAGATACAGAGGAGATTTACCAAGATACTGCCTGGATTAGAAGACGTGTCTCATGAGTAAGCTGGCTCTTTTCTCTTTGGAACAAAGGATGATGAGCGATGTCTTGACAGATGATAAGAGGCAGAGATAAAGTGGACAGCCAGAGCAGAGAGGACATCACTTTAATGTGATTGGAGGAAAGTATGGGGGAAAATGTCAAAGATTTATTTTTCACACAGAGTGGTGGGTGTGTGGAATACGATGCCAAGGGTGTTGGTAGAGGTAGTGTGGCGGCTCATTTCCTAGCGTATGCGAACCGACTCACAATTAGATAGCCTACGGGGGTTTGCGAGCACAGAGCTTTGGAGCCTCTTCGCCATGGGGGGCCGGTTGACAGAGGCTTAAAAGTGAGGCTGAAGTTTTCGAATAAAGTTTTTCCTTCGACTGCAGTTACCGACTCCGTGTCGTAATTTTAGCGCTGCTTGTAGCACACCGCTACAGTAGATACATTAGGGACTTTAAGAGACACCTAAATAGATACATGGATGATAGACCACTGGAGAGCTGTGTGAGAGTGAGGGGTCTGATTGATCTTAGAGGAGGGCTAGAATGATTTTAAAGTCAGGACAACGTGGTGGGTTGAATGGCCTGTAGTGTGCTGCAATGTTCTACGTTCTGCATTTCCAAGCCAGGATAAGACATGACAGAGAGGAGAATTAGCAGGCAGTGGTGTTTGCCTGCACCATCAGCCCTTCTCAGTGATGGAGGCTGCGCTTGCTAACAGCTGCATAGAGGCATAAAGAGAAAATGAATGACACAGGCCCTTCAGTCCTCTAGAGACTATCCCAACTTCCATATTTACACTGATTCTTACACTAACCCAGTTTATTCTCCCACTATCCCAAAACTCTCACCTACTCACCAGAGGCAATGGACAGGGCAATTATCCCATCAATGTGGGAGAGAACTGGAGTACCCAGAGGAAACTCTACACACCCAGTACCAGAGGTGCAGATCAGACCTGTGCCTCAGTGTGGAAGTCATTGACCGCTGAGCTCTTTGCAGATGGGACACCCTGCCACTCTTGACATAGTGGTGGAGGGAATGACTGTTCAGAGCAGTGGATGGATGCTCATCTTTTTTCTTACATTTTTATGGGTTCTTTTGGTTTTCCCTGAATCTCAAGGTTGTATGATGTACAGTATACCTTTGCTGATAATAAATATATTCTGATCTTTGCTTTGTCCTGAATGATGCTGATGTGTCACTGCATCCGCATAGATCCAGGGAAGAGAAGGGTGGGCTGGACAATCTGGACCTCCTCCCTGTTCAATCGGTAATGGAATGCAGGGTGCATCACTTATAACAGGATACACAACCTCTAACCTGGTCATACAGGTGTCACTTCCTACAGGATACACAACCTCTGACCTGGTTATATGGGTGAGTCACTTACTAAAGAATACACAACGTCTGACTTAGTGATAGGTCACAGATCCAGGCATTTCAGCTCTCTGTCTTCAGACTGGGATCAAGCACCCAAGTACACTAATCCTGGTAGATCTCCACATCTCCAATAACAGCCCCACCCTCACTTTATCCTCCTGCTTCCCACCAGCACACACACTCTGGGACATGGGAGAAACCCCGGGCCCAAAGTCTAACACAGCCACAGGGCAAACGTGTGAACTCCAAAGAGAGAGCAGCAGAACGTCAGCATGGAATGGGTCTGCAGGACTCTGACTACTGTATCATTGAATGTCAGGGGTAGGTGAGCGGACTCATTCTCCTGTTGTACAGTGTTACATGTCACTTGTCAGCCCAAGTCCAGATGTCATCGAGCTCTGATGACACACATGCACGGGCTGTTTCAGTTACAAATGGAATTCATTGCCAAGAAGGCTATGTCATTAGGTATATTTAAAGGGAGATTGATAAGTTCTTGATTGGTAAGGACATCCAAAGTTACAGGAAGAAGGCTGGGAAATGGGGTTGAGAAGGATAATAAATCAACTATGATGGAATGGTAGAGCAGACTCAATGGGCCAAATGTCCTAATTCTGCTCCTACTTTTAATGGCCTTATGGAACTGCACCTTGCGCAGTCATCAACAAGCATCCCATCTTCTGACCTCACTGCAAGGCTGAGATGATTGATCTTCAATATCCAATACCTGGCAATGATCCAGAACGTAGTTAAACATCTCAACATTCCTACATTCACCATCAGCCTGACAGCTGCTGGTTAGACATCTCAACATTCCTACATTCACCATCAGCCTGACAGCCGCTGGTTAGACATCTCAACATTCCTACATTCACCATCAGTCTGACAGCCACTGGTTAAACATCTTGGGGTTCCTACATTCACCATCAGCCTGACAGCCGCTGGTTAGACATCTCAACATTCCTACATTCACCATCAGCCTGACAGCCGCTGGTTAGACATCTCAATGTTCCTACATTCACCATCAGTCTGACAGCCACTGGTTAAACATCTTGGGGTTCCTACATTCACCATCAGTCTGACAGCCACTGGTTAAACATCTTGGGGTGCCTACATTCACCATCAGTCTGACAGCCTCTGGTTAAACATCTTGGGGTTCCTACATTCACCATCAGCCTGACAGCTGCTGGTTAGACATCTCAACGTTCCTACATTCACTATCAGTCTGACAGCCACTGGTTAAACAGCTTGGGGTTCCTACATTCACCATCAGTCTGACAGCTGCTGGTTAAACATCTTGGGGTGCCTACATTCACCATCAGCCTGACAGCTGCTGGTTAGACATCTCAACGTTCCTACATTCACCATCAGTCTGACAGCTGCTGGTTAGACATCTCAACGTTCCTACATTCACCATCAGTCTGACAGCTGCTGGTTAAACATCTTGTGGTTCCTATATTCACCATCAGTCTGACAGCCACTGGTTAAACATCTTGGGGTTCCTATATTCACCATCAGTCTGACAACAGATGGTTAAACATCTTGGGGTTCCTGCATTCACCATCAGTCTGACTGTAGTTGGGATTTTAGCTCCTCGTGTGGTTTATCATTACTTTTCTTTTATTCCTTGATCATTTTTTGAATCAAAGGATGACAATGAGTTGAAACCAATCCAAGGATGAGAAGAGTGATTTTGTATGGTAGAAAGGCTAGGGCTGTTAGGTGTTTGGTTGTCCCCACTCCATCAGCCACCCTCTCTCCTGGCTGGTCTTTAGCTGTGGCACATGGAGTGGCAACTGACCCCTAAGCAGAAAGGCCTGAGGAAGAGTCTTGACTGTCCATTCCCTTCCATAACCACTGCCAGTCATGCTAGGTTCCTCTAGAACTTTATGTGTTGTTCTCTAAACAACAGAAGACTTTGGAAGGTCCCTACAGCATCCCTGTTCCAAAGAAACCTCTGATGCCCTTAAAACAAGTTGAACCATGGATAGTACTTAAACTTGTGCCTCATACAAAAGAGAACCTGAGACATCCTTGGATTTGTCAGTGTGTGAGATTTGAATCATCACTCCCCAACTGAAATAGGAGATTGGATCCAATGGAAAGGAACTGAAGATTTCATGAGAAATTTTGTGAGAACATGTGAGGGTTACATAGCAGAGCTCACTTGGTTTTTAACAGGTTCTGCTGACCTTTAATGCTGCCCTCTCCACCATCAAATCCCTGTGCTCACTGACAGTCTGTGAGCAGATACTGTGAGCTGTTCTAACTTGTTTCTTCTGTTAATAATTCCACATCCTAAACCTGGTAACCACTGAAGTGAAGTTTCTCTGGTGTGACAACACCTGGGTTCAATAGAAGGACGAGAGAAACAAGATATGTAGTGCTGTGCTTAGTGCCAGAATGTGTGATGGGGGCTTTGCTGGAAACTGATCAAGTGGGTGAAGTGTCAGTGGGGGATCACTTAGACAATGGTGACCATAATCCGTTTGCAAAATTCTTATGGAAAAAGATAAGAATACTCTGAAAAATAAGTGTCTGAACTGGGGAAAGATTGATTCCAGTTGGATAGGAGCTGAGAGGCAGACAGGGAGCAGCGATGGTTGGGAAGGGGGAATCTTTCTGAAGTTAAACGGTGGGGGTTTAGGATCAATGTGTTCCTGCAGGGTGACGAGAAAGGGAGGCAAGTTCAGGGAACCCTGCATGTCAAAAAATATCGAGGGTTTGATAAAGAGAATCGGAAATCAGGGCTTGTTACATGGGATAGAATAGAGGGCGGGATCAGGAGGACAGGGGGGGCGTTACAAAAAAATTAGGTGCCGAAAGAGAGACCACAAAATATCACTGGCAGACATGATTGAGGGAAATCCCGAAGCATTTTATATTAAGAGCAAGTTGATAGCCTGGGAAGTTATGGGGCCCATTAGGGACCAAAGAGAAAAATAGTGTGTGGAACCAGAGGAAGTGGGTGAGGTCTCAAATGTATACCTGTCAACTGTGTTCATGAAGAACGGTATTATAGGAGGAGATTGAAGTTGTGATGTTAACATTCAAGTGTTTGTGAAGTTTAAAAGGAGGAACTTTGAGATGACAATGGATGTATCTCAGGACCTGATGAGCTGTGTCCCAGGTAGGTATGGGTGAAGTGTCAGTGGGGGAGCACTTTGGCAATAGTGACCGTAACCCAGTTTTGCAACTGCATTGGTACCAGATGACAGAAAGGTTGCACATATGTTTGCTTTTTTTCAAGAGAGGCAGCAGGGATAAGCTGGGTAAGCACAAGCCAGGCAGTCCAAGGTCAGTGGTGGGGAAACTGTTGGAGAAGTTTCTCAGGGACCAGGTAAATCAAAAACTGAAAATGTAGGGTTCTCTTTGTGAGTAGAGGTCCATGACCAGCAAGAGTTTCACTGTCAGCAGTGCCCAGGACCCTTGTTCAGACATTAATGACTTGTCTGTGAGTGTATGAAGTGTCAGCTGGTGAACACAGTGCAATGGTAAATGCGATGTTAGCACTCATTCTGAGAGGAATAGAATATAAAAGCAAGAATGTAATGTTGAGACTATATAAAGCATGGTGAGGTCTCACTTGGAATATTGTGAGCAACTTTGAGCCCCTTATCTTAGAACGGATGTGCTGAAACTGGAGAGGGTTCAAAAGAGATTCACAAAATTGATTCTGGGGTTGAAAGGCTTGTCATATGAAGAGTGTCTGATGGCTCTGGGCCTGTATTCTCTGAAGTTCAGCAGAATAAGGGGAAACCGTTGAAACCTATCGAATGTTGAAAGGCCTTGATAGAGTGGATGTGGAAAGAATGTTTCCTATGGTTGGAGGGGTGGGGAGGCCTAGGACCAGAGGACACAATCCCAGACTAGAGGAGTGTCCTCTTAGAATGGAGATGAGAAGGGATTTCTTCAGTCAGAGTGGTGAATTTGCAGAATTCTGGGTACATTTGAGGCAAAGGTTGATAGATTTTTGATTAGTTAGGGTGTGAAAGGATACAGGGAGAAGGCAAGAGTAGAAAAGTGGATCAGCCATGATGAATTTGTGGAGCAGACTCGATGGGCCAAACGGCCTAATTCTGCTCCCATATTTTATTGTCTTAATGTATCCTCACAGGCAGTCCTCACTGTCAATGCGGAGACACAGCCCTTCCTCACCATTTGAAAAAGGCTATAACCTTCCTTTCTTACTTCCCTGTATTTTTGTTGAAACGTTTCTTTTGTCACTGCCTGCTTGGTAAAAAACAACTGAGTGATTTTGAAACAGGGGGATTCAGTCGACATCTCAAAGCTGGAAAAATCTGAAAGCTGCTGTGAAATTCCGTTTCAGCAGGGGAGTGTTCAGCAGCTGAAATACTGAAGGCTGAAGGCAATGGCGATAGGAGAATTAAGAAGGGGAGATCCTTATGAAGGGGGGAATGTCCCAAGCTGTACTGATTATGCTGTAAAATCCCACAAATTTACTATTCCTGAGGAAACCTCATTACTGATGATAAAGCACCTTGTACATCAGAACGATCTAACAATGGGAACCATTCTCATTAACGCCGGGATTCTCCTTGCAACACGTTGGCACTTTTAAGTGTATTGATGATCTCTAACCCCAGGGATATGGCAACATCTCATTGGTTAGTACGCTACCTCTTGATCTTTATACCGGCTTCTCTTCATCCCACCCTTGCTCTGGCACAAGAATCGGCAATCATTACTTCACAGTTTCTGCAGCGAAGGACTTGATTTCCATTCTGCAGGCCGTTCAGCGTCTGCAGTGCATGTTCCTCTCTGAGGGCCTTTCTAATCCTATGACAAATATCACCTGACTGATATTCTCTGGCAGACTAAGTAGAGCTGGGACATGTCCCAGCAACTCCACACTGGCATTGATGTAACAGCAGTTTCTCCACCCTCCCTCCTCTCTTATCTCAACACTGCTCTGAGATGGAATGTTAAATCACAGCCCCATATAGAATGTGGGCCACTGTAGCACAGGAACACAAGACCATAAGATATAGGAGCAGATTTAGGCTATTTTGCCCAATGAGTCTGCTCCACCATTTCATCATGGCTGATCCACTTTCCCTCTCAGCCCCGATCTCTTGTCTTCTCCCCGAGTCCCTTCATGCCCTGACCAATCAAGATTCTATCAAACTCTGCCTTAAATATACCCGATGACTTGGTCTCCACAGCCACTTGTGGCAATGAATTCCATAGGTTCACTTTCTGGCTAAATTCCTCCTCATCTCCATTCTAAATGGACGGCCCTCTATTCTGAAACTGTGTCCTCTCCCACCATAGGAAACATCCTCTCCACATCCACTCTTTCGAGGCCTTTCAACATTTGATAGGTTTCAATGAGCTTACCCCTTATTCAGGCACTTTTCCCCACAATGTTACATTAGCAATCAAATGCCCATCGAAACTAATCCCTTCCACCCACACAATGTCCACATCTCTCCATTTCCGGCGCGTTCATGTGCCTATCTAAGAGCCCCGAGTGTATCTGCCCCACCACCACCTCTTGTAACACATTCCAGGCACCCACCACTACATGTGTGACAAACTTGCCTCTCACACCTCCTTTGAATTTTCTCCCTCTCACATGGCCTCTGGTATCAGACACATAAACCCCTGTCCATAGGACGGAACTGCTTACTGAATTTTATTGAAGATTTCTGATTTTGCTCTTCCTCTTAAATAGAGACACTCCCTGTGCTTAGATTATCAAAGCTTCTGTATTTTAAGCCCATTTACGTTTCCCTTCAGGCACCCACTGCTGAGGCTCCCAAGCCTGAGCTGGCAATGCTGATACCAACGTTCGATTCTCCCTCAGCTTCTTTCCCCTTTTTACAACTTGACAACTAATTTAATTATTTTTTAAAATTTAGATTTACAGCATGGTAACAGGCCTTTCTGGCCCAAAGAGCCCATGCTGTCCAGCTACACCATGTGACCAATTAACCTACTAACCCTTACGTCTTTGGAATGTGGGAGGAAATAGGAGCTCTCGGAGGAAAACCACACGGCTGTGGGGAGAATGTACAAACTCCTTACAGACAGCAGCAGGAATTGAATCTGGGTTGCTGGTGCCACAATAGAATTATGCTGTGCCTATGCTACCACTCCAATGCTCTACAATACTTGTTCTCAGAAGCACTGTCCAAAGAAGACCGGATATTTCCTGTACTTTTCTATTCTAATCCCATTGTTAGATTTGATAATGCTTCTGGTATTGGGCCTGAGTCACCCATCGGGTGATTTCTACAATTACTGACAGTAAGTTTGTTCCTCTTCCTCACTTCATATTCATATTTCCCCGAGTGGTTTGAGATCTCGGTTTCTGAACAAAATGTTACACTTCACACAAATTTTGAGTTGAAATTATTTTCTCAATTCCATCTCCATTTAATTACGTGTGTTTGGAATTTGTTATAATCCCCACCATTACCAACAGCCCCTCCCCGTCAGGCAGATTACAAACGTTATAATCCCCACCATTACCAACAGCCCCTCCCCGTCAGGTGGATTACAAATTTGTTATAATCCCCACCATTACCAACAGCCCCTCCCCGTCAGGCAGATAAAAAACTCTGCGGTCTTTCAGCGCACTGGCTTCCCAACCTGGATTCTTTGGGATCTCAGCTTGATTCCAGCACTTCTGCTCTTGGCTTTTGCCATGTGGTCAGTCAGCAGGTGAAACCCTTCAGATGGTGCTGGTGGCAGTAGACAGGCAGTAATCATATCACATCCAAGCGCTGATGGAACATGCATGCGGGGTCAGCCCGGATGCTGCAACCCACCCAAAGGTACCCTAGGGACCAAAGCTCAGGTTCCTGACTGTGTCATGCCCACCTGCTACAAGGGGTTTTGGGAATGTCTGAGTGCTTCTGGCTGAAAGCAGGTTTCAGGTGAGTAATAATGCATCCACAGACCTAGTCAGCACACCATTCTTGTGTCCAAAGATCGAGCTTCCACTCTGACCACGGGTAATATGTGTGTTGGGTTTGTTCATTCTCCCTGTGACTGTAGACATGCGGATCTGTGGGTTAATTAGAGCTGTAAATTGTGCTGGTAGATGGGTTGGAGAATCGAGGAGAGTTGATGGGAATACATATCGTACACTGCTGTTAGTGATATATGTTTTGTGGGTGCACCGTGGACCTGAGGAATGTTGTTTCATTTGGTTGTATACACGTGCAGACAGATGACAATAAACTTGAATTTGAATGTAGGGAGAATGAGTTTTTGAACAGCACAGAGACAATGGGCCAAAGGACTGTCTTATCCTGAACTGTAGGGGGTAGGGAGGGGTAGATATTGACACTGTGGGGAAGGAGTGTGTATAACTACAGGGGAATGCCACCAACTTGATAAAAGTGATGAAACAAGCTTTATTCCTCTCCCCCCATGGGTGGGAGGGTTCAGTGCACCAGTTTTCATCTGAAACTCACCCACCACCACGATGATCGGGCGCCTGATGACGTTGGCCAAAACAAACAGGTGTACATCCTGGTAGATGCTTGTCACAGCCTGGCCAGCTGCAGACTCCGGATCTGCAGATGCAATCACATTCTGCCACTCCTGATCCCAAATCTGTGGCAGTTTAAACATGTTACATTAGTTCTGCATGTTACATTAGATCCTACTGGTCACACCCCGAGAGAGAGAGCGAACTGCCTACAGAGGCAGACTCCAGGGCCAGTGACCTGCAGGTACAACCCTGTGCAGCAATGTAAATCCAATAAGAATGTTTATACAAACCTCACAACATCCTGAACAATTCCCAAGCCTTGATTTATTTTAGTTAGAGACTAATTAGTGTGTATTTTTCCAGTACACTCTATGTTTCTTTCAGCATCAGCATCAGGTTTATTATCACTGACAGGTAGAGTCATGGAGAAGTGTAGCATAGAATCAGGCTATTCAGCCCATCTAGTCCGTGCCAAACCAATTAAACTGCCTACTCCCATCAGCTTGCACCAGAACTATATTCCTACTATCCAAGTACCATTAGACCATAACCATAAGAGATAGGAACAGAATTAGGTCATTTGGCCCATCATGTCTGCTCCACCTTTTCATCATAGGTGATCATTTTCCCTCTCAGTCCCAAACTCCTGCCTTCTCCCAATATTCCTTTATGCCATGACTAATCAAGTATCTATCAACCTCTGCCTTAAATACACCCAATAACTTGGCTACCACAGCCACCCATGCCAACAATTTCCACACAGATTCACCACTCTGTGGCTAAACAAATTCCCCCTCAACTTCGTTCTAAAAGGACGTCCCTCTACTCTGAAGCCATTTCCTCTGGTCCTAGACTCTGCCACCATAGGAAACATCCTCTCCACATCCACTCTATCAAGGCTCTTCAACATTTGATAGGTTTCAATAAAATCACCCTTCATTCTTCTGAATTCCAGTGAGTACAGGCCCACAGCCATCGAGTGCTCCTCATATGATAAGCTTTTCAATCTCAGAATCATTTTGTGAACCTCCTTTGAACCCTCTGCAATGTCAGCACATCTCTTCTCAGATAAGGGCCTAAAACTGCTCACAATACTCTATGTGAGGTCTCACCAGTGCTTTATGAAGCCTCAACATGACATCCCTGCTTTTTATTCTATTCCTTTTGAAATGAATGCTAACATCGCATTTGCCTTCCTCATCACAGACTCAAACTGCAACTTAACCCTTAGGGAATCGCCTATCCAAACTTCTCTTGAACGTTGAAATCGGCTGGCATACACCACTTGTGTCTGCAGCCTATGACACACTCTCAAGACACTCTCCTTAAACTTTTCACCTTTCACCCCAACCCATTACCTTCAGTTGTAGTCCCACCCAGTCTGTGGAAAAAGCCTGCTTGCATTTACCCTATCTATATCCCTCATAGTTTAGTATAACTCTATCAAAACTCCCCTCAATCTTCTATGTTCCAAGGAATAAAGTCCTAACCTATTGAATCTATAACTCAGGTCCTGCAGGCCTGGCAACATCCTTGTCAATTTTCTTTTAATCTTTTAACCTTATTTAAATCTTCATCATCATGAAATTTGGTGTTTTGTTGCAGCAGTTCAGTTCAAGACATAAAATGTACTATAAATTACAATAAGAAATATGAAATAAGTATAAAAATTTAATTAATTAAGCAGTGCAAAAGAGGGCATAAATAGTGAGGTAGTGTTGATGGATCCGTGGATATATAGGTCAGTGTGGGAGTGAACTGGAGTTAAAGCAGAAGGTTATTCCTGCAGAATGAACACCACAAATCCATCACCCATCATTTTGTTCCTCCTGTGTGGAGCAAGCCAGGTTGTGAAGGTGGAGGGGAGGAATCTTTATTTAGTATTTATGTTAGACTTCCAATGACTACAGATTCAATGAATTAGAGGGCTAAGTAGAGAGGAAACACTCAGAGGACCACAGAGTCTGAAAGTCTTCACTGAAACACAAACTCTGGTCAAGCCAGAGTCTCACCTCTGAGGAAACCACCCCACAGGAGCTGATGAATGTCAGACTCATGTTGGAATGAAAACCCTACAATTCCACCATCTTGGGGGGGGGGGGTTCTCACTGAAACCTGTCAAATATCGAAAAGCCTAGACATGGAGAGGATATTTCCATTATTCGGAGAGTCTAGGATTGAGGACACAGCTCAGAATAGAAAGATGTCTCTTTGAAACAGAGATAAGGAGGAATTTCTTTGTCGGAGGGTGGTGAATCTGTAGAATTCATGCTACTGAAGGCTGTGGAGGCCAAATCATTCTGACAGGTTGCATCACTCTATGGTGTGTGTGTGTGTGGGGGGGGGGGCTACTGCACAGGATTGAAAGAAGCTACAGAAAGTTGTAAAATTAGTCAGCTCATTCTTGGGTACTAGCCTCCGTAGTACCCAAGATATCTTCAAAGAGCAGTTCCTCAGAAAAGGAACATCCATTACTAAAGACCCCCATTACCCAGAGCATGCCCTCTTCTCATTGTTACTGTCAGGATGGAGAAACAGAAGCCTGAAGGTACACACTTAGTGATTCAGGAACAGCTTCTTCACCTCTGCAATACGATTCCTAAATAGACATTGAACCCATGAACACTATCTCACTTTTTAAAAATATATATATTATTTCTGTTTTTGCCCTATTGTTAGTCTATTCAATGTACATTTATATAATTACTGTAATTGATTTACTGATTTTTTTCTTTCAATATTATCATGCATTGTATTGAACTGCTGCTGCTAAGTTAAAAAATTTCACAACGCATGCCGGTGATAATAAACCTGATTCTGATTCAGATTCTATATTTAAAGTGCAGGGTAATAGGTACTTGTTTAGTCAAGGTGTCAAAGATTACAGGGAGAAGGCAGGAAAATGGGTCTAATGGGGGATAATAAATCAGCTATTATTGAATGTTGGAGCAGACACAATGGGCCTAATTCTAATAGCCTAATACACAAAAGCCTAATTCTGTTCCAATATTTTACTGCCCTATGGACATAGGGGATATAGCCTGAGGAGAAACACACATTATTGTACATAACTGTGCAGTGTAGGAGATAGCAGCAAGCTTGTAATTTGAATGCTTGTGATATAGACCTGCATGGTGACTTGAAGGGCCAGATGAAAAGTTTCTAACTGAAGCATGAACTGCCTCTCTACACAGACACTGTCTGCCCAGCATGAACTCTGAGTCTCTCAACACAGACACTGAGTCTCTCGACACAGACACTGTCTGACCTGATCCATGAACTGAGTCTCTCGACACAGACACTGTCTGACCTGATCCATGAACTGAGTCTCTCGACACAGACACTGTCTGCCCAGCATGAACTGAGTCTCTCGACACAGACACTGTCTGACCTGATCAATGAACTGAGTCTCTCGACACAGACACTGTCTGACCTGATCCATGAACTGAGTCTCTCTATACAGACACTGAGTCTCTCTACACAGACACTGAGTCTCTCGACACAGACACTGTCTGCCCAGCATGAACTCTGAGTCTCTCGACACAGACATTGAGTCTCTCGACACAGACACTGAGTCTCTCTACACAGACACTGTCTGACCTGATCCATGAACTGAGTCTCTCGACACAGACACTGTCTGACCTGATCCATGAACTGAGTCTCTCTATACAGACACTGAGTCTCTCTACACAGACACTGAGTCTCTTGACACAGACACTGTCTGCCCAGCATGAACTCTGAGTCTCTCGACACAGACATTGAGTCTCTCGACACAGACACTGAGTCTCTCTACACAGACACTGTCTGACCTGATCCATGAACTGAGTCTCTCGACACAGACACTGTCTGCCCAGCATGAACTGAGTCTCTCGACACAGACACTGTCTGCCCAGCATGAACTGAGTCTCTCGACACAGACACTGTCTGCCCAGTATGAACTGAGTCTCTCTACACAGACACTGTCTGACCTGATCCATGAACTGAGTCTCTCGACACAGACACTGAGTCTCTCTACACAGACACTGAGTCTCTCGACACAGACACTGTCTGCCCAGCATGAACTGAGTCTCTCGACACAGACACTGTCTGCCCAGTATGAACTGAGTCTCTCGACACAGACACTGTCTGACCTGATCCATGAACTGCCTCTCTACACAGACACTGTCTGACCTGATCCATGAACTGAGTCTCTCGACACAGACACTGACTGACCTGATCCATGAACTGAGTCTCTCGACACAGACACTGTCTGACCTGATCCATGAACTGAGTCTCTCGACACAGACACTGTCTGCCCAGCATGAACTGAGTCTCTCGACACAGACACTGTCTGACCTGATCCATGAACTGAGTCTCTCAACACAGACACTGTCTGACCTGATCCATGAACTGAGTCTCTCGACACAGACACTGTCTGCCCAGCATGAACTGAGTCTCTCGACACAGACACTGAGTCTCTCGACACAGACACCGAGTCTCTCTTCTGCCCAGTATGAACTGAGTCTCTCGACACAGACACTGTCTGCCCAGTATGAATTGAGTCTCTCGACACAGTCACTGTCTGACCTGATCCATGAACTGAGTCTCTCTATACAGACACTGAGTCTCTCGACACAGACACCGAGTCTCTCTTCTGCCCAGTATGAACTGAGTCTCTCTATACAGACACTGTCTGACCTGATCCATGAACTGAGTCTCTCGACACAGACACTGTCTGACCTGATCCATGAACTGAGTCTCTCAACACAGACACTGTCTGACCTGATCCATGAACTGAGTCTCTCTATACAGACACTGTCTGACCTGATCCATGAACTGAGTCTCTCGACACAGACACTGTCTGACCTGATCCATGAACTCTGAGTCTCTCTACTGTTATGTCCGCAGCCCCCTCCTTTGTGAGAATTGCAAGAGCACTAGTTGAGGTGGGGGGGGGGGTCAGTAGACCCAGGAAATGGGAGAGGGAGACGTGCTGAATACCTCGTTCCACCGCAATGCAAAATAATGCGACATTGACCATTGTCTCCTGGAGACCACGTTTGTGGATTGGGGACCATGCTACGTGCAAGCCCTTGGGCAAAGTGGGCTGGTTGAGAGAGAGAGATTGCATCATCCCAACCTGATTGACATCTAAGACCCCGTGAGGAAGTATAAGAGAGGGTCTGGGGGAACACCCCCTTCAGACGCACCAGAAGAAACGCTAACGATCCCGTAGTAGCGGGAAGCCATTTGAAGGAAGCCACTTGCGTTGGATTCCGTGGCTAGAGTCGGTGGCTGGAACCACGGAAAACCGCTTTTAGCTAACAACAGGGAAGCCCGCTCCCGATTCAATGGATTTGCTTCATAAAAGACCGGGCAAGTTTCTTTTCTCACCAATCTCTCTCTCTCTCTCTCTCTCCAACAAGTGAAAACCCAGCAGTCCCCCAAAAGGCTGAAGCCTGCAGGAACTGAGTGACTTTTATATTTCCATCAGACAATATATTATCCCCTAGACAAACGATTGAGCTGTTTCTTATTGATGGTTATTATTAGACCCGTGCTTTTAGATTGAGTAGTGACGACGTATATTATCTGAATCTGAATATTATCTGAAAAAAAATCTTGTTTTTGTGCCCCTTCATAAATAAAGACTTTTAAAAATAGTACCATCAGACTTCAATGGACCTCTCTATCTTTGCTGGTAGTGATCCAGCTACGGGATTTCGTAACACTACACAGACACTGTCTGACCTGATCCATGAACTGCCTCTCTACACAGACACTGTCTGACCTGATCCATGAACTGAGTCTCTCGACACAGACACTGTCTGACCTGATCCATGAACTGAGTCTCTCGACACAGACACTGTCTGCCCAGCATGAACTGAGTCTCTCGACACAGACACTGTCTGCCCAGCATGAACTGAGTCTCTCGACACAGACACTGTCTGCCCAGCATGAACTGAGTCTCTCGACACAGACACTGTCTGACCTGATCCATGAACTGAGTCTCTCGACACAGACACTGTCTGCCCAGCATGAACTGAGTCTCTCGACACAGACACTGTCTGACCTGATCCATGAACTCTGAGTCTCTCGACACAGACACTGTCTGCCCAGCATGAACTGAGTCTCTCGACACAGACACTGTCTGACCTGATCCATGAACTGAGTCTCTCGACACAGACACTGTCTGACCTGATCCATGAACTCTGAGTCTCTCTATACAGACACTGTCTGACCTGATGGGAGTTTCAAGCATTCCCTGTTTCCACACTTTCAGCATCTCCAGCTTCTCTTTAAATCTGTCTGTTTTTTTTGCTGAAGGGCCCATTGTTGACCGTCAGAGCTCCCGCATGCCCACACCCCAGCAGAGTATTTAAGTAATGTTGCGTTCTTGTCTCCCCTAACCTCCCCCTTCACTTACTGTTTTAATTGTTGTATGTATCCTAACCTTGTCTCTGGGAATTCTCCAGGAATGTGGTCTGGAATTACTTCAGATTCTAGGAATAAGCAGATCATTTGCCTAACTAATGATGCACTAGTACTCCATCTGGCCTCCTTTCTTGATCGTCTATGCTCTTTATCCTACTTCTCTGTAAACATACTCTGAGTTTAAATCTTTTCCAACATGTACTGACCCCATACTCCCTGCAGTCCACCTATCGAACCCCTCAGAAGACCCTTATCACCACAGCCACCTCTCGAACTCTGCAGGAGATCTGCACAGCAAAGTTTACATGAACAGCCAATACAGTCCGAGGATGTGCTGGGGGTAATAGACAATAGGCAATAGGTGCAGGAGTAGGCCATTCGGCCCTTCGAGCCAGCACCACCATTCACTGTAATCATGGCTGATCATCCACAATTAGTACCCCGTTTCTGTCTTCTGCCTATTTCCCTTGACTCCACTATCTTTAAGAGCTCTATCTAACTCTATCTTGAAAGCATCAAGAGAATTGGCCTCCACTGCCTTCTGAGGCAGAGCATTCCATAGATCCACAACTCTCTGGGTGAAAAAGTTTTTCCTGAACTCCGTTCTAAATGGCCTTCCCCTTATTCATAAACTGTGGCCTCTGGTTCTGGACTTCCCCAACATCGGTAACATGTTTCCTGCCTCTAGCCTGTCCAATCTCTTAATAATCTTATATGTAACTTACACATTTGCCATGCTTCCAGAACCAATATAGCATGCGGCTCTCTAAGCCCAACCCGTATGCTTTGGAATGTAGGAGGAAACCAGACCACTTGGACGAATAGAGGAAACCCACATAAAGTCATAGAAGATACAGAACAGAAACAGGCCCTTCAGCCCATCTAGTCCATACCAAACCATTTAAAGTGCCTACTCCCATCAACCTGCACTGGGACCATCGCCCTCCATACCCCTACCATCCGTACTTCTCTCAAACTTTGAAATCAAGCTCGCTAGCACCACTTGCGCTGGCATCTCCTTCCACACTCTCACCACCCTCTGAACGAAGATGTTTCCTCGCATTTTCCCCTTAAACTTTTCACCTTTTACTCTTAACTCATGACCTCTAGTTGTTGTCCTACCCTACCTCAGTGAAAAATGCCTATTTGAATTTATCCTATCCATACTCCTCATAATTTTGTATACCTCTATAAAATTTCCTCTCAATTTTCTACATTCCAGAGAATAATGTCCTAACCTATTCAATCTTTCCTTATCACTCAGGTCCTGCAGACCAGGCAACATCCTTGTAAATTTTCTCATATTCTTTTGACCTTACTTGCGTCTTTCCTGTAGGTAGGTGACCAAAACTGCACACAATACTCCAGATTAGGCCTCACCAATGACTTGTACAACTTCCACATAACATGGTCACAGGAAGAATGTACAAACTCCTTGCAGATAGCAATGGGAATTGAATCCCAGTCGCTGGTGCTGTAAGGCATTACACTGCCACTATGCTACTGTGCTGAAATGCAGTCCTCCCTTAAATTCCCTCATCTAGTATTTGATACTTTCACACTGTGAATGGTCCAGCAACTGATGGTAGGCCACCAACTTGCTTTCTGTCCACCTGGTCCCAACGTGTATCATAGCCCTGAACTGTGAAGGTGAGGAGTGGCTGCCTTTTCCCTCCCTCTTCCTGGATAAGTCTGGTGTTTCCAACTTTCAGACATAAGGGAGGTTCTCATCAGAGCCAGGTAATCATCAAACTAAACATGTGATCCTTTTATTAAAACCACTTGCTATGGAGTGGTCAAACAACAGTTCGTATTACACCCAGGTTTTAATTTCTATTAAAGTGACAGAGTGAATGAAACACTTTGCCTTACCTCAGACTGGTGAAGAGGGGTTGCATCAGGAAGCCCTTGTTCTCTTAGATACTCGGCCTGTAGCCTGAGTTTGAAGTTAATGCTGTGGGCATTGACCAAAGCACAGTGGAAGGTTTTCTGCAACACGAGGTCTGTGTCCTGGACACCCCACATATAGAGAGAGACTGAATGTAGGAGGCTGTTCCCTTCTCCTGCCCAAGAACAAGGGTGTTTAAAAACAAAGCACAGAATCAAACCCTTGTGTGTGGCATGATAGTTGATGAAAACATAGAACATTACAGGCCCTTCAGCCCACAATGTTGTATCAACCTTTAACCTACTCCAAGATCAATCTAACCCTTCCCTCCCATGTAGCCCTCAATTCTCTATCATCCATGTAGCTATCTGAGAGTCTCTTAACTGTCTCTATTGTATCTGCCTCTACCACGAGCCCTGGCAGGACGTTCCACACACCCACCACTCTGTGTAAAAAATCTACCTCTGACATCACCTCTACACTTTCCTCCAAACATCTTAAAATTATGCCCTCTTGTATGAGCTATTTTCACCCTATATTCGACCTACAGTATGCCTCTTATCATCTTATACACTGCTATCAACTCATCCCTCATCCTCCTTCCTTCCAAAGAAAAAAGTCTTAACTTGCTCATTCTTTCCTTAAGGCATGCTCTCTAATCCAGGAAGCATCCTGGTAAATTTTCTCTGTACCCTCTCTAAAGTTTCCTAAAATGAGGTTGCCAGAAGTGAACACAATACTCTAAGTGTTGTACAGAAGGCTGTTACATTTCAATTCTAATTTCAATGCTGATTATTTCTTTGTTGATGATAATTCTGCCCCATAAAGTGAAACCCACCATAAAAAAAGACACACTATTTCACCGGAACCAAAATCTTCCCAATCTATCACTGCAAATGCATTGAAATGGCTCCAGAACAAAGTTCAGGCCAATGTAAGGTACTGAAGGAATGTTGGATAAAACAAAATTTACTACATACCTCCTAAATAAAGAGATACCATCTCACTCTGCCTCAAGGCATGAAACAAAAGCAATTGAAGATTATTCAACCACCAAATCCATTCTAGCACCTAATATAATCAGGATTAAGCAAATAAGATTGTTTTTAATCACTAAGAGAGCTTTTGCACTAAAAATGAGAAGGCAAAGAACATGAATTCTCAGATCATAACACTTTGATCTGGGAGACTATTTATTGCAAACCCACTGATTGATGGCATTTAAACAGAAACAGAACCTAGTCTATTATTGCTGATTTATATAACTTGAAATTTGGTGTTTTGTGGAGGCAATATAGAGCAAAGGCAAAGATTACTAAGAACTACAAAAATAAAGAGCACAACAAAAAGGAATAATGAGGTAGTGTTCATGGACTGTTCAGAAATCCGATGGCAGAGGGGAAGGAGTTTTTCCTGAATTATTGAGTGAGAATCTTCAGGCTCCTGTATCTCCTCCCTGATGGTAGCAATGTGAATAGGGCACGTCCTGTCCTTGGTGATGAAGGTCCTTAATGACGGATGCCACCATTTTGTGGTATCACCTTGTGAAGGTGTCCTCGATGTTGGGGATGCTAGTGCCGATGATGGATCTAACTATCTACAAATGTCTGCAGCCTCTATCAATCCTCAGCATTTGAGCCTCCAGTCGAAGCGGTGATTACTCCCTCATGCAACTATAGAAATTTGCTGGAGTCTTTGGTAGCATACTAAAGTTTGAACAAAATATAGTTGTTGTCATGCTTTTTTTTTGTGATTGTATTTGACCTAGGACAAATCTTAGGAATGTTGACATCCAGGAACCTGAAGCTGGAAAAGCTGTGCTTTTCACTGCTGACAGCTCGACAAGGACTAGATCATAGAACACAAAACACAGCATAGGACAGCACAGGAACAGGTTCTTCAGCCCACAATGTTGTGCTGAACAGCTAAAAAGTAAATCTTAAGCTCCCAAACACTAATCCCTCCTACCTACACATTGTCCATATCCCTCCATCTTCCTCACAGTCATGTGCCTATCTAAACTTCTCTCAAAAGCCTCTGATGTATTTACCTCTACCACCATACCAGGCATTCACCACTCTCTGAGTAAAATACTTACCCCTCATATCCCCTTTGAACCTATCCCCTCTCATCTTCAAAGCTTGCCCTCTGGTATTAGACATTTCAACCCTGGGAAACAGATACCCTCTGCCCACTCTATCTATGCCTTTCATAACCTTATAAACCTCTATCAGATCTCCCCTCAGCCTCCAACTCTCCAGAGAAAACAACCCAGGTTTGACCAGCTTCTCGTGATAGCACATGCCCTCTAAACCAGGCAGCATCCTGGTAAACCTCTTCTGCACTCTCTCCAAAGACTCAAAAACCTGCCTATAGTGAGGCAACCAGAATTGTATGTCATACTCCAGATGTGGCCTAACCAGAATTTTATAAAGTTACACTGCTGTGTGTTTCTCCTGACTTCCCTTTCCTGAAATACACAATCAATTCCCTGGTCTTGTTGACTTTGAGTGTAAGAATTTTGTTGCAACACCACTCAACTAGCCAATCTTTTCACTTCTGTATGCCTTGTCTTCACTATTTAAGAGTTGCCTCTTATTGTTACGTATCTGAAAATATATCAGAAACTTGGCATGCTTTCACAACAGTTCAAACAATTAATTTCTTTTGAATAGAGGCCCTCCGTTGGTTGTGTCAACCAAGGTTGTTGCGTTCTAGCTGTCTACGTTGTTGGTGTAGCACCGTCAGTCAATAGACAAGCCAGGACAGTACAATATGGAGAGCAATCTGTTGCCTATGTAGCAGGCTCCATCTCTCCAAACAAATGATGAATCCAAAGGAAAAACAGTGACCAATTCAGTAGCATTGATGTCAGTGATAATAAACCTGATTCTGATTTGGATATGGAGGAAGTGGTTGATAATTAGGGAGGAAAACCCTGTCAGGAAGTTACCCAATGTGTCATACTCCCACTGAATTAATGACAGACAGCTCAAGGTCCCTCATTTTATTAATGTTCCTTCCCACATGGATTACACTCCTCAGCTCTGTCAATAACCTAACTGGCTTGTTGTTGAATATCACACAAAAATGACTGCAAGGAACTCAGTAGGTCCGGCAGAGTCTGTGGAAGCGAATAAACAGTTGATGTTTTGGGCAGAAACCCTTCTTCAGAACTGGAGAGGAAGGTGGAAGGTGCCTAAATAAGATAGTGGGGGAGGGGAAGGAGGACAGGCCAGAGGCTGAAGCCACCAGGGTGGTGGGGGGGGGGAGTGATGAAGTAAAATACTGGGAGGTGGTTGGTGGAAAATGCAAAGGGCTGGAGAAGAAGAAATCTGATAGGAGAAGGGAACAGACCTTGGGAGAAAGGGAAGTGGAAAGGGCACCAGGATGAGGTGATGGGCAATTGAGAAGCAGTAAGAGGCCAGAGTGGGGAATAGAAGAAGAGGGGAGGGGAGGGGGGAAAGCTGCTTAACCTGCTGAGTTCCTCCAGCATTTTCACTGGATTTCCAGCATCTGCAGAATTTCTTGTGTTTATTGTTAGATATTCTCCATAACAGCTGTGGAACATTGGGAATGCTGAGCCATTGTGCCAAGATATCTCTTGCGAGATGTTTTGTCCATGTGATTGATTATTCTGTTTGAGGTAGACGTGTATGCAGCCCTAGACTATCTGTTCCACCTCGCCCCTTTGCGGCCACAACTGCTCCTGGGCTCAGTGGGAAGTGCTGCCAGCTCTGGAGATGCTGACGTCCACTCCAGCAAGATTAATCCATGTCAAGTAGTTGCTGTGTAAGGACATCCAAGCTCCAGAAGACAGAACAAAATCCCTGACTCCCTTTGTTGCTGGGAGGACCCCTGCGAGCAAAAAAAAAAATCCCTTGGCTCTGAAAGTTAACTGAATGAATATTTACTGATGAACCATCTATTCACAGTATGACTAGTATTCAATACCTTAAATGGTTGCCACACTGACTGGAAAACCACAAAAACTGCAGTTGCTGGAAATCTGAGAGGGAACTGGAACAGCTGGAAACACTCAGCAGGGCAGGCAGCATCTGTGGAGGGACAGAGGGGTTGAACGTTTCGGGTCAAGGACCCGCCATCAGAACTCTGACCTGGAACTGTTCCCTCTCCACGGAGACTTCGTGATTTCGTCCCGGGAGCTCAACTGTTCCGATCCGAAATAATCCCCCCCCCCCCGCCTTGAAGTTCAAGCACGGTTATGTCAGAAGAGGTCAGAGAAATTTTCAGCAACGCACACAAAAGTCGGACCTTGTCTTTCCTTCCAGGCCTGAGGAAGGGTCTCGGCCCGAACCGTCGACTGTTTGCTCTTTTCCATAGATGCTGCCTGACCTACTGAGTTCCTCCAGCATTTTGTGTGTGTGTGTGTGTGTTGTTTTGGATCTCCAGCATCTGAAGATCTTCTCACGTTAGAGAAATTTTTATGTAGCTTATCTTCCAGAGATTGAGGTTGAGGATCGAGGATCTCTACACACAAATAACGGTGGAGTCGGTGATTCTACTGAATTCAACCTGGCCGATAATCTCCTAGCAGTAAAGAGAGCGGAGACCGAATTAATCCCCGGAGAGGGGACAGAGGTCCCTCGAGAACCTAGCTGATCTTTCACCCAAATCTGTCTCTCTCTCTTTCCTCTCAAATTCCTTCATAGCTCCGCAAGCAAAGCTTATCGCCGCTGGATGAAAAGTTAGTAAGTACGGACATAGCTCGCCAATTACAAGAGGGCAAGTTGCAAATTGGCATACTGCCTCAGTGGAAAACGGGCACCACTATCAGCAACGACCCCCGTGTTTGGTGTTCGTTTTGGAAGGTCCACACCCTCACTCGGGGACACCCCGAACCTCGGCCGCCCCTCAGTACCGGGTGACTTCCCACCGACTCCAGCCCTGACTGAGATAGGCGTTGGTTTCACGAAGCCGCAGGAATTTAAATTCACCACCCCCGCTCTGACTTAGTACCTGTGTGAAACGGGAGTTTTGCGGAATCCGCAGGTGGGGGAGCGGCCCGGCTGCGTAAACGGTTTGCTTACCGGAGACCCTGAGCGGATACACCGTGCGGAGCTCTCGACACCAGTTGAGGATGCTGGCGGTGCTCAATGCTCGACTCAGCGCCTGGTCCAGCAACGTCTGCTCCAGGAGGCTCCGCAGCGGGGCAGGATACGGCCTGGTGCTGGGCAGCTGCAGCGTGTGGACGTGTAACCTATGCAGATGATAGAGGAGGGGTCGGCCGCCCGGCGACTTCACCACGTCCTCCGCGATCAGAGCCCGCAGCTGCGCCGCTTTCCTTGGGTTAACGTCCGAAAGGTTCGCGGGGAGTTCCATGCCGGCCATCGGGTCCCACAGCGGAATCCGAACTGGGGTCCAACTGTTCACACACTGGCTGCCGGCTGTCAGGTCCCGCAGCGGAATCCGCACTCGGGTCGCACTCCGCTCACACACTGACTCCCTCACCGCTGCCTCTGCCGTCAGTCCCGTGCCTCGCTGCCTTTGAGCTGGGTCTCGGGACTTTCCAGTCGATAGATAGCGTTAACCTTTCAGTCTCCGCGCCCAGCCTGGGGAGGAGGGGGGAGGAAATAGTGGCGTCGATAATCCGAACCTCCACTCACACCCCCATCGTTCCGGTAGCTTTATTGATGTACCACAGAGAAAGGAGAGAACAGGGGACGCGCGAAGTAGGGGAGCGGGTGAAGGGGAAGAGGGGTAAGGGGATGGGGTGGGAAGGAGGAGGGGAGGAGACGTGGAGGGGGAGGGAAGGAGGTGGAGAGAGATTGCAGAGTCTGGGTCTGTTCTCCCTGGAGCGGAGGAGGTTAAGAGCACACAAGATGGATGTATATAAAGTTCTGAGGAGTATAGGCAGTGCAGACGCATATCATATCAGAGAGCACAGATCCTTCCTCACCCAGAGAGCCTGGAACACACTGCCTTGCCGGAGAGAGGCCACTGACAGCAGTTAGGAGTCTAAACGATCACTTGATCCACTGAGACACTGTGGACCAAGTGCTGAGTGGGTGCCCACTGGTCAGCATGGATTAGATGGACTGAATGGCCTGTTCTCATGCTATGCGATTCTATAATTCAAACTACTTACTGTGGCTTTCCAAATGCTTGAGGAAGCAGGAAGTGCAGAGCCCGAACAGATCCTCTGTTCTGAAGCGCTGATAGCCCGTGGTTTTTATACTCTTTATACTGTTCCGTTCAAAAAGTTGCCCTTCGGGTCGCTTTTTTCTTATCCCCTCTCACCCTAAACCTCTTGCCCCGGCGAAAAGACTATTACCGGGGACTATTACTGAGTCTCATAATTGTAAACATTTCTATAGGGTCATATAAATTCATTCTCCAGCATTCCGCGGAATAAAGACCAGGTCAGACCGACCTTTCCGGATGCCCTTAATCCCTAGTCAAATCTTTGCACTCCTTCCAGTTTAACCACGTCCTTCCTATAACGGGAACACTTCCATATTCAGGTTTATTTTGTCTATTCCGCCTGTTGGGTGCGGCCACACCTCAGGGACATGTTCCCAAACTCGCAGCGGAGCAAACTGCGTTTCATTTGGCAGGTTAGAGACAGACAACTAAAGAGAGAAATGATTCAACATCAATCTGAAACCTGTTCTTGAAAGGTTCCTATTGGCAAGTGTTTCTGTCTGGAAGACACCCGAAACCGAGAAAACACACAACTTACCGGAGGAACTCAGCAGGTCGAGGCGTGTGTGTGCGTGTATATATATATGAAGGGGGGAAGGGGTTGTGCATGGAAGTTGTACAGTCAGATTTTCCTGTCAAGATCTCGGATCTGGATTAATCAGATAAATGCCGATTGTCGCTCTCTCCCAGACACTGCATCCTCCTGCAGCGGGTTCTGTATTTACTCCCGCCCGCGGAAGGAGACGCCGGGTTACCGGATGCGGCAGAGGGTGGGGCTGCTCCGCAATGGGTGATCTCACATCTACCGTCTGGATTTTCACGTTTGCGATGTCTACCGACTGAATTCATTTAACAGGGGATTCGGCCGTTGGGCCTTGTCCGGGGATGGTGGGGCGGATGCAGTGGTCTGCTGACGGACGGTGGGTGCAGTTACAACAGCGCCCATCGCCCGCCACTGTTACCCACTGGACCACAGAAGTAACTGGGCCACCAGCTGAAAGAAACAGGCGGGAGCGCTGGGCCGAATGGCTTGTCGTTGCCAGCTTTCTAAAACATTAACAGGTCCATGCACTGGGTTACGAGAAGCTCGCTTCAGAGAACACCCCACATTTCACACCGGGAGGGGTGGGCCTTATTTCCTGAGATTAGGAGAGAGAAGAGAGGCTACGTTGTGCTCCAGTAGCGGCAATATTTGAATTTAGTTCCCACTTTATCCAGGAAGCCTCCCACTGACATTCCGGCAAGTTCCCTGTTGTCCCTTGGCTGTTCAGCAAGAAAGGAAACGCAAGTAGGATTCTGGCGAGACCATTCTGGAATAAATCCAATCAGCCACAGGATTTTACACCTGCCTCACACCCAGTGCAGCCAGTGTCACATCTGTCCAATGTCCAGTATACCCTCAACCCCAAACAGAAGCCCTGGATCAACCATGAGGTCCACAATCTGCTGGGGGCCAGATCAGTGGCATTCAGGTATGGTGACCAAGTGAGGTACAAGAGTCCAGGTACAATCTCTGGAAAGCATCTGACCTGTAAAGTGGCTTTTCAGGACTAAATCGAATCACTGAAGAAGCTTGAATGGTATCACCTCTTACAAAGTGAAACCAAGTGACATAGGTAACAACAAGTCTTCGTTCCCAGATGAGCTCAATGCCTTCTATGCTCACTCTGACCATCAAAATATGGAGAGAAATTTATGAACTTGCACATTCCCCGATGACCCTGTGATTTCAGTCTCTGAGGCGGATGTGAGAGCATCCTTCAGGAGTCCTAAAGACCTGTGCTGAACAACTGGCTGGACTGCTCTTTGATATCTTTAACCTCTTACTTCAGCAGTCTGAGGTACCCACCTGCTTCGAGCAGGCTTCAATTATACACATGCCCCAGAAGAATGTGGTTACCTGCCTCAATGACTATCATCCAGTAGTACTTATATCCACTGTGATGAAGTGCTTTGAGAGGTTGGTGATGAAACATATCAACTCCTGCCTGAGAAGAGACTCCAGTTCCAATTTACCTATAAACATAACAGGTCCACAACAATGCTATTTCATTCGCCCTTCACTCGGCTCTGGAACATGTGGACAGCAAAAATACATACATCAGAAATGACAACAGCTTGGCTTGCAATATCTTTATCCCTTCAGAGGAGGAGGCATTTGCTGTCCTGAGGCAAATCAGGGTGGATAGATCCCTAGGGCTTGACAAGGTGTTTCCTTAGATCCTATGGGAGGCACGTGCTATAATTGCTGGGGTCCAGGCAGAGATATTTAAATCATTCTTAGTGACAGGAGGGGTACCAGAGGATTGGAGGATGGCCAATGTTGTTCCACTATTAAGGAAGGCTCTAAACCTGAAGCAGGAAATTATAAGCAAGTGAGCCTGACATTAGTAATGGGAAAGTTATTGGAAGGTATTCCAAGAGTACAGATAGATAAGTATTTGGATAGACATGGACTGATTAAGGATAATCAGTAAGGCTTTGTGCATGGTAGGTCATGTCAAACGAATCTTAGAAGGTTTTTCAAGGAAGTTACCAGGAAAGTGGATACTGTCTACATGGACTTTAGCAAGGCATTTGACAAGGTCCCACATGGGAGGTTAGACAAGAAGGTTCAGTCGCTCAGTATTCAAGATGAGGTAGTAAAATGGATAAGACATTGACTTTGTGGGAGAAGCCAGAGAGTGGAAGTAAATGTTTGCCTCTCTGACTGGAGGCCTGTGACTAGTGATATGCACAGGGATCGGTGCTGGCTCTGTTGTTTGTCATCTGTATCAATGATCTGCATGATAATGTGGTAAACTGGATCAGCAAATTTGCGGATGACACCAAGATTGGGAGTGTAGTGGACAGCGAGGAAGGCTACCATGGCTTGCAGAGGGATTTGCTTCAGCTGGAAAAATGGGCTGCAAAATGGGAGATGGAATTTAATGCAGACAAGTGCAAGTTGTTGCACTCTGGTAGGACCAATGAGGGTAGAGCTTACACAGTCAACAGCAGGGCACTAAGGAATATGGTAGAACAAAGACATCTGAGAATACAGATCCAAAGTTCGTTGAAAGTGGTGTCACAGGTAGGTGGGGTCATAAGGAAAGCTTTTGGCACATTGGCTTTCATAAATCAAAGTACTGAGTACAAGAGATGGGATGTCATGAAGTTGTATAAGACATTGGTGAGACCTAATTTGGACTACTGTGTGCAGTTTTGATCACCTACCTACAGGAAAGATGTGAATAAGGCTGGAAGGGTACAGAGAGATCTTACAAGGATGTTGCGTGGTCTGAAGGATCTGAGATACAAGGAAAGATTGAATAGCCTAGGACTTTATTCCTTAGAACTAGAAGATTGAGGGGAGATTTGAAAGAGGTATTCAAAATTATTAGACATTTAGATAGGGTAAGTGCAAGTAAGCTTTTTTCCACTGAGATTGGGTGGGACTACATCTAGATGAAGGGTGTCGTCCTGAAACGTCGACTGTTTACTCTTTTCCATAGATGCTGCCTGGCCTGCTGAGTTCCTCTAGCATTTTCTGTGTGTTACCTTAACTAGAGATCATGGCTTAAAGGTGAAAGCTGAAAAGTTTAAGGGGAACATGAGGGGAAACCTTTTCACTCAAAGGGCTGTGAGAATGTGAAATGAGGTGTCAGCACAAGTGGTACGGGTGAGCTCAATTTCAAAGTTTAAGTGAAGTTTGGATAGGGGTATGGAGGGCTATGGTGCTGGTGTAAGTCGATAGGGATAGGTAGTTTAAATTGTCTAGATGGACTAAGGGCCTGTTTCTGTGCTGTATTTTATATGACCCCGTGACTTTTAAACTAATCAACAAGCTTCAGGACCTTGGCCTCAGTACCTGCTTGTGCAATTAGATCCCCAATTTCCTCACTTGCAGATCCCAGTCCATTCAGATTGGCATCAAGATCTCCACATTCTTCATCAGCACAGATGCACCTCAAATCTGAGTGCATAGCCTCCTGCTCTACTCACTTTATATTTATGACTGTGAGGCTAAGCGCAGCTTCAATGCCATATTTTACATTTGCTGATGACACCACTGTTGTCCAAATGAGCAGGTAGGAGGGAGATTTGAAATCTGACTGAGTGGTGCCACAACAAGCACAATGAGAAGGAAATTAGAGGTCCATGAGGCAGTCCTCATTGGAGGATCAGAAGTGGAGAGGGTCAGCAACTTTAAATTCCTTGGTGTTAATATTGCAGAGGATCTGCCCAAGACCCAGCACCTAGTGCAATTAACAAGAAAACCTCAAGTACCTCTACTTCCTTAGAAATTTGTGAAGATTTAGTATCTAAAACTTTGACAAACTTCTATAGATGTGTGGTGGAGAGTACATTGATTAGCTGCATAATGGCATGAATGGAAAATCCGACAAAAAGCAACTGGATCATTGACTTCCTAACCAAAAGACCACAATCTGTGTATAACGGAAATAACATCTCCACCTCACTGACAATCAACACTAGCCCACTGCTCTACTCACTTTGCCAACACAACTGTGTGGTTAGACACATTTCAAATGCCATCTCTAAATTTGCTGACAACACAACTATAGTTGGCAGAATTTCAGATGGTAATGAGGGGACATACAAGAGCGAGATATACCAATCAGTTGAGTGGTGTCACAGTAAAAACCTTGCACTCAACATCAGGAAGACTAAAGAACTAATTGTGAACTTCAGTGAGGATAAGACAAGGGAACATACACCAGTGCTCATAGAGGGATCAGAAGTGGAAAGAGTGAGGAACTTCAAGTTCCTGCACCCAACATATTGATGCATCTATAAAGGAGACATGACAGCAACCATATTTCATTAGAAGAGATTTTGTTTATCACCAAAGACACTGGCAAATTTCTACAGATGTATCAGGGAGAGCATTCTAACTGGCTGCATCACTGTCTGGTATGGGGCGGCTACTGCACAGGATTGAAATAAGCTGCAGAGAGTTGTAAACTTAGTCAGCTCCATCATGGCACTAATGCCAGTGATGTTAAACCTGGTTCTGCTTCTGAAAGTAGTGGATATGGCACAATCCATCATGGTTAAAAGCCCTCCCCACCGAGAGGGCACAGTTTTAAGGTGCTTGGAAGAAGGTACAGAGGAGGAGTCAGGGGTAAGTTTTTTTACGCAGAGAATAGTGAGTGCATGGAATGGGCTGCCAGCAATAGTGGTGGAGGTGGATATGATAGGGTCTTTTAAGAGACTCCTGGACAGGTACATGGAGCTCAGAAAAATAGAAGGCTATGGGTAACCCTAGGTAATTTCTAAGATAAGGACATGTTTGGCACAGCTTTGTGGGCCAAAGGGCCTTTATTGTGCTGTAGGGTTTCTATTCAACACATTTATATGCAGTATCATAGGAAAGCAGCACCCATCATCAAGAAACCCTCCACCCAGGCCTTGCTCTCGTCTCACTGTTGCCTTCAGGGAAAAGGTAAAGGAGTTTAGGATTCACATCACCAGGCTCAGGAACAGTTACTACCCATCAAAATCAGGCTCTTGAACCAGTGAGGATAACTTCACTCAATGTCACTCACCCCAACTCTGAACTATGGATTTACATTCAAGGAATCTGCATCTCATGTTCTCGATATTCTTGCTTATTTATTAATTATTATTATTACTTTTTTGTATTTGCAGTTTGTTGTTTTTTGCGGATGGATTGTCTGACTGTCCATTGCCATCTTCAGAAGTTTTCTGATGACTCGGCCATAGTTGGAAGCATCAGCAAGGGAGATGAGGCTGAGTACAGGGCTATGGTGGGAAACATTGTCACATGGTGTGAGCAGAATCATCTGCAGCTTAATGTGAAAAAGACTAAGGAGCTGGTGGTGGACCTGAGGAGGGCTAAGGCACTGGTGACCCCTGTTTCCATCCAAGGGGTCAGTGTGGACATTGTGGAGGATTACAAATACCTGGGGATACGAATTGACAATAAACTGGACTGGTCAAAGAACACTGAGGCTGTCTACAAGGAGGGTCAGAGCCGTCTCTATTTCCTGAGGAGACTGAGGTCCTTTAACATCTGCCGGACAATGCTGAGGATGTTCTACAAGTCTGTGGTGGCCAGTGCTATCATGTTTGCTGTTGTGTGCTGGGGCAGCAGGCTGAGGGTAGTAGACACCAACAGAATCAACAAACTCATTCGTAAGGCCAGTGATGTTGTTGGGGTGGAACTGGACTCTCTGACAGAGGTGTCTGAAAAGAGGATGCTGTCCAAGTTGCATGCCATTTTAGACAATGACTCCCATTCACTCCATAATCTACTGGTTAGGCACAGGAGTACATTCAGCCAGAGACTCATTCCACTGGGATGTAACACTGAGCATCATAGGAAGTCATAGGCCATCAAACTTTATAACTTCTCCCTTGGAGTGTCAGACACCCTGAGCCAATAGGCTGGTCCTGGACTTATTTCCATTTGGCATGATTAACTTATTACTATTTAATTATTTCTGGTTTTATATTTCTACACTATTCTTGGTTGGTGCAGCTGTAACGAAACCCAATTTCCATCGGGATCAATAAAATATGTCTGTCTAACAGTCATTGAGTGCAGATTTTCATTGATTCTATCATGTTTCATGAATTTACTGTGTATGTCCACAAGAAAACAAATCTCAGGGTTGTACATGGTGACATATCTGCACTTTGCTAATAAATTTACTTTGAATTTTGAACTATGACTCATGCCCCATCTGTCCCCAGCCTGGTGTCCCACCTTTCCCAAACCCAGTGCCCCGCCTTTTCCAGACCTGGTGCAGCTAGTATCCTGTAGTTGCAGACCTGGTGCAGCCAGTGTCCCTCTTTTCCCAGATCCATTTACAGCCAGTGTCCTGTCTGTCGCAGACATGATGCAGCCAGTGCCTTGCCTTTCCCAGACCCAGTGCAGCCAGTGTCCCTCCTTTCCCAGACCCGGTGCAGCCACTGCCCTGTCTGTCCCAGATCCAGTACAGCCAGTGTTCCTCCTTTCCCAGACCCGGTGCAGCCACTGCCCTGTCTGTCCCAGATCCAGTACAGCCAGTGTTCCTCCTTTCCCAGACCCGGTGCAGCCACTGCCGTTTGTCCCAGATCCAGTACAGCCAGTGCCTTGCCTTTCCCAGACCCAGTGCAGCCAGTGTCCCTCCTTTCCCAGACCCGGTGCAGCCGCTGCCCTATCTGTCCCAGATCCAGTACAGCCGGTGTCCCACCTTCCCCAGACCCGGAGCAGCCGGTGTCCCACCTTCCCCAGACCCGGAGCAGCCGGTGTCCCACCTTCCCCAGACCCTGGTACAATCAGTGTCAGTCCTTTCCCAAACCTGGTACAGCCGGTGCCATGTCCGTTTCAGAATCAGTGCAGCCGGTCCTACCTTTTCCGGACCTAGTGCAACCGGTGTCCCTTCTTTCCCGGATCCGGTGCAGACGGTGCCCCGTCCGTCCCAGACCCGGGTCCAAGAGCAAGGACCGACCTGAGGTTTGGCCGATTTAAATGCTGAGCCAGATTGTAAAAGCCAGGTTGTCATGGCTGAAGGTGAGCCACGGATTGGTTCGTCTCTGCACCGAAATAAGGCTTTGGTCTGTTTCTAATGGGCTCCTGAATCAGCTGCAGTGGCAGTGGACTCACTTTCACACACTTCAGTTCTGAAAGCTATTTGCTAACTTCTATTGTTTGCACGATTTGTTTCTCTCTCTGCACATTGGGTGTTAGGCGGTCCTCTCTTTTGAATGGTTTCTGTCGGGTTTCTTTGTAAGAAGGTGAATTTCAAGGTACAATATAGTATACATAGTTGGATAACGAATATGAATGTACTTTGAACTTTGTGTGGAACATGCAGCCAGCGGAAGTTGTGGACGTGGGTTTCATTGCAACTCATTTAGGAGAAGTTTCGTTTGGTGTATGGAACTCCGCAGAGAAACAGACTAGCACAGACCAGAGGGGCCGAAAGGCAAGTTTCTGTGCGGTAGTCCTCTATGATTCTACATCTTCGTATCAGCAGTATATTAAAAAAAATCAACAGTATATCTCCAATACATTCAGGAAGAGTTCTCATAAACCATGCTTGGGTCCCTCTCACCATCCTCTACTTCCCCTGTATTTCTCCCCACGCTCTCCCTCCCACTTCCCCATTTCATCCACTCCCTCCGGTTTTTCCCCTCCATGCACGGTAACTCCTCTTCTCGCCCTTCCCTTCCCCGCCTCAAACCTCTCCAACACTCCCCTTCCGTTTCCACTTCACCCTCCCTCTATCTCCCCCATTCCTCCCCGCTCCCTCCCCCATTCCTCCCCGCTCCCTCCCCCGGTGCCACTTCCTCTTGTGCCGGCTGGAAAGCCCCGGCTGCCGGACACATTTGCGGGGCGTGTCTCAGTAACATGCTGGGGTTTTCCGACCTCAGCAGCGGTCGGAAGCTCTAACTGATGAGGTTGTTTTGAACAACGGAATCCTCGTTGAAAGCAGCCGAAACCAGTCTGCATTACTCTGTTCTCGGGTGGGGGCTGATCACCAGGGCGCAGAATCCGTGCTATCGGGATGCTAATGAGGGTGGTTTAGGAACTACCTAGCAGCTGAATTTAGTATCGGCGAAGCTCTGCGATAACAAACATAAATACAAGGGATTCTGCAGATGCTGGAAATCCAGAGCACCACGCACACAATGCTAGGGAGCTCAGCGGCTCTGACAGCTTCTGTGGCGGGAAATAAAGAGTGGTTGTTTCCAGCCGAGACCCTTCATCAGGATGTTACCTGTAATTAAGACCACCACACAGGTATGTACTTTGACCAGACATCAGCCTGACAAAGACCTCCGCACAGAACTGGAACTTCAGGCAATGTGTCAGGCTCCTTGTCACCTGTGAAAGTCCTGCCCCAGCTCACAGAAATTGTCCTAACTCACTGGGAGTGGGGGGGAGAGCAGTTCTCAGGTGAAAGGGGGCAAAACTGGCAGTCCTTCCCATTAAATCTGGATTCCTTCAAGTGTCAAGGTATCAGATGAAACACAGGCAAGGATTACACCCAACACCTCATCTGATGGATCAATGCTGTTCTGTGTGGAGAAAACACCTGGGAGAATCTCTGGCAGTAACAGGCACAAAGACTGTCCTCTGAGTGGGGAATTTCAGTGTTTATTCATGGAATGAGTCCTGAGGACAGAGCAGCCCAACTAGGTTTGTGGCATGTAGTGAGTGAGCCAGACCAAACCAGGGATAAATCAGCCTGAATACCTCATGACCAGTCTGCAGGCGCGTCTGTCTGAAACAGCAACATTCACATGGGGTTCACACGCTGCTGGCTGTGTGCAACAATAGACATACTGAAGGTGAGAGACACAGACTGAGTGGGCAGCTCAGAAATCAATGTCTTCGAGGTGAGAAGCACAGATGGATGGGGCATCTCGGACTGGGTGTTCCTGAGTTGGGAGGCTCAGACAGACGGGGAAGCCAGACTAGGTGTCCCTGAGGTGAGAGGCTCAGAAATGGGTTTCCCTGAGGTGAGAGGCTCGGATGGATGAGGCGGCTTAGAAATAGACATCCCTGAGATGCTGTGGAGCATCAGAACAGTTGGCATGAACATCAGCACAATCTGTAAGCTTGTTGTGTCCTAGGTGGCTGGTACAAGGAAGAAAGTATAAAAGCTTCAGGACTCACACTACCTTCCCTCCTTTCTTAAAAAGTGGGATAACATTAGTCATTCTCCAATCCTCAGGAACTGATCCTGAATCTAAGGAACATTGGAAAATGATTGCCAATGCATCCGCAATTTCCAGAGCCACCTCCTTTAGTACCCTAGGATGCAGACCATCTGGACCTGGGGATTTGTCAGCCTTCAGTCCCATCAGTCTACTCATCACCGTTTCCTTCCTAATGTCAATCTGTTTCATTTCCTCTGTTACCCTATGTCCTTGGCCCATCCATACATCTGGGAGATTGCTTGTGTTTTCCCTAGTGAAGACAGATCTAAAGTACTTATTAAGTTCTTCTGCCATTTCTCTGTTTCCCATAACAATTTCACCCAATTCATTCTTCAAGGGCCCAACATTGTTCTTAACTATCTTCTTTCTCTTCACATACCTAAAAAAGCTTTTGCTATCCTCCTTTATATTCCTGGCTAGCTTGTGTTCGTACCTCATTTTTTTTCCCCGTATTGCCTTTTTAGTTAAGTTCTGTGTTCCTTAAAAAATTCCCAATCATCTGTCTTCCCACTCACCTTAGCTCTGTCATACTTCTTTTTTTTTAATGCTATGCAATCTCTGACTTTCTTTGTCAACCACTGTGGCCCCTTTCCCCCCTTTGAATCCTTCCTTCTCCGGGGGATGAACTGATTTTGCACCTTGTGCATTATTCCCAAGAATACCTGCCATTGCTGTTCCACTGTCTTTTCTGCTAGGATATCCTTCCATTTAACTTTGGCCAGCTCCTCCCTCATGGCTCCATAGTCTCCTTTGTTCAACTGCAACACTGACACCTCCGATCTGCCCTTATCTTTCTCAAATTGCAGATAAAAATTTATCATATTATGGTCACTACCTCCTAATGGCCCCTTTACTTCAAGATTGCTTATCAAATCTTGTTCATTACACAACACTAAATCCAGAATAGCCTTGTCCCTGGTCGGCTCTCGTACAAGCTGTTCCAAGAATGTATCCTGTAGGCACTCTACAAACTCCCTTTCCTGGGGTCCAGCACCAACCTGATTCTCCCAGTTCATCCGCATGTTGAAATCCCCCTTAACTACTGCGACATTACCTTTGCCACATGCCAATGTTAACTCCCTATTCAACTTGCACCCAATATCCATGCTGCTGTTTGGTGGCCTGTAGAATACACCCATTAGGGTCTTTTTGCCCTTACTGTTCCTCAGTTCTATCCACAGACTCCACTTCTCCTGATCCTATGTCCCCCCCCCTTGCAAAGGACTGAATCTCATTCCTCACCAACAGGGCCACATTTCTGTCCCTACGATTGCACGTATACCCTTGTACAATCATTTCCCAGGTCTGATCTCTCTGCAGCCATGTCTCCGTTATCCCAACAACATCATAGTTACCCATTCGCACCTGAGCTTCAAGCTCATCCGCCTTATTTCTGACACTTTGTGATATAGAATTTTTAGCCCATTTCTCCTCTCTCTGTTTAAATTGCTGCCTGTTGTGCTTAACCCAGCTCCCTGAACTCCCATCGGGCTATACGCCCCTTGAATTTTGTTGTCCTTCCTAAATTTACATTCTTCCTGCACACTTAACTCCATGTTCCGTCAGACCATCCCTCTGTACATGTGTCCTCCTTATCACTTGTTCCGCCTCACCTTTCTCTACTATACACTTAATATTCCGGAACTGTGTAGTCCCCACCTGTCCTTTATTCTTCATCTCGCTATCCTCTCTCACATTCTGGATCCCTGAATTACATATACAATTACATAATTACATACTAGTGTCTGGATTACAGACACTACAAAGCGGAATATTCAACAGATACACTTACATTCAACAAATATACTTAGTTAAAAGTGTGCACAGAGCAGACCTTCCCAATGGTCACATCTTAAGCAAAGGAAGAAGAGAGCAAACCCCCTCCACGTACTATTTTATATACCTCGGGTATTTGAAACTGGTCACCAGGCAGCCATCCAAAGAGAAAAGCAGCTGAATCTTCTAAACTAAACAATCACAAAGGAAGTGGCTTTCGACAATCAGAATAAGGCATGCCCCCACAGGACAACAGGCAAATGGGAATAGCTCAGATAGGTATTTTGGTCAGCATGAATGAACTGGGTTGTTTTCATGCTGTGTGATATTAACAGCCGAGGAGGTTGGACCTTGGACACTGAACTTGAGATCTTGTAATATTACTCTGCTTTGGGCTGGAGTGAATAACATCAACAAAAAAATCTACCTGCAACACACAAAGAATGCTGGAGGAACTCAGCAGGTCAGGCAGCTTCTATGGAAAAGAATAAACAGCTGACGTTTTGGGCTGACATGTTTCTTCAGGACTGAGAAGGAAAGGGGAAGGTTCCAGAATAAAAATGTGAGGGGAGGAGAAGGAGGGTAGCTGGGAGGTGATGGGTAGGGAAGGTCAATAGCTGGAGAGGAAGGAACTTGATAGGACAGGAGACTGGAAAATAGGAGAAAGGGAAGAAGGAGGGGGCCCGGGGAGGTGACAGTCAAGTGAGGTCAGAATGGGGTATAGAGGAAGGAGAGTGGGAAAAATTTGTTTACCGTAAGGAGAAATCAATATTCATGCCAAACAAATCGACCTCCCTTTGAGCCAGTGAATTTTCACCTTAATGTTCAGCTTCACCGAGGCTCCTTGCTGCACACTTGATCCGCAGGCCATCAGTATTGACTCTCTGAAATTGGCTCTTTTTGGCCAAGGCTCTAATAAAGGCTGGCAGCTGGATGGTGAGGACCTCAGGAGCAGGGGTTCCCAAACTTTTTTTGATGCCGTGGACCCCTACCATTAACTGAGGGGTGTGTGAACCCCAGGTTGGGAAGCCCTGCTCAGGAAGAAGCCTTATGAATTATTCATTCAGCATCTTAAGATACATGCGGTTATGAGTTTTTAGACTGTTCTTTAACAAATACTGGGCCTCACTGTCACTGAGAATGGAGCTGGCTTAGAGTTCTTTCTCGTGTTACTGGTTTAATAATCTGTCACCACTTACAACTAGATGTGGCATTGCTGAAAAGGTACACTCTAATTGAATGTTTCCTCCTTCGCAGGTCTGTTGCATGCTAATTTTGCATTTTGCCATGCATGTAGCCCTGCACTGCAGCTGGGCCCTTCACTTTTTGTCCTGTTTGGCTCTGCTTTAGATGTGTTATATTCTGCTTATTGAAGTTGGGTGGATTGAGGGGCATTTCTGGCTATGACGTTACAGATGGTGCTCATGCTGGCCCAGTTCTCAGCTACACAGATGCTCTGAGTCCTTTCCATTCACCTCACAATTCACTAGCACAATGGTTACAGGGACCCAGTAGATTGGAGAGTGGCCTCTTGTACAGTTCTCTGTCAGACTTCATTTGACAATCTTGTGAAAAATCCTGGATTGTTTTGCTAAGCTAATGTTCAAAGTTCAAAGTACATATATTATCAAAGTATCAAAGTATGTATACATTGTACATCCTTGACTTCAGTCTCCTCACAGGCAGCCGCAAAACAACAAAACCCAAAAGGACTCATCAAAAAAAGACCATCAAACACCCAATATGCAGAGAGAACAACACCAAATTGTGCATCAATAAAAGTAAGCAAAAGGAGGTAAATGAATAAATGTTACTGTAGTTCGAGGGTAAGAATTTGCCATTCACTCTTTCACTGACTGTTGTTGAATTCTGAGAATAAACAGCAAACCATATGAATCCTGAAGAAGGGTCTTGGCCTGAAACGTTGACTGTTTATTCACTTCCATAGATGCTACCTGACCTGCTGAGTTCCTGTAGCGTTTTATGTCTGTTGCTTGGCCTGAAACATTGACTATGTATTCCTCTCCATAGTCGCTGCCTGACCTGCTGAGTTCTTCCAGCAATTGTGTGTGCTGCTCTGGATTTCCAACATTTGCAGAATCTCTTGTCATTATGAATTAATATTATGTTTAAATGTTATTTCATACCACTGTAATGGACCAATGAAAGGTGACTGCTTCACCCATTACCCACAGGGGATTTCCACAAGGAAGGAAATCAAACACAGGATAAGAATTTACCTTCTTCCTTCGTTCAATCTGTTGTGTTCAAGTCTGAACTAGATAGAGCTGTAAAGCTGATGAATTCTTCCTGACTGGGGCGCCTTATCAATAACCCCTTTAAGAGGCAAATTCTTCCTGACTCGGCACTTTACTGATAATTCCTTTCATAGCTGAAATCTAGTGGTTATAATAGTCATGAGAAAATACCTCTTGGCCAGGGGTTCCCAATCAATACCATTTAGCAAGGGGTTGATGGATCCTGGGTTGGGAATCCCTGTTCTAGTTTAACTCTGTTTTATTTTACTTTATGGTTTTGGTCTTATTGAAACAATTCCAATTCAATTTACCAGAGTTTGACGTGGTTTTTATCACAGTCAACCAGGAACCTTTTACATAACCAGCCCAATATCTTCAAATATTTAATCCAATAATGGAAATACAAACACAGAAGTTACTGAGGTCTGGAACCTGTACACAGAAATGTGGAGGCAATCAAAACTTACTGGCATCATTAGGAGTCAGGAGCAAGAGTCGGACATCTGCCCCTGAAACCTGCTGCACCATGCATCAAGATTCAAGATTGTTTAATGTTATTTCCTGTACACAAGTGTAAAGAAGATCAAAATCATTGTTACTCTGGGTCTGATGCACCACAAAACACTAAGATAAGGAACACAATAAATATAAATACACAAGATAGCTTATAGACATTGATTGTATGAACATAAAGTGACACTGGGTACAGGAGTGTCTGTACATAAGGTGACTCTGACAGGAAATGATAAAGTTGCGGTGGTTGGGAGTGTGGAGGGCTGGGTTAGTTGGTGGAGGTGTTGATCAGTCTTACTGCTTGGAGAAAGCAACTGTTTTTGAGTCTGGTGATCCTGGCATGGATCCTACAAAGCCCCCTCCCTGATGGGAGTGGGACAAACAGTCTGTGAGCAGGGTGGGTGGGATACTTCCTTCCTGGCACCTCTCCTTGATGGTGGGAAGGCTGGTGCTGGTGATACTTTGGGCAGTTTTGACTACCTGTTGTCGAGCCCTCCTCTCCACCCCAATGCAGCTTGTGTACCAAGCTTGTTAGGAAACTCTACCGTACACCTGTAGAATGATGTGAGTATAGATGTGCATATGATGGTCGATCCTTTATGTCAGTACTCTTCTCCTGCATATTGCATGTTCCTAAATTCCCTTAACACCCAGAAATATATCCACCTGTGTCTTAAATTAACTCACTGACTGAGCCTCAACAGAGAAGTTGAAGTATATACCACCCTGAAGAAATTCCTTCCCAAACCTCATCCCTTATGCCTCTTCTTTACCGTGGAGAGCATTCTGGCTGGTTATATCACTGTCTGGTATGGGGGCTCTAATGTACAGGATCAGAAAAAGCTGCAAGAGGGTTGCAAACTCAGCCAGCTCCACCATGGGCACTGGCCTCCCCAGCATCAAGGACACCTTCAAAAGACAATGCCTTTAGAAAGTGGCATCTCTCATTAAGGACCACCACCACCTAACACATGCTCTCTTCTCATTACTACCATCAGGGAGGAGGGACAGGAGCCTGAAGACCCCTCTTCTCATTACTACCATCGGAGAGGAGGTACAGGAGCCTGAAGACACCTCTTCTCATTACTACCATCGGAGAGGAGGTACAGGAGCCTGAAGACCCCTCTTCTCATTACTACCATCAGGGAGGAGGGACAGGAGTCTGATGATCCCTCTTCTCATTCCTACCATCAGGAAGGAGGTATAGGAGCCTGAAGACCCCTCTTCTCATTACTACCATTAAGGAGGAGGGACAAGAGCCTGAAGACCCCTCTTCTCAATACTACCATCAGGGAGGAGGGACAGGAGTCTGATGATCCCTCTTCTCATTCCTACCATCAGGAAGGAGGTATAGGAGCCTGAAGACCCCTCTTCTCAATACTACCATTAAGGAGGAGGGACAAGAGCCTGAAGACCCCTCTTCTCATTACTACCATTAAGGAGGAGGGACAAGAGCCTGAAGACCCCTCTTCTCATTACTACCATCAGGGAGGAGGGACAGGAGTCTGATGATCCGTCTTCTCATTCCTACCATCAGGAAGGAGGTACAGGAGCCTGAAGACCGCTCTTCTCATTACTACCATCAGGGAGGGGGTACAGGAGCCTGAAGACCCCTCTTCTCATTACTACCATCAGGGAGGAGGTAACAGGAGCCTGAAGACCCCTCTTCTCATTACTACCATCAGGGAGGAGGTACAGGAGCCTGAAGACCCCTCTTCTCATTACTACCATTGGAGAGGAGGTACAGGAACTTGAAGATACACACTCAACATTTTAGAAACAGCTTCTTCTCCTCTGTCATCATATTTTTTAATGGTCCATGAATCCAAGATCACTGTCTCACTATTTTGCTCTTTTTTTTCACTATTGATACATATTTCATTGTAATTTATAGTAAATTTTTATTACTGCACTGTAGCGTAGCTGTAAAACAAATTACATGACATATGTCAGTGATGAGAAAGCTGATTTGGATTCTGACTGTGACCCCAGTGCTAGACTCTTATCCAGGGGCATACCCTCTCTGCAGGTTGTGTTATGTAAAAGTTTTCTGTTTTAGTGAGATCACCCCCATCTTGTTAAACTCTAGAAAATATCCACTAAGTCTACTTCCTCTCTCCTCAGGTAAGCACAGTACCTCTTCCATGGTGTGTAAACTGCTTCTAAAATCTGGAAATGAGTGTGACTGTTTAGGTTTAAAATGGAAAGATTATTGTAGTCCATGGGCCATGATCTTACATTTTCAACTCAAAGGGAAAACTAGTGCGGACACAACCCACCCTGCAAACTGCACCATTCCAGTTGGCTCTGCCACCCCCTCTATCTGTTGTCCCCATCACTGCACTGCACCAGAAAAACTAAACCACTTTTTATAATATTTACATTGTAAATACACGGTGGTGTTTGTATATTCATACACATTCTATTTCAAACCTGTACTTTAGCATCTAACTTCATTATTTCTATAATTCTTTATAATTGTTTAATTTTTTTTGTTGCATGTCATGCTAACACACCACTGCAAATTCCTAATCCATGTAAATGTGCATGGGGAATAAAGTTGATCCTACTAGCACAGAGCTTAACAAAGCTTCATTTGTTAGTGCCAGGCACAAATCAGATGGTGGCATGGACAGTAAATACTTAGATGGATTCATTTCCATAGGTGCTGCCTGAGCTGCTGAGTTCCTCCAGAAGTTTGTGTGTATTGCTTTGGGTTTCCAGCATCTGCAGAATTTCTTGTGTTTATGAAGTACACTTGGGTGGTGATAGACAAAGTTCAACAGAGATGGTGATAGACAGAGCTCGGCAGAGATGGTGACTGACAGAGCTCGGCAGAGATGGTGACAAACAGAGCTCGGCAGAGATGGTGATTGACAGAGTTTGGCAGAGATGGTGATAGACAGAGCTCGGCAGAGATGGTGACAAACAGAGCTCGGCAGAGATGGTGACAAACAGAGTTTGGCAGAGATGGTGATAGACAGAGCTCGGCAGAGATGGTGATTGACAGAGCTCGGCAGAGATGGTGACAAACAGAGTTTGGCAGAGATGGTGATAGACAGAGCTCGGCAGAGATGGTGATTGACAGAGCTCGGCAGAGATGGTGACAAACAGAGCTCGGCAGAGATGGTGACAAACAGAGTTTGGCAGAGATGGTGATAGACAGAGCTCGGCAGAGATGGTGATAGCCAGAGCTCGGCAGAGATGGTGATAGACAGAGCTCGGCAGAGATGGTGATTGACAGAGCTCGGCAGAGATGGTGATTGACAGAGCTCGGCAGAGATGGTGATTGACAGAGCTCGGCAGAGATGGTGACAAACAGAGTTTGGCAGAGATGGTGATAGACAGAGCTCAACAGAGATGGTGATAGACAGAGCTCGGCAGAGATGGTGATTGACAGAGCTTGGCAGAGATGGTGATTGACAGAGCTCGGCAGAGATGGTGACAAACAGAGTTTGGCAGAGATGGTGATAGCCAGAGCTCGGCAGAGATGGTGACAGAGCTCGGCAGAGATGGTGACTGACAGAGTTTGGCAGAGATGGTGATTGACAGAGAGAGAGTTTGGTAGAGATGGTGATAGCCAGAGCTCGGCAGAGATGGTGACAGAGTTCGGCAGAGATGGTGATTGACAGAGCTCGGCAGAGATGGTGATTGACAGGGCTCAGCAGAGATGGTGACAGAGCTCGGCAGAGATGGTAACAGAGCTTGGCAGAGATGGTGATTGACAGAGCTCGGCAAAGATGGTGACTGACAGAGTTTGGCAGAGATGGTGATTGACAGAGCTCAGCAGAGATGATGACAGAGCTCGGCAGAGATGGTGACAGAGCTCGGCAGAGATGGTGACAGAGCTTGGCAGAGATGGTGATTGACAGAGTTTGGCAGAGATGGTGATTGACAGAGCTCAGCAGAGATGATGACAGAGCTCGGCTGAGATGATGATAGACAGACACTGGTGTAGCTTCAGCTGTTAAATTGAGTGCATCAGTAGAGGTGGTGTCAGATTCTGTTATAACTTCTTCTACTTCAACGCTATGGAAGCCGGGGTGATGTCTGGGGTGTATGTGGCAGAATGAACAGGTTGGAGAGAGTGCCAGTGTGGGTGACGCCAGATCAGGACATGGGGATGGTGGTAGAGTACCCAGTAGGCACTACAGTCAGGTGCTTGGCCAAAATCTTCTTTCGGTGGGTAGGCAAGATTCAATGGAAAAACCAGGGCCTGGGGTAAGGGCAGTGGGTGGGGGATTATCAACAGTGGGTCTGTCAAGATCCTAGCAGGGTGTGTGTTTAAAGTTCAAAATCAAAAATTATCATCAGAAGACGTAAATGTTACCACACATTGAAATTTATTATCTTTCAGACATTTACAGGAAAAGAAATAAAATGGAAATAATGCAAACTACATAAACAAAGACTGACAAGCATCCAATGCGCAAAAGAAGAGAAACTGTGCACATAAAATATACACAATTACCTATTCTGCCTAATTTACATATATCAACATAATTTACGTACAGTATTGTACACGGAAAACAAAACATGGTGACGTCCAGGACCTAGGACTGCGCGCAGGCGCAGTCCGGCCTGCATTGAAACGGTCCTTGGGAGAGCACGTGATGAGGGGTAAAAGGTCAAGATATCGATGACATCATCTAGGGAAGATGGCGGATGGGTGAGTGAGAAACGTCAGAAGTCGGGGAATTCCCTCCGTCTGAGGGAGGAGGGTTGTGAGGGAGGGATAGGTAGGGTTGGATATTGAGGGGAAAGACGGGAGGGGAATAGAGGGGAGGTAGTTGTGTGGGAGGGTTATAGAAAGCTGGTAAGGAAGGGGGGCTTTGAACGGAGGGGGTGGAAAGAGAGTTCTGGAGTGAGGGGAATAAGGGAGGGTTCTGGAATGAGGGGGGACGAGGGAGAGTTCTGCGGTGAGGGGGACGAGGGAAGGTTCTGAGGTTAGGGGGTATTAGGGAGTGTTCTGGAGTGAGGGGGCGAGGGAGGATTCTGGAGTAATGGTATGAGGGAGGGGTTCTGGAGTGAGGGGGTGAGGAAAGATATTGATGTACAGAGAAGGTAAATTAAATCATAAATTTTGTTAAAAATTATATGGGAAATGACTGAAAGGTTCTAGTGTTCAGATGGAGAATCTGCAAGTGATTGGAGGTCTGGCAAGTTAGAGGCTTTTAAAAGTGAGATGAGTGTGTTCAGAGACACCATGATCCTGTTAGAATGAAAGGCAAGGCTTGGCTGAGCCAGGATCCCTGTTTGAGGAAGGATATTGAGGAAGCGGCTGGGAAAATGGGCATGCTTATCTGGGGTAGACAGCTGGGATGAAGTGAAGCCCTTCTGGAGTACAAGAGATGTAGGAGCTCACTTGACAGGAAAATCAGAAGGTCACATGGAGTACATGAGATTGCTTTTGGCAAATAAGATAAAGGAGAATCCTATGAGATTTTAAAAATTATATTATGAGCAACAAGATAACTTTGGAAATTTTGGAATTGGAATTTATCATCATCACACGTGCTGAGAAATGATGAAAAACATACTGTTTGGGCAGACTGGGCCATAGATGCGTACGTCAGGATACTAAGAAGGATTTAGCTCAGTAGTTACAGAGAAATTGTAGTGCTGTGCATACTTAAGGGCCATCACTAGTTAAACTGGGAGATTTCCAATGTATGAGGTCTGTTCAAGGCTCGGAAAGTAGCAAGATGCAGTCTGGTGATAAATGCTTGTAATCCGTCGGACAGGAGGGGAAAGAAGAGAGAATGACCAAGTCGGGAGGGAAGAACTGACCCCTGAAGGATCAGTTTGGTTGCCACAGAATATTGGCAAAGTTTGAAGAGAATATTTTTCATCTGTAGTTCTATGGAGAAGGTTATGAAAGCTGAGCAATTGGTGGAAGAAATAGTGATGTATTGGAACATATTCCCATTACAAGAGAGGAGGTGCTGGTGCTCTTAAGGCACAGTCAGTGGAGAAATCTCTGGTCCTAATCAATTGTACCCTATCCCATTGAGAGAAGTTAGGGAAGACATTTAAGGGGCCCTGGCAGATATAATGGGATTATCTTTAGTCACAAGCGAGGTACCAGACAACCAGAGGGTGACGAAAACTGGCTTTTTTTTAAGAGCTTCAGGACCACACCAGGGAACTACAACTGATGAGTCTAATGTCAGTGGTGGGGAAGGTACTGGGGAGCACTCTGTGATGTTAAACAGTAGGATTAATTTGTGGTAACATTTAACAAAAATAAATTGCCTTTATAATCATTCCATATTAGTTTTATGAACAGATTGTGGATGGTGTTGACCAGGTCAGCATTTAATACTGTTTTCAAATTTGTTTTGAGAAAGTGTGAAAAGTCTTTGTTGTAAAGGAGACATGATTGCAACTAGGGAAGTGGATCTGATTGCTTTCAAGTGAGCTGTTGAATCCATTATTTCTTTGCTTTCAGCAATCTTCTTTAAGCCCTTGAACATTTGTTTGCATGAATAACAACGGGTTTTACCAGAACCTTATAATTTAAACACTCTTTAAATTTAACAATCGTGTTGTCCTTTTGTGTAAAACCATGTGCAAGCTCCCCTTTAAAACATGCTCCACCTTTCCTTGTAAGTACATTGCATTTGGTTATCACTGGGAATAAATCCCAGTGTTCCCAAGTCAGCAGAATGGTGGGATTACTTTACCAGAAAGAATTAGCTTTTCATGTCTCAGCTTTGTAAGGGCAAGCTCAGTCGGGCCTTGCTGGCAGAGCTTGCTCCTGAAAAATACAGAAATTGAAAAAAAAATTGGATTTTTGTTTTCAAAGGCAACACAAGTGAATCTGCAGATGCTGGAAATAAATGAAAACACAAAATGCTGGCAGAACTCAGCAGGCCAGACAGCATCTATGGGAGGAGGTAGTGATAATGTTTCGGCCTGAAACATCGTCACTACCTCCTCCCATAGACGCTGTCTGGCCTGCTGAGTTCTGCCAGCATTTTGTGTTTTCATGGATTTTTATTTTGTTTGATGTTGGTGTGCTGCAGGAATCTGTGGTCTCTTTCCTAAGGACGTTTTTCACAGCATCACCTTGAGTGTGATTACAGTCCAGATACTTGCCTGTCTGGGTTGGTTTCACATTGTCACCATGCTGCTGGTTATTTGCTTTTTATCCACAATAGGATGAAGGCTGATGTTCAATATCACTCTTAATACTCTTGTACCTTCAATAACAGTGAGAGAGACTTCCACTGATACCTTAATGCTAGGAGCAAAACATAAAAATGAGCTTGAAACCTGGTCTGAATGTTTTAAAAACACATTCAAGATGCTGCAGGGACTCAGCCAGTCAGGCAGCTTCTAGTTGACATTTTAGACCAAGATCTTTCATCAGTACTGGAAAGGAAGAGGGCTACTTGATTTGCTGAGTTCCTCCGGCATTTTATGTGTCTTGCTCAAGATTACTTACCACCAGGTTCAGGAACAATTAATACCTCTCAACCATCAGGCTTTTGAACTTCGCTCACCCCATCACTGATCTGTTTTCACAGCCACAGGACTCGCACCACCTTGTTCAGAAATGGTTATTACCCCTCAACCATCATGCTCTTGAACCAAAGGGGATAATTTCACTCAACTTCACTCACCCATCATTGAAATGTTCCCACAGCCTATGGACTCACTTTCAAGGACTTTTCATCTCATGACCTCAATATTTATTGCTTATTTATTTATTACTATTTCTTTTTGTATTTGCACAGTTTGTTGTCTTTTGCACTCTAGTTGAATGCCCAAGTTGATGCGATTTTTCATTGATTCTGTTATGGTTATTATTCTATTATGGATTTATTGACTCTGCCCACAAGAAAACAAATTTCAGGGTTGTGTATGGTGACATATATGTACTTTGATCACCTGCAAAATCTCTTGTCTCAAGTTTAAAGTTGCTTTAATTTGATGCTCAGAAGTCTTTGGTACAAGTTTTTTTTCCATCTTTTATGGTATAATGAAGTGTTTTCTAATGATTTGAAAGTTTTTGCTGTGATTCTTTAAAATCTTGAATTCTCTAAGACTTTTGAAGATCTGCACGTAACTCTTTAAGTACTGGGTGTATGGTCAGCCATTTGATTATATCTTTGTTATTTCATCCCTGGGCAATGCCATGTCCTGGCACTGTATACAGGTGCACAATCAGATTTCTGTTTTTTTTGCTTTGCTCTCAGTTTTAACTTGATCTTGTTGTTCGTGGAGGCACAGTTAATGATTTGATTCTGGATTTTCACCATTACATTGGGTTTTGGTTCAGAATGCTAAAATAGTTTTGACTTCACTGTTTTCCCTTGGTACTACTTGGGTTCTTTAACTTCCCTACATCGTATTGCCAAGATTCTGAATCTGGTAAATGAGGGTTCTAGCTGCAAGTTTCCCTTTTGTTTCGTAGTGCATTTCTATAATATACATGTTGTGTATTTTTTCATGTCATGGTTCAAAATTCAGTTTCCAAAAGTAATAGGATGTTGCAAAACACAGGAAAACGTGTTAGCTTTTATTTTATTTGAAAGTTTGAATTAGAAGACTATCTTTCCTTGCAGGGAATCCAGTGGGAGTTGGTGGGGCAGCTGGATACAAGAAAGTCTCCAATCGGTTAAAGAAAAGGTAAGTGAAGAAGCCTCTTTAATGTTGTAATAAATATGGTTGTAAGAACTGTAAAGATTGTGTTTTAATATATAACTTTATGAAAGAAGGCAAGTGTGTGTAAACTTTTGACCATTCAAAGATCGGTTTTATTTGTCACGTGTACATTGAAGCTTCAAAGCATCCAGTGAAATATATTGTTTGTGCCAAATTAAATCAGTGAGGATTGTGTGGGGTAGTTCACAAGTGTTGCCGTGCTTTTAGCACCAATGTAGCATGCCCACAATTCACCTACTCTAACCCGTACGTCTTTGGACTGTGGGTGGAAACTGGAGTACCTGGAGAAACCCACAGGGAGAACACAGAAACTCCTTACAGACCTTAACCTGGATCAATGATCACACTGGCTAGCTGCTGAAAGCAATGTGCTGCTACTACACTAGGATGCCGCCCTTGGAAGAAGCTGTTTTAATAAGGCATTTTTCATCTGGTGATCTGGTCAGAAGAAATCAGTGAAGGTCATGCTGTCAGTGAGTGTGTGAATGATCGTTCAACAGCTGCCAGTTGTGCTCCAGTGTCTTGCTGGAGTCATCATTGCATGTGTGTATGTGGCCTGTCAATTCCAAACGTAGCTGTGTGCTTGAATATTATCCACAAACTTGCTGTTTATCAGGGCTAATCCAGATAATTTTTAACTATAATTGGTGAAATTAGATCCAACATTTTATTTTAAACACAAAGTACACTGCAGATGCTGGGGTCAAAGCAACACGTACGACAAACTGGAGGAACTCAGCAGGTCGGACAGCATCCATGGAAATGAGCAGTCAGTGTTTCCACAGATGCTGCCCAACCTGCTGAGTTCCTCCAGCTTGTTGTACGTGTTGCCAACATTTTATTTGCTTTAAATTTTTCAACTTTTTCAGCTGTGAATTTAAAATATAAGAGTTAGGAGCAGAGATGGGTCTTGTCTCCTTGAGCTTCTGTTATTCATGGTCTTTCATCAAAGCCATTTTCCTTCCCTCTTAATTTTTGACTCCTCTTCAATCCCTGATCTATTGGTCTCAGTTTGGAGTGAAATGGATGATAACTCCACTGTATTCCACAGATTCACACTGTCTGAGTGGAGAAGTTTCTCCTTATTCTGTGTTCAGTCAGGGCAAACATCCTCTCCATTCCCCACAGAAAATGTGGGAAGCACTGAGCAGGCCACACAGCAGTGGAAATGTTTCAGGTGATGACCATGTGTCAGAACAAATGATGAGTTGTAACTAAAGGTCTTTGACCCAAATGTAAACAAATTGCTTCTCCAGAGATCCTGCTTGCCCTGTGCATCTCCATTTTCTGCTTTCATTTCAGATTTTCAACATTTGCCTTTCTTTTAAAATTTTCATCATTTTTCTAGTCTCCTGAGGAGGAAGAATCTCTTCTACAGTTAAGTTGCCAATAACATGTATTAGGGTTAGGGATTGTATGACAAGTCATGTACAGCTGAAAATGTTTGCTTATGCAATATAAATGTTAGTTTTTATAAGCCTTTGGTACTGAAAGTAAAAATCAAAGCAGGAGCACTTCCAAATCCGGGGTAGAATAGGGAGTAGAGGCTTTTGCTTTCTTGAGCTCTGAACAGTGACTCCACCAAACAAGGCATTGTAATAGGCTCTGCGCACAATCTTTATTGATCAAAGTGCAAGTTGTAGCCTTGGCCCTTAGGCTTGCAATAAAGATGTACCTATATAAATTATACATGAACTTTTAAAATTTTTAGTACAGGCTGTGCACCCCTTGTCTGAAATGCTTAGGGGTGGAAGGGTTTTGGATTTTGGATTATATAATCCATATATATGAGAGAATGGTGCAGAAAGGAAGGGTTCAGGTCTTTGGATAATTGGTCTTTGTTCCAGGGACGTTGGGATCTGTTTCAAAGGGACGGTCTACATCTGAACTGGAGGGGTACTAACATTCTTGCAGGAATGTTTGCCAGTGCTGCTCGGCGGGGGGGGGGGGGGGTTTAAACTAGATGTGCAGGGGGCAGGGATCCAGAATACGAGAGAAGATGATATGATGAAGGATAACGGACAGGTGGGGAATACACATTTTCCAAATATTAATTGTGTAAAGGAGAAAGGTGAGACAGAACATGTGTTGGAAAAGTTACATGTACAGAGGGTTGGTCAGAAGGAGCATGGGGTTAAATGTGTAGAAGGTTTGGGTGATCTTGAGAAGGTCATCAAAATTCAAGGTGCAATTAGCCCGATGGAAGTTCAAGGAGCTGGGTTAGGTACAATAGACAGTGTTTTAAGCAAAGAGAGGAGGAATGGGCTAAGAATTCTATACTTGAATGCGCGTGGTGTCAGAAATAAGACAGATGAGCTTGAAGCTCAGATGAAAATGGGGAACTACGATATTGTTGGGATAACGGAGACATGGCTGCAAGGGGATCAGGCCTGGGAATTGAGTGTACCAGGGTATACGTGCTATCGTAGAGACAGAAATATGGGAAGAGGGGGTGGGGTGGCCCTGTTGGTGAGGAATGAGATTCAGTCCTTAGCAAGGGGTGACTTAGGAACAGGGGAAGTAGAGTCTGTGTGGATTGAGCTGTGGAACAGTAAGGGTAAAAAGACCCTAATGGGTGTTGTGTACAGGCCCCCAAACAGTAGTGTGGATATTGGGTACAAGTTGGTTAGGGAGTTAACATTGGCATGTGCTAAAGGTAATGCAGTCATTATGGGAGATTTCAACATGCAGGTGAACTGGGAGAATCAGGTAGGTGCTGGACCCCAGGATAGGGAGTTTGTGGAGTGTCTAAGGGATGTATTTTTGGAACAGCTTGTGCTTGAGCCAACCAGGAACGAGGCTATTTTGGACTTGGTGATGCGTAATGAACAGGAATTGATAAGTGATCTTGAAGTAAAGGAGCCATTAGGAAGTAGTGATCATAACATGATAAGTTTTTATTCATAATTTGAGAGGGATAAGGGCAGATCAGAGGTGTCAGTGTTGTAATTAAATAAAGGAGACTACGAAGCCATGAGGGAAGAGCTGGCCAAAGTTAAATGGGCAGATGCCCTGGCAGGAAAGACAGTGGATCAGCAGTGGCAGATATTCTTGGGGATAATACAAAAGATGCAAAAGCAGTTCATTCCAATGAGAAGGAAGGATTCAAAGAGGGGGAAGGGGCCACAGTGGTTGACAAAGGAAGTCAGAGATTGTATAGCATTAAAGAAAAAGAAGTGTGTCAGGGCTAAGATGAGTGGGAATACAAATGATTGGGAAAGTTTTAAGGAACAGCAGATCTTAACTAAAAAAGCAATACGGAGAGAAAAAATCAGGTATGAGCTCAGTCTAGCCAGGAATATAAAAGGGGATAGCAAAAGCTTTTTTAGCTATGTGAAGAGAAAGAAGATAGTTAAGAACAATGTTGGCCCCTTGAAGAATGAATTGGGAGAAATTGTTATGGGCAACAGGGAAATGGCAACAGAATTTAATGCGTACTTTAGATCTGTCTTCACCAGGGAGGACACAAGCAATCTCCCAGAAGGCCAGGGTCATAAGATATCAGAGGAATTGAGACAGATTGACATTAGAAAAGAAACTGTGATGAGTAGACTGGTAGGACTGAAGGCTAATAAATCCCCGGGTCCAGATGGTCTACATCTGAGGGTTCTAAAAGAGGTGGCTCAGGAAATTGCGGATGCATCGGTAATCATTTTCCAATGTTCCTTAGATTCAGGATCAGTTCCTGAAGATTGGAGAGTGGCTAATGTTATCCCACTTTTCAAGAAGGGAGGGAAGGAGAAAACGGAGAACTATCGCCCTGTTAGCCTAACGTCAGTCGTGGGGAAGATGCTTGAGTCCATTATTAAGGACGAAATAGTGACACATCTTGATGGCAGTAATAGGATTAGGCCGAGCCAGCATGGATTTACCAAGGGCAAATCATGCTTGACTAATCTGTTGGAGTTTTTTGAGGGTGTAACAAGGATGTTAGACGAGGGTAAGCCAGTGGATGTAGTGTACCTAGATTTTCAGAAGGCATTCGATAAGGTACCACATAGGAGATTGGTGAGTAAAATCAGAGCTCATGGCATTGAGGGCAGGGTTTCAACATGGATAGAAAACTGGTGGCAGATAGAAAGCAAAGGGTAGCAGTGAAAGGGTGTTTCTCGGACTGGCTGGAGGTGACTAGTGGGGTACCACAGGGCTCTGTATTGGGACCACAGCTCTTTACGATTTATGTCAACGATTTAGATGAGGGCATTGAAAACTATATCAGCAAGTTTGCTGACGATACTAAACTGGGTGGCAGTGTGACATGCGAAGAGGACGTTAGGTGAATACAGGGAGACTTGGATAGGCTGGGTGAGTGGGCAGATACTTGGCAGATGTCATTCAATGTGAATAAATGTGAAGTTATCCACTTTGGAAGCAGGAACAAGAGGGCAGAGTATTGACTGAACGATGTAGAGTTAGGTAAGGGAGAAATGCAAAGAGACCTAGGAGTCCTAGTTCATCAGTCAATGAAGGTGAATGAGCAAGTGCAACAGGCAGTGAAGAGGGCAAATGGAATGTTGGCCTTTATTACAAGGGGAATTGAGTACAAGAGCAAGAATGTCCTTTTGCATTTGTACAGGGCCTTGGTGAGACCACACATGGAATATTGCGTACAGTTTTGGTCTCCAGGTTTAAGGAAGGACATTCTGGCAATTGAGGAAGTGCAGCGTAGATACACTAGGTTGATTCCTGGGATGGCAGGGCTGTCTTACGTAGAGAGATTGGAGAGATTGGGCTTGTACACACTGGAATTGAGGAGATTGAGAGGGGATCTGATTGAAACGTTTAATATAATTAAAGGATTTGATAGGATTGAGGCAGGAAATATGTTCCAGATGTTGGGAGAGTCCAGTACCAGAGGGCATGGATTGAGAATAAGAGGTCAGTTATTTAAAACAGAATTGAGGAAAAACTTCTCCCAGAGAGTTGTGGAGGTGTGGAATGCACTGCCTCGGAAGACGGTGGAGGCCAATTCTCTGGATGCTTTCAAGAAGGAGCTAGATAGATATCTGATGGATAGGGGAATCAAGGGATATGGGGGCAAGGCAGGGACTAGGTATTGATAGAGAATGATCAGCCATGATCTCAGAATGGCGGTGCAGACTCGAGGGGTCGAATGGTCTACTTCTGCACCTATTGTCTATTGTCTATAATCAGATAGCTTGGGAATGCCATTATTTCTGACTCAAGAATTTATGTGCTACTGGTAAGCAGTCTTCGTCTTACACTTGTTCATCACACATATGTACTTAACAATAAAAACTTTTAGATCCCATTTATAAAATGAAAATATATCATTTTATGTCAGGAGAATTCCTGAATTAACTGTTGAACAACAAGAAGTAATGGCAGACCTGCAGCCTCCACGTATGATGTTTGTGTTTTGATGAAAAGATTACAGTGCACTATACAGTTGCAAGAAAAAGTTTATGAACCCTTTGCAACTACCCGTGTTTCTGCATTAATTACTTAAAATGTCCGATCTTCATTTAAGTCACAATAATAGATAAACGCAATCTGCCTAAACTCGTCACAAACAATTGCACTGCTTCTCATCGATACTGAATACACCATTTAAACAATCACAGTCTGGGTTCAAAAAAGTGTAACCTCTGGGGTAATACCTTCTACAAAAGCTATTTAGAGTCAGGTGTTCTAATCAGTCAGATGAGATTAGAGGTGTAGATTGTAAGGGTGCCCAGCCCTATAAAAAGACACATAGTCAGGTAATTAACAGAGCCTGCTCTTCTGAAGAAATATTGGTCTTTGTACACTACGCCTCAATCAAAATTACTTTCAGAGGACCTTAGAAGAATTGTAGAGATGCATGAAGCTGGAAAAGGCTACAAAATCATTTCTAAAGATCTGAGTGTTAATCAGTCCACAGTAAGAGAAATTGTCTACAAATGGAGGAAATTCAGTACTGTTAAATATTTTAACAGTTTAATTTAATATCAGACAAATGTATGCAGTATACATCCTGAAATTCTTGTTCTTTGCAGACATCCATGAAAACAGAAGTGTCCTAAAGAATGAAACACTTAATATGTTAGAACCTCAAAGCCCCCCACTCCACCCTCTTGCATGCGAGCAGCAACCCTCCCTACCCCCCACTTGTTTCAGCATCCACCAGGCATGCAATAGCGAAACCCCCAATAAAGACCATGAACTGCAGTACACCAAAATCTAATCATTCACCTGACAATTCAACATACCACAGGCTACACCTGTTCTCAATAAAGGGACAGAGATGTGCCACGCAGCGAGAGGGGAGAAATTAAAAAAAACAACTCGCTGATTTATGGTACTAAAATTGTGTGTCGTGCCACTTTTTTTCCCCTGAGTTCTCCAATCGGAGGATCTACAAACTCCGAAGGTGCGCTCGTTTTCTAGGCTGCCTCCTTGGAATCTCAAAAAGTGCCTGGTTGTGAGCCCCCAGAAGTGGTCCCGCCACTGCAAAGAATGGAAGTTTGAGTGTAACTCCAGGTCAGAGTATTCAACTGAACCTCATCCACCTTGAAAAGGAAGACGAGAGACATCAAAGATAGAAATTCAGCAATTTCCACAGATGAGCTTGAGGTAGTTGCTGTTGAGTTCCATTGTAACTCCATCCCAGTTTCAACTCACGTTTTCTACTCTCCCTGGGCATGGGCATCGTGCAAAGATCACACCGAGCACAACATGCAATGCTGAAGGTGGTGAAAAAGAATCAAAGAGTAACGGCAAAAGACCTGCAGAAATCTCTTGAATTTACTAAACTCTTGTATTTGTCCAGTATGAGAAAAATACTGAACAAGAATGGTGTTCGTGGAAGGACACCACAGAGGAAACGACTGCTCTTTAAAAAACATATTGCATGTCTCAAGCTTGCAAAAAACCACCAGGGTGTTACACAATAATTCTGGAACAATGTTCTGTAGACAGATGAGATAAAAGTTGAACTATTTGACAGAAATACACACTGCTAAGTTTGGAGAAAAAGGACACTGCACACCAACACCAAAACCTCACCCCAACTGTGAAGCATGTTAGAAGGATTGTCAATGTTTGGGGCTCCTTTGCTGCCTCAGGGCCTGGACAGCTTGCAATTGTTGAGGGAACTATGAATTCAAAACTGTATCAAGGCATCTTACAGGAAAATTGACAGCGTAGTGGTCCATCACCTGAAGCTTAATAGAAGTTGGATGATGCAGTAAGACAGTGATCTGAAATACAAGAGTAAATCAACAACAGAATGGTTGAAAAAGAAGAAAATTTGTATTTTGAAATGACCAAATCAGAGTCCAGACCTTAACCAATTGAGATATTGTAGCATGAACTGAAGAGGGCTGTTCATGAAAGGTATCCCAGAAATATTGATGAACAAACAGTTTTGTATGGAGGAATGGTCTAAAATTCCTCTGCTATTGTGCAAGTCTGATCAGCAGCTACAGGAAATGTTTGGTGGAGGTTATTGCTGCTAAAGGAGTTTCTACCAGTTAATTAAATACAAGGGTTCACATACTTTTTCCAGCCTGGACTGTGAATGATCAAGCAATGTGTTCCATAAAGACATGAAGAGTACAGTTGTTTGTGTGTTATTAATTTAGTCAGATTGTGTTTGTCTGTAATTGTGACTTAGATGAAGATCAGACCACATTTTATGAGTAATTAATGCAGAAAACCTGGTAATTGCAAAGAGTTCACAAACTTTTGCTTTATGCAGTATTTTTCTATTTTTCATTAGAATCAGGTTCAATTTCACTGGCATGTGTCGTGAAATTTGTTAACGTAGCAGCAGTACAATGCAATACATGATAATATAGAAAGGAAAATAAATCAGAAAATCAATTACAATAAGTAAGTATATTAAATGGATTAAAAATAGAGTGTAACACCCTGGTTAAGATTTTTACTGCTATGCTGTAGGTGTTTCATTTTAGCAGTTCTGTAAGAGCAGTCTGTTCTGCTTTTAGCCTGTTTGAGTTTGAGCTGAGATAAGGGGCTTTGTTGTTCATCTTCGAAATGTGTCAGCTAGTCAGGATGGTGGAATTGGGAGAAGGTTCTAGAAAATGCTGGGCAGAGAGATCTTTGTGACGGACACTGGTGTGGGTTGAGGTCTTTTTGGTGGGAGCTGGGAGAAGATGAGGGAAGATGGCTGTTGCACAAGTTGAATGGCTTCCAGGCGAAGGACCAATATTCTCGTGGTTTGTTCATTTGTTCGAGATGGATTTCGAGCAACATTCCAAAGGTGGTTGACTGAGGGTCCAGCACATGAGTTAAAGATAACTTCAAGATGAGTTCCAACTTGTATGCACATTTGACTGTTTAATTATTATGGGCTCCTTCATTTTTTTCCTTTTTTTCCTTTAACTGGTTAAGCTAACATTCTTAAATATACTTACTTTATAATTGTATGCAGTGTATGGTCTGTTATTTCTTGTGGATGGGCGATTGCATGGGAGCAGTAAGTTACACAGCATTCACACGAATTATAGACCAGTGGGTCGTACCTCAGTGGTTGGTAAGTTGATGGAGAAGATCCTGAGAGGCAGGATTTCTGAACATTTGGAGAGGTATAACATGATTAGGAGTAGTCAGCATGGCTTTGTAAAGGGCAGGTCGTGCCTTATGAGCCTGATTGAATTTTTTGAGGATGTGACTAAATACATTGATGAAGGAAGAGCAGTAGGTGTGATGGATATGGATTTCAACAAGGCATTTGATAAGGTACCCCATGCAAGGCTTATTGAGAAAGTAAGGAGGGTTGGGATCCAAGGGGACATTGCTTTGTGGATCCAGAACTGGCTTGCCCACAGGAAGCAAAGAGTGGTTGTAGATGGGTCATATTCTGCATGGAGGTCGGTCACCAGTGGAGTGCCTCAGGGATCTGTGCTGGGACCCTTACTCTTTGTGATGTTTATAAATGACCTGGATGAGGAAGTGGAGGGATCGGTTAGTAATTTGCTGATGACACAAGGGTTGGAGGTATTGTGGATAGTGTGGAGGGCTGTCGGAGGTTACAGCGGGACATTGATAGGTTGCAAAACTGGGTTGAGAAGTGGCAGATGGAGTTCAACCCAGATTAGTGTGAAGTGGTTCATATTGGTAGGTCAAATATGATGGCAGAATATAGTACTAATGGTAAGACTCTTGGCAGTGTGGAGCATCAGAGCGATCTTGGGGTCTGAGTCTATAGGACGCTCAAAGCAGCTGGGCAGGTTGACTCTGTGGTTAAGAAGGTGTATGGTGTATTGGCCTTCATCAATCGTGGAATTGAATTTAGGATCTGAGAGGTAATGTTGCAGCTATATAGGACCCTGGTCAGACCCCACTTGGAGTCCTGTGCTTATTTCTGATCGCCTCACTACAGGAAGGATGTGGAAGCTACAAAAAGGGTGCAGAGGAGATTTACAAGGATGTTGCCTGGATTGGGGAGCATGGCTTATGAGAATAGGTTGAGTGAACTCAGCCTTTTCTCCTTGGAGTGACGGAGGATGAGAGGTGACCTGATAGAGGTGTACAAGATGATGAGAGGCATTGATTGCGTGGATAGTCAGAGGCTTTTTCCCAGGGCTGAAATAGTTGCCACAAGAGGACAAAGGTTTAGGGTAAACACAAAGTGCACTGCAGATGCTGTGGTCAAATCAAGACGTACAAAAAAGCTGGATGAACTCAGCAGGTCGGGCAGCAAGTTTAGGGTGTTGGGGAGTAGATACAGAGGAGATGTCAGGGGTATGTTTTTTACTGAGAGTGGTGAGTGCATGGAATGGGCTGCTGGCAACGGTGGTGGAGGTGGATACGATAGGTCTTTTAAGATGCTTTTAGATAGGTACATGGAGGTTAGTGAAATAGAGGGCTACAGGTAAGCCTAGTAATTTTTAAGGTAGGGACGTGTTCGGCACAACTTTGTAGGCTGAAGGGCCTCTATTGTGCTGTAGGTTTTCTATGTTTCTGTGAATCGGGGTTGGGGTGGGCAAGACATCTCAACCTTACGGGTTTGTTGGGACCCAGGTCAGAGCTGCCCTAGACATGCGAAGTCTGAGAAAGGTGGTTTTCTCACTGCTGAGTCTGATGGCTGTTAGCGAGGGGCTAACGAGCTACATCTCTAGAGATGCCCAGTTAAAATAATATATATTTTTTAAAAAAGCAAGATAGTGTTTATGGGTTCAATGCTCATTTAGGAATTGTATGGCAGAGTGGAAAAAGTTGTTCCTGAATTGTTGAGTGTGTGCCTTCAGGCTCTTGTACCTCCTTCCTAGCGGTAACAATGAGAAGAGGGTGGTGGGGGTCCTTAATAATGGATGTTGCCTTTCTGAGGCACAGCTTCTCGAAGATGTCTTGGATACTCTGGAGGCTAGTACCCAAGATGGAGCTGACTAATTCTATAACTTTCTGTAGCTTCTTTTAGTTCTGTGCAGTAGCCTCCCCCACCCCCTATCAGACAGTGATGCAGCTTGTCAGAGTGCTCTCCATGGTACATCTATAGAAGTTTCATTAAATATGTCAGATCACTTCTCAGAACTCTTAGTGAAGTGCAGAGACTTGTGTGACACCTGTGAACATTCCTAGTGCCTTGTGGAATTTTCCCTTTGTGAGTTCAAAAAATTTTTAGATTTTGGAGATTTTTGGATATAGGGTACTCAACCTTTAGTATGAACTGGATTTGGATTTCAATCCGAGGCAAATGACAGCATGCTGACTGCATTTCATCCCAATCTCATTTTCTGAAACTGAATATCTGTCCGTGAATCTAGCTCTGTTTATTGTGGAATTAAGTGGAATAGATTATTTGTAGACTGAGGACAGAAAGCAGAAAACAATCTTCCTGGCATGTATTCAATATTCAGAATATCATGGGTGATGGGTGAGAAACCGAATAGTCTGATGACAAGAAACTGAGCTAATTTTAAAAATCTTTAGGAATTTAATGTTTGCATCTTTCACTTCTTGCTCTGGCAGTCAACTGAAGCACTGGAATTTATGAAGCGGGACCTGGCAGAATTCTCACACGTAGTGCAACATGATACAGCTTGTACGATTGCTGCTACTGCCAATGCAGTGAAGGAAAAGCTGAGTGTGAGTGTACAACCCGTAAGTTATTGAACACCCAATTCCGAAGCCTCCATCTTCAAACCAGAAAAATTGATTCCATTTATTCCATAGCAACTTGGGAATTTAAATTTGGATTTAAATTTGAGGAATTACATTTGGATTGTCATTTTAAAAAAACAGATACCATCATTATAATGTAAATCCCTCTTGGTTTATTGATGCTCTTTAGATGCAGGAACATAGAACAATACTGACCATTTGACCAAAACTGTTGTGATGACCCTTTAACCTACTCCACAGTCAATCTAACAGTTTCCTGTTACATAGCCCATACCCCTCCATTTTCTTTATTTCCATGTACCCATTGTTGCATCCTCTAAATGTTCCGATTATATCAGCCTCTACTACAACTCCAGGAACTTGCCACTCTTAACATAAAATCTATAGTGCTATGCAAAAGTATTAGGCATATATACTGTACCTATAAAAAGTATTCAACCCCTCAGAAGTTTTCATGTTTTATTGTTTTATAACGTTGAATCACTGGATTTAATTTGGCTTTTTAAGACACTGAACAACAGAAAAAGACTCTTGTGTCAAAGTGAAAAAAGATCTCTACAAAGTGATCTTAATAGGCATGCGTTAGTCTTGAGAGACCATGGATTTGTGCCTTGGAAAGTTTCCAGGGTGTAGGCCTGGGCAGGGTTGTATGGGAGACCGGCAGTTGCCCATTCTGAAAGTCTCCCCTCTCCACGCCATCGATGTTGTCCAAGGGAAGGGCAAGGGCTGATACAGCTTGGCACCAGTTTTGTCGCAGAGTAATGTGTGGTTAAGTGCCTTGCACAAGGACATAATATGCTGCCTTAGCTGAGGCTCGAACTAGCAACCTTCAGATCACTGGACCAATGCCTTAACCACTTGGCCACATGTTAACAAAGTAATCTAAATTAATTACAAATATAAAACATAAAATAATTCATTGCTTGAGTATTCATCCCCTTTAATATGACACACAAAATTATCACTGGTGCAGCCAAATGGTTTTAAAAGTCACACAGTTAGTTAAATAGAGACCTGGTTTTGGAGACCTGTTTGCAGTCAAGGTGAATCAATTAATTGCAGTAAAGATACATCTGTGCCTGAAGGTCCATCTTCTGGTGAGTCAGTGTCCTGTCAAACACCTTACCATAAAGACAAAAGAACACTCCAAGCAATGCCATGAAAAGGTTATTGAAAAACACCAAGTCAGGAGATGGAAATTTTCTTGTATCCAAGTCACTGAATATCCCTCGGACTGCAGGTAAATCAATCATCAAGAAATGGAAAGAATATGGCAAAGCTGTATCTATGACAACTCTGCAGGAGTTACAGGCTTCAATGGCTGAGTTGGGAGAAATTGCACATACAACAATTGCTGCCTGGGTTCTTCACGAGTTGCTGCTTTATGGGAGAGTGGCAAAGAGAAAGCTACTGTTAGGAAAAAATAAACTCATATGAAATCTCGGCTAGAATTAGCCAGAAGGCATGTGGAAGACTCTGAAGTCAACTGGAAGAAGTTTCTATGGTCTGATGAAACCAAAATTGGGCTTTTTGGCCATCAGATTAAATGCTATGTTTGGCGTAAGCCAAATATCGTACATCATCAAAAACACACCATCCCTACTGTGAAGCATGGTAGTGGCTGCATCATGCTGTGGTGATGCTTCACTGCAACAGGCCCTGGAAGGCTTGTGAAGGTAGAGGGCAAAATGAATGCAGCAAAATACAGGGAAATCCTGAAGGAAAACCTGATGCAATCTGCAAGAGAACTGCCACTTAGGAAAAGATTAGTTTTCCAGCAGGACAATGACCCCCAAGCATAAAGCATACATAGGAATGGCTTAAAAACAATAAAGTTAATATTCAAGTCAGGGTCCAGACCTCAATCTAATTGAGAATTTGTGGTTGGGCTTGGAAAGGGCTGTTCACTCACGATCCCCATGCAATCTGACAGAGTTTCAGTAGTTTTGTAAAGAAGAATGGGGAAAATTGCAGTGTCCAGATGTGCATAGAGGTCTCTCCACACAGACTCTAGCCTGTAATTGCTGCCAAAAATGCATCTACTAAATACTGTCTTGGAGGCTGTGAGTAATTATGCAGTCGGTTATTTTATATTTAATAATTGAACAAAATTTAGACCGATTTGTAGAAATTTGTTTTCACTTTGACATGGAAGAGTTTTTATCAGTGTCAAAAAAGTTGAATTAAATCCACTGTGATTCAGTGTTGTAAAACAATAAAACATGAAAATTTCTGGGGGGAGAATACTTTTTATAGGCACTGTATATAGATAGGGTGCCTAAGACTTTTGCACCATACTGGATTTGTCAACATGGAGTGGAGAGCGAGTTTGTAAATCTGGTGGGAGCAAAGGATGTTGGAAATGGCAAGAGTGGTGCGCTGTGGGAGGGGTGTGGGATGGGGCAGAGAAGGAGTGACAGCAGTGAGGTGGTGCAGGTGCAGACATACTCAGCCCTGGGACACCAGGCAAGATCATATAAATCCAAACAATTGTTTATTGATTATTACAGAATGATTCTCTGGTACTTCCCACTCCCTCCCTATTCCTTTCCCCTCTCCCTGCCCCCTTTCCACTCTGTCCACAGTAGAGACTCATATCAGAATCAGGTTTATCATCACTCACATACAGTACATCATGAATTTTTTTTTGCAGCAGTACAGTGCAATGCTTAAAATTACAGTACGGTGCAAAAGTTTTGAGCAGCCTAGTTCTATCTATGTATAGAGATAGGGCACATCCAAGTTACCCTAGATTCCATGCCTCCTGACTTTCTGAATGATCCTATAATGAGGAACCTTGTCTAACACCTTTTTAAAATACAAAAACGCCACATCTTTTAGTCACCTACTGAAAAATCTCTAGACTAAGTGAGGCACATCCTCCTGCGAGGCAACATATGATCTGGAACAACACACACAAAATGCTGGAGGATCTCAGCAGATCAGACAGCATCTATGAAACTTAATACATAGTCAGCGTTTTGAGCTGAGACCCTACTTTAGACTATATGATCTGGGAATCTTTCACAGTCACATAATCTCCTGTCTATACCCCTACCTATTGAATCCCCTACCATCATGGCTTTCCTATTCATCCATCCCCCCCACCCCCCAAAGTCTCAGACTCATAGATCTGAGTTGGTAGGTCATTCCCTTTAACAGTATACAAAGTTGTTTGCCTGTTATTGAGGGGAAAGACCACAGTGGTGCCCTGCACTAACTTCCTATTCGTCTTTCCCTCTCCTGATTGTCACCCAGCTACTTGCATCTTGCAACCTAGGTGTGGCTACCTCTTTGTAACTCCTTTCTATCAACCCCTCAGCCTCCTGAATGTTCATAAATCATCCAGCTCCAGCTCCCTAACACAATCTGTAAGGAGTTGCAGCCGGATGCATCTCCTCACAGGTGTAGTTTTTATCAGAGCTACCTGATTTCCTATGCCCTGCAAGAGGAGCATACCCCAGCCCTACCTGAAACCAGAAAGCCTCAGTTGTCCATTCAAAAACAGCCTCTCTACTTGGCCCTAACTTTTTATTGGCAGCTGCCAATTAGCCAATTAAGTATAAACTAACAATTTCCAAATGTGCTCTCCAGGAAATCTGTTAGCCTTCCTTAGTCAGGCCTGTATTTGGCTCTTAACTGCCCTGTGAAATTGCCCAACAAGATCTTACTTTGAATATGGGCATTCAGAGAAAGTGCATTTCTGTTCATTATTCTATTAGAATCTAGTCGCCTTTCTGTCCTTTGCATTTGAGTTTTTCTTTTCTAACTTTTGCTTTTGTCTACGTTGCTTACTTTTTTCTGCCTGGATTCCCTTCCTCCTGCCATATTAGTTTAAACTTTCCCCAACAGCACTAGCAAACAATCCTCCTAGGATATTGATCCAGGTTTTGCCCAGGTGTAGAACATCTGGTTTTACAGGTCCCACCTCCCCCAGAACCAGCTTCAATACCCTGGGAATCTGAAACTCTCCATGCTGCACCACTGCCCAGGCCACTGATCCATTCTAACTATGATGATAAAGCTCCAACATTTGTAATCATCACCTGAGAGCCAGACTTTTTTTATTAGAGGTTGTGACGTGATGGAAAGGGCACACACACTAACATATTAGATGGAAGATGGTGGGGTGGAGATGGCATTCTTTTTTTCTGCCAGCCTGCAGTTCACCCTTGGACAAGGTGTAGTACCCGCTTAGCCCTCCGATCAGGGTCGCATGAAGCCATGAGAGCAGGTGATGGATGTCCATATGAGCAGCAGGTGCATATCACAAGTCCTGGTTATATAACTATTGATGCAAGGCAAACAATCTCTGAAGAGTATAGATGATGGCTGGGGTCACCTACCTTGTAAAGCCACTGCTCAGAAGAAGGCAATGGCAAACCACTTTTGTGGAAAAATTTACTAAGAACAGTCATAGTCTTAAGACCATGAAGTCATGAGAGCAGGTGAAAATCATAAGACCATGATTGCCCATGTCATATGACATGGCCCATAATGATGAGGAATTATATAGATCTTATCTTGATCTCCCATTTGCAGGCGGAAACCTCTACAGGAGCAGGGCAGCAAGTTAAGAAAGGATTGTCCAATATTCTTGGAGTCCTCTCAGACACGTTTGCACCTCCTCCAGACAAAACAATTGACTGTGATGTTATAACTCTGGTCGCAACACCCTCTGGCACCACAGAACTCTACGACAGTACTAAGGTACCTTGAGCAGTTTCCAATGTTAGCATTAAAGAAGCTACTTGGCTTCAGGACTTTTTAAGGCTGGAGTACTCAAGTATTTTTGGGAGGTTTGAGGGATGTGTAAAGGAGTGAACCAAAATATCTGGTAAACTCTGATAATGATTGAAAGTGCAAATGGGTGTCTGTTAATTTATGCAATTTTTATGAATGTAGCTTATTCAAGTATTCAAAAATTGAAAGTTGAAAATTTTAGCTATACTGTATTTAGTGCTGAGTTTCTGTAACCTTTTGTGCTAATTTATGTTTTTGAATCTGACCCCTTTCCCCTGAAAACTAGCAATACCAGTAGACAGTGGTGAAGATTGTTTTTTGGCCTTCATCGGGCAGTGCATTGGGATATTGGGATATTGGGATGTTACATAAGTTGTACAAGATGTAGATTGAATTGCAATTGTTTTTGCTGAAATTTGGGATGCATTTGGATTATTGATTTTAGTTTTGGTCACTGGTATAGAAATGATGTTAATAAGCTGGTAAGTGTGCTGAGCAGATCAATGAAAATGTCAGGATTTGAGGGACGAGGTTATGGAGAGAAGTTGAACAGGTTGGGACTGTTTTCATTGGAACATATGAATATGAGGGGTAATCTTAGAAGTGTATAAAATTACGAGGAGCAAAGATGGGGTCAATGTGCGCAGTTATTTCCCCAGGGTTGGCGAATCAATAACGAGAGGGCATAGATTTCAGGTGAGAGGAAAGAGAATTATAGGAACCTGAGGGGCAATTTGCTCCCAGAAGATGGTCAGTATATGGAATGAACTGTCAGAGGTGGGGCAGGCACATTGCACATGGACAAGAAAGGTTTCGACGGCTATGGGTCATTTTGGGCTAATGGGACTGCTTAATGAGACTGATTAACAAGATAAAATCCTTTGGTATTATAGGAACTATACTGGCATAGAGGAATGGCTGACAAGCAGGAGGTAGCAGCAAGTGGGAACAAAGGGGCCTTTTCTGGTTGGCTGCCAGTGACTAGTGGTGTTCCTCAGGGGTCAGTATTGGGACTGCTACTTTTTACATTGTCGATTTAGTTAGAGGAATTGATGGCTTTGTGGTAAAGTTTGCAGATGATTTGAAGATGAATGGAGGGATAGGTAGTGCTGAAGAACCAATGTGATTACAGCAGGACTTGGACAAATTGAAAGAATGGGCAAAAAGCGGTAGCTAGAATACAGTGTTGGGAAATGTATGATAATGCATTTTGGTAAAAGGAACAATAGTTCAGACTATTATTAATGCACAATTAGATTGGTGGGCTTGTGCTTGAGCCTACTTGGTTGGGGAAAGGCTGTCTTAGATTGGGTGTTGTGTAATAACCCAGATCTTATTTGAAAGCTTAATGTAAAGAAACCCTTGGGAGGCAGAGTTCATGACTGAGTTCATACTGTAATTTGAGAGGGAGAAGCATAACTCACTATATCAGTATTGCAATGGAATAAAGGGAATTACAGAGGCACAAGAGAGGAGTTTGCCCAGGTAGATTGGAGAAGAATACTGGTGGGGATGGTGGTAGAGCAGGGATGACTGAAGTTTCCGGGAATAGTTCACAAGGTGCAGGATACATACATCCCACAGAAGTTGTTCTTTTTTTTTAAAATTAGTTTTTTTATACATTTTACAAATTAAAAAAACCCCAAATCAGAATGAGGAACATTAATACAGTGCAAAATTAAGCATACAATAACAATATGATACAAAGAAAGAGTATTTTTTTAAAAAAAAGCACCTAAATTGAAGACAAGTAAACTTTTAGTATACTCCCCCAACCCCACAACACAATAAAAAAACTCCAGACCAACCACAACACAATATAGAGAATATAAATCAGGACAATCTAACTCTCAGACTGTGAATACACTTAGCAACAGAGGATAATGATGCCTACTATCAGAAGAAAAAAGGAGCTGAAAGCAAGGGACCGAAAAAAAGAAAAAAAAAACCCTAGTGAAGAGGAAGGTTATGAAAGTACTCGATAAAAGGTCCCCAGACCTTATGGAACTTTAAATCCGAATTAAGAACTGAATAATGGATTTTTTCGAGGTCCAAGCAGGCCATAATGTCGTTAAGCCATTGAGCATGAGTGGGCGGGGCAACATCTCTCCATCTAAGGAGGATCAAGCGTCTAGCCAGGAGAGAGGCAAAGGATAATATTCAGCATTTGGTCAGACTCAGACGTAAATCTGTCTCGCCCCAGAAACCGAACAAAGCAATTAAGGGGTTTGGTTCTATGTGCTGATTCAGAATATACAATAACGTAGTGAAGACATCTTTCCAAAATTTCTCCAAGCTAGGACAGAACCAGTACATATGAATGAGAGAGGCCTCGCCCCTCTTGCATTTATCACAAAGCGGACTAATGTTAGGGTAGAATCGAGATAGTTTAGATTTAGACATATGGGCTCTATGAACAATCTTAAACTGTAAAAGGCAATGGCGAGCACAAAGAGAGGTTGAGTTAACCGATTTGAGAATCGTGTCCCAACTCTCATCAGATAAGGAGATATTTAAATCCTGCTCCCATGCCATTTTAATTTTATCCACAGGGGCCCGTCGTAAGGCTGCTAACTTACCTCGAATAATTGATATTAAACCTTTGCCTAGTGGATTAATGGAAAGAAATAAGTCTATAGCATTTTTCGCAGGCATTTCAGGAAAGTTAGGAATTAAAGGAGCAATAAAGTGTCCAATTTGGAGATATCTAAAAAAATGAGCATTGGGCAGATTGAACTTAACAGAGAGCTGCTGAAAAGAAGAGAAGTGATTATCAATGAAAAGATCTTCAAAATGCCTAATGCCCTTCCTATACCAAACATGGAATGCTGAATCGTACGTAGTAGGTAGAGAAAGGTGATTATGTATGACAGGGCTGGAAACGGAAAAACCATGGAAACCATAGCATTTCCTAAACTGAGCCCATATACGCAAAGTGTGTCTAACAAGAGGATTAGCTATTAATCTGGACAGACTACTAGGGAGTGCAGAGCCAAGAAGTGCAGAGATAGATAGTTCTTTAGTGGAGCTCAACTCCATTGCCACCCGATTAGGGCACTCGGGTTGGCCATGGAAAGAAGACCAAAAGGTAGCACAACGTATATTAGCTGCCCAATAATATAAACGAAAGTTAGGTAAAGCCATGCAACCCTCTTTTTTAGGTTTTTGGAGATGGATTTTACTAATTCTAGAGGGCTTATTCCTCCACAGATATGACAAAATAATAGAGTCTAAGGAGTCAACAAAAGATTTAGGAATAAAAATTGGGATAGATTGAAATAAGTATAAAAATTTGGGGAGAACATACATTTTAACAACATTAATACGACCTACCAAAGACATAGATAGAGGTGACCATTGTACCAGACTCTGTTTTGTAGTATATGAAAGATTGGCAGAGTTTTCACGAAAGAGATCTTTAATCTTCCTTGTGACTGTAATTCCAAGGTAAGTAAATTGATTATGGACTACTTTAAAAGGGAGGTCACGAAATGTTAATTCTTGTGCTTCTTTACTAATTGGGAAAAGTTCACTCTTATGTAAATTAAGTTTATAGCCAGAGATCTGGCTAAACTGGTCAAGAAGTGAAAACATTGGAGGTAAGGATGTAGACAGATTTGAGAGAAAGAGTAATAAATCATCAGCATAAAGGGAAACTTTATGCTCAACACCCCCTCTCCAAATCCCGGTCAATTCAGGACAATTTCGAAATGCTATCGCCAAAGGTTCTATAGCCAAATCAAAGAGAAAGGGACTTAAGGGGCATCCCTGACGGGTGCCACATTTGAGATTAAATACCTGGGATTTCTGAAAATTAGTTAAAACAGAAGCAGTAGGACACAGGTACAGCAATTTGATCCAAGAGATGAAACTTTGAGGTCAATTTTTTCTAAGACTGCAAAAAGGTAGTTCCACTCTATATGATCAAATGCTTTCTCCGCATCGAGGGAAATAACGCATTCAGGAATCCCAGTTGGGGGTGAATATAAAATATTAAATAAACACCGAATGTTAAAAAAAGGGAGACGGTTTTTAATGAAACCTGATTGGTCATCAGAGATAATAGAGGGAATAACGGTTTCTAATCTATAAGCCAAAACTTTAGCTAAGATCTTTACATCAACATTGAGCAAAGAAATCGGCCTATACGAGGAACACTCTGTTGTGTCTTTACCCTTTTTTAGAAGTTGTTCTCAAATGGCAGGAGAAGGCAACTGTGGCTGACAAGGGAAGTCAAGGACTGCATAAAAGCCAAGGAAATGGCATACAAGGTAGCAAAAGTGAATGGAAAGTTGGATGATGGGTAAGCTTTAAAATTCAACAAAAGGCAACTAAAAAAAAGCTACAAGAAGGGAAAAGATTGAAATACAAAGGCAAGCTAGCCAATAATATAAAGATACTAAAAGTTTTTTTCAGTTCTATAAGGAGTGTAAGAGTTGATATTGAACTAATGGAAAATTATGCCAGTGAGGTAGTAATGGGGACGAAGAAATGGCAGGTGAACTTTATAAGTACCTGGCATAAGTCTTCACTGTGGAAGACACTAGCAGTGTGCCAGACATCCATGAGTAGGAGTGAGTACCATTGTTATTTCAGAGGAAAAAGTGTTAGGCAAACTCAAAGGTCTTAAGGTGGATAAGTCACCTAGACCACAGACTACATCCCAGAGACCTGAGAGAGATTGCTGAAGAGATAACGGATACATTGCTTGTGATCTTTCAAGAATCACTTGATTCCGCATGGTGTCAGAGGTCTGAAGGATTGTAAGTGTCACTCCATTCTTTAAGAAGGGAGGAAGGCAAAAGAAAGGAAATTATAAGACAGTTTGCCTAACTTCAGTGGCTGGGAATGTGTCAGAGTCTATTATTAAGGTTGAGGTTTCAGGGAAACTAATGACAAAATAATTCAAAGTCAGCATAGTTTCTGTAAAGGGAAATCTTGCCTGACAAATCTGTTAGAATTCTTTGAGAAAGAAACAAGCAGGGTGTACAAAGGAGAGACACTGGATATCATTTACTTGGATTTTCAGAAGGCACTTGATAAGGTGCCACACATGAGGCTGTTTAACAAGTTAAAATGCTATGGTGTTACAGGAAAGCTACTGGCATGGATAGAGAAATGGCTGACAGGCAGGAGGCAGTGAGTGGGAATAAAGGGGCCTTTTTCTGCTTACTGCCAGTGATTAGTGGTTTTCCTCAGTGGTCAGTATTGGGACCACGACTTTTCACATTGTTTGCAAATGATTTGGAATATGGAATCGATGGTTTTGTGGAAAAATTTGCGGATAATACAAAGATAGGCAGAAGGGTAGGTAGTGCTGAGGAAACAACGCAATTGCAGTAGGACTTAGACAAATTAAAAGAATGGGCAAAAAAGTGGCAGATGGAATACAATGGGAAAGGTATAACAATGCATTTTGGTAAAAGTGTAGCGGTGTGCTACACGCAGCGCTAAAATTACGACACGGAGTCGGTAACTGCAGTCGAAGGAAAAAACTTTATTCGAAATCCTCAGCCTCACTTTTAAGCCTCCCTCAACCTGCCCCCCGTGGCGCTGAGGCTCCAAAGCTCTGTGCTCGCAAACCCCTGTAGGCTATCTAATTGTGAGCCGGTTCGGATGTGCCAGGAAATGGGTCGCCACATAACCCCCCCCAGAACCGGCGATACACCCCCCAATGTCCACAGTCTTGGCCAGAACCTGCTTGGGAGGTCGGCCTCTGCGCCAAGGTGCCGGAAACTCGGCCGGTTGTGCCAGGTCCACATGGGCCGGTTTGAGGCGGTCCACCGTGAAAACCTCCTCTTTCCCCCCAACGTCCAGCACGAACGTGGACCTGTTGTTCCGGATCACCATAAACGGCCCCTCATATGGCTGCTGAAGCGGTGGCCGATGCCCGCCCCTTCATACAAACACAAACTTACAGTTCTGCAGGTCTTTGGGTACGCAGGTCGGGTTCCGCTTGTGCTGTGAAGTGGGTATGGGGGCCAGGTTACTGAGCTTCTCACGTAGTCTGCCCAGGACTGCTGCGGGATCTTCCTCTTGCCCCCGTGGGGCTGGTAGGAACTCCCCGGGGACGACCAGGGGCGCGCCGTATACCAACTCGGCCGACGAGGCGTGCAGGTCGTCCTTGGGCACTGTGCGAATGCTGAGTAGGACCCAGGGAAGCTCGTCCGCCCAGTTGGCTCCTCACAGGCGGGCCATGAGGGCCGACTTCAGGTGATGGTGGAAACGCTCCACTAGCCCGTTCGACTGTGGGTGGTAGGCAGTTGTGTGGTGCAGCTGAGTCCCCAAAAGGCTGGCCATAGCTGACCACAGGCTGGAGGTGAACTGGGCGCCTCTGTCGGAGGTAATGTGGGCCGGTACACCAAAGCGAGATATCCAGGTGGCGATCAGGGCTCGGGCGCAAGATTCGGAGGTGGTGTCGGTGAGCGGGACCGCCTCTGGCCATCTTGTGAACCGGTCCACGATAGTCAGGAGGTGCCGCACTCCGCGCGACACTGGCAGGGGGCCCACGATGTCCACATGAATGTGGTCAAAACGCCAGTGGGCGGGATGGAACTGCTGCAGTGGGGCTTTGGTGTGCCGCTGCACCTTGGCCGTCTGGCAGTGCATGCACATTTTGGCCCATTCATTGACCTGTTTGCGGAGTCCGTGCCAAACGAACCTGCTGGAAACCATCCGGACAGTTGTCCGGATGGAGGGACGCGCCAAGTTATGAATGGAGTCGAAAACACGGCGCCGCCAGGCTGTCAGGACGACGGGACGGGGCTGGCCGGTGGCGACGTCACAGAGTAGGGTCCTCTCACCCAGGCCTACGGGGAGGTCCTGGAGCTGCAAACCGGAGACTGCGGTTCTGTAACTCGGAATCTCCTCATCCGCCTGCTGCGCCTCTGCCAGTACCTCAAAGTCTACCCCTTGGGAAAGGGCATGAATGGTAGGGCGAGAGAGCGCATCCGCCACGACATTGTCCTTACCCGAGACGTGCCGGACATCCGTTGTGATTTCAGAGATGTAGGACAGGTGGCGTTGCTGGCGGGACGACCAGGGGTCGGACGCTTTCGTAAACGCAAAGGTAATCGGTTTGTGGTCCGTGAACGCGGTGAAGGGCCGACCTTCTAGGAAGTACCTGAAATGCCGGATTGCCAGGTAGAGCGCCAACAGTTCCCGGTCGAAAGCACTGTACTTGAGCTCGGGTGGCCGCAGGTGTTTGCTGAAAAACGCCAGGGGTTGCCAGCGACCTGCGATGAGTTGCTCCAGCACCCCACGGACTGCCGTGTTAGATGCGTCCACTGTGAGGGCGGTAGGGGCGTCCATTCTGGGATGTACTAGCATTGCGGCGTTCGCCAAAGCTTCCTTTGTTTGAACGAAAGCGGCGGCGGACTCCTCGTCCCAGGTCATGTCCTTGCTCGGACCCGACATCAGGGCGAACAGGGGGCGCATGATCCGGGCAGCTGAAGGGAGGAAGTGGTGGTAGAAATTGACCATACCTACGAATTCCTGAAGGCCTTTGATCGTGGTGTGTCGGGGGAAGTGGCGGACCGCATCTACCTTAGCGGGCAGAGGGGTTGCCCCGTCTTTAGTAATCCTGTGGCCCAGGAAGTCAATGGTATCGAGTCCGAACTGGCATTTGGCAGGGTTGATTGAAAGACTGTACTCACTCAGTCGGGCGCAGAGTTGACGGAGGTGGGACAGATGCTCCTGACGACTGCTGCTGGCTATGAGGATGTCGTCCAAATAGATGAACGTGAAGTCCAGGTCCTGTCCCACCGCGTCCATTAACCGCTGGAACGTCTGTGCGGCATTCTTCAGGCCGAACGGCATGCGGAGGAACTCGAAAAGGCCGAACGGGGTGATGAGAGCTGTTTTGGGGACGTCGTCAGGATGCATCGGGATTTGATGGTACCCTCGGACGAAGTCTACCTTGGAGAAGATCCGTGCGCCGTGCAGGTTTGCTGCAAAGTCCTGAATGTGTGGCACAGGGTAGCGGTCCGGTGTGGTAGCCTCGTTCAGCCTGCGGTAGTCGCCGCACGGTCTCCAGCCTCCCGTCGCTTTGGGCACCATGTGCAGGGGGGAGGCCCATGGGCTGTCAGACCGCCGGATGATCCCCAATTCCTCCATCCTCTGGAACTCCTCCTTCGCCAGTCGGAGCTTGTCCGGGGGAAGCCGCCGAGCGCGGGTGTGGAGGGGTGGTCCCTGGGTCAGGATGTGGTGCTGTACGCCGTGTCGGGGCATGGCCGCTGTGAACTGCGGTGCCAGAACCGATGGGAAATCTGCCAGGACCCTGGTGAAGTCGTTGTCGGACAGCGTGATGGAGCCGAGGTGAGTGGCTGGCAACTGGGCTGCACCCAGGGAGAACGTCTGAAAGGTCTCGGCGTGTACCAGTCTGTTCCTGGGCAGGTCGACCAGTAGGCTGTGAGCCCGCAAAAAATCCGCACCCAGAAGCGGTTGGGCTACGGCGGCCAGTGTAAAGTCCCACGTAACTGGCTGGAGCCGAACTGTAGCTCCACCTGACGGGTGCCATAGGTCCTTACTGTGCTGCCGTTCACAGCCCTCAGGGGGGGACCCGGTGCCCTGCTGCGGGTGTCGTAACTCGTCGGAGGTAAAACGCTGATCTCGGCACCAGTATCAACCAAAAACCGGCGTCCCGACCTTCTATCCCACACATACAGGAGGCTATCCCGATGGCCAGCTGCCGTAGCCATCAGCGGCGGCTGGCCCTGGCGTTTCCCGGGAACTTGCAGGGTGGGCGACAACGGTGGGCTTCTGCGTCCCACCGCTGGTGGTAGAAGCACCAGTGTTCCTTGGGCCGGGGGTCGGCGGGCTCTGCGGCCGGGCCTGGACTGGTTTGCTGCTGCGAGCGGGGCTGGGTGATCTGTGCGATGGACGCCCTGCTCACCTTTTTGGCGTTCCACAGCAAGACCGCCTGGGCTGCCGCCTTCCGGGGGTCACTGAAATCCGCGACGGACAGCAGCAGGCGTATGTCCTCGGGCAGCTGCTCCAGGAATGCCTGCTCAAACATGAGGCAGGGTGTGTGTCCGTCGGCTAGAGACAACATCTCATTCATTAAAGCCGATGGAGGTCTGTCACCCAAGCCATCCAGGTGCAGTAAACGGGCAGCCCGCTCGCGCCGTGAGAGTCCGAAAGTCCTGAGGAGCAGGGCTTTGAATTCCGTGTACTTGCCGTCTGCCGGGGGCGACTGTACGAACTCCGCGACCTGGACGGCTGTGTCCTGGTCGAGGGAGCTCACCACGTAGTAGTAGCGGGTGTCTTCTGAGGTGATCTGGCGAACGTGGAATTGGGCTTCGGCTTGCTGGAACCATAGGTTCGGTCGCTGTGTCCAGAAACCCGGCAGTTTCAACGAAACCAGATGAACAGAGGCGGTGTCGGTCATTTCTGGTCCAAAAATCGTTTGGACCGTCGGGGTCACCAATTGTAGCGGTGTGCTACATGCAGTGCTAAAATTACGACACTGAGTCGGTAACTACAGTCGAAGGAAAAAACTTTATTCGAAATCCTCAGCCTCACTTTTAAGCCTCCCTCAACCTGCCCCCCGTGGCGCAGAGGCTCCAAAGCTCTGTGCTCGAAAACCCCCGTAGGCTATCTAATTGTGAGCCGGTTCGGATGTGCCAGGAAATGGGTCGCCACAAAAGGAACGATAGTGTGGACTATTATCTAAATGGGGAGAAAATTCAAATGTCAGAGGTGCAAAGGGACTTGGGAGTTCTTATTCACAGGTTGAGTCGGTGGTAAAGAAAGCAAGTGCATTGTTGGCAATGAATAGAATACCCCATGAAGCAAGGAGATAACGTTGAAGCTTTATATGACATTTGTCAGCCAGCACTTGGAGTACTGTCAACACTTTTGGGCCCCTTATCTATGAAAAGATGTATTATCATTGGAGAGGGTCCAGAGGAAGTTCAGAAGGATGATTCTGGGAATGAAGGGGTTAACACACGAGGAGCATTTGGCAGCTTTGGGCCTGTGCTCACTGGAATTTAGAAGAATGTGTGCGGATCTCATTGAAACCTACTGAATGTTGAAAGGACTAGATAAGGTGGATGTGAAGAGGATGTTTCCTCTGGTAGGGGTATCCAGAACTAGAGGGCACAGCCTCAAAATTGAGGGGTGACCTTTTAGAACAGAATTAAGGAGGATTTTTTTTAGCCAGAGGGTGGTGAATCTATGGAATGTTCTGCCACAGGAGGCCAAGTCCGTGGGTATATTCAAAGCGCAAATTGATACATTCCTGATTGGTTGGGACTTGGTGAGAGGGGTTGAGTGAGATCCGAGATCAGCCATGATGAAATACTGCAGTGGACTCAATGGGCTGAACAGTCTAATTCTGCTCCTGTGTCTTCTGGTCTTATGGGATTACTGATTGACATTAATTCTTTCTCTAAATCTATGTGTTTTGGTTTTCAGGCTCGACTTTACAGTCTTCAGGCTGATCCAGCCACATACTGCAATGAACCAGACGGTAAGATTCTTTTTGAGATGCCAAGTTGCATCCTAAGAATTTTTGTGGGTATGTGTAAGTGTACAGTAGGTGTCAAATACTCATTGAAAGTCCAGTTAAGAGAAGTGCTCAACTAGTAAAAGACACCACCATCCATTTGATCAGTCCCAAAGCTTGATTGATGCCCATCTTGTACACTTTCCAATCAACCTTCAGATTTGCTTTTGTTCCATTTCTGCTGCTTGATGCAATCAGTTCCATATTTTCCACCTTGCTCCAGTGCAATGAAACTGAAATAACCTCTGCCGCCTTACTACTTCAGTGTAATCATTTATTGCTTCATAAATCTCAAGCTGTTAAATGCTGTTTCCCAAAGCATTCTGTTTGAAGGTTTTGAGCACAGTTGTATTATGGTGCTGATGAGTTCTTTTGCCATACCATTATGGTTAAATTTGTGCACGTCATTCCCACACTTAGCTGTTCTGTACTTGTTTTATTTGTGTGGTGCTTTATCCATCTGGCTATACATCACAAACCATAAGACATAGGAGCAGAGTTAGGCCATTTGGCCATCGAGTCTGCTCTGCCAAACAATCATGGCCAATCCTTTCCTCCTCCTCAGCCCCACTCCCTAGCCTTCTCCCTCTAGCCCTTGATGCCATGTCCAAGAACATATCAAGCTCTGCCTTAAATATACCCAAAGACCTGGCCTCTACAGCTACCTATGGTAATAAATTCCACAAATTTACTACCCTCTGGCTAAGGAAATTTCTCCGCACCTCTGTTTTAAATGGACACCCCTTTATCCTGAGGCTGTGCCCTCTTGTCCTAGACTTCCCCACCACGGGAAACATCCTTTCCATATCTACTCTGTCTAGGCCTTTCAACATTCAAAAGGTTTCAATGAGATCCCCATCATCCTTCTAATTTCCAGTAAGAGCTATCCAATGTTCTCCCTATGATAACCTTTGTATTCATGGAATCATCTTTGTGAACCTCTGAACCCTCTTCAGTGCCAGCACATCTTTTCCTAGATGAGGGGCCCAAAACTGTTCACAGTACTCAAAGTGAGGCCTCACTAGTGCTTTATCAAGCCTCAGCATCACATCCCTGCTCTTGTATTCTAGACCTCTGGAAATGAATGCTAACATTACATTTGCCTTCCTCACCACTTACTCAACCTGCAAGTTAGCCTTTAAGGTGTTCTGCACAAGAACTCCCAAGTCCCTTTGCATGTCAGATTTTTGGAATTTTTCCCCCGTTTAGAAAATAGTCTGCCCATTTATTTCTACTATCAAAGTGTACAACTGTTCATTTTCCTACATTGTATTTGCCACTCTGTTGCCATTTCTCCTGTTTCCTCAACACTACCTGCCCCTCCACCAATCTTCGTATTATCTGCAAACTTGGCAACAAAGCCATTGATTCCATCATCTAAATCATTGATATACAGCATAAAAAGAAGTGGTCCCAACACCACTCCCTGCAGAACACCTCTAGTCAACCAGAAAAGGATCCTTTAATTCCCATTCGCTGCCTCCAACCAATCAGCTAACGCTCTAACCATGTCAGTAACTTTCCTGTAATACCGTGGGCTCTTAACTTGGTAAGCAGCCTTATGTATGGCACCTTGTCAAAGGGTTCTGAATGATGGTAAAATCTATTGGGGAAAGAAAACTATAATTACTACTCAGTGAATTATTGCATGGCGGAATGTAAAATAAATACTTAATTTTACCAACTGAGCAGACTGCCAGTTTGTTTCTTGTCTTCCAACATTTTGTTTTCTGTTGTTTGTGTTTGGATTTGTCCTTGTTGAAATTTGGGAATTGAAAAATCTTGTAGGTAACAGAGGACCAACTTGCATCCTCTGCTACAGCAGCACTTGACACGCGTTTTTTGCCCAATTCCTGTGCCAGTGTTCTTGCTCGGTAATATTCAAATTAGGCCCTTCACTTTGGTTTTGGAGTTAATTGGGCAGATCCATTGGAAATATTGTGAATCAGACATTGATGCTGAAATAAAAACACAAAATGCTGGCAGAACTCAGCAGGCCAGACAGCATCTATGGGAGGAGGTAGTGACGATGTTTTGGGCTGAAACCCTTCATCATAATGCTGAAATAATGGTGATCGCTTACTATGTTGAGTTTATACTTTGGGTTGTAGGTAGTGTGTGTGTATTGTCAGCTTGTTCTGTTTCTGTTCAGGACCCTTGGAGCTCTATGATGAGTGGGTAGCTGGTTTTAATCTTGATGATCAAAAAGGGGAAATCTCAAATCTGTTGGTGAACAGTCCTTCAGTCCGTGCGCTTTACACAAAAATGGTATGTACTGTGTCTGTTACACACTTTAGTCTTTCTGATCCTATTACTGAGACTGCTGGAAAAATTCCATGTTCTGTTTTGTTGCTTGATTGGAATAAAAGGGTTACCTGCAACTATAATTAGGTTTTAATTATTAAGGAAATGCTGACTAATAAAATTAATTTTCTTTTAAGTGTTGACAATAATTAAGGGAACATGTTCATGATCTCTGCAGTTGCTGATGGGGTTTTATTTCCCTCCTGGAATGGCATGATATTACACTGAGTGTGCAGTTTCCCCTCCAGTGTTTGCCTTGTAAATTCCCAGCGTGTTGTCTGAGCTGGGAGAATGATTTGTGGTAATCAGCCAGTAGCTCAGATGACTGAGCACTGGGAGCAGATCTACTGAATGGAGTGGGGATTCCTGAACTAGCCAATGTGCCAAACCTAGCCTGTTGAAGGCTTTTGTAATACACACAAGGCCAATCCACTATGAATGCTTTAATAGGCTTTCTCTAATAGGCTCTCTCTACCAGATCTCCAGTCGCTGTGAAACTAGTTAAACCCAAGTAGAGTCACTAAAGTCTGTACCCGTCAATTCTACTCTTATCCATTGTAGTGGTATCAGTTTGACATAACTTCCCCAGGTTCCACCTACACACAAGGAAGAATTAAGGCCATTCTGTTTTGTGTAGATTCTGGAATTGTGGGTTGAAGGGGTAGAATGTGAAGCAAGGAAAAAGGGAGTATGGTGGTTTGGAAAATAGTGGATTCTATAATGAACAGTGCTATTGTGGAACACTCGAGTGAAGAATGATATGATTAAGCAGAGTCCCACACAAGCAATTGGACCCCAATTGAAAACAGGTGGAATTATGGGTTTATTATGGGAATAGCTGCATGGATTGAGAACTGGGATTTGAGAGAAAACCAAAAGTGGGAATGTGGATCCCTTTCAGGTTGGCAGCTTTGTGACTAGTGGGTTTTACAGAGATCAGTGCTTAGGCCTTAATCTATATTGACGGTTTGGCTGATAGGATTAGATGTTATATTTCACAGTTTGTTGAAGTTACCTAACTTGGTGGAATTGTGAGTATGGAGCAGAGTGTAAAGAGTCTTCATGGGGGATGTGGACAAGTTATCCTGCTCAGAACTGAACTGAGGAAAAAATACTATATAGGGTGGTAAATTTTAGAATTTACTACCGTGGAGTTAATTTAAAATACATCAACAGATGTTTGGATGTTTATAGAAATCAAAGCACTTGATGGTAGGGCAAGAAAATGGTGTCGAGGTGAAGAAATGGTAGCACAGTTTCGATGGGCTGAATGGTCTACCCCTACTCCTTTATATTTTTAGTGTTTTTTGACCTTGTATTACTGTAGAACTTTGGCATGAGCATTGTGTGAGATTTGACATCTCAGGATGCATGTAAGCACCAAGGGCCCAGGGAATACTTTTAACTCCCAGAATTGGGGTAGGTTAATATGGAGATGCATAAAGGCAGCCAGGCAAAAATTTGAATCTTTCCTTTGCTAAATTAATTACCCATTTGTTTTGTTTCAGTCATCCGGCTAAGTGTTTGCACTGTGAATAGAAATGTCTCATTTTCTGTAATCAGGTGCCCGCTGCAGTGTCACATCTGGAATTTTGGCATCGGTACTTTTATAAATTACATCAGCTGGAACAGGTTAGTAATTACTGCAAATTCAGTACACTTCTCTTGATGCTTAGATGTTTTGAATTGCTGTGTGGCTTTGTGAATGCAGCGAAATTTAGACCAGAATGAAAATTGGTTGTAAATTACTTTATTCTTAACCTGAAATATCTCTTCACACCAACAAAATAGTACAGTTTTATGTTCCTAGCAATAATTCTGATGTGTGCAACTGTGCTGTTTGTTAGAAACAATATGGTTTTGTTTTACTAATGAAAAGTGCAGTGCACTTTCTGTGTCACTGTTGGAGCACAGGAGGAGGTCTGTGACCTGTGCGTGCTCCTTCACCCATTGACTCCCTTTTGTTTGCTCTTTATATTGGGGAATTTGTGGCAGCCAGTTTATTGACCAACCTCTCTGTAGGGTGTGGGGAGGATACTGGATGTCCCAGAGGAAGCCATACAGCTGTGAAAGAGCATGCAGACCACAGACAGACAGACATTACCTGTGTCTAGAGCTGTGAGAGGAGCACTAACTGCTACACTATCATCAATGGAGACGTGCAGTTAGAAATGGCTCACTGACCACAAAGGAAGTGCGTGTGGCTGTCCTGCTGCTGACCAAAACAGTACCACCCAGGCCTGCTGTTTGTACCTAATACATTCCAAGCTAGGGAGAGAGTAGGCCCCCTCACTGGCCAATGGAGATAGGCGATGTTGGTGTGGTCCTCAATGGAGAGATGGATTGTGTGCAGTACTGGGGTAGGATAACGAGGGCAGGGGAAAATGCTGAAGGGTTGGGGGTAGTAGTGGGGTAGGTTAACAATGGGTAGGGGAAAATGCTGAAGGGATGGGGAAGTACTGGGTAAGGCAAGTTAATATTCAGTTCTGGTTCAGTGACCTGTCCCAGTGGTTTACTATCAATAGTACAACTTCCAGTGGCATTTTTGGTACACGTTAAGTAAAACTGATTCTTTGCAGGAGGAAAGCAGGAGAATAGTGTTGAAGCAGAGAGCAGAGCAAACTTCTCATTCAGAGGATCTCAGATGGGAGGAGGAAGAGGGTAAGAACACATTTACTGTGGGTAATAAGCTTGTAACTTGTAGGTTAGAAATAAATACCTTTTTGAGGTCTAATTGAAATTTCAATGAATGTAAAGATGTTCCTGATTGTTTGTGCTGATAATTGAAAGCAGTTATTAGCATGTTTTAAAAAAAAATGTCCAGGGATCATTTGTATTGCTGTTGTGCCACACCAGGTCTCTCTCAGATTTGTAAGTTTTGAAGCTTCCTTTCACCTGCAATTTGTTGGATCTGTGTTTATTTTCTGATCCTGGAGGTTCTTCTAGGAGTCAAGCAAGGTGAGCAGGCTTAAATTCTTAATGATTGTTTGCCTGTACCTTAAAATAAACATACAAATACTAAGCAGACTAGATAAAGAGCTGAGAAACAAAGCTAAGATGAATGAAAAGCAGTCAGAAGCTGAAGATAAAATAAAATAAAGACCGCAAGATCAATCAGGGCTGATCCTGTCTTTTTTTCCTCTCTCTTTCTCAACCCCAGTTCCCAGCCTTCTCCCCAAAACCTTTGATGCCATGTTCAAACAAGAACCTATCAATCTCTGCCTTAAATACACCCAATGACCTGGCCTCCACAGCAGCACATGGCAACAAATTCCACAAATTCACCACTCTTTGGCTATAGAAATTTCTCTGCATCTCTGTTTTGAAAGGGCATCCCTCTAGCCTGAGGCTGTGCCCTCTTGTGCTAGACTCCTTTCCACATCTATTCTGTCTAGGCTTTTCAATATTCAAAAGGTTTCAATGAGATCTCCTCCTCATCCTTCTGAATTCCAGCAAGTACGAACCCAGAGTCATCAAACGTTCCTCGTATGATAACCCTTTCATTCCTGGAATCATCCTTGTGAACCTCCTTTGGACCCTCTCCAATGCCAGCACATCTTTTCTAAGATGAGGGGCCCAAAACTGTTCATAATACTCAAGGTGAGTCCTCACCAGTGCCTGATTAAGATGGCTCCTCTAAAAAATCAATCAATTTTAAAATCGACATAGGAATAAGTTCCTTAGATAAAATAAACCCATCACCAGTTGCACAATTACATCACATGGGTAATGTGCTAATACTTAGCTAATGAAAAGTGAGTTTAGCTGCTATCCTACTTTCTGCCAGTGATTGTGAAAAATATGAGTTTGTTTAAAAAATACAAATCTTTCAAAAGCAAATCTTATAAAGAAGTGTTTTCCAGCACTTTCCACAGATGCTGTCTGGAATAGAATGTAGAACTTTTGGCCCACAATGTTTTGAACTGAATTATTTCAAACTAGTAATTGATGGTCTATACTCGTCTCTGCTGCTTATACAAGTACATAATCCTCTATTCCATGCTTTTTCATGTTGCTGTTGAAGTACTTAAATACTTCACCATCCTGGCAATGCATTCCAGGCATCCACTACTCTCTTTTATGTAAAAAAAACTTGCACAGCCCAGCACATCTCTTTTGAACGTACCCTCTCATGTTAAATACATGCCCTCTGGTATTTGTCATTCTGACTCTGGGGGAGAAGTACTGGCCGTCTACTCTTATGTATGCCTATCACAATTTTATAAACTTCTATCAGATTTACCTTCTGTCTTCATTGTTCCGGAAGGAACAATCCAGGTTTATCCATTCTCTCCTTATAGCTCATGACCTCTAATCATAGTGAGCATCTTCTGACCCTTGCTAAAACCTCAAAATCCTTCCTATAATGGGGGCAATCAGATCTGAATGTAATACTGAAGATGTGGCCTAACTAGTATTTGAAACTGCAGTGTGACTTCCTGACTTTTGAACTCAGTGCCTTGAATAATAAAAGCAATCTTGCTGTGTTACGCCGGTGGCCCCCTCCTTTTTGAGAATCACAGGATCGCTATTGATTCGGGTCAGGAGACCCAGGAAATGAGAGAGAGACATACAGATTCCTCAATGTTTGGAATGTGTACTGGGCCTTGTTAACAAAGCCACGGTTAACGGCCATTATCTCTTGGAGACAGAATTGTGTATTCATCGAAGCCCCCAGGCAATGAACCGAGGGGGGTTGGTGGAGGGATTGCATCATCCCAACCTAATTGACATCTGAGACCCTGTGAGTCAGGATAAAAGAGGGTCTGGGGAACAGCCCCTTCAGACGCACCAGAAGAAATGCTAGAACTCCTATAATAGCGTAATAGCAAAAGCCGGTGGAAAAGCCCACATGCGTCCTTTTCCATTTGCCTCAGAATTGGTGGGCCTTTACCACGGAAGCACGGCTTTAGCTAACAACAAAGGGGAAGTCAGCCCCCAACGACTCTCGAAGGATTGACATCATAAAAGGAATGGGCAAGTTAAACCTCCGTTTTTCTCTCCAACCAAAAGCTGCAGCTTGAATGAACTTGAGTGACTTTTATATTTCCATCGGACAATACATTATACCCTAGATAACGATAGAGCTATTTCTTATTGATTATTATTATACCCGCGCTTTTAGATTTAGTATTGACGATTTAGTATGTTTGCATCGATGTTATTTTTGTGTATTTTTATCAATAAATACTGTTAAAAATAGTACCATCAGACTTCAACAGACCTCTCTATCTTTGCTGGTAAGTGACCCAGTTACTGGGTACATAACAATTGGGGTTCTCGTCTCGAGATTTGACACCAAATTGGGAGGCCAGTGAATCGGGCTTGTCAGTCCAAACTTGGATCTGGTTATGCGGGTAGCCAGACGGGAAAGCAGCAAAGATGGACGTGGATGAATTTATAGAAAACCCGACTCTAGAGGCGCTAGAGGTGGCCACCAAATCGGACTTGATAAATCTGGCGAAAGGGCTAAACCTTGCAGAGGTGAGGTTGCCCATGAAAAAGCGAGAGGTACAAAGGGCAATAACTCAGTATTATATTGGGAAGAATGTGTTTGCAGCTGAGGTATTGGAAAATATCCCTGAAAAGGTACCAGCTAGTGGGACGGCTCAGTTAGAGTTGGAGAAATTAAGGTTGGAACATGCAATTAAGTTAAAACTGCTGGAAGCAGCTGAAAAGGAGAAAGAAAGGGCCGAGAGACAAAGGGAGCATGAGCTCCAGCTAAAGGAGTTGGAGGTGAAAAAAGAGCAGGACAGAGCTGAGAAGCAAAGAGAGCATGAAATTCAGTTAAAACAGCTGGAAGCAGCTGAAAAGGAGAGAGAGAGGGCCGAGAAGGAGAGGGAGAGAGCTGAGAAAGAAAAGGAAAGAGCCGAGAAGGAGAGAGATTATGAGGAGGCAGAGAAACAGAGGAAACATGACTTGGAGATGGAGAAGTTAAGGCAAGAGCGAAGAGATCAAGGGTCAGACCGAGAAGAGCGACTTAATGTTAGTCAGGAGTTGAGGTTAGTTCAGGCATGGGCAAACTACGACCCGCAGGCCATATGCGGCCCGTTAAGCTTTTTAATCCGGCCCGCAGAACTTGATGAAATTATATTAATAAACCTTGTTAACGTTTTTTCCCCGCAATTCTGGCGTTTTCCCAATAGATGACGCACTCTATATACATTGACCTTTGTTGAGGTGCAGCGTATTACTCCACATTTGCGCTTTACTTTGTGACCTTGTGGCGACCCATTTCCTGGCACATCTGAACCGGCTCACAATTAGCCAGCGTTCCGACTAAGAGAGATAGCCTGCGGGGATTTGCGAGCACAGAGCTCCGCATACCGGCGCGCACTCACTGCTCTGTCATTGTGCGGGTCATTGTTGAGTTTTGGCACAGGACAATTGAATAAGAAGGAGCAGGACAAGTAGACCTGCATCTCCTACCGTTTTTGAAATAAAGACAGTCAGGAGGAGAGTGATGATGATAATATCTTGAAGGATAACAGAATTTTCAGTGCTTTAAAATAATAACTGTTACTATTAAAAAAAGCTGTATTATTCATTTAATTTTCAGTGTTTTAAAAGTCATTTCAATAAATAGCTAAATACCATGGGACTTCAAAGACAGATATTTTGTTGTAATGCATTTGTTCATTTTCCATTGAAATTAAAGCACATGTTTTCTACATATCCCATGATATTTTATTTTCTCTTATGAGGTATATTACCAAAACACTCCGTCCATCTGCTCCTGGTCTGGCCTCCCTGTCAAATTTTAGAACACTTTGTGGCCCTCAAGTCAAAAAGTTTGCCCACCCTTGGGTTAGTACCTCCGTTCGAGGAGACGGATGTTGATAGTTATTTCTTGCTTTTTGAGAAGGTGGCAGTGAATCAGAAGTGGCCTAGAGATCAGTGGGTGGCAGTGTTACAAAGTGTGTTAAAAGTATGACAAAGTAAAAGTGGCCATTCTCTGGACTTACGAATTAGTACCTGAAGCATATAGACAAAAGTTCAGAAATTTAAAGAAAGGGTGGAATCAGACGTATACCGAGTTTGCCTATGAGAAGGGTGTGCTCTTGGACTGTTGGTGCACAGCAGAGATAGTGGAAGAGGATTTTTGGTGTCTTAGGGAGTTAATTCTGATTGAGGAATTTAAAGGTTGTGTTTCGGAGGATATCCGGATGTATTTGAATGAGAAGCCGAATAAGTCCATCTCAGACTTTGCTAGGTTCGCAGATGAATATGCCCTAACCCACAAGACAAAGTTTTCCTTGAATAAAAGTTACCAGAGAGACCTTGGGAACGATAGAGAAGGCCCGCCGGCTGAGGCAGAGGTCCCGCCGGGAGCTAGTGGTAAGATTGAGGGGGAAAGGCAAGACGGCCAGAGATTTCTGGGCTTGACCTGTTTTAATTGTGGAAAGGGGGGACATATTGCATCTAGGTGCTTTGCTCCGAGGAAGGAGACAGGCGCGGTCCCTATCGGATGTGCCATGGTAATCAGTAAATCAACAAGAGAGCCCCGGGTAGAAAGAGTACGAGAAGGGTGTGAGACTTGTATGTCAAACGGAACCGTGTCTGTGAGGGAGGGAGACACACCAGTTCCAGTACGGATCTGGAGAGACATGGGGGCTGAGCTATCATTGATCAGCAGTAAGGTACTAGATTTTGGTCACAGGACAGGAATGGTAGCTGTGAAAGGAATAGGAAAAGGGACGGAAATGGTGCCCTTACATAGGGTCATTATGAATTGTGAGCTCGTCTCTGGACCAGTTGAAATGGGGGTGCAATCAGAAATCCCGAGAACTGACGCGGACGTCCTTCTGGGTAATGATTTAGCCGGTTGTAAGGTTTTATGCAGCAATGACGCTGACAAGACAGCCTGTGAGTGTTGAGGCTCCGCCCCTAGTTTCCAAGATCTATCCCGTATGCGTGGTCACTCGCAGCATGTCGAGAAAGGCAGCTGAGACAGAGAGCAGTTTAAATCAGGCCAGTATTAATTTGGCCGAGACGTTTTTACCGACCCTGTACCAGGAGGGTGGGAAAACGGAGAATAGGAAAGTGAAAGAGAGTAAGGGAGAGGGGGTAGACCTGCCCTTAGCGAGGAGAAAAGTTCTAGGGGCACGAAATAAAGATGAGAAACAGATAGAGTTGTTAAAAGGTCCAGAGTTGGACATGGATGATCTGTCTGGTTTGACAGAACTGTTTGAAGAAGTTGAAAATTCTAAAGGTGTTCCCGATAATGAAATGAGGGTATTCCTAGATGAAAAGGATGCCATTACCTTGAAGAAGTCTGCTGGGTTGGCAGATGAGGTTGTTACAGCCCGCGGGGTTGAGTTTACTCCGGAAGGGAGTTGCCCAGAGAGTAGCTGGGAGAATCAGGGGAACTTAGAATTTGGACTGGGTACGGGTATTGAAAGCCTGGAAGAGGCAAATGTCCCGTTTAAGTGTGTCCAAGATGTGCATGCACGTGGTACTGAACCTAGTAATGGAGCTCAGAAAAAGTCTGAGGTATTTGATTCAGTTGAAAAGGAATGCAGTCCTTGTGGGTCAGATAGACTTGGTTCAGTGAAGAAAGGGTTAACCTTGGTAATAGTGGGAAGTGAGAGTTCCCAGGTGTTTGTGCTCGAAGGTGTGTTAAAAGTTAATGCGGAGATCAAAAGTGGGGAGATGAATATTATTATTGAAGGAGAAGGGAAATATGTAGTTCCCAAATTGAATGAAGAAAATTTAAAGGCTGGACTGATATCAAAAGCAGCAATCAGGCTACAGAGACAATGGCGTGGTGCCATAAAGCCTGTGAATCAATTATAGGTTGAGTTGGAAGGTAACGGGGTCCCACACGCTATTGTTATTCCAGAGTGTGGTGTGAAAAGGCAGAATTTGAAATGCTGTTTGAACAAAGAGTTTGAACTGAAAACTAACAGCCTGAAGGGTCCTGAAGAGAAAACTAGCAACTTGCGTAAAATTAAAGAATTGCGTGGAAATTCAGAAGATGGTCTAAGTTTAGGACACATTGTTGATAAAATAACTCCTATTGAAGGAGCGGATGAAAGCCTATTTCGTCAGGGTGCACAAGCTCCCCACTTGGGAATTAACTGGAAAAGAGGTGAGGGTTAATGGGGACGCCATTTTTAAATAGCAAAAGCCGGTTTTACGGGATTTCGACAAAGCATGTGAATAATAAAGACAACCCCATGGAAGCCTGCCTGTTAAGTTTGAAAGCAACATAAAGATTAGTATTTGCATGAACTTTTGTAGTATACCCGTAAGCTAAGATCACAACTCTTTAGTTTTTGTTGGCTAAAGAAAAATAAGACCTACAAATAGTTGGTTACTAAATTGGAGTCTGATGCTACAAGACTTTAGTAAGGTACAAAATGTTAAGGTATTAAAGGAAATGACAATGCAATCAGTAACCATCTAGATACTGAATTGAATGTATATCTGTATTATTCTGTAGAAAATAACTTTGGTATTGTGTTAGATTCTAAAATCCTGTAAGACTCCGTATTACTTCGTTTATTTCCGATGGTAAAAAACGCGTTGAAGAAAGGGGGTGTTATGCCCCTGGCCCCCTCCTTTTTGAGAATCGCAGGATCGCTATTGATTCGGGTCAGGAGACCCAGGAAATGAGAGAGAGACATGCAGATTCCTCAATGTTTGGAATGTGTCCTGGGCCTCCGAGAGACAAAGCCATGGTTAACGGCCATTATCTCTTGGAGACAGAATTGTGTATTGAGTACTGTACGATTCATTGAAGCCCCCAGGCAATGAACCGAGGGGGGTTGGTGGAGGGATTGCATCATCCCAACCTGATTGACATCTGAGACCCTGTGAGTCAGGATAAAAGAGGGTCTGGGGAACAGCCCCTTCAGACGCACCAGAAGAAATGCTAGAACTCCTATAACAGCGTAATAGCGAAAGCCGGTGGAAAAGCCCACATGCGTCCTTTTCCATTTGCCTCAGAATTGGTGGGCCTTTACCACGGAAGCACAGCTTTAGCTAACAACAAAGGGGAAATCAGCCCCCAACGACTCTCGAAGGATTGACATCATAAAAGGAATGGGCAAGTTTAAACCTCCGTCTTTCTCTCCAACCAAAAGCTGCAGCTTGAATGAACTTGAGTGACTTTTATATTTCCATCGGACAATACATTATACCCTAGACAACGATAGAGCTATTTCTTTTTGATTATTATTATACCCGCGCTTTTAGATTTAGTATTCATGATGTATATTATCTGTATGTTTGCATCGATGTTATTTTTGTGTATTTTTATCAATAAATACTGTTAAAAATAGTGCCATCAGACTTCAACGGACCTGTCTATCTTTGCTGGTAAGTGACCGAGTTATGGGGTACGTAACACCTGTAAGTCTTCTTTACTACCGTACTTGTGCAACCACTTTCTCATTTTCTCAGGAGATTTCAATGGTCTGAGAAATAATGCACCAATCTGACATTCTGCTGATGGAACTGATTTTATTGAAAGAGCTTGCATTGTGGGAGGAGATTATTGAGTTTCTCAGCCATTGCTAGTTCCTCAAGTACAGTTATCATCTTCTGTTTAAATGTGGGTGGAAGACATTCTGGAGTACTCAAAACTAGACAGTTTTACAATTATAATAGTTCAACTTGAAGAAAAGCTGATAATATACATGGAATTGTGTAAATAAAAGCCTAAAGGAGATTATTAGTGTAAGTCATCAAGTCAGTAAATGGCATTTTCGTAATGATGTTTTACTTTGTCCAGTGATTCTCAGCCAGTAATATGACCTGGGAATGTGTACATTTTCCATGGTTAAAATTTGGTTGTATATAATGTAAGAAAGAAATGACTCTATTCATGATTGTACTGTTCCAGATGAATTTGTCGGGGCTTTGTCTCAAACCACGGACCTTCACCGTATGGCAGTGTTACCTGTGCAGTCTCCAGTATTGTGCTCCAGCACAGAGAACTCGGATGAGCTGCAGAGCATTGATGCCACAGATGTCAGGCAACTATCATTGAAAGACCAACCTGTAACTGCTGAACAAAGCCCTGTAGAACTCCAACTGAAAAGCCAGATCTCCACTTCCAGTGAGACGTCAAGGTCTGAGGACACCGTGAAAGAGATTGCAGAAGACTTAGGGGAAACCACTGTGGCTGAGCAGGAATTGAAGCCCAAGATTCCCAAGACCAAGGACAGGCTTTCTACCTTGGCCAAAGATGTAAATGGGTCCTCAAGCGATGAAAAGACAAAAGACACTGATGGAATGGTACCTGAAGCGAAGATGACAGTGAGAATGGAAAATGCTAAAGAGGATGGACCAGTTGATTTGAGAGTCTATGAACTCAATTCAGACAGTGGAAAGTCAACACCTTCTAATAATGGAAAGAAAGGTAATTATTATAAATGTATCTAAATGTATAAGGAGGGATGGAGTGGGGGAGAATCAAATTAGAAAATTACGTGATATTCCATGTTAAACTAAAAATGTTAAGGTAAATTTATCAGCAGTGACACTTCATTTGAATGTTATTAATTTTAATAATATCAGATCATCAAATGGAATTTCTTGCTCTGATCCTGCATTTTAAATAATTGTAATCAGCGGTTTATTTGTTATGTGAGGTAAAGCTGTACAGTCCAACCCAGTTACACCTGAAAGAATTGTGTTTAAATCTCACTCTCCAGCTATGTGAACCATTGAGGTTCAGGATAATGTTGCACAAAGGAAGCAGAGAATTATAAAATTGAAAATGAACAGGCCGCAATATCTGGCCTTTTTGTTGTGTTAGGCAGCGATCAGTGGTTGGGCTCCAGCTATTAAAAATCATTGTGATATTGAGAATGAAGAAACAACATGATGAATGTCTAAATTTGGCCTTACACTGGAAATTGGGACAAACTGGGTGTGGATGGACTTGATGGGCTTCAGGATCTGTATCCACCTATAACTCTATTGATGATCATTAACTCTACAGTAAATAGATTGGAATTGTGTGTAATGTGCAGAAAGGTTTCATGGTGATTTACACAAGTTGGGTTCTGAGTGGCTAAAAAATGATGTAAAGTGGATAAATGTGAAGTTCAATTTGGTGGAAATATTAGAAAGGCAGGATATTGCTTAAAGAGTAATAGACTGTGGGCTTCTATTTTTCAGTGGGACCTGGGTGCCATTGACAACACCTGCTGAAAGCATATGTGGGTGCAGCTTGTTAAGGAGGCAGAGGTTCTTTGGCCTTCAGTGCATGAGGTTGTGTGTACAGGAGCAAAATTATCTTGGTACAAATCAGAACCAGATTTATTAGCACTGATATGTGTTGTGAAACAAGCCTGTAGGCTTTGTGTGTCAATGCAAGGAGCATTCATAACAAGGTGGATGAATTGAATGTGCAGGTAGTTATTAATGAATATGATATAGTTGGGATCACAGAGACATGGCTCCAGGGTGACCAAGGATAGGAGCTCAGCATCCAGGGATATTCAATATTCAGGAGGGATAGACAGGAAAGAAAAGGAGGTGGGGTAGCATTGCTGGTTAGAGAGGAGATTAACGCAGTAGAAAGGAAGGACATCATCCTGGAGGATGTGGAATCGATATGGGGAGAGCTGCATAACACTAAGGGGCAGAAAACGCTGGTGGGAGTTGTGTACAGGCCACCTAACAGTAGTAGTGAGGTTGGGGATGGCATTAAACAGGAAATTAGAAATGCGTGCAATAAAGGAACAGTAGTTATAATGGGTGACTTCAATCTACATGTAGATTGGGTGAACCAAATTGGTAAGGGTGCTGAGGAAGAGGATTTCTTGGAATGTATGCGGGATGGTTTTCTGAACCAACGTGTCGAGGAACCAACTAGAGAGCAGGCCATTCTAGATTGGGTATTGAGCAATGTGGAAGGGTTAGTTAGCAATCTTGTCGTGCGAGGCCCCTTGGGTAAGAGTGACCATAATATGGTGGAATTCTTCATTAAGATGGAGAGTGACATAGTTAATTCAGAAACAAAGGTTCTGAACTTAAAGAAGGGTAACTTTGAAGGTATGAGATGTGAATTAGCTAAGATATACTGGCAAATGACACTTAAAGGGTTGACAGTGGATATGCAATGGCAAGCATTTAAAGATCGCATGGATGAACTACAACAATTGTTCATCCCAGTTAGGCAAAAGAATAAACCAGGGAAGGTAGTGCACCTGTGGCTGACAAGGGAAATTAGGGATAGTATCAAGTCCAAAGAAGAAACATATAAATTAGCAAAAAAAAGCGGCACACCTGAGGACTGGGAGAAATTCAGAGACCAGCAGAGGAGGACAAAGGACTTAATTAGGACAGGGAAAAAAGATTATGAGAGAAAGCTGGCAGGGAACATAAAAACTGACTGTAAAAGCTTTTATAGATACGTGAAAAGAAAAAGATTGGTCAAGGCAAAAGTAGGTCCTTTACAGTCAGAAACAGGTGAATTGATCATAGAGAACAAAGACATGGCAGACCAATTGAATAACTACTTTGGTTCTGTCTTCACTAAGGAGGACATAAATAATCTTTCAGAAATAGTAAGGGACCGAGTGTCTAGTGAGATGGAGGAACTGAGGGAAATACATGTTAGTAGGGAAGTGGTGTTAGGTAAATTGAAGGGATTAAAGGCAGATAAATCCCCAGGGCCAGATGGTCTGCATCCCAGAGTGCTTAAGGAAGTAGACCAAGAAATAGTGGTTGCATTAGTGATAATTTTTCAAAACTCCTTAGATTCTGGATTAGTTCTTGAGGATTGGAAGGTGGCTAATGTAACCCCACTTTTTAAAAAAGGAGCGAGAGAGAAACTGGGGAATTATAGACTGGTTAGTCTGACATCGGTGGTGGGGGAAATGCTAGAGTTGGTTATCAAAGATGTGATAACAGCACATTTGGAAAGAGGTGAAATCATCGGACAAAGTCAGCATGGATTTGTGAAAGGAAAATCATGTCAGACGAATCTTATAGAATTTTTTGAAGATATAACTAGTAGAGTGGATAGGGGAGAGCCATTGGATGTGGTATATTTTCAAAAGGCTTTTGACAAGGTCCCACACAGGAGATTAGTGTGCAAACTTAAAGCATACAGTATTGGGGGTATGGTATTGATGTGGATAGAGAATTGGTTGGCAGACAGGAAGCAGAGTGGGAGTAAACGGGACCTTTTCAGAATGGCAGGCAGTGACTAGTGGGGTACCGCAAGGCTCAGTGCTGGGACCCCAGTTGTTTACAATATATATTAATGATTTAGACGAGGGAATTAAATGCAGCATCTCCAACTTTGCGGATGACACGAAGCTGGGCAGCGGTGTTAGCTGTGAGGAGGATGCTAAAAGGATGCAGGGTGACTTGAATAGGTTAGGTGAATGGGCAAATTCATGGCAGATGCAATTTAATGTGGATAAATGTGAGGTTATCCACTTCGGTTGCAAGAACAGAAAAACAGATTATTATCTGAACGGTGGCCGATTAGGAAAAGGGGAGATGCAACGAGACCTGGGTGTCATTGTACACCAGTCATTGAAGGTGGGTATGCAGGTACAGCAGGCGGTGAAAAAGGCGAATGGTAGGTTGGCATTCATAGCAAAAGGGATTTGAGTACAGGAGCAGGGAGGTTCTACTGCAGTTGTACAAGGCCTTGGTGAGACCGCACCTAGAATATTGTGTGCAGTTTTGGTCCCCTAATCTGAGGAAAGACATTCTTGCCATAAAGGGAGTACAGAGAAGGTTCACCAGATTGATTCCTGGGATGGCAGGACTTTCATATGAAGAAAGACTGGATCGGCTAGGCTTATACTCACGGGAATTTAGAAGATTGAAGGGGGATCTTAATGAAACGTATAAAATTCTAAAGGGATTGGACAGGCTAGATGCAGGAAGATTGTTTCCAATGTTGGGGAAGTCCAGAATGAGGGGTCACAGTTTAAGGATAAAGGGGAAGCCTTTTAGGACTGAGATGAGGAAAAACTTCTTGGTTATATTTAAGAGGGAGTTAGATAATGGCCCTTGTGGCTAAAGGAATCAGGGGGTATGGAGAGAAAGCAAGTACAGGGTTCTGAGTTGGATGTTCAGCCATGATCATACTGAATGGTGGTGCAGGCTCAAAGGGCCGAAGGGCCTGCTCCTGCACCTATTTTCTATGTTCCTATGTGAAATGTGTTGTTTTGTAGGTCCTTGGTGAGAACACACTGGAGTTTGTTTTCTCACAAGGTGAGATGTACTGTATGTGTCAGACTAATTTCTGCGGTGGCAGGTCTGTTGTAAGAGGTGAGATTCAGTTGACTAGAGTTTTGGAGAAAAAGAGTGGAGATATACAAACTACTGATGAGGCTAAACATGGAGGATGCAGGGAGGGTATATCTCCTGTCATAGATCTGGATTCTAGAGCAACACACACAATATGATGGAGGAACTCAGTGAGTCAGCTTTGGCATCAGTGGAGGGGAGTAATACCTAGTCTCACTTATCACTTGTCAACTTGTTACTCCCTCACCTCCCTCCACCACCTTATTCTGGCTTTTGCCTCCTTCCCTTTCAGTCCTGATGAAAGGTCTTGGCCTGAGGTGTTGACTGTTTACTCCCCTACATCAATGCTGCCTGATTTCCTGAGTTCTTTCTCAAAATCTGTTGCTCAAGATTTCCAACACTTACAGAATCTGTTCTTTTTAAAATTAATTTAAATGGCAGGTTATCCTTTCAAACTCAAGGAGGAAGAATTTTTTTTAGTTAGAATAGTGTATTTTCTACCAATGAAAGCCGTTGAGGCCAGGTTGCTGTATGACCAGATTGCTTTCCAAGCATGAAAAGACAGGAAGAATTGCAGAGAGAGGGGAGATATGATATTGAGATCACAGATCAGTAGCATATTGAGTGACACTGGGTGTGAAGATTGTAGATAGGGTTTCTGAGCTTTAAAATCCATAGAACATTGGAGCAAGAATTTGGACATGGATTCAGTGATGTGTTATATTAGAACTCTTCCATCACTGAGACCCAGAAACTGCTCCAGCTGCAACAAATAATAAGCCTTTGCTGTAAAAGATCTTCACCAAAGATCTAGGAATAATGGTGCATTGTTCCCTGAAGGTGGAATCTCATGTGGATGGGGGGGTGAAGAAAGTTTTTGGTATGCTGGCCTTTATAAAGCATTGAGTATAGGAGCAAACACGAGGAAATCTGCAGATGCTGGAAATTCAAACGTCGACAGCACTTCTCCTTATAGATGCTGCCTGGCCTGCTGTGTTCCACCAGCATTTTGTGTGTGTTGTTCGTTGAGTATAGGAGTTGGGATGTAATGTTAAAATTGCGCAAGGCATTGGTGAGGCCAAATTTGGAGTATTGTGTACAGTTCTGGTCACCGAGTTATAGGAATGATGTCAACAAAATAGAGTGTAAAGGAGATTTACTAGAATGTTACCTGGGTTTCAGCACCTAAGTTGCAGAGAAAGGTTAAACAAGTTTAGGTATGTGAAGAGGAAAAAAATTAGTTATGACCAAAGTTGGGCCCTTGAAGGTGGAAACGGGTGAATTTATTATGGGGAACAAGGAAATGGCAGACGAGTTGAACAGGTACTTTGGATCTTTCTTCACTAGGGAAGACACAGACAATCTCCCAGATGTAATAATGGCCAGAGGACCTAGGGTAACAGAGGAACTGAAGGAAATTCACATTAGGCAGAAAATGGTGTTGGGTGGACTGATGGGACTGAAGGCTGATAAATCCCCAGGGCCTGATGGTCTGCATTCTAGGGTACTTAAGGAGGTGGCTCTAGAAATCGTGGACGCATTGGTAATCATTTTCCAATGTTCTATAGATTCAGGATCAGTTCCTGAGGATTGGAGGATAGCTAATGTTATCCCACTTTTTAAGAAAGGAGAGAGAGAGAAAACAGGGAATTATAGACCAGTTAGCCTGACATCAGTGGTGGGGAAGATGCTGGAGTCAATTATAAAAGGTGAAATAATGGCACATTTGGATAGCAGTAACAGGATCGGTCTGACTCAGCATGGATTTACGAAGGGGAAATTGTGTTTGACTAATCTTCTGGAATTTTTTGAGGATGTAACTATGAAAATGGACAAGGGAGAGTCAGTGGATGTAGTGTACCTGGACTTTCAGAAAGCCTTTGATAAGATCCCACATAGCAGATTAGTGGGCAAAATTAGAGCACATGGTATTGGGGGTAGGGTACAAACATGGATAGAAAATTAAGACGTACAAAAAAGCTGGATGAACTCAGCAGGTTGGGCAGCATCCGTTGAAAGAAGCAGTCAACGTCTCGACCCGAAATGTTGACTGCTTCTTCCAACGGATGCTGCCCGACCTGCTGAGTTCATCCAGCTTTTTTGTACGTCTTGATGTGACCACAGCATCTGCAGTGTACTTTGTGTTTATTATGGTTAGAAAATTGGTTGACAGACAGGAAGCAGAGTAGGGATTAACGGGTCCTTTTCAGAATGGCAGGCAGTTTGCTAGTGCTGGGACTGCAGCTATTTACAATATACATTAATGGTTTGGAGGAAGGAATTAAAAGTAACATTAGCAAATTTGCAGATGACACAAAGCTGGTTGGCAGTGTGAAATGTGAGCAGGATGTTAGGAGAATGCAGGGTGACTTGGACAGGTTGGGTGAGTGGGCAGATGCAGTCTAATGTGGATAAATGTGAGGTTATGCACTTTGGTGGCAAGAACAGGAAGGCAGATTACTATCTGAATGGTGTCAAATTAGGAAAAGGGGAAGCACAACGAGATCTAGGTGTTCTTGTACATCAGTCACTGAAAGTAGGCATGTAGGTACAGCAGGCAGTGAAGAAAGCTAATTGGCCTTCATAACAAGGGGAGTTGAGTATAGGAGCAAAGAGGTCCTTCTGCAGTTGTACAGGGCCCTGGTGAGACCACACCTGGAGTATTGTGTTCAGTTTTGGTCTCCAAATTTGAGGAAGGACATTCTTGCTATTGAGGGAGTGCAGCATAGGTTCACAAGGTTGATTCCCGGGATGGCAGGACTGTCATATGTTGAAAGATTGGGGTGACTGGGCTTGTATACACTGGAATTTAGAAGGATGAGAGGGGATCTGATTGAAACATATAAGATTATTAAGGGATTGGACACGATAGAGGCGGGAAACATGTTCCCGATGTTGGGGGAGTCCAGAACCAGAGGCCACAGTTTAAGAATAAGGGATAGGCCATTTAGAACAGAGTTGAGGAAAAACTTTTTCACCCAGAGAGTTGTGGATCTATGGAATGCTCTGCCTCAGAAGGCAATGGAGGCCAATTCTCTGGATGCTTTCAAGAAAGAGTTAGTTAGGGCTCTTAAAGATAGTGAAAGGATATGGGGAGAAGGCAGGAAAGGGGTACTGATTGTGGATGATCAGCCATGATCACATTGAATGGAGGTGCTGGCTTGAAGGGACGAATGACCTATTTCTGCACTTATTGTCTATAAGTTAGGTCTTTATTCTTTGGAGCGTAGAAGGTTGAGGGGGGACTTGATAGAGGTATTTAAAATTATGAGAGGGATAGATAGAGTTGATGCGGATAGGCTTTTTCCATTGAGAGTATGGGAGATTCAAACAAGAGGGCATGAGTTGAGTTAAGGGGCAAAAGTTTAGGGGTAACACGAGGGGGAAATTCTTTACTCAGAGTGGTAGCTGTGTGGAACGAGCTTCAGGTAGAAGAGGTAGAGGCAGGTTTGATCTTGTCATTTTAAAAACAAAATTGGATAGGTATATGGACAGGAAAGGATTGGAGGGTTATAGGCTGAGTGCAGGTAGGTAAGACTAGGGGAGAGTAAATGTTCGGCACGGACTAGACAGGTTGAGATGGCCTGTTTTTGTGCTGTAATTGTTATGTGGTTATATAAAAATGAAATGCTGGAAAACCCTGTAAGTGTTTGGGATAAGAGGAACATTTCACAATCCATTGACCCTGTGAGAGTGAGGAACAAGGACATTTTAATGAAATACAGGAAGTCCTCAGCAGTGTTTGGGACGAGAGGAATATTTCGCGTTCCATTGACCCCGGGAGAGTGAGGAATAAGTAAGTTTTAAGTTGCGGAATGGCAAAGGGATAGAAATCAACAAATGCAGTATATTCTCTGACCAGAAATAAGGTGCAAGGGAAGATATTCTCTGTAACTGTTACACTTTATTTTACATTCTGTTTCTTGTTTTACCTTGTATAATCCCAGTGCACTGTGTAATGAATTGATCTGTATGAACAGTAGGCAAAATGAATTTTTACCTTGTCCTTGGTACTGGTGACAATGAATATCCAATTCCAATTGCAGAAGACATTAGGAGAGCAAATGAAGTGTCTTCATTCATGAAAAGCAGCATGGATATGCCAGGTATTTACAGGCCTATCAGTCTAATATTAGTGGTAGAGCAGTTATCAAAGCTAATCACAACTAATCTTTATAAGATATTGGAGCAGAATTATTCCATTTGGCCCTTTGAGTCTGCTGTGCCATTTCATCATGACTGATACATTTTCCTTCGCAGCCTCAATCTCTTGCCTTCTCCCTGTATCCCTTCATACCCTGACTAATCAGGAATCTATCCACCTCTACCCTAAATTTGCCTGATGACTTGGCCTCCATAGTCACCTGTGGCAATGAATTCCACAGGTTCACCACTCTCTGGTTAAAGAAACTTCTCCTCATCTCTGTTCTAAATGGATGTTCCTCTGTTATGAGGCTGTGTCCTCTCGTCCTGGACTCCCCCACCATAGGAAACATCCTCTCTGCATCAGTTTCAGTATTACAATCCAGCTGGAGCTCTCAGGTCTTCTTCTGCTTGTCTCTTAAATTTAAACACTCTCCCTCAAAAGATAAAAGATGGTCATCTTCTTTGAACTATGCTCCTAAACTGTGGAACTCAATACCTAGAACTATAAGGGACGCAGACTCAGCTGACACTTTTAAACGCCAATGCAAAACCTGTTTATTTAACATTGCTTTTAACTAACATCTTTTTGTCTTTTATTTTTATGTTTGCACTTTATCCCGTTGCAAAACATTTTAAACTACATTGTATGACAAGTGCTCTATCAATAGGTTATTATTAATAGTCGGTTGGAGAGGCAGAGGTTGATGAGGAATAGCCAGCTTGGCTTGGTTCGTAGCAGATTGTGTCTCATTAATTTGATTTTTGTAATATATGGATGTATCAAAGCTGAGGCAGTGTGGTTAATGTAGTTTATGAGTCTGTCAGTTTGGCCTTTGATAAAATCCTGCTTGGAAAGTTATTCCAAAAATAAGTAAGAGCTTTCGGTATCTCAGGCAAGTTGGAAAATCACATCCAAAGTTCACTGAGTTACAGAGGCAGAGTGTGATAGGGAGGATGGCTTTTGTGATTGGAAGTCTGTGACCAGTGTTGGAACATCTGATGTTTGTAAAACAAATTGGATATGAATGCACAAAGTTCAAAGTAAAATTTATAATTAGAGTACTTGCACGTCACCACATACAACCCTGAGATTCTTTTTCTGTGGGCATACTTGGCAAATCTATAGAGCAGGAACTGTTAACTGTAAGCAAACTGCATATGCAAATATAAACAACTAATGAGCATGGAATAACAAATTAATGAAGTCCTTAAATGAGTGAAGTTATCCCCTTTTGTTCAAGAGCCTGATGGCTGAGGGGTAGTAACTGTTCTTGAAGGTAGTGGAGTGAGTCCTATTGCTCCTGTACCACCTTCCAGATGGCAGCAGCAAGAAGAAAGCATGTAAGAAGTATAATTGGTAACTTTGCAGATGAGAGGAAAATTAGGGTTATTGATAGTGAGGAGGGTAATCTTAAGTCTGATTAGCTGGTAAATTGGGTTGGACCCGGATAGATTTATTCGTAAAAACAAGATGAGAGTGGGCCGTACCGGCCCTTTGAGCCATACCACCCCAGCGACTTCCTGACAACCCTGATTTAACCCTAACCTAATCATGGAACAGTTTACAATGATCATTTAACCTACCGATACGTCTTTGGTCTGTGGGAGGAAACTGAAGCACCAGGAGAAAACCATGCATTCCATGGGGAAGACGTACAGATGGAACTTAATCCTAGTAAGTGTATAGTTATGCAGTTTGGGAGGTCTAATAAGGTGGTCGTATCTCATAGATGGTGGAACTTGAGGTGCAGAAATCTGACCACACATTTTTAAAGGTAATAGTAAAATGTATTAAGATGTTAAATATATTTGCAGCTTGAGTTTGTGGTGAGGAAGGCAAATGCGATCTTAGCATTCATTTCAAGAGGACTAGAATATAAAAGCAAGGATTTAATGTTGAAACTTTAATAAGCACTGGTAAGGCTTCACTTGGAGTATTAAGACAAAACTGCTCTTAGAAAGGAAATACTGAAACTGGAAAGGGTTTAAAGGAGGTTGACGAAAATGATTCCAGGATTAAATGGCTTGTCATATGAGTAGCGTTTGATGGCTCTGGGCCTGTATTCACTAGAATTCAGAAGAATGAGGGGTGTCCTAATTGAAACCTTTTGAATGGTGAAATGCCTTGATAAAGTGGATGTGGAGAGGATGTTTCCTATGGTGGCAGAGTCTAGGACCAGAGGATACAGCCTCAGAATAGAGGGGCATATTTTTAGAATGGAGATGAAGAATTTCTTTAGCCAGAGGATAGTGAATTTGTGGCCACAGGAAGCTGTGGAGGCCAAGTCATTGGGTATATTTAAGGTTGATAGATTTTTGATTTCTTAAGGCATGAAGGCATATGGGGAGAAGCAGGGGGTTGGAGCTGAGTGGGAAAGTGGATCAGCCATGATGAAATGGTGGAGCAGACTCGATGGACCAAATGGTCTAATTCTGCTCTTGTATCTTATGACCTTAAGTGTTTTATTAAATAGGAGTAGTGTTAGAGTGAATTTTAAATAAATTAGATAGTTGTATGTTGAGTGGGTAGCTGTAAAAAGGGATGTTTCTGAATCAGAGATAAATAGGTTTACAGACTGTTATCAGTTCCCTTTGTAACCTGGGAACTATTTATATTGAAAACAGAAGGACCTTGATGTGGAAGTCCTTGCAGGCAGGCACTCTAGAAAAGTGATGAAAGTTGCAGCTGAGATGCTGGCCTTCACTAGCCAAGATGTAGACCATTGTAAAACCTTTGTTAGTCACTGCAGGAGTATTGTGTGTGAATTTGCTTGCCAGGGAGCGACGAAGGCTTTTACTGCATCGGAGAAGGGCAGAGTTGCCTGCGACGGAACACTTCGGTTATGAGGGGAGACAGGATTGACTGTTTTTCTGGAGTTGAGGCTGAGGGAGGTGTGATTGAGGTATATCAAGTTACGAGGGGTGCAGGCAAGTAGACTGTAGAAAACATTTCCCTAAACCAGTGTAGGTAAAACTAGAGAATATACATTCAGGGCAAGGGAGGTAAGTGATTTAGAAGGGGTGTGAGAGGGGAAAATTTTCACCCCGAGAGGTGAGTATGGGGTAGGGGGGAATAGGAAATTTAGAGGGTGTGTGTGGAGAGGGAGATATATTGCCCCCAAGAGTGGTGAGTATAGATTAAGGGGGGAGGTAGGTGATTTAGAGGTGAGGGGGGACATTTTGACCTGAAGAATGATGAGTAGAAGGGGAATAGGTGATTTAGAGGGGGTTTGGGGGGGAACATTTTGACCTAGAGTATGGGGTATGCATGGAGAGCAATGGAAGCAGAGTTGGTGACATTATTGGAGAAGTGTGGAGACAAGCATTTGAATCAGCCAGGCTGATGGGATGACTCTGAATGAGTGCTTGTTGGTTCATTGCTCTGTCCCAGGGGCTCCAGTGGTTAAAGGAGCTACTGACACACGTCCTGATTCAGATGCACGAGCTACAAAGAGCGGTTGATAATTGTGGAGACAAAATGCAGGCATAATTCAGCATATTAGGAACACAACAGATTCTGCAGACACAGGAAATCCAGAAGACACACGCAAATGGAGTGGAATAAAGAGTCAATGTTTTCGTCCTGATGAGACCCTTCTTCAGGACTAGAAACAAGGAAATTTGGTACAGAAGAGTTGAATAAAAATTATTCAGTGCTAATCTAATTTGAGGAGATATTTCTGTGTTTTACTAAAGATGCTTGACATTTTGGAATTGATTTTCCTTTCAGTTGTTCATCATGTAGTTGTTTCCTTTAAAAGAAAATTAATTTCCAGAGTTTTGATTGCTTTTATTCTAAATAGATATTTATTTCAGGGTCGAGCACGGACATCAGTGAAGACTGGGAAAAAGACTTTGATCTGGACATGACTGAGGAAGAGGTTCAGTTAGCGTTGTCCCGGGTGGACGTGACAGATCAGGTACAATACCTTTGCCTTGTGTCTGCTGTGCATGTACGTGGAACTGAGTCCTGTCTGCTGTGTGCTTTTCTTGAGTATCTCCAATAGGGGATGCCGCTCAGCTCTTCCAAACTGATATACCTTTTAGTAAGAACATGCCTCATCATGAGATGGGATTAATGTGGAAGGGTGTCTATGGGTCGGTATGGATGAGCTGGATCAAATGGTCTGTTTTCCCCATGCTGTGCAAATCTGTGACTGGATTGAATTGACACCGCTCTGTCTTCTGGTGGCCCCATTGTGTGCTGCACGACCTACCCTGGCATGAGGTAGACAGCAAACCATATGGTATTCTTGGTCCTGTGGACAAAGAAAGCCATCTGTCCCTTTGATTACTGAATCCCCTGCAACTTCCAATGTGCATTTCTCTACCCCTCCCTGCATTGGGCAGTCTCTAGCTCTGAGCTATGGTCATTATTCCTGCCATTCCTTTGAACTTGTAGAAGCAAGTGTGTCCAATTGGACAAGATCGTCTTCTGTGAATCTTACTTTCCTATTGCATTATGAGTCATAGCATTACTGTTCTGACATCATACAAAGGACGGAGAAGAATGTTTCAATATTGCCCTCCAGCAGAATGATTCTCAGAGAAATTTCAGGGCATTTTATGAGGACATGTGCTTCTTTGTGACTATCCTCAGAGGCTCCACTTCCTGCAATCCACAGCTTGCTCTGTTGTGCCTCAGTCATTATAAGGTTTTTGCTTTTTGGATTGTGTTTTTTTCTCTGCAAGTACTAGTTTACACCTAGTCGAATTGCTAGAAAAATTAAAAGACTGAGGAAGCAGTTATTTTTACAAACTGATTCTGATTATTTTGTTTATTTTATCTGTCTGCCAGCTGGTGACGTGGGTGTGTGAGTGTGTATGTCACTCCTTCCCTTTGCTAGGCTGCAGGTCACCCTTCGGCAAGTTTTAGCACCGGCTTCAGGATCACTTAAAGCCATGGGAGTAGGTGGTGGAAGGTCATGAGCAGCTGGTGCGCACAAGACCATAAGACATAGGAGCAGAATTAGGCTATTCACCCCACTGAGTCTGCTTTGCCATTCCACTGTAGTTGATCCTGGATCCCACTCAATCCCATGTACCTGCCTTCTTGCCATATCCTCCGATGCCCTAACTAATCAGTAAGTTATCAACTTCCGCCTTAAATATACCCACGGACTTGTCTTCCATCGCAATTTGTGGCAGAGCATTACACACAATTACTACTCTCTGGCTAAATAAATTCCTCCTTGCCTCTGTTCTAAAGGGTCGCCACTCCGTTTTGAGGCTGTGCCCTCTAGTTCTGGGTACCCCCACCATAGGAAACATTGTCTCCACATCCACCCTATCTAGTCCTTTCAGCATTCAGTAGGTTTCAATGAAATACCCCCGCATTCTTCCAAATTCCAGTGAGTACAGGCCCAAAGCTGCCAAATGCACCTTGCGTGTTAACCCCTTCATTCCCAGAATAATCCTTATGAACCTCCTCTGGGCGCTCTCCAATGATAATACATCCTTTCTGAGATAAGGGGCCCAAAACTGTTGACAATACTCCAAGTGCACCCTGATTATGTCTTATAAAGCCTCAACATTATCTCCTTGCTTTTATATTATATTCCCCTTGAAATAAATGCCAACATTGCATTTGCTGCTTTTATCATAGACTCAACCTGTACATTAACCTTCTGGGAGTCTTGCACGAGGATTCCTTAGTCCCTTTGCACCTCTGACGTTTGAATTTTCTCCCCATTTAGATAATAGTCCGCACTATTGTTCCTTTTACCAAAATGCATTATTATACCTTTCCCAACATTGTATTCCATCTGCCACTTTTTTGCTCGTTCTTCCAATTTTTCTTAAGTCTTACTGCGATCGTGTTATTTCCTCAGTACTACCTACCCTTCCGCCTATCTTTGTATTATTCGCAAATTTTTCCACAAAAACATCGATTCCTTATTCCAAATCATTTGCAAACAGTGTGAAAAGTCGTGGTCCCAATACTGACCACTGAGGAACACCACTAGTCACTGGCGGTAAGCAGAAAAAGGCCCCTTTATTCCCACTCACTGCCTCCTGCCTGTCAGCCATTTCTCTATCCATGCCAGTAGCTTTCCTGTAACACCATAGGATTTTATCTTGTTAAACAGCCTCATGTGTGGCACCTTATCAAGTGCCTTCTGAAAATCCAAGTAAATGATATCCAGTGTCTCTCCTTTGTACACCCTGCTTGTTTCTTTCTCAAAGAATTCTAACAGATTTGTCAGGCAAGATTTCCCTTTACAGAAACTATGCTGACTTTGAATTATTTTGTCATTAGTCTCCCTGAAACCTCATCCTTAATAATAGACTCCGACACATTCCCAGCCACTGAAGTTAGGCAAACTGTCTTATAATTTCCTTTCTTTTGCCTTCCTCCCTTCTTATAGAATGGAGTGACACTTACAATCCTCCAGACCTCTGACACCATGCGGAATCAAGTGATTCTTGAAAGATCACAAGCAATGTATCCGTTATCTCTTCAGCAATCTCTCTCAGGTCTCTGGGATGTAGTCTGTGGTCCAGGTGACTTATCCACCTTAAGACCTTTGAGTTTGCCTAACACTTTTTCCTCTGAAATAACAATGGTACTCACTCCTACTCATGGATGTCTGGCACACTGCTAGTGTCTTCCACAGTGAAGACTTATGCCAGGTACTTATAAAGTTCACCTGCCATTTCTTCGTCCCCATTACTTCCTCACTGGCATAATTTTCCATTAATTCAATATCAACTCTTACACTCCTTATAGAACTGAAAAAAACTTTTAGTATCTTTATATTATTGGCTAGTTTGCCTTTGTATTTCAATCTTTTCCCTTCTTATAGCTTTTTTTAGTTGCCTTTTGTTGAATTTTAAAAGCTTACCCATCATCCAACTTTCCATTCACTTTTGCTACCTTGTATGCCATTTCCTTGGCTTTTATGCAGTCCTTGACTTCCCTTGTCAGCCACAGTTGCCTACTCCTGCCATTTGAGAACAACTTCTGTGGGATGTATCTATCCTGCGCCTTGTGAACTATTCCCAGAAACTTCAGTCATCCCTGCTCTGCCACCATCCCCACCAGTATTCTTCTCCAATCTACCTGGGCAAACTCTCTCGTATCTCTGTAATTCCCTTTATTCCATTGCAATACTGATACAGTGAGTTATGCTTCTCCCTCTCAAATTGCAGTATGAACTCAGTCATATTATGATCTGCCTCCCAAGGGTTTCTTTACATTAAGCTTTCAAATAAGATCTGGGTTATTACACAACACCCAATCTAAGATAGCCTTTCCCCGACCAAGTAGGCTCAAGCACAAGCCAGCCCATCTCTAATCGTGCCATGAGTTTGCCAACTTATTCCAAATGTTACATGCATTTTCACTCCTGCATTCTTCGCCCTTTTGAATTTTGCCTCTGTGGTCCAATTTAACTCTTTGCTGTGTCTGCATTTGTACCCAGTAATTGACTTGTTGTTCGTTACATTCATGTTACATCCATCATCTACTTGTAAACCTACTGGCTCATCCTCAGCTTTATCATACTGGTTCCCATATCCCTGCCTTATTAGTTTAAACCACTCCCTACAGCTCTAGTAAACACAAGTCCTGGTTATGTGACTACTAGCATCAGGCAGTCTCTGAAGAGCATTGATGACTGGGGTCACTTGTCTTGTAAAGACACTGCTCAGAAGAAGACAATGGCAAGCAACTCCTGTAGAAAAATTTGCCAAGAACAGTCATGGTGAAGTCTGTGATCGCTCAGGTCATATGTCATGGCATATAACAAATGAACAATATGGCTGGGGGTGGGGGTGAGGGAACTGGAAATGGACGGATATGAATGATGTCAAAGAGATTAAATTACAGGTTGGAATTCTGAAATAAAAGGGAATTTTGAAAACAGATCAGGTGGTGATTGGGTTAATAGTGTTGGTGGATTAACCAGTTCTGATGATACAGGAAAGACAGGTTATTTGAAACTGTTCAATTTCAGTTATCAGAAATGCAACAGAAATAGGTGGAAAATGAGTGTTGGGTATGTGGGACGAGCTGCCAGAGTAACTGATAGAGGAGGGTACAATTACAATGATTTAAAGAGATTTGGATAAGTTCAAGGTTTAGAGCAGGGGTTCCCAACCTTTTTTATGGCATGGACCTCACCATTAACTGAGTGGTCCGTGGACCCCAGGTTGGGAACCCCTGGTTTAGAGGCCAATAGGACTAGCTCAGTTTTTAGTGCTGTTCAACTATATAACAGGTTTCTCCCACCAGGAGAATGTAGGAGACCATAGAAAGAGGGCAGGGTTAACAGGTGCTTAGAAGGTCAGAATTGACCAAGGAAGACTGAATGGAATTTGCATTTGGAGGAGACCATGTGGGTATGGAATTGGAAGAAGCACAAGTAGGTTTGTGCTCCTCCTAGAAGGACCACCTTGATCCCTCAATGGTGGGAAGGGATGTGGGAAGAAGGTGTATTTGTGTGGGGAAGTACAGTAAGAAGGAGAGGTTGATTGAAATGGAAGAGTTTACTGGGGAACCTTGAAAGGGAATGGTCCGATTGGGAATCTGGGAGGGGTGGGGGGAAGGGGTGATGAGGGGGTCTGGAATTAAGGTTGAGAAAATTAAGGAAAATAATTCCTTGGATATGGAAGATGGTGAAAAGGAAGATAGGGGGAGCCCTGTTATCATGGTTAAGAGTAAGAGATGAGGACAGAGCAGCAAATATGGTTGAGAGAAAACCATGGTTAAGGGAAAAGGAAGACACCTTAGAAGCACTAGTGTGGAAAGTTTTGTCAGTCGAAAAGACGCAATGAGGATGGAGAGACATGGAAAGCTATGTCAGGTTTGCTGTGGGAACTTATTTTTTGTCTGACTGTATTTACTGATATCTTGCATGTGCTCGATATCTTGTATGTGCTTTGTGCTGTGTATAACTGTATTGTGTTTTGTGCCTTGGTCCTGGAGTAGCAGTTTCATTTGAGTGTATTTGTATATGGTTCAATGACAATTAAACTTGAACTATGAACTAGGAGTCTCTGTGCATGCAACAATAGTTACACAGAATCTGAATTGGCAAGGTAAAGGCAGTGGACTGGGACTGGGTGGCACGGTAGCATAGTGGTTAGCATAACACTATTACATCACCAGTGACCTGAATTCAATTCCCACCACTGTCTGTAAGACATTTCTACATTCCCCATGTAATCGGGGTTTCATTTTTTCTCGACTTTCCCAAATGTTGAGTGTTGAACATAGTACCAGCTTTAGTTACCCTCTGTCATGTTTCTGAGAAGGCAATTACATCATGGTTTTATTCAAACCTTATCTTGTTGTAATGCTCACACAGAAAATGCTGGTGGAACGCAGCAGGCCAGGCAACATCTCTCGGAAGAAGCACTGTCGATGTTTCGGGACCTGATGAAGGGCCTCGGCCCAAAACATCGACAGTGCTTCTTCCGAGAGATGCTGCCTGGCCTGCTGAGTTTCACCAGCATTTTCTGAGTGTTGCTTGAATTTCCAGCATCCACAGATTTCCTCGATGTTGTAATACTCTGTGCATTTACACAGAACACCTGCACTTTCCTCCTTTAAGATTTTTCTACTTTCTACTTATTTATGAGACCTTTTTTTTTAACAATAGTATTTCCTGAATTTCTCTAACCCACTAGTTTTGTCCTTTCCCCAAACTTCATAGCAACACCCTTTGTTGAAGGTTGGTGAAGGCAGCAGTTGATAAGGAAAGGGTGATAGGTTACTGGGCTATGTGAAGTTGAGATCGTTATTGGTTAGCCATGTAAACTTGAGTGATCTGCTGCTCTGATTTGTACACTCATATTTATTGCGGTGCATTTGACTTCAGAGATGATATAACTTTTATAAGCCAACTTAATTTTGTTTTTGTTTTTAGAGTGGTTAATACTAACATAGTTAGGGGAGGACAGCTAACCATAAACCAACGTCAATGTTACAGTTATTTCAAAAAACAGACTCTAAAGAACAGATAAAGGATGAAGGGTCCTGGCGTAAGATGTTGACTGTCTATTGCCCTCCACAAATATTGCCTGACCCACTTTAGCAGTTTTGTTCCGGATTTCAGCATCTGTACTGTATTCCAGAACTCCTGTGTGCTATATTTACATGTTCCTGTTTTGGAATTGTTCAGATTTGTAGACATGCTTTGATTGGCCAGTTCTAATTTCTAAACCGGTTTTGTTTTGTGTTCTAGCTGGAAGATGAGGATTGGGAGGATTGGGAATAAATGCGATGGCACTTTGCCTTTTCCAGCTCCTTTCTTGAACTGATTATTTTCTGATGTAATGGACACGGTGTTTATATTCTCAGCCCGTAGTGTATATACAGGTACTGTATGCCATTGCTTCAGTAAGCTGTGTAACATCTTTTATACTGCATGCTGTTGTATCATACACAAGCTTTTTAGCATGTCATTCCAGAGAACTTTGAGCATGGTTTATAATTGTTCAGACTAAAGTGAGAGACATTACTGTTTCTAATTATGTTTTGTTTCCTCGTAATTAACGGCTGGTTGGTTGTGCAATATATATTTTAAATTATACATGCATTTTCTAGCTTTCAGAAATGGAAAACCATTAGTTTTGTAATTCAAATTCCCTTAGATCTTTTACAGAGTTGCACTTGCATCTATGAAACTTAAATTATACAAAGTTAATTCACTAATGCATTCTGTCAAAGAAGCACTTTTTGAATAAAAGCAATGTCAGTTGAAATGCTGACAGGAAATTGTATTTCTCCATTCAGAGTAACAATGAAGCAAATGCTCTTTTGATAGTGGAGCATTCCAAAATAAAAGTAAAAATGATTTTGATGCTTGATCTGTTGGCATTTGAAATCCTGTGAGTTTACTGTTTTAAAAAAATCAAGATCCTTGCAGCCTAACATGAAGTTTAAAGTTCAAAGTAAATTTATCAAAGTACGTATGTCACCATATACCATCCTGAGATGCATTTTCCTGTGGGCATTTACAGTAAAGACAAAAACACAATGGAATCAATGAAAGACTGCACTGAACAGAGGACAAAAACAGTGCACTAAAGACAACAAGCTGAAAATACAAAAAAGGAAAAAAATGAAACAACAATAATAAATAAGCATAGATATTGAGCACATGAGATGAAGAGTCCTTGAAATTGAGGGCATAGATTGTGAGAATAGTTCAGTGATGGGCGAATGAAGTTGACACAAACTTGTTACTCTTAAGTTCCAAATGGTCTGGACTGAATCGGGACTTTAGAACCTACTCCAACTGAAATTGTCACTGTGTTGGTGGTATTTGTCTAAAAATGCAGCTGGTTGTAATGTCAGCCAGATGGTTATTAGACAGTACCCATAGCCTAGTAGGAGCATGAGGTTGTAGAGTAACGGGAAGGTGCAGAGCTGTTGTGTGCTGCCATTCCTGGGGTGTAAGGCAAGAAGATCGGAAACCTCTTTACTCCATATACCTTCAGATTGAAGCTGGAGTTTTGTGATAGGATGTGGAGAAAGTTATAAATGCAGTCGTCCACTGTGAAGATCTGCATTTGATAAAGTTTGAAATACAAAGCACTGGAGCTACTTATTAGCAGGTTGTGCAGGAAGATTAAATGTTTCAGATTGATGGTGAACAGTCTTCGACCTGAAGCATCAACTTTGTTTCAGTGTCCGTGGAAGCTGCTGAGTATTTTCCAAAGTTTTTTTGTTTTATCTTAATTCCCAGCATTCCCAGTTTTTTTTTGCCTTTTGAGCCAATATGCACTCAGTGGCCACTTATTGGGTACACCTGTACACCTTGTTAATGGAAATATCTAATCAGCCAATCATGTGGCAACAACTCAGTGCATAAAAGCAGGCAGACATGGTCAAGAGGTTCATTTGTTGTTCAGACCAAACATCAGGATGAAGAAGAAATGTGATCAAAGTGACTTTGACCATGAAATAATTATTGGTGCCAGATGGGGTGGATGAGTATATCAGGAACTGCTGATAACCTGGGATTTTCACACACAACAGTTTCTAGAATTCACAGAGAATGGTAGCAAAAACAAAATAAAACATCCGGTGAATGGCAGTTCTGTGGGCGAAAACGCCATGTTAATGAGAGGTCAGAGGAGAAAGGTCATATTGGTTCGAGGCGACAGTAACTCAAATAACCACGCTCTACAACAATGGTGTGCAGAAGAGCTACTGTGAACACACAACATTTAGAACCTTGGAATGGATGGGCTACAGCAGCAGAAGATGACAAACATACACTCATGGCTACTTTATTAGGTACTGGAGGTATATAATAAAGTGGTCATTGAGTATATTCACTATGCTACATCCTGGATGTACTTTTGCTACGGAAATGTATCATCACCATTGTTTCTGGACATACTGTTGAAGTTTGAACAGGTAAATACAAATCAATGGATACAGACTGTAAATTGGGAACAGAAGTTGAAAATGCTAGAGAATACTGTGACAATCAGGTGCTATCTGTGAGTCACTTATACAGCAGGACATTTCTTCAGATAACTTGTGCCATGAATGTTTCTTAACAGATGCTGTCTGACTTGCTGAGTATTTTGATTAATAAACTTCTGGTTGTACTTATGAGCAAAGAAATTTTCAGTGAAGTTTAAAGATTGTTTTTGAAGGCTCACAGGTTTATTGAAACAGTTTCCAAATATCTGTAGGAAAGTGATTGTTGACAGGACACTGACGGATGTGAGGCTGATCTGGTGGGTGCAGTAGGGATGCTATTTTGCTCCTCCACCCACACTATCACAACCTGTGATGTACTGATACTGAACCAAAACATACAAATTTTGTTACAATGCTTTAAGGACATTAAGCAATATAAAAATCAAAGTCCTGTTTCCATGATTATCCTCACAGCAGCTCTGGCCTCACCCAGCCAGAGATATTCCCTGGTCCGCTCCATCCCTCAAACAAACCTATTTTCTCTCTTTCTCAGTTCTGAGTGGAAAAAATGTTTTGTTATTGATCTAGGACATGAAATCTGTTTTGCAGCAGCAATCCTGTACAAAGACGTGAAATCACTAGAAATTACAGAGTAACTAGTGGAAAAGGAAATTGTGAAGTAGTGTTCCTGAGTTTGTGGACCATTTCGGAATCTGATGGTGGAGAGGAAGAAGCTGTTCCTGAATTATTTATTGTCGGGTTTCAGACTCCTGTGCCTCCTGTATCAGCTGTTCTGTTGACAGTGCCTTCCTCACCAGCATCTGCAATTCGCCGCCCTCCTTGCACCACAAATTCCTTCTCCACCCCTTCCCATCAATCCCTGTGCTCCTCATTGCACTCAGAGCTTTCTCATAACCCATCCTCTCACACCCTGTGGTCTTCCAATGTGAAGTAGCTGTCGTCAGCTTTCCCTTTGCCACCAATTCTTCAGGGCTTTGTTCCTTTTGAGCCACTTGTGTCCATCCCCCATCTCCCCTGTTCATCCCCCTCCTCCATACATGCACTCACGCTCGATTCCCTCACTCCCTCTTACCCACCAGAAACTGTTGACTTGAGGTGACCTCCCTGCAGCTTTTTCCTGTTCTGGAAGTTTCACCAGGTAATGTGGCCCGTGTCCAGCTGTGCGCCCATCGGCCGTGCGCCATGGGATGTAAGGACTGAGAGTGTTAGTGATGGAGCCCAAGCTGTTCGTGTCCAAATCAGAATCGAGTCAACAGCAGTACAGTGCGAGACATAAAAATCTACAATAATTTGTAACATAGAAACATAGAAAAACTACAGCACAATACAGGCCCTTCGGTCCACAATGCTGTGCCGAACATGTACGTACTTTAGAAATTACCTTGGGTTACCCATAGGCCTCTTTTTCTAAGCTCCATGTACCAATCCAGAAGTCTCTTAAAAGACCCTATCATACCTGCCTCCACCACCATCGCCGACAGCCCTTTCCACGTACTCACCACTCTCTGTGTAAAAAAAAACTTACCCCTGACGTCTCCTCTGTACCTACTTCCAAGCACCTTGAAACTGTGCCCTCTTGTGTTAGCCATATTGTTTATTAACAAGTAAATAAATGTTGGAAAAAGGAATACATGATTCATGGGCCGTTCAGATATTCGATGTGGGGGGAAGAAGCTGTTTCTGGATCGTTGTGTATGTCTTCAAGTTCCTGTACCTTAACCCTCCACTCCCTCTCCCCACCACCCCAAAGAAGGCATGTCCAGGATAGGGGGGGAGGTCCTTCATGATAGATGCTGCCTTCTTCTGGGACACCCCCACTAACAGCAGCGTTGGTGCAGTGTGTGTGTGTGTATCTGTGGAGTCTTTCTCTCACAGGCCACCCTGCCAACCTCACCCCCCCCCCACCCCCCAACGCCATAGGAAGATCTTTGCCCGGGGTTCGGTGCCTCAAGTTCCCAGAGAAGAGAGTTGTCCTGATTATAGGTGCCACCAATGCTTCAATGGACAGTGTTTAATTCCAAGGAACTCGTGTTCCAACCCCTGCGGTTACCTCCTGGTGGGTATTTACAAACGGCACTGACTCTCTCCAGGGTCTGATTGGAAACTCTGCTGTCTCATGAACTCCCACCTCTGCACCAGCCTCTTACCCCCCCATCCCCAACCCCCGCACCCCCATGAATGAAATCATTCACTCCAGCGGATGGTGATATTGTTAAATGTTTATCTGTGAGAGCCAGGAACTGGCGGAGTGAGCATTGTGCGAGAGCCAGTGGGCGCAGCTCCTGCCGTCCCAGCCTCTTCTGTGGACACAGAGTGCACACTCCACTGCACCTGCTATAAAAATGTAAAGCACCACTGTGAAGAGCACCTTTATTGGGTGTCTGCTAACCAGGGATGGAAGCAGACGTCTTGGATCAGAGGTCTCAGGTTGGAGTCGGGCTCCAGCAGCCGCCCCACTAGGTCGCGGCAGTCCCGGCTGAGTTCCAACTGCTGTGGAAACACCACCCCGTTCTGCTGGAGCCACAACATCTTGGGGATGTTGGAGTCGTCAAAGGGTAGATGCCCGCAGAGGATGATGTATAAAACAATGCCCAAACTCCAAATGTCGCTCTTGACACTATCGTGCGGGACCCCCTGCAGAACCTCTGGCGCTGCGTATGCTGTGCTCCCACAGAAGGTCTTACTGAGCTCACCCGTGCCACTGCGGAAGTACTTGGCAAAACCAAAGTCGGCCAACTTTATGTTGAAGCTTTTGTCAAGCAGAGTGTTCTCGCACTTGAGATCCCGGTGTGCGATGCCGGAGTCGTGGCAGTAGCGGATAGCCTGGGCCAGCTGGCGGAACAGGGTTTTGGCCAGAGACTCCGGGAGCGGACCCTCCCTCCTGATGTGTTCAAGAATGTCGCCGCCCTCCGCTAGCTCCATCACGATATAGATGTGGCCATCATCCGTCTCACAGATCTCATGGACTTTAATAATGTTCTTGTGGTCCAGATGTTTCACGATTTGTAACTCACGCGGGAGAAACTTCTGAATGAAATCTGGAAGGGAACACAGTGAACAGTTTCAACAATGGCTTTGTGGCCGATTCTAGCACAGGGTCCTGGAGAATTGGGCACTGGAGAACCGAGGTACGGGGAGAGGATGTGGAGGGGAACGGAACCGTGGAAGGGGCACAAACATGCAGGAAACTGGATGGGATGGAATGCCCCTGTCAATTGACAGCAAGAGAAAGGGGGAGCGGGGGTGGGGGTTTGAAACGAGGGTTGCGGCCGCTGTTTAGCGGGAGATGTGCATTAACCCTTTCAAACCCTTTAAGATTTCGATCCACAGTACAGATCTACAGGCCTTTTGGCCCACTATCCATGCCAGCCATCCGCACTAGAGACACCAGAGACAGTAGATGTTGGATACTCCAGCTGCAAAACACCTGCTGAGGAAGTCATTGGGTCGAGCTGCGGGTGTGGAGGGAAAGAAATTTCTGCGGAGCTTCGATTGGAATCAGTTTCTTTTCCCTACTCGACCCACTGAGTTCCTCCAGCAGATGGTTGGTTCACTAGTCTACAGTAGTCCCCTCTCTCAGTGCTGGCTCCAGGCCTTTTTCTGCCTTGGTGATTAATGTGTTCATCTGAATGCCCTCAATGTCCATTCAGTATGATCATATTACACTGATCTCAATTCCTCTTCTGCACTGTTCCTCAAACCATCACATATTCATTTGTGTCCATTTTGAATGTATCCAGTGATCTAGTCACCACCTGGGGGTGGGGGCAGGAGGGCAGAGAGTTCCAGAGATTCGCCACCACCTGATATTTCTACATACTTGAGTTTGAAATGACCGGTCCTTGCCCTGCTATCATGTCCCCATGTTTCTGCGAGTCTTGCTCTGTCCATCCATCTTTCTGTCTGTCTCTTGACATCTACCGTGTCAAACCCCGCAGATTTTGTATGTCTGGATTCTCTTGGGGCACTAGATGGAGTAAGTTGTATTTTGGCTTTGCTCTGTTCATTTTTCAATTTTTTTTTTACCACCCTTTCACTATCTATATTAAAGTGTTTATAACACTTTTATATGCCTGAACTTTGATTTTTAATTGCTGGAAATGAATACCGGAGGGCAAAAGGGATCAGCCGAAGGCAAGGAAGCCGGTAATGGAAGTGGAAGGGAAGAAGGAGATCCTAAACAACTTAAACAATCTCCACTCACTTTGGAAGCTATGCTGAAACTCCTGGATGATAAATTTGATTTAAAAAAAAAATTCTACTTTGGAAGTGTTACTGAAGGAGATTGAAAGCAGACTGGCGGGAGAGTGAAAATCAGCAGCAGCAAATATCTGAACTCGATTAAGCTGGAAGACAGAGAGATTGTAGATTGGATGCGCTGGAAAAGAAATTAACTTTGACTACTCAAACACTGGAACAGTACAAACTCAAGATTATTGACATGGAAAGTTGCAGTCGTAGAGATAACTTGTGAAAAATTGGACTCCGTGAAGATGTTGAGAGTGGTGAGCATACTAAATTATTTTCTCAGTTTTTAATGGATGTGTTCGGCTCTGAAGCTCTCTCTACTACCCCTATACTTGATTGAGCCCACCGGGCTCTAAGTGCCAGACCCCCTAAAGAGCTGAAGCCCCGACCTGTTATACTCCGATTCCACTATGTGCAAACCAAGGAGCATTTAATTTGAATTGCTTGTCAGAAAGGGGTTACTGAACATGGGGACCTCAAGTTTCGACTGGTTGAAGAGTATAGTCCCAAGATAATGTGAGAAAGATTGCTTTTTAAACCGGTGATGTCCGAGCTTTAGTCAAGAAAGTTTCAACCAGCTCTGCTATTTCCAGTCTGTTAAAGGGTTGTTCTGCCTGACAAATCACGTAAATGGTTTAAATCTGTGGAAGAAGCTCAACAATTCCTTGAGGATCGATGTTCAATCCCAGCTGTCTAATAAATTTACTGTTTCTTCGTGTCTGTATTCATTTGGTTTATAAGTTGACCTATAAGCTTGACCTGGGGAAGCAACAGTGACCGTGTCTCCGGCATAGAGTCTGGCCCTGTAGCTCAGAAGGGTAGGGAAAGGAAGAGGAAGGCAGTAGTAATAGGGGCTTCGATAGGGGGTCAGATATGCGATTCTGATTCCAGGATGGTAGTTTGCCTCCCTGATGCCAGGGTCCAGATGTTTCTGATTGTGTCCAAGAAATCCTGAAGTGGGAGGGTGAGGAGCCAGAGGTCATGGTACATACAGGTACCACTGACATAGGTAGGAAAAGGGAAGAGGTCCTGAAAGGAGAATATAGGGAGTTGAGAAGAAGGACCACAAAGGTAGTAATCTCAGGATTATTGCCTGTGCCATGCGACAGTGAGAGTAGGAATGGAATGAGGAGGAGGAGGATAAATGCGTGGCTGAGGGATTGGAGCAGGGGGCAGGGATTCAAGTTTCTGGATCATTGGAACCTCTTTTGGGGCAGGTGTGACCTGTACAAAAAGGACGGGTTGCACTTGAATCCTAGGGGGACCAATATCCTGGTGGGGAGATTTGCTAAGGCTACTGGGGAGACTTTAAACTAGAATGGTTGGGGAGTGGGAATCAAATTGAAGAAACTAGGAGAGAGGAGGTTAGTTTACAAATAGAGAAAGCTAGTAGACAGTGTGTGAGGGAGGATAGGCACGTGATAGAGAAGGGGAACACTCAGACCGAAGATGTAGGGGAGAAGGAAGAAAAAGGTAATAAAGTTGTTTGCAGCATTAGGGATAAACGGAGAGTAAGAGGTGGAGAATTTCTTAAATGCATCTACTTTAATGCCAGGAGCATTGTAAGAAAGGTGGATGAGCTTAGAGCATGGATTGATACCTGGAAATAGGTAGCTATTAGTGAAACATGGTTGCAGGAGGGGTGTGATTGGCAACTAAATATTCCTGAATTTTGTTGCTTCAGGTATGAAAGAATCAGAGGGGCAAGGGGGGAGGTGTTGCATTGCTTGTCAGAGAAAACATTACAGCGGTGCTTTGGCAGGATAGATTAGGGGGCTCGTCTAGGGAGACTACTTGGGTGGAATTGAGGAACGGGAAAGGTATTAACACTTATAGGGGTGTATTATAGACCATCTAATGGGGAGCGAGAATTGAAGGCGCAAATTTGTAAGGAGATAGCAGATATTTGTACTAAGTACAGGGTTGTGCTTGTGGGAGATTTTAATTTTCCACACTAAGACTGGGAAGCCCATTCTGTAAAAGGGCTGGATGGTTTGGAGTTTGTAAAATGTGTGCAGGATAGTTTTTTGCAGCAATACACAGAGAAACCAACTAGAGAAGGGGCAGTGCTGGATCTTCTGTTAGGGAATGAGATCGGTCAGGTGATGGAGGTACATGTTGGGGAACACTTCGGGTCCAGTGATCACAATACTATTAGTTTCAATATAATTATTCAGGAGGATAGGACTGGACCCAGGGTTGAGATTTTTGATTGGAGAAAGGCTAACTTTGAGGAGATACGAAAGGATTTAGAAGGAGTGAATTGGGACAAGTTTTATGGGAAGGATGTAATAGAAAAATGGAGGTCATTTAAAGGTGATATTTTGAGGGTACAGAATCTTTATGTTCCTGTTAGGTTGAAAGGAAAGGTTAAAAGTTTGAGAGAGTCATGGTTTTCAAGGGATATTGGAAACTTGGTTCAGAAAAAGAGAGAGATCTACAATAAATATAGGCAGCATGGAGTAAATGAGGTGCTCGAGGAATATAAAGAATGTAAAAAGAATCTTAAAGAAATTAGAAAAGCTAAAAGAAGATGAGGTTGCTTTGGCGAGTAAGGCGAAAATGAATCCAAAGGGTTTCCACAGTTATATTAATAGCAAAAGGATAGTGAGGGATAAAATTGGTCCCTTAGAGAATCAGAGTGGACAGCTATGTGTGGAGCCAAAAGAGATGGGGGATATTTTGAACAATTTCTTTTCTTCTGTATTCACTAAGGAGAAGGATATTGAATTGTGTAAGATAAGGGAAACAAGTAGGGTAGTTATGGAAGCTATGATGATTAAAGAAGTAGTAGTACTGGCGCTTTTAAAAATATAAAAGTGGATAAGTCTCTGGGTCCTGACAGGACTTTCCCTAGGACCTTGAGGGAAGTTGATGTAGAAATAGCAGGTGCTCTGACAGAAATATTTCAAATGTCATTAGAAATGGGGATGGTGCCAGAGGATTGGTGTATTGCTCATGTGGTTCCATTGTTTAAAAAGGGTTTTAAGAGTAAACCTAGCAATTATCGGCCTGTAAGTTTTTGACGTCAGTGGTGGGTAAGTTAATGGAAAGTATTCTTAGTGATGGCATATATAATTATCTGGATAGACAGGGACCGATTAGGGACAGTCAACATGGATTTGTGTGTGGAAGGTCATGTTTGACCTTTATTGAATTTTTTGAAGAGGTTTTTAGGAAAATTGACTAGGGTGAAGCAGTGGATGTTGTCTACATGGACTTCAGTAAGGCCTTTGACAAGGTTCCATATGGAAGGTTAGTTAGGAGGGTTCAATTGTTAGGTATCAATATTGAAGTAGTAAAATGGATTCAACAGTGGCTGGATGGGAGATGCCAGAGAGTAGTGGTGAATAACTGTTTGTCAGGTTGGATGCTGGTGACTAGTGGTGTGCCTCAGGAGTCTGTACTGGGTCCAATATTGTTTGTCATATACATTAATGATCTGGATGATGGGGTGGGAAATTGGATTAGTAAGTATGCAGATGATACTAAGATAGGCGGTGTTGTGGATAATGAAATAGGTTTTCAAAGCTTGCAGAGAGATTAGGCCAGTTAGAAGGATGGGCTGAGCGATGGCAGATGAAGTTTAATGCTGATAAGTGTGAGGTGCTACATTTTGGTAGGACTAATCAAAATAGGACATACATGGTGAATGGTAGGGCATTGAGGAATGCAGTAGAACAGAGTGATCTAGGAATAATAGTGTATAGTTCCCTGAAGATGGAATCTCATGTGGATATAGTGATCAAGAAAGCTTTTAGTATGCTGACCTTTATAAATCAGAGTATTGAATATAGGAGTTGGAATGTAATGTTAAAATTGTACAGGGCATTGGTGAGGCCAAATTTGGAGTATTGTGTATAATTCTGGTCACCGAATTATAGAAAAGATGTCAGCAAAATAGAAAGAATACAGAGGAGATTTACTAGAATGTTACCTGGGTTTCAGCACTTAGTTTACAGAGAAAGGTTGAACCAGTTAGGTCTTTATTCTTTGGCGCATAGAAGATTGAAGGGGGACTTGATAGAGGTATTTAAAATTACGAGGGGGATAGATAGAGTTGAGGTGGATAGGCTTTTTCCATTGAGAGTAGGGGAGATTCGAACACAAGGACATGAGTTGAGAGTTAATGGGCAAAAGTTTAGGGGTACCACAAGGGAGAACTTCTTTACTCAGAGTGGTAGCTGTGTGGAACAAGCTTCCAGTAGAAGTGGTAGAGGCAGGTTCGATCTTGTCATTTAAAAAAAAATGTGTAGGTATATGGACAGGAAAGGAATGGAGGGTTATGGGCTGGAGTGCAGGTAGGTGGGACTAGGTGAAAGTAAGCGTTTGGCATGAACTAGAAGGGCCAAGATGGCCTGTTTTTGTGCTGTATTTGTTAGATGGTTATAAGTTAATGAGCAGTTCATAGATTTAGACTTGAAGTTTGAAGATTTTTGCCATTGGTTTGATAACACTCGTCTGTTTCAGAGTATGGGTGGATGTTTATTATGCTTTTATGTTTAAGTTTTTTTTCCTTTATTATTTGTTACTTTATTATTTTTAATTGTTTTTGAAAATAATTAAGAATTTGATTTGGTGATTGTTTTTTTCTCTGAAATATTAATAAGATTGTATTTGTTTCAGTTTTTGGAAGCTTGCCTTTCAGAATGTTTTGCAAATGGCTGATCTTTTTCTGAACAGTTTGGTGTTGTTTATAGCATTCCATTCTCCATGTTTTGACTAAGGTGGAAGTTCACAATTTTTCTCAATTTTTTTTGTGTCTGTATTTATTTAGTTTATAAATTAATAACCAGTTCATAGATTTGGACTGCTAGAGTTTGAACTTTTTTCTGATCTGGTGATTGATTGTCTTTTTCCTGAAATATTAATAAGATTATATTCTGTTTCCTTTTCAAGATCTTGCTTCTCAAAATGTTTTACAAATATGGCATTCCTTTTTCAATATTTTGACTAGGTGGTATTTTACATCTTTTTTCAATTTTGGAGATTTGCCTTCAAGAGAGTTGGGGGTAAGGGAGTTTCTAGTTAGCTTTCTGGCTGTCTATTGGCCAGTTTTTGTGCTTTTGTGAGTGGGGGCTGGGGCTATCCCTCGTTTAGTTTTTTTTTCATCTGGGCTGAACTGAAACTACAAATATGTCTGAAATCTTGTAACTTCCGGTTCCCCTCTAAACCTTTTTCCCTCTTCCTGATTCATGAGTTTCCTATGCAGGAAGGTTAACTCCTTACATACCATATGGTTTATTCAAATAAAATGGATAATATTACTAACTTTGTCTCATGGAATACGAATGGTTTGAATCATACAATTAAATGGAAGAAGATTTTTAAAGTTTTTCAGAGATTGAATGCTCAGATTATCTTTGCCCAGGAAACTCATATGAGGAAGGAGGATAATCAGCTTTTTTTTTTGGTTTTGGAAAGGGAAACAATTTTAATTCACAGGCCAGGGTGAAAGGTGTATCTGTTTTTACAGACTCCTCGATTTCATTTCTTCACTATGAAACAATCTCAGACCCGAATGGTAGATTTCTATTAATTACTGGTTTACTTTATAACCAAAAAGTTGTTATGGTTAATATCTGTGCACCAAATTCTGACTATCCTGAATTCTTTAAACATCTATTTGCATCTCTTCCTTATTTAAATAAATATATGTTGATAATGGGTGGAGATTTTAACTGTTGCCTGAATCCTTTGATGGACTGGTCTGCGTCCAATCAGGTACCTCCAAACAAATCCGCTATTCTTAATAATTCCTTTTTAGTTGACTCCAGAATTTTAGAGATTTAGAGGTTTTTACATCCTAACGATAAAGAATTTTCATTCTTTTCTCATGTATATCATAATTACTCTGGAACTGATGACTTTTTTATCGACTCTCAATTAGTTCCGTCTGTTATTGCCTGTGAGTACGATGCAATCGCCGTTTCTGATCATGCACCCTTGAAACTATCAATCAAATTAACTGATGTAACTTTTAGCGCTAGGCAATGATGGTTCAATTCTACTCTACTTCAGGACTTAAACTTTGTTAACTTTATTAAAGAACAGATTGCCTTTTTCTTTTCAACTAACTTTATGGAAGACATTTCCAGTGGGATATTATGGGATACTTTTAAAGTATACATCTGTGGCCAGATTACATCATATTCTGCTGGATTGAAAAAACAAATTAATAATGAAATATGTATATTGGTTGATATGATTAAATAAATTGATAAAAAAAATATTCTGCCTCTCCTAATCTGGAGCTTTATAAAAAAAGAGTTGAACTTCAGATGCAACACAGTTTGTTATTAACATCCATGATTGAAAATCAATTACTTAAAACTAAGAGTCAATTTTATATACATGGTGATAAATCATGTAAATTATTGGCCAACCAATTGAAAATTGCTTCGGCTAAACATCAGACTATTAAAGTTCTAAATAGGATGGTAGCTTGATGGTTGCCATGACAAAATTAATGAATTCGTGAAAAGATTTTATACCTCTTTATACCAATCAGAATTTCCTGATGAATCTACCATAATGCATGAATTTTTAAGGAAATTGAATATTCTGAAATTACCACTCAATGAACATTTTGCATTAGATGCACCCACCATGGAAGAAGAAATAAAGAAAGCAATTTCTTTAACGAATTCTGGCGAATCACCTTGTTTGGATGGGTGTACAGTAGAATTTTTCAAATCTTTTTAAAATCTACTTTCTCCTTGGTTATGTAGAATATTTAAGGATGCCTTATTTGTAAGTAAGTTACTACAGTCCTTTTATGAAGCATCTATTTCTTTAATACCTAAAAAAGATAATATGATGCCCATGAATGTGCATCATATAGAGCTATATCCTTGTTGAATGTGGACTCCAGATTCTTTTCCAAAATATTGGCAATTGGATTAGAAAATGTATTGCCACAAATTGACTCTGATGACCAGACAGGATTTATTAAAAATCATTACTTGTATTTTAATGCTGGGAGGTTAATGAATATTGTATGTACTCCATCTAAAACTCCAGTATGTGTTATTTCACTTGACACCAGAAGGCATTTGATTGAATTGAATGGGAATATTTATTTAACACGCTTGAGAAATTTAATTTTAGCCCAAAGTTTATATCTTGGATTAAATTGAGATAGCATACACCTTTGGCTTCTGTACTTACCAATAATCAAGAGATCCCCCTTTTTCAGGCTTTTTTGAGGTACTAGACAGGGCTGTCCTTTAAATCCCACTATTTGTTATTGCCTTGGAGCCCTTGGCAATCACTCTTCATGACTCACCCAATATATTTGGCATTATGTGTGGGAATAGGATACATAAGGTATCACTATATGCAGATGACCTGTTACTATATATCTCTAACCCAGAGAAATCCATCCCTGCAATAATATCACTACTTTCTCAGTTTAATAGTTTTTCTGGTTATAGGTTGAATCTTAATAAGAGTGAGCTTTTCCTATTAAATATGCAAGCTCCAATCTATAGACAGTCGCCATTCAGACTGGTTGCTCATTACTTATTTGGGTGTTAAAATTACTAAGAAGCATTAGGATCTATTTAAAGTTAATTTTTTACCCTTAATTGATAAACACCTGCTTACCAAATGGTCCCCATTGTCCTTATCGTTGATTGGTAGAATTAATACTGTCAAGATTATTATTTTACCTAATTTTCTGTATCTATTTCAGGCAGTACCAATTTTCATTTCTAAATCCTTTTTTGATATTATTGATTCCAAAATTTCTTCATATATATGGCAGAATAAAAATCCTAGGTTAAGTAAGAAATATTTACAGAAATCAAAAAAGGATGGTGGTTTGGCAATGCAGTATTTAAGATTCTATTATTGGGCAATTAATATTCGATATTTAAGGTTTTGGACACAAGATCTGGTTGAAATTCATTGTCCACGATGGGTGAACCTCAAGCACGAGTCTGTACAGGGGTTCTCATTGGCTTCTATTTTAGGGGCCTCGCTTCCCTTTGCACTTACTAAACTGAATAAACAAATTACTAATCCAATAACTAAACATACAATATGAATGTGGTTTCAATTTCGTAAATTTTTTGGATTGAATAAATTTATCCTATCAAGTCCTATTATATCTAATATTTTTTTCCAACCATCCAGAATTGATTAAGCTTTTCTTTTATGGAGAATGAAGGGAATAAAGTGTTTTTGTGACTTATTCATGGATAACTGTTTCATGTCTTTTGAACAGTTGTCTGGTAAATATATTTTGCCTAAATCACATTTTTTCAGATATGTACAGATTAGAAACTTTTTGAATATTACCTACTTTTCCAGTATCGCATCAAACTGAAATTACAGAAAAAAATATTAGGTTTAAACCCCTGTCAGAAGAGTTTAATAGCAATTATTTATGATTTAATTATGAAAATACATATAGGTACATCTAATAAAATTAAGAATGAATGGGAAAGAGAACTTCAGGTATTTTTACCTATAGGGAAATGGAAGAAAATTCTCCAACTAGTTAACTCTTCTTCAATGTGTGCTAGACATGCTTTGATACAATTTAAGGTGGTTCATAGAGCCCATATGTCCAAGGATAAGTTAGCTTGATTTTATTGCCATATAAATCCTGTCTGTGACAGATGTAAGTCTGAGGTGGCTTCCTTGACACACATGTTCTGGTCTTGCCCTTTTGGAAAAATATAATTATTTTATAAAAAATATAAAAGATATTTTGATATTATTTCAGCAGTTTTGCGTATTGATTTATAACCTCATCCTATTACTGCAATTTTTGGATTACCAGTGATGGACTCTAGTCAGTTATCCCCTTCAGCTTGCCATTTGATTGCATTTGTTACATTAATAGCCAGAAGATCCATTTCATTTAAATGGAAAGATTCTAATTCCCCTACTACATTTCAATGGTTTTCCAAAACTATAACATGTTTAAACTTGGATAAAATTAGCTGTGGCACTATCAAACCTTCAGTTAAATTTGAAGAAACTTGGAGAACATTTATTCAACATTTTCATATGATGTGAGCTGATCTTTTCCAAATCCTTCTCATTAACTTTTTGTTCATGTATAGAGGAGTGGAGTTAATGACAAATAACGATTTTAACAGATGAAACATGACAGCCCAGCTTTTGTTTTGTTTTTATTTTGTTTTTTTTTGTCAGTTTAGGGGGACTTTTTTTTCCTCTTGTTGTAAAAAAAACTTTTTTCTTTGAATCTTTCTCATGTTTAGTTACTAAGAGATTGGGAGGCTTTGATTACACATGTTAATTGGAGTCTGTTTATGTATACATTAAACATTATTAATGTAATCCCGATCTCTTTGTATCATTATCATTGTTATGTTTATCTATTTGAAACAATAAGCCAGATTGATAAAGGAAAAAGATTTTGTATGTCTGTATAATGTCACTCACTGTTCTACTAAACTCCAAAGAATACGGAGTCACTCAGTGGGACAATCCTCTGTCCCATGCATTAACCTCATCAATCATTGAACTTTTTCCATGGTTAATGTATCCATTTTCTTTTAGGTGAGGAGCCAAAATTGTTTGCAGTGTTCCAGGTATGACCTCACCAATCCCTCATCATTTTTAAGCTCTAACCCCTTTGCAAAGAAGGCCAACATGCCCTTTGCTGCCATAACTACATGTAAGAACTACCTATAGTTTGTGACTTAATCTGACCGAATCCATGCACAGCTTGTGTGTTTGTTCCCCACTGGTCCCTCATTCCCCTTCATTATTCTTCATTTAGAGATACAGCACGATAACAGGCCCTTCCAGCTCAACAAGCCACTAACACTCACGTCTTTGGAATGTGTGAGAAAACAGGAAGAAATGCACACGGTCAGAAGAGAATGTACAAACTTCTAACAGACAGCGGTGGGAATTTAACCCGGGTTATGCTACTATGTCAGCCATTTTTAATGACTTTAATCTGCTCATGGAATGATTTTGGATGTTGCTTAGTCTTGCCCCCTCATCTCCCTCATTGCATTGTAAACACTCCCACACTGCCCATATTCCCTACATCATGTCAGACATGAACCAGATTCTTTACCCCATGGGGGTTCTCAGAGCTGTCTCCATACCTTTCACCAGTGTGGGAACACATTGGTCCATTAACCCATTGTGACCACCCACAGCTGTTCCTGCATTCTCCATGCGTTTACCAATCCATTATGTGGTTTTATGGTTACGTTAAATCTGTTCACTGTGGAGCCAACCCCACCACACCTTCTCTGATCAGCTCCCAGCTCTGGGTTTGTTCTTGTTTACCTGCAGTCCTATCTCCTAGTCAATGGCTACCCCCTACCCCTGCTCCCTACACCAGATGTATAGGGGCATTAATGTGTACATTAGCCACCCTTTTCCCTACAACTGTGATTGCACCACAAAAATACCACAAAGCCATAAAACAACATTCAAAAGTTTTGTTTAAAGTTCCGGATTTGAGAAGACGCAAGCTGGGAGGTAACCACAGTTCTGTAAAGATAAATGGAGCAAGTACGGTAAACCTGCAGGGAGAGGGGATCATCATAGATTATTTTCTAAATGGAGAGAAAATTGGAAAATCTGAGGTGTAAAGGTACTTGGGAGTCCTTGTACAGGATTTCCTAAAGGTTAATTTGCAGGTGGTGTCTGTGGTTAGGAAGGCAAATGAGGTTAGCATTCATTTCAAGAGGACTAGAATAAAATAAGTACAATATGTAATGTTGAGACTATAAAGCAGTGGTGAGGCCTCACTTGGAATATTGTGAGAAGTTTTGGGCCTCATCTTAGAAAGGCTGTGCTGACATTGGAGAGGGTTCAAAGGAGGTTCACGAAAATAATTCCAAGATTGAACTGCTTATCATATGAAGAGGCGTTTGGTGGCTCTGAGATTGTATTCACTCGAATTCAGAAGACCGAGGGCTGACTTAATTGAGACCCATTGAATGGTGAAATGCCTTGATAGGGTGGATGTCGAGAGTTTAAGACCAGAGGGGACAGCCTCCGAATAGAAGGTGTCCTTTTAGAATGGGGATGAGGAGGCATTTCTTTAGCCGGAGAACCTGTGAACCTGTGTAATTTATTGCCACAAGTGGCTGTGGTGGCTGGATCTTTGTGTGTATTTAAGGCGGAAGTTGATAGATTCTTGATTGATCAGGGCATGAAGGCAGGAGATTGGGGCTGAAAGGAAAATTGGATCAGCCCTGAATAAATGGTGGAGCAGACTCGATGGGCCAAATGGCTTAATTCTGCTTCTTTGTCTTATGACCGGATAAATCACAGTTCCTATCGCTGTGCAGGATGCTGGAGTGAAAGCTGCTGTGAATTAAACAGATTGGCAATCAAGTTCATTGGGGTATGAGACCTCTGCACTCCAGGTGTTGGGTGAAACTCCCAGATGGAACCAGGCAACCAGAACCGACTCCCCTGGCAGACTCCGTTTATAGTCATGGAGCACTACAACCCAAGTAGGCACTTTGGCCCAGCTAGTCAACACTGACCTGTTTAATGCCTAGTTCCGTCTTCTTGCAGCCCTCCACACCCCCTCCCATCCATGTTCTAATCCACACTTCCCTTAAATGTTGCAACTGAACCCGCCCGCATCCAACACTCTCACCACCCTCTGATTGAGGAAGTTTCCCCTCCTATTCCTTTTAAACATTTCACCTTTCAGTCTTAAATCCATGACCTCTAGTTCTAGTCCCACTCAACCTCAGTGAAAAAAGCCTGCTTGCATTTACACTATCTATATCCCTTGTAATTTTTAAGCTAATAATAGAAATATGGCACGGTAAGAGACCCTTCCAGCCCAACGAGCCCGTGCTGCCCAATTACACTTGTGACCAATAACCTACTAATCCACACAAAACACTGGAGGAATTCAGCAGGCCAGCACACAATATGGTCAATGTTTTGGGCTGACACTCTTCATCAGGACTGCTGATGAAGTGTCCCGGCCCAGCATGAAATGTCCATTACACTTTTCTGTGGATGCTGCCTGGCCTGCTGAGTTCCTCCAGCATTTTGTGGGGGTTCCAGTATCTCCAGATTTTCTCTTATTTGTGATTGAACTTACCAACTTGTACATCTTTGGAATGTGGGAGGAAACCCACATGGTCACGGGGAGAAAGTACAAACTCCTTACAGACTGGCAGAACTGAGCCCAGATTGCTGTTGCTGTTCTAGTGTTACACTATCCACAAAAACCTCTGTGACACCCATTGTTCTCAGAATCACTGACCTATGTTGTCCAATTTGTTGTTTTGCAACACAGTAATATTGCAATACATTAAAATACTATAAAATTACAATAAGAAATGTTAAAAAATCATGCAAAAAGAGAGAATGAAGTCCTAACCTATTCAACCTTTCAGCTCAAGTCCCAGCAATACCCTATTAAATTTTCTCTACAGTCTTTCAACCTTATTTACATCTTTCCTGGTGGTAGATCACCAGAACTGCTCAAAATATTCCAAATTATGCCTCAGCAACGTCTTAGATAATTTCAACATAACATCCCACCTCCTGTACTCAATACATTGCTTTACGAACGCCATTGTGTCAAATGCTCAAGTTACGATCCTATCTACCGGTGACACCACTTCAAGGAATTATGGGCCTATATTCCCAGATCACTCCGTTCTCCGCACTATTCGGTACCCTACTGCTTATCGTGTAAGTCGGTGGTTGGTCCTCCCAAAGTGTAACACCTCGCACTTGTTTGCATTAAAATCCCCATCTGTCATTTTCAGCCCATTTTTCCAGCTGGTCCAGATTCCGCAACTTTTATAGTTTTCCTCCGTGTCCACTGTCCGCGGCTGCCTGACCTGCTGAGTATCCCGCACGTTTAATTCAGAACGCCAGCAACTGCCGTATTTTTCATTTTGGTCAGGGCGGACGGGAGGACCAGGCTGTGTTGAAACAATGGCCGTGGCGCGGAAGGAATTTCATTAAAGCTGCCGTCATCGGCTGAAATTCTTATTAACCGAACTGACCTGATGACTGAAAGCTTCCGGAATTTAGTGTTGTGGAGGTGCTGATGTTGTTTGTTAGGTCTATGTTTTGATCACTCTGTACAACGGTCCTAGTTGTGTACTTTTTTCGATAAATGTGAGTAGAATTTTATTGAGCAACACACAAAATACTGGAGGAACTCAGCAGGTTAGGCAGGATTCTATCGGGCAAATGAACAGTTAACGTTTCTGACTGAACCCCTTCATCAGGGTTGGAAAGGAAGAGGGCTGAAGCCCAGCTGTTAATTCCTCTCCATGGATGTCGCCGGACACGCTGAGTTCCTCCAGCTTTTTGAGTGTATTGTTGGAAGATCTACAGCATCTGGGGAATCTCGTGTGAAAAAAATCTCTCAAGCCTGTTGCCTTTGACTGGACGACCTGAGTTATAAGGAAAGATTGAATAGGTTAGGACTTTACTCCCTAAAACGTAAAAGATTGACAGGAGATTTGATAGAGGTATACAAAATTATGAGGGGTATAGATAGGGTAAATGCAACCAGGCTTTTTCCGCTGAGGTTGGGTGGGACCACAACCAAAAGTCATGGGTTAATGGTGAAAGGTGAAAAGTTTAAGGGGAACCTGAAGGGAAACTTCTTCACTCAGAAGGTGGTGAGAATGTGTGACGAGTTGCCAACGCAAGTGGTGCATGCGAAGTCGATTTCAACGTTTAAGAGAAATTTGGATAAGTACATGGATGGTAGGGCTATGTATTCCGTTGCAGATAATAGAAAATGGTTCGGCATGGACTAGATGGGCAGAAGACCTGTTTCCGTGCTGTATTTCTCCATGACTCTAGTTTAATTTATGATATTTTTCTTGTGACGCTATGTGCCAGTGATGCTGCTGCAAATAAGTTTTTCATTGCGCCTGTGCCCACATGTACAATAAACTCAGCTTTGCGAGCTCGCTGGTGAATCCTTACCCTTGGGCGCAGTCCGCTGGTTGATGATTTTAATGGCCACTTTGGTCTGCAGGAGCTTGCTGTAAGCTTCCTTGACTTTGGAGTACGTTCCCTCCCCGATCGTGTTCCCCAGTTGGTATCCTTTAGACAGGAGCAGCTTGTCCATCGCTTCTCATCCACTGTCCTACCAATTTCAGCGATCACATTCCTCAGTTATCCAGTTCCACAGAACCTAACCAACCTTTCCCGGCTTCCTAAATTATTTCTAAAATTGAACATTATATTAAAAATATGCAAACCCGGACGTGGCCACTCAGCAAAACCACCCCGGCAGGTAAAATATGCCTTGATTGTGATGGCATAATTTCGCTGTTACGAAGGAGACTTAATGCTGAAGCTGATTTACAGATATTAATGTTTTAACTGTATTACAGAGGTAATCGTGAACGTTAGTGTTCAGCTCTCGCCCGTGAGGGAGCGGCGCTCGTTTTCTTTCCGTTAACCCGTTAATTCCAACGCTGGTAGCTTCTCCCTTCGATTTCTCGCTGTCGTGAGATTACCCAGGGCAGCTCCAAATCTTTCCTGGGACCGAGGACACATTACTCCTGACAGTGGGGGTTTCTGGCTGAAGTCGTCTCATTGTTGTCCGACGGTGCCGCTTGAAAGGAAAATAACATTTCCTCATAATGTAATGTTCATTAAATCATTTAAAACCGGCGTGTGTCCCGCAGGTTCGGATTGTCTGCCTCGGTGACCCTACACCAGACAAGATTACACCAGAGCGGGATTAGACCGCTCGGCTCCTTGAGCTTGCTCTCTCATTCAGTTGGATCATGGCTGGCCTGACTTTCTCTCGCCCATCTTTCCCTGTCTTTCGCCCAAACCCCCGATCCCTTTTACTAACTAGAATTTCGTCTCAGCCTGAATTACACCCAAGGAAACTGCCCCATATTTCCTGGAGAGCAGATCTAGCTTCACAGAGCCCCGCGGGGGGTTTCTCCTCCATCTTCAGGGACACTACCTCATTCCGGGTCCATGCCCCGTCCCAACCCAGAAAACATCCTCCTCGCATTTTCATGGTTTGCAGCGGGATCTGGACCAGCTGGAAAAATGGGCTGTAAAATGACAGATGGAACTTAATGCAGATGAGTGCGAGGTAGGACCATCCAACATAGGTCTTACACAGTGAACGGTAGGGTCCCGCGGAATGCGGTAGAACAAAGGGATGTGGGAATACAGGGTCTTAATTTGTTGAAACTGGTGTCACAGGTAGATAGGGTCGTAAAGAAAGCTTTTGGCACATTGGCCGTCATAAATCAATGCATTGAGTTCAGGATTTGGGATGATCTGCTGAAGTTGTACAAGGCATTGGGGAGACCTAATTTGGAGTATTATGTGCAGTTTTGGTTACCTAAGTACAGGAAAGATATAAATAAGGTTGAAAGAGTGCAGAGAAAATTTACAAGGATGTTGCCAGGTCTGGAAAACCCGAGTTATAAGGAAAGATTGAATAGACCTGTAACAAGAGAACATCTGCAGATAGCTGGAAACCCGAGAATATGTACAAAAACGCCGACTGTACTTTTTCCAATAGGTGCTGCCTGGCCTGCTGAGTTCCTTCAGCAATTTGAGTGTGTTGTTTGAAAAGATCTGTATTTTATTCCTTGGAAGGTAGAAGGCTGAGAGGAGATTTGATAGAGGTATATGAAATTATGAGGGGTATAGACAGGTTAGATGCAAGCAGGCTTTTTCCACTGAGGTTGGGAGGGACCACATTCAGAGGTCATGGGTTAAGGATGAAAGGTGAAAAGTTTAAGGGGAACATGAGGGGAAACTTCTTCACTTGGAGGGTCATGAGAGTGTGGAATGAGCTGCCAACGCAAGTGGTGCATGAGAGCTCGATTTCAAAGTTTAAGAGAAGTTTGGATAGGTACATGGATGGGAGAGGTATGGAGGGTTATGGTCCGGGTGCAGGTGATGGGAATATGCAGTAGTTCGGCACAGACTGGATACTTCTCTATGACTCTAGGACTGCTTGTCGCGGAAACTCACCTCGCCGATCACTTGGCCCTGACCTATTCGATCTTTGCCCGATCACCCTCAGATCTCCACACTCGGAACCCCCGGCTTATCCTGAGCCCCTCCACACTCGGAACCCCGGCGACTCTCGCAATGAAGCCGTTGCCGTGAGTGGAAGAAACGTCCGTGAGAAGAGCAAAAATATCTCGGGGTTCAGGTCGCCCACGCTTCAGTTACTGCTGAAATGTTAACGGGTTTCTCTTTCCGCCTGTGCTGCGGAGATCTAACGTAATTTTCCCTTTAAAAAAAATAACGCTATTCGGTAACATTTTGAAAGTTTGTTGGATGTAAGCAATTGCATCCATCGGTTTGCTAACACTAAGAAGGCAATACTGTCGCATATGCCGCCGGGTGCCGCGTCTTCCTGCGGTTTTCGGTACAGCCGGCGCCGTGGGTCCCCGTGTCCGGTGAATGTTGGGGCGTCCCACAATAGCGGAGTAGCTGCGACTGTTCTCCCCCGGAAATCAGGAACTCTAATTAAACCAACACCCAAAACGATGGCACAGAGTTAATGAATGTCTAAGTTCGGGAGTGCGCACAGCAGGAAGCAGCAGCCGGATCCGTGGGTGAAGCTGCGTGAGAACCCACCGCGGAACATCTACCGGTGCCCTCGTCCACCCGTTAACATCAAACTCAAACTCCGCCAACTACGTGGCCCGTCTATTTCATGGCTCGGTATTGTGACGTCTCCAGCCTGACCCAGGGGTAACGGGACGGTCGTTAACACATTCTGATCAATCTGACAGGAGTGGTTCATGAGTCTACCCCTCCATCTCCTCATTCCAGTGAGTAGCGGCCGTTTACAAAACTTCTCCCCTCGTGTGTCACCGCCCGGCGGCTGACCATTGTCTGTGTCTGTTCCCAACAAGGGATGAGCACCCCGACAGACCCCGAGCCCAGGAGGTTCCCCATCGAAGCGGGCGATTCCAAGGGATCTGTGTCGAGGCCACTAAACCTGGAATCCGAGACACCAAACCAACTTGCCGCAAGGTAAGTGTGATAATCCCGGTTTGGTAACAGCTTCAGACCAGGAGCCTGCCGGTCTTTTCATCTGAGAGCCACGGTGATTTCATCTGAGAGAGGTTGAAAATGCTTTTTAAAATAAGTTGATCGGCCGGCGTACTCTGGAGAGAACTGTCGGTCGGGTCTGGGAACTCACCGCTCCCCAAACTTCGGGAAAATTTAGCTTACCGAAATGGAAAAATACACCATCCCTCAAGATCTCACAGAACCCTTTCAGTGAAGTGTCTGTGACCTCACAGTGCACGCACACTCCGCTGTGTTTCAAGGCAGAAGCGCCGGCGCGACGTCTCTTGGTTTTAATTTACAATTATATAAAGTAAGTAGCCCAAATTAGAAATACTGTAAAAAGCAGTGAGGTACTGTTTATAGGTTCAGTGTCCATTCAAAAATGGGAAGGCAGAGGGGAAAAAGCTGTCCTGAATCATCGACTGTTTACAGTTCTCTGCAGCTTATTTAGATCCTGTGCAGTAGCCCCTCCTCCACCCCCCCCCCCCCCATTACCAGACGGTGATGCGGCTGGTTACATCTGCCACCGTGCATCTGCAGACATTTGCGAGTACTTTTGTGACATGCTCAATCTCTTCAAACTCCTAATGAAGTATAGCCACTGTCGTGGTTTCATCGTTATGTTGGGTCCAGGTTAGGGCCTCAGAGATATTGACACTCCGGAACTTGAAATTGCTTACTCTTTCCACTTCTGATCCCTTTACGAGGACTGGTGTGTGTTCCCTTTCTGAAGTCCACAATCCAATTCTTCGGTTTACAGATGTTAGTGCAAGGTTGTTGCGATTCTTTTCAACCAGCTGATATATCTCGCTGCTGCACGCCCTCTCTTCACCATCTGAAATTTTTCAGTTGTTTCACTGCTGTCAGCCGTAGGCTCAGGAGCGGTCGCTACTCCGTCTACACTGAAGGGAATTGTGGATTTAACAGCAGTTTGGGAGGGACAGTGGGACCATCCCCGAGCTTCCCCTGTTTCTGGGGCTGCACCTCTCCATGATATGAGTGAGTCCTGACAGGCGTTTACTGGTGGGGACGATAACGTCAGGGAACAATCCCGATTAGGGAAAAATCCCGATTAGGGAAATGGCGAAATTCAGGATTCCGTGATCGGTCCCCTGAAAGAAAATCACCGGCACCGAGCGATGCCAAGAATCCGGTGTGGATTTGGACCGTCCTGCGGGACAACCATATTATCTGCGGGCGCCAGAACTTCCGTTCCAGCTGCGAAGCGCTGACAGAACATAGAACATAGAACAATACAGCACAGACATGCCCTTCGGCCCACAATGTTGTGCCGACCCTTAAACCCTGCTTCCCATATAACCCTCCACCTTAAATTCCTCCAGAAGATGCCGCTGTTATACAAATTCATGAATGTTCCTCTCCATCAGGTTTGGTGGAAGTGCTAGGTTAATGTAAGTTAGTGATAGTTTTGTGCAAGTTAGTGATAGGTGCAGGTTAACAATGGTGTGTAGTATTAGTTAGCCTTGCAACCTCGCCCTCTATGCAATGTGGTAGTTGCAAGTTGCCTGTGTTTTACCCTGAACTTGATGTTGACGTAACATTAATCAGGTTTTTTTCTTTCCCTGTGCAGACAGCTGAGAAGATGTCCGGGTAGTCACTGCCTGACCATTCCTCACGTTTCCATCGATGTTTATATAGCAATGGACAGGAATCCTCCGACACGTGCAACATAACCAGCCACTAAATATTAGTATAAATGCGAAAATATGGGAGCAGGTAGTGGAAGACTAGGCTATTGTGGTGGCTGCCTCAGAAAATGTCTCTGTACGATGCAATAAAAGTAGTCTTCAAATACCTCTCATTCAACGGGGGCCGATCCTTAACTCAGTGAATCATATTAACTTACTCGCCTGCCGCCCTGGTTGGTCGCTCCAATAAAGTAACTATGTCGGAGTGTGACTTCGATTAAAATGACAATCTGGTCTCAGAGAGAACTCCGTGCCGGTACCCGCTGGCAAGAAAAGGTTCCCCAGAGTAACAATAGAGTCAAGTTCCAGAAATAATATTGGGAACATCAGTACCTCACTAGATCACACCTGGGAACAAGATCTTAGTATATCGACCTGTTCTTCCCCAAGGGCTGTTCCCAACAGCTACAGGATCTGCCTTGGAGACTTTTTCCCAGGGGTGGGCGTAGAATTTTAAAGTGATGGGTGGGGGATATCAGGGTTAAATTCTAAACACAGAGGCTGATGGATGCATGGAAAGTCCTGCTAGGGTTGGTGGAGGAGAGTTGGGTAGGAGGGAAAGGTTAGGCTTGGTAGGCACAACATCTTGGCCTGAAGGGGCTGTAATGTTCTATGTTTGATTTCAGTGAAAATATAGCAGTAACAAATGTCCCTGTTCAGTCATCAAACACATCAAACGTCACCTTCCGTCCTTCAGTGTTTCTTAATCGAAAGTGTGCAAGATTTTTTGAATCTATGGTCAACCTTTCTGTTGGCGTGCAGTTCCTACATTGGGACTGAGTGTAACTGGCCCCCGGCATTGGACTGAGCGTAACTGACCCACGGCATCGGCACTGAGCCCCGGCACCGGGACTGAGTGTAAATGACCCCCTCCATTGGCACTGAGCACCTACACGGGGGCTAAATGTAACCGACCCCGGCACCGGGACTGACCCCCGGCAACGGATTGAGTGTGACTGACCCCTCCCCCCTATCGGACTGAGTGTAACTGACCCACGGCATCGGGACTTGATCCTCTGCACCGGGACTGAGCGTAGTTGACCCGGCTTCAGACTAAGCGTAACTGACCCCCACCATCGGACTGAGTGTAACTAACCCACCTGCCCTGGGACTGAATGTAACTGACCCCCGCCATCGGACTGAGTGTAACTGACCCACCTGCCCTGGGACTGAATGTAACTGACCCCCACCATCGGACTGAGTGTAACTAACCCACCTGCCCTGGGACTGAATGTAACTGACCCCCGCCATCGGACTGAGTGTAACTGACCTCCACCATCGGACTGAGTGTAATTGACCCCCACCATCGGACTGAATGTAACTGACCCCCGCCATCGGACTGAGTGTAACTAACCCACCTGCCCTGGGACTGAATGTAACTGACCCCCGCCATCGGACTGAGTGTAACTGACCCACCTGCCCTGGGACTGAATGTAACTGACCTCCACCATCGGACTGAGTGTAATTGACCCCCACCATCGGACTGAATGTAACTGACCCCCACCATCGGACTGAGTGTAACTGACCCACCTGCCCTGGGACTGAATGTAACTGACCCCCACCATCGGACTGAGTGTAACTGACCCACCTGCCCTGGGACTGAATGTAACTGACCTCCACCATCGGATTGAGTGTAATTGACCCCCACCATGGGATTGAGTGTAACTGATGCCCGGCACCCGGACTGAGTGTGACTGACCCCAGGCGTTGCTCTCCCTGTGATCTCATAGAATCATGGGAACAGCCCGTGTTCAACCGCAACAACAATCAAATGTCCCGTTTCATTTGACATCGTTTTGGCGGGTAGATGTTACTTCGTCAAAGTTCTTCCTGCAAATGGACGTTTTCATGCCCAATTTTTTTTACACAGTTTTAATGTGTAAATGGTATATGGTGAGTTTGGATTGCTGCCCTGGCAGATTTATTAAAGCACATACCAAATGCTGGAGGAACTCAGCAGGCCAGGCAGCATCTATGGATAAGAGTATAGTCACCGATTCGGGTGAAACCCTTCAGCAGGATATCTTGACTCACACAAAGGAGGAGAAATGTTCCCTGTAATATTTTTTATCGCAGCTGCGCGATCAACCATTGCTCTGAGCAGGATAATTTTCCACGGCCTGAAAACCACGTGGCATATTGTATAAAATAAAATCTCAACTGCGCGGCAACGAAGGCGATGGGCGTGGGAGCATTTCAGTGACTGCGCAGCCGCTCTGCTCAGAGGGAACAGTGCTGCTGAAATCAAATGAAAACTCGACAAACATTTAGTTGACCCTTTCCAACATGACAAAATGCTAGCAACAAGGTCAGGTGGCATCTGTAGAGATAGAAACATGGTTGATGTTTTGGGGGCAGTGATAACGTGAGAAAGCTATTATGTATGAATTTGCAGAGGGTGGCAGGAGAGGAGGGAACAGAAGGGGTGATGGGGTGGACACCAAAGTTGTGCAGGAAACAAGCTGCTTTCGCTGGATGAGGGGGCAGATGAACCAGTGTGCTAGAACAGTGAGTGGCAGGCAATGCTGGTACTGTATTGGGATCAAAGAGGAATGCCAGAAACACCTACAAGAGCAGGTGGCATCTATGAAGGGTGACAACACGTGTTTGTATTTTCTCCCTGTTACCTCATTGGTTTCCACTGGGGTGGGGGGGGGGGGGGGTTGTTGCTGGCAACACCCACAAGACCAGGCAGCATTTGTGGAGAGAGACAACTGGAGTTTGTACAATCTCCCCATAACTGTGTGGGTTTCCTCTGGGTTCTCTAGTTTCCTTCTTCTTATTTTGAGCTTTTACAGCAGTTGGCATCCACACTGTTGCATTACTGCCATCTTCAGGATTTACTGTCTCTCATTGTCCATTCACTTGACTGCCTTAAGTCATATGTCCAGTCCCATCGCCCTTAAAAACTAAACAACCATTTCCTCCCCTGATCACTCTCCCTACATTCCAATAAACCTGTAACACCGTTCTCTACCAGTCCTATTTTGCATAAATGTTGTAGCATTTGTTGTCTTTCCTGTGCCAATCTCTTGCATGAAATAAGGATACACTCTACTGTTTCAGTCTCCTGACATGGATCACAAAAAACTGTCGGGTGTTTATTTATGATGGCCAGAGTACCATTAATGTTGCTGTGCCCAACTCTCAGTCTACTTATAATTACTTGCTCCTTCTGCTTTACTCCCCTACTCCTTCCCAAATCTTCTCTGTTCTGAACTGAATGTAAATGTCTTCCTTTTATTGCTCTATCCCAATGCTGCTGCCACTGTTGATTTATCCTTCTCCCCACTATGCTCTTCTCTTCTGATTTTGATAGTTTAATATTGACCTGTACAGATCCTTATTTGACTGCTGATTTTGCCAGCTTATCTGCTGTCTCATTTCCCATAATACCCGAATGTGCTGGAACCCACATGAATGTGATATTTTTGCCTTGTCTAGCCAGTCTTGAATTTGCAAACAGGATTTCATAAAGCAGATCTTGGTGTCCTCAAGCTGTACCCGCCTTAATGCTTGCAAGGGTCGATACAAAATCACTATATATCACAATATTATTACAATCAACCTGCTCACTCCATTCTAGTGCTAACAATATGGCAAACATTTCAAATGCATAAACACTCAAGCAATCCTGCGTTCTCTTGCTAATTTCCACTTGATAACTTGGCACAACAATTGCAGACTGTTTTACCTGTTTCTGGATCCTTTGATCCATCTGTAAAAATCTGTACGTCTTTATATTTTCATTCCCTATACCTATGATATTCACTGAGTATATCAACTGTTTTATTACTGCATTTAATCTTAAGCAATTCCAAATCTACAGAGGGATTTTCTAATACCCAGAAAGGTCTGACAGGCTACACCACACTTGGACAAAACTCTTTATCATATACACCCATATCTTTTGCTGTTTGCTCTCCTGTCTAGCCAAAACTTTCTTTTTGTGTCCTTTCCTTCTCCCAGCATGTCTCCAACACCCTTTTTGAAGGATGGCTATTGCTATGCCCCCTTAAGTTAATCCAGTAATTGGCCTCCAGCTGTTTATGTCGCAGCCCCAATGGCATTTCATTTGCTTCAACTTGGAGTGCACATACTGGGGATGTTCTAACCGCTCCCAAGCACACCCTTAGAGCCCGAGCTTGCACGAGATCCAGTTCTGCTAATACAGATTTTGCTGCTGACCCGTATACAATACTTCCATAATCTAATCTTGATCTTATTAATGCTACATAAATATATTTCAGTGATGCAAAATCAGCACCCCATTCCAAACCAGCAAGACACCTCATGACATTTATCATATTTTCACATTTAGCAACTACATATCTAACATGTTCTCTCCATGTTAATCTCAAATCAAAGTGCACTCCCAAAAACCAAAAACTTTCAACTCTCTCCAGGTTACTTCCATACAGAGTCAGATTAAGTCCCCTGAGCCTTTTCCTTGTAAAGAACATGGTTTTTGTCTTCTCCACTGAAAATTTAACACCCCACTTTGTCCCCCACTCTTCAACTTGATTAATTCCATCTTGCATTTTCATAACTATATGTTCAATATTTCTCCCTCTTTTCCACAAAGCCCCGTCACCTGCAAACAATTACCTCCCCACTTCCGTTGGTATATTTATGAGTGTGTCCTTTTAACATGTCTAATTGTCCTCCTTCCTACTGCCTGAGCTTGTTCGTACTGAATCATATGTTGGAAGTTATGAGTTCTTTTAACCAATTTAAAAGCCTTATTTCTATTTCTCACTGCTTCCTTACAATTATCATCCCATCATGGCATTACTCTCTTCTTTGTTCCTCCTTTACTTTTAGGAATGGATTCTAATGCAGCTGATATTATACCTTGTTTTAATATGTTGTTAAGTGTTTCTATGTCCGTCTCATCACTGACCTGACTTAGATATCTATCGCTTTTTTCCAGAAACTTCTCCCAATCAGCTTTCTCAAGGATTCATTTCTCACCTATACAGTATTTATCTCGCACCAGACTGGGTAATGATCACTCCCTACAGTTCCTTCTTGGTACACTAACCACTCACACACTGATGCAATAGAGTTTGCTACTAATGTAAGATCAAGCACAGATTCTTTACTTGTATTAACATCAATTCTAGTACTACTGCCATCATTTAGGCACACTAAATACTTCTCTTCTAGCAACTCCTCTATTACTTGACCATTGACGTCTGTTCTGTCATTTCCCCATAATACATTATGTCCATTAAAATCACCACACCAAACGTTACTATTCTGCCCTTCTATCTCCTCAAGCTTGTTTAACTCTAGCCTTTTGCATGGATTATAATAATTCATAATCACCAACTCTTTCCTTTCAGCCCATACTCTTACTACCACATACTCTTGTTCACTTCCTATTCCTAGTATTCTATAAGGAATACCTTGCTTTACATAAGTTGCACATACTCCTCTTCCCCCCCTTTCTTCTGTCTCGCCTTACTGCCTCATAACCATATAAAACAAAATCTAAATTAGGTTTTAACCAGGTCTCCTGGATACACACAACATCTGGCTTTTATCTCCTACTAGCTATAAATTATTTGAAATCTTGTCCATCACTAATCAGGCTTCTTGCATTCCATTGAAGAAGTAGCATTATTAGTAATATTAAACCACACATACTGTCTCTTGACTTGACTGTAACCTGAGTTCATCATTTACCTCTTCCCATTTTAATCCTATCATACCCAAATGGTGCTCTGCAGCTTTCACAATAATCTGAATCCTTTCAGTTTTAGATTTGATCTCACAAGTTGCATTTACCACTCCTGCTATAAAGGTCACCAATTTCTTCTTCTCTATCCATGCATTTTTCTTATCTTGCCTTTCTTTAGCTGACACTTGCTCTTTGCTACATCCTCCCTCATTCATTTTCTTCCATCCTGCCAACTTGACTGCCTCAGCATATGAGACTTTTTCCTTCACCCTTGTCTTCTGCACCTCCACCTCTTTTTTCACCACTTCACATCCCCAGTACACTACACTATGGTTACCTCCACAATTACAGCACTTTGGTCCCACTCCCTCTCCACATTTTCCATATTCATGTTCCTCACCACACCTTGCACATCTTCTCTTTCCTTTGCACACTTTGGCCACATGCCCAAACTCCTGGCAATTGAAACACCTCATAGGTTTTGGTATATATTCTTTTACATTGTATCTCAGAAATCCAAAATATAACTCCTTACTGGAGGCACCTTATCCTCAAATTCTACCAGAACAGTTTTCCGTCTCCCTTTGTCATTCTTTTCACACTCTTCACTGAACTATTCCTCACCCTTAAGTTCTCCGCTAACTCCTTCATATTAACAGAGGGGAACCCCAGAAAACACCCCCTTGCAACCATTGACCCTTTATGCTCCAACTCTTACATCCCTGGACACTTTGACTTTCCCAACATTAGTTAGCTTCATTGCCTTCTCCATCTGCTCTTTAGTTTTACGTCCTATCAGCAAATTTCCATCTCCTAAAATTCTCGCATGGCTCACTTCCCCTACTTGCCCTCTGATGATTTTTGTTAGAGTAAGCGGATTGATTTTCTTTACTCTCCCTTCCCCCTCAAATCTTACCACTGCATTTAGCAATTTTGCCCTCAGGCCCTTCTCCTCAAATTCTCTTCCCTCATTTTCCGATCCACCTACACTAGATCCACCTCCTTTTTTTCTCTTCCAACCCATCAGCTTCCTATTCTTAGTTCCTCTTCCCACTCAAACTCCACGCTGCTGCTGTCACCATCAGTCTCCCTCCCTGCCATCCTATTGGAGTTTGCAAGGAACCGTGTACGAATATCGTTCCAGACCTATACAGGCCATCGGTCAATATTCCCACAGAATGTTCCCTATAACACCCCAGCAGTCAGCCGCTGCCACTCTCAGCCCTCTTCTCTGCACAGTCTGGGTTAATAGCATTTAGTAGGTTAATTGGTCATTATAAATTATCCCATGATTAGGTTAGGGTTAAAGTGATGTGTTGCAGGTGGTGCAGCTCAAAGGGCTAGAAGGGCCATTCCACACTGCATCTAAATAAATACATAAATTAATAGCCTGAGATGAGGTGCTGACCTTCCATCAGAACTGGCTTGCCCCATAACAAGCTGGCTGGTTGAAAGTGAAATGGCAACTGGGAGATGTTCTTTATTCACTTAACATCTCACCTGGATGGAAAGATGTTGAATCAATGTCTGTCACTGAGTCAACTGAACAAGTAACATAAGAATGAGAAAATCTGCACAAGCTGGAGGTTCAGAGAAACACACACAAAATACTGGAAGAACTCAGCAGGTCAGGTGGCATCTGCGGAACAGAGTGAACAGTCGATGCTTTGGGCCAAGATCCTTCTTCAGGACTGGAAAGGAAGGGTGAGGATGCCAGAATAAAAATGTGGGGAGAGGATGAAGGGATGCAAGCTGGGTATAAGGAGATAGGTGAAGCCAGGTGGATGGGAAAGGTAAAGAGCTGAAGAGGAAGGAATCTGATAGCAGAGGAGAGTGGACCACAGGAGAAAGTGAAGGAGGAGAGGAACTGAAGGGAAGTGATGGGCAGGTGAGCGGCAGGTGAGAAGAGGTAAAAGGCCAGAGTGGGGAATGGAACAAGAGTGAAGGGGAAGAGAAATTTTTATTTACCAGAAGGAGAAATCGATAAAGGATGAAATATGAAGGTAAGCTAGCCAATGATGTAAAAGAGGATACCAAAAGATATTCAGATATAAAAAGAGTAAAAGAAAGACGAGAGTGGATATCAAACCACTGGAACAGTAGTAATGGGGACCAAAAAATGGTGGCCAAACTTAGTAAGTATTTTGCACTGGTCTTCACTGTAGAAGACACTTGCAGCATACCAGAAATTGGATGCACAAGATAAAATAGGCTAAAGTAATATGGTTAACTAAAGGGGGATCTTGCCTGGCAAAATCTCTTGGAATTCTTTGAGGAAATAACAGGCAGGATAGACAAAGGAGAGTCAGTGGATATTGGGTACTTGGAAGCCCTTGACAAGGTGTCACTCATGAGGCTGCTTAACAAGATAAGAGCCCTTGGTATTACAGGAAAGATACAAGCCTGGACAGAAATTTGGCTGACTTGTAGGAGGCAAAGAGTGGAAATGAAGGGAGCCTTCCTGGTTGGCTGCTAGTGTTCCACAGGGTTCTGTGTTGGGTCGAATTCTTTTTACATTATATGTCAATGTTTTGGATGATGGAATTGATGGCTTTGTGCCCGAGTTTGCAGACAATACAAAGACAGGTGGTGGTGCAGGTAGTGTTGAGGCAACAGAGAGTTTGTAGAAGGACTTCAACAGATTAGGAGAATGGGCAATGAAATGACAAATGGATTATAATGCAGGAAAATGTATGATCATGCATTTTGGTAGAAGGAATAGTGTAGACTATTTTTCAAATGGTGAGAAAATTAAAAAAAAACAGAGGTGCAAAGGGACTTGGGAGTCCTCATGCGGGATTCTCTAAAGGTTAACTTGCAGTGGTGAGGAAGGCAAATGCAATGTTAGCATTCATTTTGAGAGGACTAGATTATAAAAGCAAAGATGTAATGCTGAGGCTTATAGGGCACTGGTGAGGCCTCACTTGGAGTACTGTGAGCAGATTTGGACCCCTTATTTAAGAAAAGAAGTGCTGGCATTGGAGAAGGTTCAGAGGAAGTTCACTGAGATTGATTCCAAGAATGAAAGGGTTAATGTAAGAGGAACGATTGATGGCTCTGGGCCTGTACTCACTGGAGTTTAGAAGCATGAGGAGGGATCTCATTGAAATCTATTGAATTTGAAAGGCCTTGATAGAGTGGATGTGGAAAGGATGTTTCCTATATTGGGAGTGTCTAGGACAAGAGGGCATAACCTCAGAATTGTGGGTCATCCCTTTAGAACAAAGATGAGGAGGAATTTCTTTAACCGGAGAGTGGTGAATCTGTGGAATTCATTGCCACAGATAGCTGTGGAGGCCTAGTCTTTGGGTATATTTAAAGTGGAGCGTGATACGTTCTTGATTCAACTGGGCATCAAAGTTTATGAGGAGGAGACAGGAGAATGGGGTTGAGAAGGATATTTAGTCAGCCATGATCTAATGGTGGTGGAGACTCGATAGGCCAAATGCTCCGATATCATATAGACATACTACCTTAAAAGTAGTCCTGTTGAAGGTGCCTGGAAACGAATGATGTCTTCCCCGGTCTGGCTGCCTGAGGATTGGGCAAGGTCACAGACTGCGCAGGATGGAGGTCTGAGGCCAGCATAAAGGACGGAGAGGAAGGAAGGCTTACGGAAAGAACAATGCAATGCCGAATATTGAACTGTTGCTTCACTTGGGTCCCGGTCGAGTCTACATACAGCTCGGTTGTGGGACAGTGCTGGAACGGATGGTGTGGGAAAGGGCTTTGGGCCTCCCTGTATTCAACTGGATGACGTTGTTGTTCCTGTAATCAGTCTGGGAGTTTAGTGAGGCTGAGGAAGATGGTCTGGATATGGTTGATCAGTTCTTTTGGATAATTTTCCCTGCCTAGCACATGCAGAGTTCTCTTCACCACCTTCGGGCAGGAGGTAGGGGAAACTGAAGACACACACTCAGTAATACTTTCCCTCCACCATCAGATTTCTGAATAGTCCATGAACCCATGAATGTTTTTTAACAGAATGTATTTAATTTTGTATTTTATAATAATTCAAAGTCATGCACTGTACTGCTGTGTCAAACATCAAAATTCACATTCTGTGTCAGTGATAATAAGCCTGACTCCGGTGTGTGGATGGACAGCTGGTGGTCAAAGGTAGGAAGGACACGACATATCCTGGGAGAGACCGGAGATAATGGAGTAGGAAACTGTGAGAAGCTCTTACTCCTCGGCTTCCCGTACCCTCCTGCTGGGGCCTGTGGGCACACTGCACAACTCAGCTCCACTGCCCTGAGACAGGCCTGTGGGCAGGCTGCACAACTGTAGCTCCACTGCCCTGAGACAGGCCTGCGGGCAGGCTGCACAACTCAGCTCCATTGCCCTGAGACAGGCCTGTGGGCAGGCTGCACAACTCAGCTCAATTGCCCTGAGACAGGACTACAGGCAGGCTGCACAACTCAGCTCCACTGCCCTGAGACAGGCCTGCGGGCAGGCTGAACAACTACAGTTCCACTGCCCTGAGACAGGACTGTAGGCAGGCTGAACAACTACAGTTCCACTCTTCTTGAAGAGGTGTTAACTGGGTTTTATCTGCCCCTCGGGTGATATGAAACATTCCAAATATGAATCAGAATGAAAGATATTACATTTGTTGTTCTGCAGCAGTGGTACATTGCAATTCATAAAAATCACTACACTTTAAGAAATATTATAAAAAGCATGTCAGCATACCAAAAGAAGCAGTTTCCCACTCCCGGAAATTTACCCAAAACAACAGAATGAAGCTGTACTGTCCAGTCCTAAAACTGTTGCTCCTTGTTGTATCAGGCTGCGCAGAAAGTGACCTCTGTACTTTCCAATACCAATGATACGCTACAAGAAATCTTCACTGGCCTGAGATGCTTGGAAAGCTCAGGAGGTTGATGGCATGGTTAACGAGGGTGCAGAGATGCCACGGTTAACGAGGGTGCAGAGATGCCATGATTAACGAGGGTGCAGAGATGCCATGGTTAACGAGGGTGCAGAGATGCCATGATTAACGAGGGTGCAGAGATGCCACGGTTAACGAGGGTGCAGAGATGCCTCGGCAGTGGCAAGTGTTGATCTCATCAGCCAGCTTTTCATTTTGTGGCAATCTCTTCTGCTTACACAATGTCCATATCCTTCAATTGCCCTCATATCTGTGTGCCTATCTAAATGTCTCTTAAAGCCTTCCATTGTCTTTCCCTTCCCCCTTCCCACTTTTACTCTGCCTCCTCTTCCAGCTGCCTATCACCTCTCTCATGATTCTGCCTTCTTTTACTACCCATAGTGCTTTCCCCTCACATTCCTTCTTCACCTTTCCTGCCTATCCCCTCCCTGCTACCCCTCCCCCACCCCTTGATCTTTCCTCTGATTGGTTTTTCACCTGGCACCTACCAGCCTTCTCCTTCCCACCCTCCCCCCACCTTCTTTATAGGGCCCCTGCCCCCTCCCTCTTCAGTCCTGACGAAGGGTCTCTGCCTGAAATGTTGACTGCTCGTTTCAACAGATGCTGCCCAACCTGCTGAGTTCCTCCAGCGTGTTGTACGTGCTTCCATTGGTGTTACCACTGTACCAGGCAGCACATTCCAGGCATCCAGCACTCTCAGAGTAAAATACTTTTCCCTCACATCCCCTTTGAATCTACCTCCTCCCATCTTCAATGCATGCCCTCTGGTATTAAACATCTCTACCGAGGGAAACAGATGTTGTCTGTCTGCTCTATCTATGCCTCTCAAAATCTTAGAAACATCTCCCCCCTGTCTTCACTGCTCCAGAAAAAACAGCACAAGTTTGTCCAGCCTCTCGTGACAGCACAAGCCCTCTAAGCCAGGCAGCATCCCGGTTAAACCTCTTCTGGACCCTCTCCAAAGCCTCAACATTCTTCCTAGAAGGAAGAGACCAGAACTGAATGCAATACTCCAGATACAGCCTAATAAAGCTGCAACAAAACTTCCTGACCTTTAAACTCATTGGCTTGACTAATAAAGGCAAGCATGCCATACGCCTTCTTAACCACCCTGTCAACGTGTGTAGCCACTTTCAGGAAACTATGCCGTCACAAAATGTGTGCATGAGAATGTTCTTGGATCTTATACTTTGGAGCATGCAGTCCTTGCGGTGAAGTTTAAATGGATTGGCATGGACTAGGTGGGCAGCAGTGCCTCCTTCTGTGCTCTAGTTTTCTATGACTCTATGGGAAGAAGGCAATGGCAAATCGCTTCTGAACAAGGATATGCCAAGAACAATCATAGTCACGAGACCATGATGAGCCATGTCATATGACACGGCACATAATGATGCTGAGGAGGATTGGTGAAGGAATCCAGGAATTAGGCACAGGAAGGATGAAGGATTGGTGGTAAATTTCCCAGTGTGGATGGTGAGTGACTGGAAGGAAAACCTGCAGCTAATGGCTTTCCCCACACCTGTGCTCTGGACCACCTCGGTGACAGAACCTAAAACCATAAGATACAGGAGCAGAATTGGTCAGGGCTTTGGAGTGTGCTGTGCCACTGACCTAGTGTCTGACTGGAGCCACACTGTGACTGTGAATGTAGGGGTAGGTGGACTATCAGCCCACTTTGTCAGCCCACAGATTCCATGATAACGATCAAACATATTTACACTCAAGAGTCCGGAATGTGCTTGCTGGATTTCCTGGTGAGAGAGTGAAGGGTCCGGACTGTGGGTGTTGGATTTCCCGGTGAGGGAGTGAAGTGTCCGGACTGTTGGTGTTGGATTTCCTGGTGAGGGAATGAAGGGTCCGGACTGTTGGTGTTGGATTTCCCGGTGAGGGAGTGAAGGGTCCGGACTGTTGGTGTTGGATTTCCCGGTGAGGGAGTGAAGGGTCCGGACTGTGTGTGTTGGATTACCCGGGGAGGGAGTGAAGGGTCCGGACTGTTGGTGTTGGATTTCCTGGTGAGGGAATGAAGGGTCCGGACTGTTGGTGTTGGATTTCCCGGTGAGGGAGTGAAGGGTCCGGACTGTTGGTGTTGGATTTCCCGGTGAGGGAGTGAAGGGTCCGGACTGTGTGTGTTGGATTACCCGGTGAGGGAGTGAAGGGTCCGGACTGTTGGTGTTGGATTTCCTGGTGAGGAAGTGAAGGGTCTGGATTGTGGGTGTTGGATTTCCCGGTGAGAGAGTGAAGTGTCCGGACTGTGGGTGTTGGATTTCCCGGTGAGGAAGTGAAGGGTCCGGACTGTTTGTGTTGGATTTCCCGGTGAGGAAGTGAAGGGTCCGGACTGTTTGTGTTGGATTTCCCGGTGAGGGAGTGAAGGGTCCGGACTGTGGGTGTTGGATTTCCCGGTGAGGAAGTGAAGGGTCCGGACTGTGGGTGTTGGATTTCCCGGTGAGGGAGTGAAGGGTCCGGACTGTGGGCGTTGGATTTCCCGGTGAGAGAGTGAAGGGTCCGGACTGTGGGTGTTGGATTTCCCGGTGAGGGAGTGAAGGGTCCGGACTGTTGGTGTTGGATTTCCCGGTGAGGGAGTGAAGGGTCCGGACTGTGTGTGTTGGATTACCCGGTGAGGGAGTGAAGGGTCCGGACTGTTGGTGTTGGATTTCCCGGTGAGGAAGTGAAGGGTCTGGATTGTGGGTGTTGGATTTCCCGGTGAGAGAGTGAAGTGTCCGGACTGTGGGTGTTGGATTTCCCGGTGAGGAAGTGAAGGGTCCGGACTGTTTGTGTTGGATTTCCCGGTGAGGAAGTGAAGGGTCCGGACTGTTTGTGTTGGATTTCCCGGTGAGGGAGTGAAGGGTCCGGACTGTGGGTGTTGGATTTCCCGGTGAGGAAGTGAAGGGTCCGGACTGTTTGTGTTGGATTTACCGGTGAGGGAGTGAAGGGTCCGGACTGTGGGTGTTGGATTTCCCGGTGAGGGAGTGAAGGGTCCGGACTGTGGGCGTTGGATTTCCCGGTGAGAGAGAGAAGGGTCCGGACTGTGGGTGTTGGATTTCCCGGTGAGATAGTGAAGGGTCCGGACTGTTGGTGTTGGATTTCCTGGTGAGAGAGTGAAGGGTCTGGACTGTGCGTGTTGGATTTCCCGCTGAGGGAGTGAAGGGTCCGGACTGTTGGTGTTGGATTTCCCTGTGAGAGAGTGAAGTGTCCGGACTGTTGGTGTTGGATTTCCCGGTGAGAGAGTGAAGTGTCCGGACTGTTGGTGTTGGATTTCCCGGTGAGAGAGTGAAGTGTCCGGACTGTTGGTGTTGGATTTCCCAGTGAGGGAGTGAAGGGTCTGGACTGTGGGTGTTGGATTACCCGGTGAGGGAGTGAAGGGTCCGGACTGTGGGTGTTGGAATTCCCGGTGAGAGAATGAAGGGTCCGGACTGTGGGTGTTGGATTTCCCGGTGAGGGAGTGAAGGGTCCGGATTGTGGGTGTTGGATTTCCCGGTGAGGGAATGAAGGGTCCGGACTGTTGGTGTTGGATTTCCGGGTGAGGGAGTGAAGTGTCCGGACTGTTGGTGTTGGATTTCCCAGTGAGGGAGTGAAGGGTCTGGACTGTGGGTGTTGGATTACCCGGTGAGGGAGTGAAGGGTCCGGACTGTGGGTGTTGGATTTCCCGGTGAGAGAATGAAGGGTCCGGACTGTGGGTGTTGGATTTCCCGGTGAAGGAGTGAAGGGTCCGGACTGTTGGTGTTGGATTTCCCGGTGAGGAAGTGAAGGGTCTGGATTGTGGGTGTTGGATTTCCCGGTGAGAGAGTGAAGTGTCCGGACAGTGGGTGTTGGATTTCCCGGTGAGGAAGTGAAGGGTCCGGACTGTTTGTGTTGGATTTCCCGGTGAGGAAGTGAAGGGTCCGGACTGTTTGTGTTGGATTTCCCGGTGAGGGAGTGAAGGGTCCGGACTGTGGGTGTTGGATTTCCCGGTGAGGAAGTGAAGGGTCCGGACTGTTTGTGTTGGATTTCCCGGTGAGGGAGTGAAGGGTCCGGACTGTGGGTGTTGGATTTCCCGGTGAGGGAGTGAAGGGTCCGGACTGTGGGCGTTGGATTTCCCGGTGAGAGAGTGAAGGGTCCGGACTGTGGGTGTTGGATTTCCCGGTGAGATAGCGAAGGGTCCGGACTGTTGGTGTTGGATTTCCTGGTGAGAGAGTGAAGGGTCCGGACTGTGCGTGTTGGATTTCCCGCTGAGGGAGTGAAGGGTCCGGACTGTTGGTGTTGGATTTCCCGGTGAGAGAGTGAAGTGTCCGGACTGTTGGTGTTGGATTTCCCGGTGAGAGAGTGAAGTGTCCGGACTGTTGGTGTTGGATTTCCCGGTGAGAGAGTGAAGTGTCCGGACTGTTGGTGTTGGATTTCCCAGTGAGGAAGTGAAGGGTCTGGACTGTGGGTGTTGGATTACCCGGTGAGGGAGTGAAGGGTCCGGACTGTGGGTGTTGGATTTCCCGGTGAGAGAATGAAGGGTCCGGACTGTGGGTGTTGGATTTCCCGGTGAGGGAGTGAAGGGTCCGGATTGTGGGTGTTGGATTTCCCGGTGAGGGAATGAAGGGTCCGGACTGTTGGTGTTGGATTTCCGGGTGAGGGAGTGAAGGGTCCGGCCTGTGGGTGTTGGATTTCCCGGTGAGATAGTGAAGGGTCCGGCCTGTGGGTGTTGGATTTCCCGGTGAGGGAGTGAAGTGTCCGGACTGTGGGTGTTGGATTTCCCGGTGAGGGAGTGAAGGGTCCGGACTGTGTTTGTCAGATTTCCCGGTGAGGGAGTGAAGGGTCCGGACTGTGGGTGTTGGATTTCCCGGTGAGGGAGTGAAGTGTCCGGACTGTGGGTGTTGGATTTCCCGGTGAAGGAGTGAAGGGTCCGGACTGTTGGTGTTGGATTTCCCGGTGAGGGAGTGAAGTGTCCGGACTGTTGGTTTTGGATTTCCCGGTGAGGGAGTGGAGGGTCCGGACTGTTGGTGTTGGATTTCCTGGTGAGGGAGTGAAGTGTCCGGACTGTTGGTGTTGGATTTCCCGGTGAGGGAGTGGAGGGTCCGGACTGTTGGTGTTGGATTTCCTGGTGAGAGAGTGAAGGGTCCGGACTGTGGGTGTTGGATTTCCCAGTGAGGGAGTGAAGGGTCTGGACTGTGGGTGTTGGATTTCCCGGTGAGGGAGTGAAGGGTCTGGACTGTGGGTGCTGGATTTCCCGGTGAGATAGTGAAGGGTCTGGACTGTGGGTGCTGGATTTCCCGGTGAGATAGTGAAGGGTCTGGACTGTGGGTGTTGGATTTCCCGGTGAGGGAGTGAAGTGTCCGGACTGTTGGTGCTGGATTTCCCGGTGAGAGAGTGAAGGGTCTGGACTGCGGGTGTTGGATTTCCCGGTGAGATAGTGAAGGGTCCGGACTGTGGGTGTTGGATTTCCCGGTGAGGGAGTGAAGGGTCCGGACTGTGGGTGTTGGATTTCCCGGTGAAGGAGTGAAGGGTCTGGACTGTGGGTGTTGGATTTCCCGGTGAGGGAGTGAAGTGTCCGGACTGTGGGTGTTGGATTTCCCGGTGAGATAGTGAAGGGTCCGGACTGTGGGTGTTGGATTTCCCGGTGAGGGAGTGAAGTGTCCGGACTGTGGGTGTTGGATTTCCCGGTGAGGGAGTGAAGGGTCCGGACTGTGGCTGTCGGATTTCCCGGTGAGGGAGTGAAGGGTACGGACTGTGGGTGTTGGATTTCCCGGTGAGGGAATGAAGGTTCCGGACTGTGGGTGTTGGATTTCCCGGTGAGGGAGTGAAGGGTCTGGACTGTGGGTGTTGGATTTCCCGGTGAGGGAGTGAAGGGTCCGGACTGTGGGTGTCGGATTTCCCGGTGAGGGAATGAAGGGTCTGGACTGTGGGTGTTAGATTTCCCGGTGAGGGAGTGAAGGGTCCGGACTGTTGGTGTTGGATTTCCCGGTGAGAGAGTGAAGTGTCCGGACTGTTGGTGTTGGATTTCCCAGTGAGGAAGTGAAGGGTCTGGACTGTGGGTGTTGGATTACCCGGTGAGGGAGTGAAGGGTCCGGACTGTGGGTGTTGGATTTCCCGGTGAGGGAGTGAAGGGTCCGGATTGTGGGTGTTGGATTTCCCGGTGAGGGAATGAAGGGTCCGGACTGTGGGTGTTGGATTTCCCGGTGAGGGAGTGAAGGGTCCGGATTGTGGGTGTTGGATTTCCCGGTGAGGGAATGAAGGGTCCGGACTGTTGGTGTTGGATTTCCGGGTGAGGGAGTGAAGGGTCCGGCCTGTGGGTGTTGGATTTCCCGGTGAGATAGTGAAGGGTCCGGCCTGTGGGTGTTGGATTTCCCGGTGAGGGAGTGAAGTGTCCGGACTGTGGGTGTTGGATTTCCCGGTGAGGGAGTGAAGGGTCCGGACTGTGTGTGTCAGATTTCCCGGTGAGGGAGTGAAGGGTCCGGACTGTGGGTGTTGGATTTCCCGGTGAGGGAGTGAAGTGTCCGGACTGTGGGTGTTGGATTTCCCGGTGAAGGAGTGAAGGGTCCGGACTGTTGGTGTTGGATTTCCCGGTGAGGGAGTGAAGTGTCCGGACTGTTGGTTTTGGATTTCCCGGTGAGGGAGTGGAGGGTCCGGACTGTTGGTGTTGGATTTCCTGGTGAGGGAGTGAAGTGTCCGGACTGTTGGTGTTGGATTTCCCGGTGAGGGAGTGGAGGGTCCGGACTGTTGGTGTTGGATTTCCTGGTGAGAGAGTGAAGGGTCCGGACTGTGGGTGTTGGATTTCCCAGTGAGGGAGTGAAGGGTCTGGACTGTGGGTGTTGGATTTCCCGGTGAGGGAGTGAAGGGTCTGGACTGTGGGTGCTGGATTTCCCGGTGAGATAGTGAAGGGTCTGGACTGTGGGTGCTGGATTTCCCGGTGAGATAGTGAAGGGTCTGGACTGTGGGTGTTGGATTTCCCGGTGAGGGAGTGAAGTGTCCGGACTGTTGGTGCTGGATTTCCCGGTGAGAGAGTGAAGGGTCTGGACTGCGGGTGTTGGATTTCCCGGTGAGATAGTGAAGGGTCCGGACTGTGGGTGTTGGATTTCCCGGTGAGGGAGTGAAGGGTCCGGACTGTGGGTGTTGGATTTCCCGGTGAAGGAGTGAAGGGTCTGGACTGTGGGTGTTGGATTTCCCGGTGAGGGAGTGAAGTGTCCGGACTGTGGGTGTTGGATTTCCCGGTGAGATAGTGAAGGGTCCGGACTGTGGGTGTTGGATTTCCCGGTGAGGGAGTGAAGTGTCCGGACTGTGGGTGTTGGATTTCCCGGTGAGAGAGTGAAGGGTCCGGACTGTGGGTGTTGGATTTCCCGGTGAGGGAATGAAGGTTCCGGACTGTGGGTGTTGGATTTCCCGGTGAGGGAGTGAAGGGTCTGGACTGTGGGTGTTGGATTTCCCGGTGAGGGAGTGAAGGGTCCGGACTGTGGGTGTCGGATTTCCCGGTGAGGGAATGAAGGGTCTGGACTGTGGGTGTTAGATTTCCCGGTGAGGGAGTGAAGGGTCCGGACTGTTGGTGTTGGATTTCCGGGTGAGGGAGTGAAGGGTCCGGACTGTTGGTGTTGGATTTCCGGGTGAGGGAGTGAAGGGTCCGGATTGTGGGTGTTGGATTTCCCGGTGAGGGAATGAAGGGTCCGGACTGTTGGTGTGGATTTTCCGGGTGAGGGAGTGAAGGGTCCGGATTGTGGGTGTTGGATTTCCCGGTGAGGGAATGAAGGGTCCGGACTGTTGGTGTTGGATTTCCGGGTGAGGGAGTGAAGGGTCCGGCCTGTGGGTGTTGGATTTCCCGGTGAGATAGTGAAGGGTCGGCCTGTGGGTGTTGGATTTCCCGGTGAGGGAGTGAAGTGTCCGGACTGTGGGTGTTGGATTTCCCGGTGAGGGAGTGAAGGGGTCCGGACTGTGTGTGTCAGATTTCCCGGTGAGGGAGTGAAGGGTCCGGACTGTGGGTGTTGGATTTCCGGTGAGGGAGTGAAGTGTCCGGACTGTGTCTGTTGGATTTCCCGGTGAGGGAGTGAAGTGTCCGGACTGTGGGTGTTGGATTTCCCGGTGAAGGAGTGAAGGGTCCGGACTGTTGGTGTTGGATTTCCCGGTGAGGGAGTGAAGTGTCCGGACTGTTGGTGTTGGATTTCCCGGTGAGGGAGTGGAGGGTCCGGACTGTTGGTGTTGGATTTCCTGGTGAGGGAATGAAGTGTCCGGACTGTTGGTGTTGGATTTCCGGGTGAGGGAGTGAAGGGTCCGGACTGTTGGTGTTGGATTTCCGGGTGAGGGAGTGAGGGTCCGGATTGTGGGTGTTGGATTTCCGGTGAGGGAATGAAGGGTCCGGACTGTTGGTGTTGGATTTCCGGGTGAGGGAGTGAAGGGTCCGGATTGTGGGTGTTGGATTTCCCGGTGAGGGAATGAAGGGTCCGGACTGTTGGTGTTGGATTTCCGGGTGAGGAGTGAAGGGTCCGGCCTGTGGGTGTTGGATTTCCCGGTGAGATAGTGAAGGGTCCGGCCTGTGGGTGTTGGATTTCCGGTGAGGGAGTGAAGTGTCCGGACTGTGGGTGTTGGATTTCCCGGTGAGGGAGTGAAGGGTCCGGACTGTGTGTGTCAGATTTCCCGGTGAGGGAGTGAAGGGTCCGGACTGTGGGTGTTGGATTTCCCGGTGAGGGAGTGAAGTGTCCGGACTGTGTCTGTTGGATTTCCCGGTGAGGGAGTGAAGTGTCCGGACTGTGGGTGTTGGATTTCCCGGTGAAGGAGTGAAGGGTCCGGACTGTTGGTGTTGGATTTCCCGGTGAGGGAGTGAAGTGTCCGGACTGTTGGTGTTGGATTTCCCGGTGAGGGAGTGGAGGGTCCGGACTGTTGGTGTTGGATTTCCTGGTGAGGGAGTGAAGTGTCCGGACTGTTGGTGTTGGATTTCCCGGTGAGGGAGTGGAGGGTCCGGACTGTTGGTGTTGGATTTCCTGGTGAGAGAGTGAAGGGTCCGGACTGTGGGTGTTGGATTTCCCGGTGAGGGAGTGAAGGGTCTGGACTGTGGGTGTTGGATTCCCAGTGAGGGAGTGAAGGGTCTGGACTGTGGGTGTTGGATTTCCCGGTGAGGGAGTGAAGGGTCTGGACTGTGGGTGCTGGATTTCCCGGTGAGATAGTGAAGGGTCTGGACTGTGGGTGCTGGATTTCCCGGTGAGATAGTGAAGGGTCTGGACTGTGGGTGTTGGATTTCCCGGTGAGGTGGAGTGAAGTGTCCGGACTGTTGGTGCTGGATTTCCCGGTGAGAGAGTGAAGGGTCTGGACTGCGGGTGTTGGATTTCCCGGTGAGATAGTGAAGGGTCCGGACTGTGGGTGTTGGATTTCCCGGTGAGGGAGTGAAGGGTCCGGACTGTGGGTGTTGGATTTCCCGGTGAAGGAGTGAAGGGTCTGGACTGTGGGTGTTGGATTTCCCGGTGAGGGAGTGAAGTGTCCGGACTGTGGGTGTTGGATTTCCCGGTGAGATAGTGAAGGGTCCGGACTGTGGGTGTTGGATTTCCCGGTGAGGGAGTGAAGTGTCCGGACTGTGGGTGTTGGATTTCCCGGTGAGGGAGTGAAGGGTCCGGACTGTGGCTGTCGGATTTCCCGGTGAGGGAGTGAAGGGTACGGACTGTGGGTGTTGGATTTCCTGGTGAGAGAGTGAAGGGTCCGGACTGTGGGTGTTGGATTTCCCGGTGAGGGAATGAAGGTTCCGGACTGTGGGTGTTGGATTTCCCGGTGAGGGAGTGAAGGGTCTGGACTGTGGGTGTTGGATTTCCGGGTGAGGGAGTGAAGGGTCCGGACTGTGTGTGTCGGATTTCCCGGTGAGAGAGTGAAGGGTCTGGACTGTGGGTGTTAGATTTCCCGGTGAGGGAGTGAAGGGTCCGGACTGTTGGTGTTGGATTTCCGGGTGAGGGAGTGAAGGGTCCGGACTGTTGGTGTTGGATTTCCGGGTGAGGGAGTGAAGGGTCCGGATTGTGGGTGTTGGATTTCCCGGTGAGGGAATGAAGGGTCCGGACTGTTGGTGTTGGATTTCCGGGTGAGGGAGTGAAGGGTCCGGATTGTGGGTGTTGGATTTCCCGGTGAGGGAATGAAGGGTCCGGACTGTTGGTGTTGGATTTCCGGGTGAGGGAGTGAAGGGTCCGGCCTGTGGGTGTTGGATTTCCCGGTGAGATAGTGAAGGGTCCGGCCTGTGGGTGTTGGATTTCCCGGTGAGGGAGTGAAGTGTCCGGACTGTGGGTGTTGGATTTCCCGGTGAGGGAGTGAAGGGTCCGGACTGTGTGTGTCAGATTTCCCGGTGAGGGAGTGAAGGGTCCGGACTGTGGGTGTTGGATTTCCCGGTGAGGGAGTGAAGTGTCCGGACTGTGTCTGTTGGATTTCCCGGTGAGGGAGTGAAGTGTCCGGACTGTGGGTGTTGGATTTCCCGGTGAAGGAGTGAAGGGTCCGGACTGTTGGTGTTGGATTTCCCGGTGAGGGAGTGAAGTGTCCGGACTGTTGGTGTTGGATTTCCCGGTGAGGGAGTGGAGGGTCCGGACTGTTGGTGTTGGATTTCCTGGTGAGGGAGTGAAGTGTCCGGACTGTTGGTGTTGGATTTCCGGGTGAGGGAGTGAAGGGTCCGGACTGTTGGTGTTGGATTTCCGGGTGAGGGAGTGAAGGGTCCGGATTGTGGGTGTTGGATTTCCCGGTGAGGGAATGAAGGGTCCGGACTGTTGGTGTTGGATTTCCGGGTGAGGGAGTGAAGGGTCCGGATTGTGGGTGTTGGATTTCCCGGTGAGGGAATGAAGGGTCCGGACTGTTGGTGTTGGATTTCCGGGTGAGGGAGTGAAGGGTCCGGCCTGTGGGTGTTGGATTTCCCGGTGAGATAGTGAAGGGTCCGGCCTGTGGGTGTTGGATTTCCCGGTGAGGGAGTGAAGTGTCCGGACTGTGGGTGTTGGATTTCCCGGTGAGGGAGTGAAGGGTCCGGACTGTGTGTGTCAGATTTCCCGGTGAGGGAGTGAAGGGTCCGGACTGTGGGTGTTGGATTTCCCGGTGAGGGAGTGAAGTGTCCGGACTGTGTCTGTTGGATTTCCCGGTGAGGGAGTGAAGTGTCCGGACTGTGGGTGTTGGATTTCCCGGTGAAGGAGTGAAGGGTCCGGACTGTTGGTGTTGGATTTCCCGGTGAGGGAGTGAAGTGTCCGGACTGTTGGTGTTGGATTTCCCGGTGAGGGAGTGGAGGGTCCGGACTGTTGGTGTTGGATTTCCTGGTGAGGGAGTGAAGTGTCCGGACTGTTGGTGTTGGATTTCCCGGTGAGGGAGTGGAGGGTCCGGACTGTTGGTGTTGGATTTCCTGGTGAGAGAGTGAAGGGTCCGGACTGTGGGTGTTGGATTTCCCGGTGAGGGAGTGAAGGGTCTGGACTGTGGGTGTTGGATTTCCCGGTGAGGGAGTGAAGGGTCTGGACTGTGGGTGCTGGATTTCCCGGTGAGATAGTGAAGGGTCTGGACTGTGGGTGCTGGATTTCCCGGTGAGATAGTGAAGGGTCCGGACTGTGGGTGTTGGATTTCCCGGTGAGAGAGTGAAGGGTCCGGACTGTGGGTGTTGGATTTCCCGGTGAGGGAGTGAAGGGTCCGGATTGTGGGTGTTGGATTTCCCGGTGAGAGAATGAAGGGTCCGGACTGTGGCTGTTGGATTTCCCGGTGAGGGAGTGAAGGGTCCGGATTGTGGGTGTTGGATTTCCCGGTGAGGGAATGAAGGGTCCGGACTGTTGGTGTTGGATTTCCGGGTGAGGGAGTGAAGGGTCCGGCCTGTGTGTGTTGGATTTCCCGGTGAGAGAGTGAAGGGTCTGGACTGTGGGTGTTGGATTTCCCGGTGAGGGAGTGAAGTGTCCGGACTGTGTCTCTTGGATTTCCCGGTGAGGGAGTGAAGTGTCCGGTTTGTGGGTGTTGGATTTCCCGGTGAAGGAGTGAAGGGTCCGGACTGTGTGTGTCGGATTTCCCGGTGAGGGAGTGAAGGGTCTGGACTGTGGGTGTTGGATTTCCCGGTGAGGGAGTGAAGTGTCCGGACTGTGGGTGTTGGATTTCCCGGTGAAGGAGTGAAGGGTCCGGACTGTTGGTGTTGGATTTCCCGGTGAGGGAGTGGAGGGTCCGGACTGTTGGTGTTGGATTTCCTGGTGAGAGAGTGAAGGGTCCGGACTGTGGGTGTTGGATTTCCCGGTGAGGGAGTGAAGGGTCTGGACTGTGGGTGTTGGATTTCCCGGTGAGGGAGTGAAGGGTCTGGACTGTGGGTGCTGGATTTCCCGGTGAGATAGTGAAGGGTCTGGACTGTGGGTGTTGGATTTCCCGGTGAGCGAGTGAAGTGTCCGGACTGTTGGTGTTGGATTTCCCGGTGAGAGAGTGAAGGGTCTGGACTGCGGGTGTTGGATTTCCCGGTGAGATAGTGAAGGGTCCGGACTGTGGGTGTTGGATTTCCCGGTGAGGGAGTGAAGGGTCCGGACTGTGGGTGTTGGATTTCCCGGTGAAGGAGTGAAGGGTCCGAACTGTGGGTGTTGGATTTCCCGGTGAGGGAGTGAAGTGTCCGGACTGTGGGTGTTGGATTTCCCGGTGAGATAGTGAAGGGTCCGGACTGTGGGTGTTGGATTTCCCGGTGAGGGAGTGAAGTGTCCGGACTGTGGGTGTTGGATTTCCTGGTGAGGGAGTGAAGGGTCCGGACTGTTGGTGTTGGATTTCCCGGTGAGAGAGTGAAGGGTCTGGACTGTGGGTGTTGGATTTCCCTGTGAGGGAGTGAAGGGTCCGGACTGTGGGTGTCGGATTTCCCGGTCAGGGAATGAAGGGTCCGGACTGTTGGTGTTGGATTTCCCGGTGAGGGAGTGAAGGGTCTGGAGTGTGGGTGTTGGATTTCCCGGTGAGAGAGTGAAGGGTCCGGACTGTGGGTGTTGCATTTCCCGGTGAGGGAGTGAAGGGTCCGGACTGTGGGTGTCGGATTTCCCGGTGAGGGAATGAAGGGTCCGGACTGTGGGTGTTGGATTTCCCGGTGAGGGAGTGAAGGGTCTGGACTGTGGGTGTTGGATTTCCTGGTGAGGGAGTGAAGGGTCTGGACTGTGGGTGTTGGATTTCCCGGTGAGGGAGTGATGGGTCCGGACTGTTGGTGTTGGATTTCCCGGTGAGGGAATGAAGGGTCCGGACTGTGGGTGTTGGATTTCCCGGTGAGATAGTGAAGGGTCTGGACTGTGGGTGTCGGATTTCCCGGTGAGGGAATGAAGGGTCCGGACTGTGGGTGTTGGATTTCCCGGTGAGGGAGTGAAGGGTCTGGACTGTGGGTGTTGGATTTCCCGGTGAAGGAGTGAAGGGTCCGGATTGTGGGTGTTGGATTTTCCGGTGAGGGAGTGAAGGGTCCGGATTGTGGGTGTTGGATTTCCCGGTGAGGGAGTGAAGGGTCCGGATTGTGGGTGTTGGATTTCCCGGTGAGGGAGTGAAGGGTCTGGACTGTTGGTGTTGGATTTCCCGCTGAGGGAGTGAAGGGTCCGGTCTGTGGGTATTGGATTTCCTGGTGAGAGAGTGAAGGGTCCGGACTGTGGGTGTTGGATTTCCCGGTGAGGGAGTGAAGGGTCCGGATTGTGGGTATTGGATTTCCCGGTGTGGGAGTGAAGGGTCCGGACTGTTGGTGTTGGATTTCCCGGTGAGATAGTGAAGGGTCCGGCCTGTGGGTGTTGGATTTCCCGGTGAGGGAGTGAAGGGTCCGGACTGTGGGTGTTGGATTTCCCGGTGAGGGAGTGAAGTGTCCGGACTGTGTCTGTTGGATTTCCCGGTGAGGGAGTGAAGTGTCCGGACTGTGGGTGTTGGATTTCCCGGTGAAGGAGTGAAGGGTCCGGACTGTTGGTGTTGGATTTCCCGGTGAGGGAGTGAAGTGTCCGGACTGTTGGTGTTGGATTTCCCGGTGAGGGAGTGGAGGGTCCGGACTGTTGGTGTTGGATTTCCTGGTGAGAGAGTGAAGGGTCCGGACTGTGGGTGTTGGATTTCCCGGTGAGGGAGTGAAGGGTCTGGACTGTGGGTGTTGGATTTCCCGGTGAGGGAGTGAAGGGTCTGGACTGTGGGTGCTGGATTTCCCGGTGAGATAGTGAAGGGTCTGGACTGTGGGTGCTGGATTTCCCGGTGAGATAGTGAAGGGTCTGGACTGTGGGTGTTGGATTTCCCGGTGAGGGAGTGAAGTGTCCGGACTGTTGGTGTTGGATTTCCCGGTGAGAGAGTGAAGGGTCCGGACTGTGCGTGTTGGATTTCCCGGTGAGATAGTGAAGGGTCCGGACTGTTGGTGTTGGATTTCCCGGTGAGATAGTGAAGGGTCCGGACTGCTGGTGTTGGATTTCCTGGTGAGAGAGTGAAGGGTCCGGACTGTGGGTGTTGGATTTCCCGGTGAGGGAGTGAAGGGTCCGGACTGTGGGTGTTGGATTTCCCGGTGAGGGAATGAAGGGTCCGGACTGTTGGTGTTGGATTTCCCGGTGCGGGAGTGAAGGGTCCGGACTGTGGGTGTTGGATTTCCTGGTGAGAGAGTGAAGGGTCTGGACTGTGGGTGTTGGATTTCCCGGTGAGGGAGTGAAGTGTCCGGACTGTGGGTGTTGGATTTCCCGGTGAGGGAGTGAAGGGTCTGGACTGTTGGTGTTGGATTTCCCGGTGAGGGAATGAAGGGTCCGGACTGTTGGTGTTGGATTTCCCGGTGAGGGAGTGAAGTGTCCGGACTGTGGGTATTGGATTTCCCGGTGAGAGAGTGAAGGGTCTGGACTGTGCGTGTTGGATTTCCCGGTGAGATAGTGAAGGGTCCGGACTGTTGGTGTTGGATTTCCCGGTGAGATAGTGAAGGGTCCGGACTGTGGGTGTTGGATTTCTCGGTGAGGGAGTGAAGTGTCCGGACTGTGGGTGTTGGATTTCCCGGTGAGGTAGTGAAGGGTCCGGACTGTGGGTGTTGGATTTCCCGGTGAGGGAGTGAAGTGTCCGGACTGTGGGTGTTGGATTTCCCGGTGAGATAGTGAAGGGTCTGGACTGTGGGTGGCGGATTTCCCGGTGAGGGAGTGAAGTGTCCGGACTGTGGGTGTTGGATTTCCCGGTGAGGGAGTGAAGGGTCCGGACTGTTGGTGTTGGATTTCCCGGTGAGATAGTGAAGGGTCCGGACTGTGGGTGTTGGATTTCCCGGTGAGGGAGTGAAGGGTCCGGACTGTTGGTGTTGGATTTCCCGGTGAGGGAGTGAAGGGTCCGGACTGTGAGTGTTGGATTTCCTGGTGAGGGAGTGAAGGGTCCGGACTGTTGGTGTTGGATTTCCCGGTCAGGGAGTGAAGGGTCCGGACTGTGGGTGTTGGATTTCCTGGTGAGGGAGTGAAGGGTCTGGACTGTGGGTGTTGGATTTCCCGGTGAGGGAATGAAGGGTCCGGACTGTGGGTGTTGGATTTCCTGGTGAGGGAATGAAGGGTCCGGACTGTGGGTGTTGGATTTCCCGGTGAGGGAATGAAGGGTCCGGACTGTTGGTGTTGGATTTCCCGGTGAGGGAGTGAAGGGTCCGGACTGTGAGTGTTGGATTTCCTGGTGAGGGAGTGAAGGGTCCGGACTGTTGGTGTTGGATTTCCCGGTGAGGGAGTGAAGGGTCCGGACTGTGCGTGTTGGATTTCCCGGTGAGATAGTGAAGGGTCCGGACTGTTGGTGTTGGATTTCCCGGTGTGGGAGTGAAGGGTCCGGACTGTTGGTGTTGGATTTCCCGGTGAGATAGTGAAGGGTCCGGCCTGTGGGTGTTGGATTTCCCGGTGAGGGAGTGAAGGGTCCGGACTGTGGGTGTTGGATTTCCCGGTGAGGGAGTGAAGTGTCCGGACTGTGTCTGTTGGATTTCCCGGTGAGGGAGTGAAGTGTCCGGACTGTGTGTGTTGGATTTCCCGGTGAAGGAGTGAAGGGTCCGGACTGTTGGTGTTGGATTTCCCGGTGAGGGAGTGAAGTGTCCCGACTGTTGGTGTTGGATTTCCCGGTGAGGGAGTGGAGGGTCCGGACTGTTGGTGTTGGATTTCCTGGTGAGAGAGTGAAGGGTCCGGACTGTGGGTGTTGGATTTCCCGGTGAGGGAGTGAAGCGTCTGGACTGTGGGTGTTGGATTTCCCGGTGAGGGAGTGAAGGGTCTGGACTGTGGGTGTTGGATTTCCCGGTGAGATAGTGAAGGGTCCGGACTGTGGGTGTTGGATTTCCCGGTGAGGGAGTGAAGTGTCCGGACTGTTGGTGTTGGATTTCCCGGTGAGAGAGTGAAGGGTCTGGAGTGCGGGTGTTGGATTTCCCGGTGAGATAGTGAATGGTCCGGACTGTGGGTGTTGGATTTCCCGGTGAGGGAGTGAAGGGTCCCGACTGTGGGTGTTGGATTTCCCGGTGAAGGAGTGAAGGGTCCGGACTGTGGGTGTTGGATTTCCCGGTGAGGGAGTGAAGTGTCCGGACTGTGGGTGTTGGATTTCCCGGTGAGGGAGTGAAGTGTCCGGACTGTGGGTGTTGGATTTCCCGGTGAGATAGTGAAGGGTCCGGACTGTGGGTGTTGGATTTCCCGGTGAGGGAGTGAAGTGTCCGGACTGTGGGTGTTGGATTTCCTGGTGAGGGAGTGAAGGGTCCGGACTGTGGGTGTTGGATTTCCCGTTGTGGGAGTGAAGTGTCCGGACTGTGGGTGTTGCATTTCCCGGTGAGGAAGTGAAGGGTCCGGACTGTGGGTGTTGGATTTCCTGGTGAGGGAATGAAGGGTCCGGACTGTTGGTGTTGGATTTCCCGGTGAGGGAGTGAAGGGTCTGGACTGTGGGTGTCGGATTTCCCGGTGAGGGAATGAAGGCTCCGGACTGTTGGTGTTGGATTTCCCGGTCAGGGAGTGAAGGGTCCGGACTGTGGGTGTTGGATTTCCCGGTGAGGGAGTGAAGGGTCTGGACTGTGGGTGTTGGATTTCCCGGTGAGAGAGTGAAGGGTCCGGACTGTGGGTGTTGCATTTCCCGGTGAGGGAGTGAAGTGTCTGGACTGTGGGTGTCGGATTTCCCGGTGAGGGAATGAAGGGTACGGACTGTGGGTGTTGGATTTCCCGGTGAGGGAGTGAAGGGTCTGGACTGTGGGTGTTGGATTTCCCGGTGAGAGAGTGAAGTGTCCGGACTGTGGGTGTTGGATTTCCCGCTGAGGGAGTGAAGGGTCCGGACTGTGGGTGTTGGATTTCCCGGTGAGGGAGTGAGGGGTCCGGACTGTGGGTGTTGGATTTCCCGGTGAGGGAGTGAAGGGTCTGGACTGTGGGTGTTGGATTTCCCGCTGAGGGAGTGAAGGGTCCGGACTGTTGGTGTTGGATTTCCCGGTGAGAGAGTGAAGGGTCCGGACTGTGGGTTTTGGATTTCCCGGTGAGGGAGTGAAGGGTCCGGATTGTGGGTGTTGGATTTCCCGGTGAGGGAGTGAAGGGTCCGGATTGTGAGTGTTGGATTTCCCGGTGAAGGAGTGAAGGGTCCGGATTGTGGGTGTTGGATTTCCCGGTGAGGGAGTGAAGTGTCCGGACTGTTGGTGTTGGATTTCCTGGTGAGATAGTGAAGGGTCCGGACTGTGGGTGTTGGATTTCCCGGTGAGGGAGTGAAGGGTCCGGACTGTTGGTGTTGGATTTCCTGGTGAGGGAATGAAGGGTCCGGACTGTTGGTGTTGGATTTCCCGGTGAGGGAATGAAGGGTCCGGACTGTTGGTGTTGGATTTCCCGGTGAGATAGTGAAGGGTCCGGACTGTGGGTGTCGGATTTCCCGGTGAGGGAGTGAAGGGTCCGGACTGTGGGTGTTGGATTTCCCGGTGTGACAGTGAAGGGTCTGGACTGTGGGTGTTGGATTTCCTGGTGAGATAGTGAAGGGTCCGGACTGTGGGTGTCGGATTTCCCGGTGAGAGAGTGAAGTGTCCGGACTGTGGGTGTTGGATTTCCCGGTGAGGGAGGGAAGGGTCCGGACTGTGGGCGTTGGATTTCCTGGTGAGGGAGTGAAGGGTCCGGACTGTTGGTGTTGGATTTCCCGGTGAGGGAGTGAAGTGTCCGGACTGTGGGTGTTGGATTTCCCGGTGAGGGAGTGAAGGGTCCGGACTGTTGGTGATGGATTTCCCGGTGAGGGAGTGAAGGGTCTGGACTGTTGGTGATGGATTTCCCAGTGAGAGAGTGAAGGGTCCGGACTGTGGGTGTTGGATTTCCCGGCGAGGGAGTGAAGGGTCCTGACTGTGGGTGTTGGATTTCCCGGTGAGGGAGTGAAGTGTCCAGACTGTGGGTGTTGGATTTCCCGGTGAGGGAGTGAAGGGTCTGGACTGTGGGTGTTGGATTTCCCGGTGAGGGAGTGAAGGGTCTGGACTGTGGGTGTTGGATTTCCCGGTGAGGGAGTGAAGTGTCCGGACTGTGGGTGTTGGATTTCCCGGTGAGATAGTGAAGGGTCTGGACTGTGGGTGGCGGATTTCCCGGTGAGGGAGTGAAGTGTCCGGACTGTGGGTGTTGGATTTCCCGCTGAGGGAGTGAAGGGTCTGGACTGTGGGTGTTGGATTTCCTGGTGAGGGAATGAAGGGTCCGGACTGTTGGTGTTGGATTTCCCGGTGAGATAGTGAAGGGTCCGGACTGTGGGTGTTGGATTTCCCGGTGAGGGAGTGAAGGGTCCGGACTGTTTGTGTTGGATTTCCCGGTGAGGGAGTGAAGGGTCCGAACTGTGGGTGTTGGATTTCCCGGTGAGACAGTGAAGGGTCCGGACTGTGGGTGTTGGATTTCCCGGTGAGAGAGTGAAGGGTCCGGACTGTGGGTGTTGGATTTCCTGGTGAGAGAGTGAAGGGTCTGGACTGTGGGTGTTGGATTTCCCGGTGAGGGAGTGAAGTGTCCGGACTGTGGGTGTTGGATTTCCCGGTGAGGGAGTGAAGGGTCCGGACTGTTGGTGTTGGATTTCCCGGTGAGGGAATGAAGGGTCCGGACTGTTGGTGTTGGATTTCCCGGTGAGGGAGTGAAGGGTCCGGACTGTGGGTGTTGGATTTCCTGGTGAGAGAGTGAAGGGTCTGGACTGTGCGTGTTGGATTTCCCGGTGAGATAGTGAAGGGTCCGGACTGTTGGTGTTGGATTTCCCGGTGAGATAGTGAAGGGTCCGGACTGTGGGTGTTGGATTTCTCGGTGAGGGAGTGAAGTGTCCGGACTGTGGGTGTTGGATTTCCCGGTGAGGTAGTGAAGGGTCCGGACTGTGGGTGTTGGATTTCCCGGTGAGGGAGTGAAGTGTCCGGACTGTGGGTGTTGGATTTCCCGGTGAGATAGTGAAGGGTCTGGACTGTGGGTGGCGGATTTCCCGGTGAGGGAGTGAAGTGTCCGGACTGTGGGTGTTGGATTTCCCGGTGAGGGAGTGAAGGGTCCGGACTGTTGGTGTTGGATTTCCCGGTGAGATAGTGAAGGGTCCGGACTGTGGGTGTTGGATTTCCCGGTGAGGGAGTGAAGGGTCCGGACTGTTGGTGTTGGATTTCCCGGTGAGGGAGTGAAGGGTCCGGACTGTGAGTGTTGGATTTCCTGGTGAGGGAGTGAAGGGTCCGGACTGTTGGTGTTGGATTTCCCGGTCAGGGAGTGAAGGGTCCGGACTGTGGGTGTTGGATTTCCTGGTGAGGGAGTGAAGGGTCTGGACTGTGGGTGTTGGATTTCCCGGTGAGGGAATGAAGGGTCCGGACTGTGGGTGTTGGATTTCCTGGTGAGGGAGTGAAGGGTCTGGACTGTGGGTGTTGGATTTCCCGGTGAGGGAATGAAGGGTCCGGACTGTTGGTGTTGGATTTCCCGGTGAGGGAGTGAAGGGTCCGGACTGTGAGTGTTGGATTTCCTGGTGAGGGAGTGAAGGGTCCGGACTGTTGGTGTTGGATTTCCCGGTGAGGGAGTGAAGGGTCCGGACTGTGCGTGTTGGATTTCCCGGTGAGATAGTGAAGGGTCCGGACTGTTGGTGTTGGATTTCCCGGTGAGATAGTGAAGGGTCCGGACTGTTGGTGTTGGATTTCCTGGTGAGAGAGTGAAGGGTCCGGACTGTGGGTGTTGGATTTCCCGGTGAGGGAGTGAAGGGTCCGGACTGTGGGTGTTGGATTTCCCGGTGAGGGAATGAAGGGTCCGGACTGTTGGTGTTGGATTTCCCGGTGAGGGAGTGAAGGGTCCGGACTGTGGGTGTTGGATTTCCTGGTGAGAGAGTGAAGGGTCTGGACTGTGGGTGTTGGATTTCCCGGTGAGGGAGTGAAGTGTCCGGACTGTGGGTGTTGGATTTCCCGGTGAGGGAGTGAAGGGTCCGGACTGTTGGTGTTGGATTTCCCGGTGAGGGAATGAAGGGTCCGGACTGTTGGTGTTGGATTTCCCGGTGAGGGAGTGAAGTGTCCGGACTGTGGGTATTGGATTTCCCGGTGAGAGAGTGAAGGGTCTGGACTGTGCGTGTTGGATTTCCCGGTGAGATAGTGAAGGGTCCGGACTGTTGGTGTTGGATTTCCCGGTGAGATAGTGAAGGGTCCGGACTGTGGGTGTTGGATTTCTCGGTGAGGGAGTGAAGTGTCCGGACTGTGGGTGTTGGATTTCCCGGTGAGGTAGTGAAGGGTCCGGACTGTGGGTGTTGGATTTCCCGGTGAGGGAGTGAAGTGTCCGGACTGTGGGTGTTGGATTTCCCGGTGAGATAGTGAAGGGTCTGGACTGTGGGTGGCGGATTTCCCGGTGAGGGAGTGAAGTGTCCGGACTGTGGGTGTTGGATTTCCCGGTGAGGGAGTGAAGGGTCCGGACTGTTGGTGTTGGATTTCCCGGTGAGATAGTGAAGGGTCCGGACTGTGGGTGTTGGATTTCCCGGTGAGGGAGTGAAGGGTCCGGACTGTTGGTGTTGGATTTCCCGGTGAGGGAGTGAAGGGTCCGGACTGTGAGTGTTGGATTTCCTGGTGAGGGAGTGAAGGGTCCGGACTGTTGGTGTTGGATTTCCCGGTCAGGGAGTGAAGGGTCCGGACTGTGGGTGTTGGATTTCCTGGTGAGGGAGTGAAGGGTCTGGACTGTGGGTGTTGGATTTCCCGGTGAGGGAATGAAGGGTCCGGACTGTGGGTGTTGGATTTCCTGGTGAGGGAATGAAGGGTCCGGACTGTGGGTGTTGGATTTCCCAGTGAGGGAATGAAGGGTCCGGACTGTTGGTGTTGGATTTCCCGGTGAGGGAGTGAAGGGTCCGGACTGTGAGTGTTGGATTTCCTGGTGAGGGAGTGAAGGGTCCGGACTGTTGGTGTTGGATTTCCCGGTGAGGGAGTGAAGGGTCCGGACTGTGCGTGTTGGATTTCCCGGTGAGATAGTGAAGGGTCCGGACTGTTGGTGTTGGATTTCCCGGTGAGATAGTGAAGGGTCCGGACTGTTGGTGTTGCATTTCCTGGTGAGAGAGTGAAGGGTCCGGACTGTGGGTGTTGGATTTCCCGGTGAGGGAGTGAAGGGTCCGGACTGTGGGTGTTGGATTTCCCGGTGATGGAGTGAAGTGTCCAGACTGTTGGTGTTGGATTTCCCGGTGAGGGAGTGATGGGTCCGGACTGTGGGTGTTGGATTTCCCGGTGAGGGAGTGAAGGGTCCGGACTGTGGGTGTTGGTTTTCCCGGTGAGAGAGTGAAGTGTCCGGACTGTTGGTGTTGGATTTCCCGCTGAGGGAGTGAAGGGACCGGACTGTGGGTGTTGGATTTCCCGGTGAGGGAGTGAAGGGTCCGGAATGTGGGTGTTGGATTTCCCGGTGATGGAGTGAAGGGTCCGGACTGTGGGTGTTGGATTTCCCGGTGAGGGAGTGAAGGGTCCGGACTGTGGGTGTTGGATTTCACGGTGAGGGAGTGATGGGTCCGGACTGTGGGTGTTGGATTTCCCGGTGAGGGAGTGAAGGGTCCGGACTGTTGGTGCTGGATTTCCCGGTGAGGGAGTGAAGGGTCCGGACTGTGGTGTTGGATTTTCCGGTGAGAGAGTGAAGGGTCTGGACTGTGGGTGTTGGATTTCCCGGTGAAGGAGTGAAGGGTCCGGACTGTGGGTGTTGGATTTCCCGGTGAGGGAGTGAAGTGTCCGGACTGTGGGTGTTGGATTTCCCGGTGAGATAGTGATGGGTCTGGACTGTGGGTGGCAGATTTCCCGGTGAGGGAGTGAAGTGTCCGGACTGTGTGTGTTGGATTTTCCGGTGATGGATTGAAGGGTCCGGACTGTTTGTGTTGGATTTCCCGGTGAGGGAGTGAAGGGTCCGAACTGTGGGTGTTGAATTTCCCGGTGAGAGAGTGAAGGGTCCGGACTGTGGGTGTTGGATTTCCCGGTGAGAGAGTGAAGGGTCCGGACTGTGGGTGTTGGATTTCCTGGTGAGAGAGTGAGGGGTCCGGACTGTTGGTGTTGGATTTCCCGGTGAGGGAATGAAGGGTCCGGACTGTTGGTGTTGGATTTCCCGGTGAAGGAGTGAAGGGTCCGGACTGTTGGTGTTGGATTTCCCGGTCAGGGAGTGAAGGGTCTGGACTGTGGGTGTTGGATTTCCCGGTGAAAGAGTGAAGGGTCCGGACTGTGGGCGTTGGACGTCCTGGTGAGGGAATGAAGCGTCCGGACTGTGGGTGTTGGATTTCCCGCTGAGGTAGTGAAGGGTCCGGCCTGCGGGTGTTGGATTTCCCGGTGATGGAGTGAAGGGTCTGGACTGTGGGTGTTGGATTTCCCGGTGAGGGAATGAAGGGTCCGGACTGTTGGTGTTGGATTTCCAGGTGAGGGAGTGAAGGGTCCGGACTGTGAGTGTTGGATTTCCTGGTGAGGGAGTGAAGGGTCCGGACTGTTGGTGTTGGATTTCCCGGTCAGGGAGTGAAGGGTCTGGACTGTGGGTGTTGGATTTCCCGGTCAGAGAGTGAAGGGTCCGGACTGTGCGTGTTGGATTTCCCGGTGAGATAGTGAAGGGTCCGGACTGTTGGTTTTGGATTTCCCAGTGAGATAGTGAAGGGTCCGGACTGTGGGTGTTGGATTTCCCGGTGAGGGAGTGATGTGTCCGGACTGTGGGTGTTGTATTTCCCGGTGAGGTAGTGAAGGGTCCGGACTGTGGGTGTTGGATTTCCCGGTGAGTGAGTGAAGTGTCCGGACTGTGGGTGTTGGATTTCCCGGTGAGATAGTGAAGGATCTGGACTGTGGGTGGCGGATTTCCCGGTGAGGGAGTGAAGTGTCCGGACTGTGGGTGTTGGATTTCCCGGTGAGGGAGTGAAGGGTCCGGACTGTGGGTGTTGGATTTCCCGGTGAGGGAGTGAAGGGTCTGGACTGTGGGTGCTGGATTTCCCGGTGAGGGAGTGAAGGGTCCGGACTGTGGGTGTTGGATTTCCCGGTGAGAGAGTGAAGGGTCCGGACTGTGGGTGTTGGATTTCCTGGTGAGAGAGTGAAGGGTCTGGACTGTGGGTGTTGGATTTCCTGGTGAGGGAGTGAAGTGTCCGGACTTTGGGTGTTGGATTTCCCGGTGAGAGAGTGAAGGGTCTGGACTGTGGGTGTTGGATTTCCCGGTGAGGGAGTGAAGTGTCCGGACTTTGGGTGTTGGATTTCCCGGTGAGGGAGTGAAGGGTCCAGACTGTTGGTGTTGGATTTCCCGGTGATGGAATGAAGGGTCCGGACTGTTGGTGTTGGATTTCCCGGTGAGGGAGTGAAGGGTCCTGACTGTTGTTGTTGGATTTCCCGGTCAGGGAGTGAAGGGTCTGGACTGTGGGCGTTGGACGTCCTGGTGAGGGAATGAAGCGTCCGGACTGTTGGTGTTGGATTTCCCGGTCAGGGAGTGAAGGGTCCGGACTGTGGGTGTTGGATTTCCCGGTGAGAGAGTGAAGGGTCCGGACTGTGGGCGTTGGACGTCCTGGTGAGGGAATGAAGCGTCCGGACTGTGGGTGTTGGATTTCCCGCTGAGGTAGTGAAGGGTCCGGCCTGCGGGTGTTGGATTTCCCGGTGATGGAGTGAAGGGTCCGGACTGTTGGTGTTGGATTTCCCGGTGAGGGAGTGAAGGGTCCGGACTGTGAGTGTTGGATTTCCTGGTGAGGGAGTGAAGGGTCCGGACTGTTGGTGTTGGATTTCCCGGTCAGGTAGTGAAGGGTCCGGACTGTTGGTGTTGGATTTCCTGGTGAGGGAGTGAAGGGTCTGGACTGTTGGTGTTGGATTTCCCGGTCAGGGAGTGAAGGGTCTGGACTGTGGGTGTTGGATTTCCCGGTGAGAGAGTGAAGGGTCCGGACTGTGCGTGTTGGATTTCCCGGTGAGATAGTGAAGGGTCCGGACTGTTGGTGTTGGATTTCCCGGTGAGATAGTGAAGGGTCCGGACTGTTGGTGTTGGATTTCCTGGTGAGAGAGTGAAGGGTCCGGACTGTGGGTGTTGGATTTCCCGGTGAGGGACTGAAGTGTCCGGACTGTGGGTGTTGGATTTCCCGGTGATGGAGTGAAGTGTCCAGACTGTGGGTGTTGGATTTCCCGGTGAGAGAGTGAAGGGTCCGGACTGTGGGTGTTGGATTTCCCGGTGAGGGAGTGAAGGGTCCGGACTGTGCGTGTTGGATTTCCCGCTGAGGGAGTGAAGGGTCCGGACTATGGGTGTTGGATTTCCCGCTGAGGGAGTGAAGGGTCCGGACTGTGGGTGTTGGATTTCCCGCTGAGGGAGTGAAGGGTCCGGACTGTGGGTGTTGGATTTCCCGGTGAGGGAGTGAAGGGTCCGGACTGTGGGTGTTGGATTTCCCGGTGAGGGAGTGAAGGGTCCGGACTGTGGGTGTTGGATTTCCCGGTGAGGGAGTGAAGGGTCCGGACTGTTGGTGCTGGATTTCCCGGTGAGGGAGTGAAGGGTCTGGACTGTGGTGTTGGATTTCCCGGTGAGGGAGTGAAGGGTCCGGACTGTGGGTGTTGGATTTCCCGGTGAGAGAGTGAAGGGTCCGGATTGTGGGTGTTGGATTTCCCGGTGAGAGAGTGAAGGGTCCGGACTGTGGGTGTTGGATTTCCCGGTGAGGGAGTGAAGGGTCCGGACTGTGGTGTTGGATTTCCCGGTGAGGGAGTGATGCGTCCGGACTGTTGGTGCTGGACTTCCTGGTGAGGGAGTGAAGAGTCCGGACTGTGGGTCTTGGATTTCCCGGTGAGATAGTGAAGGGTCTGGACTGTTGGTGTTGGATTTCCTGGTGAGAGAGTGAAGGGTCCGGATTGTGGGTGTTGGATTTCTTGGCGAGGGAGTGAAGGGTCTGGACTGTGGGCGTTGGATTTCCCGGTGAGGGAATGAACGGTCCGGACTGTGGGCGTTGGATTTCCGGTGAGGGAGTTTGAAGGATTTGGACTGTGGTTGTAGTTTTCATCAGCTGGTTCCTGGCAGCTGTACATTATGTTAAAATGCTTCCGGGTACTTTTTTTGGAGATGTATATAATTCTTGCCTCAATTCCCTAGAGAGATTCAGTGAAAATCCCAGGGTATTGACAAGTTGATCTATCAATTTTACTGTAATAAGCGCTCAGCAGTGCCAGGTACTGAGCTAGTCTCAGCCTGGACAGAGGAGGCTCTTACTGAAGATGGACAGGCTGCAAGGTTGGCTGCAGTTAACTGACTGTGGCTTAGCAAGGTGCTCAATGAGCAGAGTCTGTCATGACAATGAAGTGACAGACAGACATACTTTATTGATTCCGAGGGACATTAGGTTTCGTTACAGCCGTGCCAACCAAGAATAGTGTAGTAATATAGCAATATAAAACCATAAATAATTAAATAATAATAAGTTAATCATGCCAAGTGGAAATAATTCCAGGACCAGCCTATTGGCTCAGGGTGTCTGACACTCCAAGGGAGAAGTTATTAAATTTGATGGCCACAGGTAGGACGCTCCTATGACGCTCAGTGTTACATCTCGGTGGAAAGAGACTCTGGCTGAATGTACTCCTGTGCCTAACCAGTACATTATGGAGTGGATGGGAGTCATTGTCCAAGATGGCATGCAACTTGGACAGTATCCTCTTTTCAGACACCACTGTCAGAGAGTCCAGTTCCACCCCCATAACATCACTGGCCTTACGAATGAGTTTGTTGATTCTGTTGGTGTCTGCTACACTCAGCCTGCTGCCCCAGCACACAACAGCAAACATGATAGCACTGGCCACCACAGCCTTGTAGAACATCCTCATCATCTTCCGGCAGATGTTAAAGGACCTCAGTCTTCTCAGGAAAACGTTGAACACATTGAAGATGTTGGCTCCAGTCCAGATCCAGTGGCAGCATGCCAAGCACACCCTTTAAATCCCAGCCCAAGAACCTGGGGTCCTCGGGCTCCATGAGACAAAAACCAGCCAGATCTTTACTTTGAATGGCATCTCTTAACAGCATGCCAAAAATGCCCTTCAAATCCCATCCCAAGTACCTGCAGATCTCGGTCAAAAGCCGGCATTAACTGCAGATCTTTACCAGTACCTTGATCAGTATCTCTTAACAGAGATGAGGAGGAATTTCTTTAGCCAGAGGATGGTGAATCTGTGGAATTTTTTTGCCACTGACGGCCATGAAGGCCAAGTTATATTGAAAGCAGAGGATTTTGATTAGTCAGGGCATCAAAGGATACAGGCGAATAGGGCTGAGTGGGATGGTAAATCAGCCATGAAGGAGCGGCAGAGCACACTTGATGGGCCAAATAGCCTAATTGTGTTCCTATGTCTTATGGTTTCAACTCTCCTGGTGAAAGTGTACAGAACGTTGAGAGTGAAAACTCAGTCAAAGCTGAACTTGGGAGCCAGTTTGAATGTATAAATGTATGCAACACCTGTTTCCAGTGTCTTTAAAACAGAAAACGAATATATAACATAGAACAGTACAGCACAATACAGGCCCTTCTGCCCACAATGTTTTGCCAATCTATATAAACTTACTCTAGGATCAATCTAACCCTTCCCTTGCACCCTTCCTATCATCCATGTGCCTATCTGAGAGTCTCTTAAATGTTCCTAATGTATCTGCCTCTATCACCAGCCCTGGCGGTTGTGTTCCATCCACAGTCCTCTCTCTCTGCTGATGTTCAGCAAGGAGGAGATGTCATTTCCGATCTGGGCAGACTGTGATCTCCCGGTGAAGAAATCAAGGATCCAGCTGCAGAGGGAGGTACAGAGGCCCAGGTTTTCAAGCCTGTTGATTAGAACTGAGGGTGTGATTGTGTTGAATGCCTAGCTATAGACAATAAATAGCACAGGTATTGGTATTGTCCAGCTGATCCAAGGACAAGTGGAGAGCCAGTAAGGGTGCATCTGTTGTAGACCTTTTGTGGTGATATGCAAGTTGCAGTGGGTCCAGGTCCTTACTTAAGAAGGAGTTAATTCTGTCCATGACCAAACTCTCAAAGAACTTCATCACAGTAGATGTGAGTGCAACTGGGCGTTAGCCATTGAAGCAGCTCACCCCGCTCTCCTTGGGCACTGGTATGATTGTCGCCCTTTTGAAGTAGGTGGGAACTTCCGACTGCAGCAGTGAAAGATTGAAGATGTCAATGAACACTCTTTCCAGTTGGTTGGCACAGCTTTTTAGGGCCTGATGCTTTGTGAGGGTTCTCCCTCATGAAAAATATTTTGATGTTGACCTCCAAGGCAGAGATCACAAAGGTTACTAGAGGGTGCAGGGATTTGCACTGGTGCAGACTTATTCTTCCTTGCAAAGTGTGCATAAAGTGGCGAGATCACCAGGGAGAGAAGCATTACTCTTGATGGCTAGGATTTGGTGAGGCTGCATTTTGTATTTTGTATTCAGTTTGGTCACCCCACTACAGGAAATTAGCAGGGAAGAGTGCAGAGGAGATTTACGAGAATATTGCTGGGATTCAAGGGATTGAGTTATGGAGAGAGTTTGAGCAGGCTGGGACTTCTTTCCCCCGATCATTGGAGAATGAGTGGTGATCCTGGTGATCCTACAGATGTGTTTAAAACCATGAACGTGATGAATGCACATAATCTTTTTCCTGTGTTTGAAGAACCCAGAACTTGAGAACACAGATTCAGGGTAAAAAGGAGGAAGGGAGTTTAATAGGAATCTGAGGGACAATGTTTCACTTAGAGGGTGGTCTGTATATGGAATGAGCTGCCAAGGAAGTGGTTGAAGCTCGTGCATTAACAACATTGAACAGGAAAGGTTCAGAGGAACATGGACCAAATAACTTGGATGGGTATTTTGGTCAACCTGGATCAGCTGCACTGAAGGACCTGCCACTGTGCTGTATGACACCAGGAATCCAGCACTCTATTTTGCAATGATAATTCAGATATATTACCAAATATGGTTTGACCTTTGAACCATATTTTTATTACCTTTGAACAAATCTTTAGACAGATAATCTCCGTAAGGAGTGGAATTTCATAGAAACATAGAAAACCTACAGCACAATACAGGCCCTTTGGCCCACAAAGTTGTGCCGAACATGTCCCTGCCTTAGAAATTACTAGGCTTACCTATAGCCCTCTATTTTACCAAGCTCTATGTACCTATCTAAAAGCCCCTTAAAAGACCCTATCATATCCGCCACCGCTACTGTTGCCGGCAGCCCATTCCATGTACTCACCACTCTCTGAGTAAAAGAACTTACCCCTGACATCTCCTCTGTACCTACTCCCCAGCACCTTAAACCTGTGTCCTCTTGCGGCAACCATTTCAGCCCTGGGAAAAAACCTCTGACTATCCACGTGATCAATACCTCTCATCATCTTACACACCTCTATCAGGTCACCTTTCATCCTCTGTCACTCCGAGGAGAAAAGGCCGAGTTCATTCAACCTTTTCTCATAAGGCATGCTCCCCAATCCAGGCAACATCCTTGTAAATCTCCTCTGCGCCCTTTCTATAGCTTCCACATCCTTCCTATAGTGAGGCGACCAGAACTGAGCACAGTACTCCAAATAGGGTCTGACCAGGGTCCTATATAGCTGCAACATTACCTCCCAGCTCCTAAACTGAATCCCACGATTGATGAAGGCTAATACACCATATGCCTTCTTAACCACAAAGTTAACCTGTGCAGCTGCTTTGAGCGTCCTATGGACTCAGACCCTAAGATTCCTCTGATCCTCCACACTGGCAAGAGTCTTACCATTAATACTATATTCTGCCATTATATTTGACCGACCAAAATGAACCACCTCACACTTATCTGGGTTGAACTCCATCTGCCACTTCTCAGCCCAGTTTTGCATCCTATCAATGTCCTGCTGTAACCTCTGACAGCCCTCCACACTATCCACGGCACCTCCAACCTTTGTGTCATCAGCAAAGCTTACTAACCCATCCCTTCACTTCCTCATCCAGATCATTTATAAAAATCACGAAGAGTAAGGGTCCCAGAACAGATCCCTGAGGAACTCCACTCATGACTGACCTCCGTGCAAAATATGACCCACCCACAACTTCTTCTGTGGTCAAGCCAATTCTGGATCCACAAAGCAATGTTCCCTTGGATCCCATGCCTCCTTACTTTCTCAATAAGCCTTGCATGGGGTACCTTATCAAATGCCTTGCTGAAATCCATATACACTACATGTACTACTCTTCCTTCATCAATGTGATTAGTCACATCCTCAAAAAATTCAATCAGGCTCGTAAGGCACAACGGGCCCTTCACAAAGCCATGCTGACTATTCCTAATCATATTATACCTCTCCAAATGTTCATAAATCCTGCCTCTCAGGATCTTCTCCATCAACTTAACAACATTTCAGAGTAATGTTTGTCACTTCTCCTCAAATGGAGATATACCAGTTACCAATACTTGTAAATGTGGCCCTTCCATTGTGTTGGAAAGTTTAAAATCTTTACCAGTCACTCCTCTGGTAATTAGACATTATATAGATGATCAAAATATGGGAATGATGTGACAGCGCTAGAGAGGGTGCAGGTCACTGAATGATGTGACTGTTTGGAGATGCAGGTAACTGAATGATGTGACTGTTTGGAGATGCAGGTCACTGAATGATGGGACTGTTTGGAGATGCAGGTCACTGAATGATGTGACTGTTTGGCGATGCAGATCACTGAATGATGTGACAGCGCTAGAGAGGGTGAAGATCACTGAACGAGGTGACTGTTTGGAGATGGTGAAGATCACTGAATGAAATGACTGTTTGGAGATGCAGGTCACTGAACGATGTGACTGTTTGGAGATGCAGGTCACTGAATGATGTGACTGTTTGGAGATGCAGGTCACTGAATGATGTGACTGTTTGGAGATGCAGGTCACTGAACGATGTGACTGTTTGGAGATGCAGGTCACTGAATGATGTGACTGTTTGGAGATGCAGGTCACTGAACGATGTGACTGTTTGGAGATGCAGGTCACTGAACAATGTGACTGTTTGGAGATGCAGGTCACTGAACAATGTGACTGTTTGGAGATGCAGGTCACTGAACGATGTGACTGTTTGGAGAGGGTGCAGATCACTGAACGAGGTGACTGGAGAGGGTGCAGATCACTGAACGAGGTGACTGGAGAGGGTGTAGGTCACTGAACGATGTGACTGTGCTAGAGAGGGTGCAGATCACTGAATGATGTGACTGTTTGGACAGGATGCAGATCACTGAATGATGTGACTGTGTTGGTGTGAGTGCAGGTCACTGAATGATGTGATTGTTTGGAGATGCAGGTCACTGAATGATGTGACTTTGTTGGAGATGGTGAAGATCACTGAATGATGTGACTGTTTGGAGATGGTGAAGATCACTGAACGATGTGACTGTGTTGGAGATGCAGATCACTGAACGATGTGACTGTGTTGGAGATGCAGGTCACTGAACGATGTGACTGTGTTGGAGATGCAGATCACTGAACGATGTGACTGTGTTGGAGATGCAGGTCACTGAACGATGTGACTGTGTTGGAGATGCAGGTCACTGAACGATGTGACTGTGTTGGAGATGCAGATCACTGAACGATGTGACTGTGTTGGAGATGCAGGTCACTGAACGATGTGACTGTTTGGACAGGATGCAGGTCACTGAATGATGTGACTGTTTGGAGATGCAGGTCACTGAATGATGTGACTGTTTGGACAGGATGCAGGTCACTGAATGATGTGACTGTTTGGAGATGCAGGTCACTGAATGATGTGACTTTGTTGGAGAGGGTGCATATCACTGAAAGATGTGACTGTTTGGAGATGCAGATCACTGAATGATGTGACTGTGCTGGAGATGTAGATCACTGAACGAGGTGACTGGAGAGGGTGCAGTTCACTAAACAATGTGACTGTGCTAGAGAGGGTGCAGATCACTGAATGATGTGACTTTGTTGGAGAGGGTGCAGATCACTGAACGATGTGACTGTTTGGAGATGCAGATCACTGAACGATGTGACTGTTTGGAGATGCAGATCACTGAACGATGTGACTTTGTTGGAGAGGGTGTAGGTCACTGAATGATGTGACTGTGCTGGTGTGAGTGCAGGTCACTGAATGATGTGACTGTGCTGGTGTGAGTGCAGGTCACTGAATGATGTGACTGTTTAGACAGGGTGCAGATCACTGAACGAGGTGACTGGAGAGGGTGCAGATCACTGAATGATGTGACTGTTTGGAGATGCAGATCACTGAACGATGTGACTGTTTGGAGATGCAGGTCACTGAACGATGTGACTGTTTGGAGATGCAGGTCACTGAACGATGTGACTGTTTGGAGATGCAGATCACTGAACAATGTGATTGTTTGGAGATGCAGGTCACTGAACGATGTGACTGTGTTGGAGATGCAGGTCACTGAATGATGTGACTGTTTAGACAGGGTGCAGATCACTGAACGAGGTGACTGGAGAGGGTGTAGGTCACTGAACGATGTGACTGTGTTGGAGATGCAGGTCACTGAATGAAGTGACTGTTTGGAGATGCAGGTCACTGAACGATGTGACTGTGTTGGAGATGCAGGTCACTGAACGATGTGACTGTGTTGGAGATGCAGATCACTGAACGATGTGACTGTGTTGGAGATGCAGATCACTGAACGATGTGACTGTGTTGGAGATGCAGATCACTGAACGATGTGACTGTGTTGGAGATGCAGATCACTGAACGATGTGACTGTGTTGGAGATGCAGGTCACTGAATGATGTGACTTTGTTGGAGAGGGTGTAGGTCACTGAATGATGTGACTGTTTAGACAGGGTGCAGATCACTGAACAAGGTGACTGGAGAGGGTGCAGATCACTGAATGATGTGACTTTGTTGGAGAGGCTGCAGTTCACTAAACAATGTGATTGTTTGGAGATGCAGGTCACTGAATGATGTGACTGTTTGGAGATGCAGTTCACTAAACAATGTGATTGTTTGGAGATGCAGGTCACTGAACGATGTGACTGTTTGGAGATGCAGGTCACTGAACGATGTGACTGTTTGCAGATGCAGGTCACTGAATGAAGTGACTGTTTGGAGATGCAGGTCACTGAATGATGTGACTGTTTGGAGATGCAGGTCACTGAACGATGTGACTGTTTGGAGATGCAGGTCACTGAATGATGTGACTGTGCTGGAGATGCAGGTCACTGAATGATGTGACCGTTTGGAGATGCAGATCACTGAATGATGTGACTGTTTGCAGATGCAGGTCACTGAATGATGTGACTGTGCTGGAGATGCAGGTCACTGAACGATGTGACTGTTTGGAGATGCAGGTCACTGAACAATGTGACCGTTTGGAGATGCAGGTCACTGAATGATGTGACTGTTTGGAGATGCAGGTCACTGAACGATGTGACTGTTTGGAGATGGTGTAGGTCACTGAATGATGTGACTGTGTTGGAGATGGTGAAGATCACTGAATGATGTGACTGTGCTGGAGATGCAGGTCACTGAACGATGTGACTGTTTGGAGATGCAGGTCACTGAACAATGTGACCGTTTGGAGATGCAGGTCACTGAACGATGTGACTGTTTGGAGATGCAGGTCACTGAACGATGTGACTGTTTGCAGATGCAGGTCACTGAATGAAGTGACTGTTTGGAGATGCAGGTCACTGAATGATGTGACTGTTTGGAGATGCAGGTCACTGAACGATGTGACTGTTTGGAGATGCAGGTCACTGAATGATGTGACTGTGCTGGAGATGCAGGTCACTGAATGATGTGACCGTTTGGAGATGCAGATCACTGAATGATGTGACTGTTTGCAGATGCAGGTCACTGAATGATGTGACTGTGCTGGAGATGCAGGTCACTGAACGATGTGACTGTTTGGAGATGCAGGTCACTGAACAATGTGACCGTTTGGAGATGCAGGTCACTGAATGATGTGACTGTTTGGAGATGCAGGTCACTGAACAATGTGACTGTTTGGAGATGCAGGTCACTGAACGATGTGACTGTGTTGGAGATGCAGGTCACTGAATGATGTGACTGTTTAGACAGGGTGCAGGTCACTGAACGAGGTGACTGGAGAGGGTGCAGGTCACTGAACGATGTGACTGTGTTGGAGATGCAGATCACTGAACGATGTGACTGTGTTGGAGATGCAGATCACTGAACGATGTGACTGTGTTGGAGATGCAGATCACTGAACGATGTGACTGTGTTGGAGATGCAGGTCACTGAACGATGTGACTTTGTTGGAGAGGGTGTAGGTCACTGAATGATGTGACTGTTTAGACAGGGTGCAGATCACTGAACAAGGTGACTGGAGAGGGTGCAGATCACTGAATGATGTGACTTTGTTGGAGAGGCTGCAGTTCACTAAACAATGTGATTGTTTGGAGATGCAGGTCACTGAATGATGTGACTGTTTGGAGATGCAGTTCACTAAACAATGTGATTGTTTGGAGATGCAGGTCACTGAACGATGTGACTGTTTGGAGATGCAGGTCACTGAACGATGTGACTGTTTGCAGATGCAGGTCACTGAATGAAGTGACTGTTTGGAGATGCAGGTCACTGAACGATGTGACTGTTTGGAGATGCAGGTCACTGAATGATGTGACTGTGCTGGAGATGCAGGTCACTGAATGATGTGACCGTTTGGAGATGCAGGTCACTGAATGATGTGACTGTTTGGAGATGCAGGTCACTGAACAATGTGACTGTTTGGAGATGCAGGTCACTGAATGATGTGACTGTTTGCAGATGCAGGTCACTGAATGATGTGACTGTTTGGAGATGCAGGTCACTGAACAATGTGACTGTTTGGAGATGCAGGTCACTGAATGATGTGACTGTTTGGAGATGCAGGTCACTGAACGATGTGACTGTTTGGAGATGCAGGTCACTGAACAATGTGACCGTTTGGAGATGCAGGTCACTGAATGATGTGACTGTTTGGAGATGCAGGTCACTGAACGATGTGACTGTTTGGAGATGCAGGTCACTGAATGATGTGACTGTTTAGACAGGGTGAAGATCACTGAATGATGTGAGAGTGTTGGAGAGGGTGCAGGTCACTGAACGATGTTACTGTTTGGAGATGCAGATCACTGAATGATGTGACTGTGCTGGTGTGAGTGCAGGTCACTGACTGATGTGACTGTTTAGACAGGGTGAAGATCACTGAATGATGTGACAGTGTTGGAGAGGGTGCAGGTCACTGAACGATGTTACTGTTTGGAGAGGCTGCAGAGGTTGCTCATTGCGATATTACATGGGATGGATAAATTTCCCTGTTATCACAGGTGAATTCTATTAGAAGTCCTAGATTTTATGTAAGGGAGAAAAGGTTCAGAAGGCTCCTGTGGAAGATACTTGGAGTATACCTGGAGTATACTTGCAGAAGCAGAGTCACTGACAGCATGTAAGAGACGTCCAGACAATGACTTGAATCACTTTGGCATGCAAGTTTACAGACCAGGTGACAGAAGATGCTTTCCGATTGGTAGTGTACACCTTGTGGGCTGAATGTGTTTCCATACTGACCTTATGTCTCAACGACTCTATCTGAAGTCCGACGGAGCTCAGTGATGTTTGATGATGCTACACACCTTTGCAAACACTGAAACAATCACTGTCTGTGGAATGATGCTACACACCTTTGCTAACACTGAAACCATCACTGCCCGTGGAATGATGCTACACACCTTTGCTAACACTGAAACCATCACTGTCTGCGGAATGATGCTACACACCTTTGCTAACACTGAAACCATCACTGCCCGTGGAATGATGCTACACACCTTTGCAAACACTGAGATAATCACTGCCCGCGGAACCCTCATTTGCCCAAACAGGATGACTGCACAAGTTCATTAATGAAAACTTGTAAAATTAAAATGCTACAGATACTGGAATTCTGAAATAAAAATGGAGAACTCTGGAAATCCTCACCAGTTCAGACAACAGTTGTGGGAGAAGAGAGAACTGTTCTTTCACAGAGTCACAGAGCATGACAGCACAGATACAGGCCCCTCGGCCCATCTAATCCATGCCTGCCTGTTTTTCTGCCTTGACCCACCTACCTGCAGGCTAATGATGTTTCAGTTGTTCTGAGATGCTATCGCTGTTTGTCTCTGTACAGATGCTGCTGGACTTGCTGAGTGTCCCTCGTTACTCAGCCTGGCTGGAGCTGTCAGAGATACGTAAAACATTGTTCAACACTGGGATCCAGGCTAGTTTGGAATTTGCTGATGCAGAAGGAATGGAGGGAATTAATCCTGGGGAAATGCGTATCTGTAGTGAGCTGATAGAAATGGAGTGTGGTTGTCCACGAGCAGTGTGTGATCCACTTGATCTGTCCCATCAGTTGTGCCATCGATCCTAGTCATGGAAACACAGATCCACATCTTTCAGTTTACGTGGTTTGTTCTGGTCACCTCAGTAGAGGCAGAAGTTTGTAGAAACTTTTGATTTAAGATCATTTATTGTCATCTGTATGCAAGAAAATGAAATAATTGTTACTCTGGATCTGATGTAGCACAAAAAATCACTATAAGATAAAGAACACAATAAGTAAAAACCACCATAAATGTGTGTGTATATATATATAAGTTTAGCTTATATACATACACTGATTGTATGTCTATAAAGTTTCTCTAGACACAGGAGTGTCTGTACATAAGGTGACTATAGTAAATGATAAAGTAGTGGTGATTGGTGTGGAATGGTGGTTAGTGGGTGGAGCTGTTGATCAGCCTTACTGCTTGGGGAATGGTCCTGATGTGGATGTTATGTAGTCTCCTCCCTGATGGGAGTGGGATAAACAGTCCATGAGCAGGGTGGATGGGATCCTTTATGATATTGATGACCTGTTTCTGCCACCTTTCTGTATATACATCCTTGATGATGGGTGGCTTGGTGCCAGTGATGTGTTGGGCAGCTTTGACTACCCACTGTAGTGCCTTCCTGTCTGCCCAAGGGTTCAGAGAAAATTTACCAGGGTGATGCCTGGATTACAGAGCATGTCTTTTGAGGAAAGGTTGAGTGCTTTTGTCTTTGGAACAAAGGATGAGATGTGAATTGATAGAGGTGTATGAGATGATAAGAGGCGTAAATAGAGTGGACTGCCAGGGACTTTTTCCCAGGACAGATATGGCTGATACTAGAGGGCATAACTTTAAGGTGTCTGGAGGATAGTATAGAGGGATGTCAGAGGTAGGTTTTTACATAGAGAGTAGTGGATGGAACACTCTCCCGGGGTTGTCGTGACAGAAACAGAAACCTGGGCCAAACAGTCTAATTCTGCTCCTGTGTCTTTAAAAAAACCTTAAGACCATAAGATATAGGAGCAGAATTAGGCTACTTGACGAGATGAGTTTTGGACAGAATTCTCTTAAGTAGGGACATAAATGAAGGAAAAATGGAGGGTTATGCAGGAGGAAAGGTTTAGATGGATTTTAGAGTAGGTCGTAAGGTTGGCACAACATCATGGGCTGGATAGGCTGTACTGTGCTGTAATGTTCTATGTCCTATGCTGATTGAACTCAGCTACTTGGGACAGGGCAGCAGTGAGACTGGGGAAAAGGTATATCGAGCAATGAAAGAAGTTCTAGCTTAGAGAGATGGGGTTATAGAAGAAGTTATGTTTAATTTGGAATAAACCTTGGTACAGAGTAGCTGGGGCATTGAGCACAAATCCTATCTCCACATCACACAAAATATTCACTGAGGCACTATACAGAGTTCAAAAGGAACCTGCAAAAGTGATACCAAGAATTTGAAGTTTGTCACCTTTCACAGAAGTTTCAAAGTCTGACACTTCTCCCTCTTGTAAAGAGAAGGATTTTGATGACGAAGACATGGATCAGTAGGTCCTGCCTGACCTGCCAAGTTCCCCTGGTATTTTGTGTGTGATTTCATTGGTGGGAAACCAGATCTCAGATCCACAAGAAAAGGTGTAAAAAGTTATGGGGAGAGGTAGGAGATTGGGGCTGAGAAGGAAAATGGATCAGCCATGATGGAATGGTGGAGTAGACTCAGTGGGCCAGTCTAATTCTGCTCCTGTGTCTTAAAAAAAATAAGACCATAAGATATAGGAGCAGAATTAGGCCACTCAATCGGATGAGTCTGCTCCACCATTTCATCATGGTTTTCATCATTTCCCTTTCAAACCCAACCTCATGCCCTCTCCCTGTATCCCTTCAGGCCCTGACTACTCAAGAATCTATAAACCTCTGCCTTAAATATATCCAATGACCTGGCCTCCTCAGCCACCTGTAGCAACAAACTCCACAGATTCACCGCTGTCAGGCTAAAGAAATTCCTCCTCATCTCCGTTCTAGATGGACGTCCTCTGATGTTAGACTCTCCCACCAGAGGAAACATTCTCTCCACATCCACTGTTCTGATGCCTTTCAACATTCGATAGATTCCAATGAGGTCACCCCTCATTCTTCAGAATCCTAGTGAAGTCCAGTTCCAATTATCAACCATATCTAGCGGTGTACAGCAGAAGAAACTGACCCTTCTGCCAACAAGCCATCACCAACAATGAAGCAAATTATTTTAAAAAAAAACATCCTCCCCAAAAGTGGAACAACAGCTTCAGGAGAAACGTGTTTTCCCAGAGGGTGGGAAGGATGTGAAGATGCTGGAAGGTTCAGTGAACAGAGAGGCTGTGAAAGGCATGGTGGGTTCTTCTGCTGTTAGTTGTATGGAGAATCACGGAGAATCACTGACACAGAGCAAGCCGAGAGCCTGCATCCAAAGACAACAAATATTCCGGTGATATTAAACATAATTCTGATCCTGAGCGCTGCATCTTACAACAATGCCTCCCTGAGCGCAACAGGAACGTCCTGATGAAGGGTCTCGGCCCGAAACGTCGACAGTGCTTCTCCTTATAGATGCTACCTGGCCTGCTGTGTTCCACCAGCATTTTGTGTGTTGCAGCAGGAACGTTGCTGTTTCCGCAGCAGCCACCTGGTGGCGCAGCGTCACTGCGACAGCCAGCCTGATGCCTGGATTCTCAAAGCCCGGAGGGAGCTGCACCGGGTTAACCACGAAACACAAAGGCAGGTTCAGGGGAAAGGAGAAGGACTAAAAAAAAACTGTAAATGGTGAAAAAGATCAGAGAACTGGAATGGGAGCAAAGAGAGAAGTCGGAGAGAAAGCCTTCTGTTGTTCGGAGCTGACTTCCCAACAGTTGGAGAAAGTACAAGCGGCTAACTGTACGCCGCGCTGTGGCACAGCTGGGAGCGGTTTAATGGGTTTATTGTTGGGCATAAATGGTGCTGGAGAAAAGACCAAGCAAAGTATTATTTCACTTGACAGAGATCACTGCTAACTCTGAATCAGAATCGACGCAGTGTAAATCTGCCAGAAAGCACGCGGACTGATCTGGAATTAAGCAGATTTTGTGTCAAACACTGCAGCCATATTACATTCTAAATGGAAATTAAACAAACCTTCAGGACACAATGACTGAATAATTCGGGATTCCTTCATTCGAATAGATAGAGCGTTGGGTTAACGCATCGCTCCGCTCTGCTGCTATGGGAACAGACGTGGCGCCCAGCGCTCAGTGCAGGCTCGGGAGTGAACAGTCTGCTAACTCGTGGATTCATTTGCAAAAACATGAATTTAATTTGTAGTGTATTGTCGACGAATAACTGGGGAGATCTGATCAACAGAGGGCAGTCTGATAAAAGGGCTTTAATTCCTTATCTATTCAATAGGTACTGAATAACGAGACACATTCAATAATGGGGAATCCATGCTTTAGTCGTAGGCTCAATGGAAAACGCTTTACACTGCCTGAAACGCAAGAAAACATTTCAGATCAGCCCTTTCATCGCAGGTCCAGACTTTTTAAACCTATTACCTATTCGAGATTTTTTTCGTCACAAACTACATCCTTGGCGAAAAGAATTTAATTCAGGCCAATGTGTACACGCCAATCGTTTATTATTCCCGCTTTGTTTACGATGATAGGTTTTCAGCATCCAGTCACCGTGAGGGTTACAAATCTGCCGTGCATCGAAACCAGTCGCACCATCCCCCACCACGTTGTTACCATGTCAACAGAAGCCATATTAACCAGAGAGATCCCTCTGTGTACAACGACATGCCATTAACCCCAGGGCCCTGAGCTGTCCCGTTTCACTTGATAGCATATGGCGCTAGTCTGCACTCAGCTGGGCGAGAGGGGTGATCAGACACAGAGTGTTTCAGTATACTGGGCTGGGTGAGGGTTTAGATAGAGAGTGTTTCAGTATACTGGGCTGGGAGAGGGTTTAGATAGAGAGTATTTCAGTACACTGGGCTGGGTGAGGGTTTAGATAGAGAATATTTCCCTACACTGAGCTGGGAGAGGGTTTAGATAGAGAGTATTTCAGTACACTGAGCTGGGAGAGGGTTTAGATAGAGAGTATTTCAGTACACTGGGCTGGGAGAGGGTTTAGATAGAGAGTATTTCAGTACACTGGGCTGGGAGAGGGTTTAGATAGAGAGTATTTCAGTACACTGAGCTGGGAGAGGGTTTAGATAGAGAGTATTTCAGTACACTGAGCTGGGAGAGGGTTTAGATAGAGAGTATTTCAGTACTCTGGGCTGGGAGAGGGTTTAGATAAAGAGTATTTCAGTACTGAGCTGGGAGAGGGTTTAGATAGAGAGTATTTCAGTACTGAGCTGGGAGAGGGTTTAGATAGAGAGTATTTCAGTACTCTGAGCTGGGAGAGGGTTTAGATAGAGAGTATTTCAGTACACTGAGCTGGGAGAGGGTTTAGATAGAGAGTATTTCAGTACTCTGAGCTGGGAGAGGGTTTAGATAGAGAGTATTTCAGTACACTGGGCTGGGAGAGGGTTTAGATAGAGAGTATTTCAGTACACTGAGCTGGGAGAGGGTTTAGATAGAGAGTATTTCAGTACTCTGGGCTGGGAGAGGGTTTAGATAAAGAGTATTTCAGTACTGAGCTGGGAGAGGGTTTAGATAGAGAGTATTTCAGTACTCTGAGCTGGGAGAGGGTTTAGATAGAGAGTATTTCAGTACACTGGGCTGGGAGAGGGTTTAGATAGAGAGTATTTCAGTACACTGGGCTGGGAGAGGGTTTAGATAGAGAGTATTTCAGTACACTGAGCTGGGAGAGGGTTTAGATAGAGAGTATTTCAGTACACTGAGCTGGGAGAGGGTTTAGATAGAGAGTATTTCAGTACTCTGGGCTGGGAGAGGGTTTAGATAAAGAGTATTTCAGTACTGAGCTGGGAGAGGGTTTAGATAGAGAGTATTTCAGTACTCTGAGCTGGGAGAGGGTTTAGATAGAGAGTATTTCAGTACACTGAGCTGGGAGAGGGTTTAGATAGAGAGTATTTCAGTACTCTGAGCTGGGAGAGGGTTTAGATAGAGAGTATTTCAGTACTCTGAGCTGGGAGAGGGTTTAGATAGAGAGTATTTCAGTACTCTGAGCTGGGAGAGGGTTTAGATACAGAGTATTTCAGTACACTGAGCTGGGAGAGGGTTTAGATAGAGAGTAATTCAGTACTGAGCTGGGAGAGGGTTTAGATAGAGAGTATTTCAGTACACTGAGCTGGGAGAGGGTTTAGATAGAGAGTATTTCAGTACTCTGAGCTGGGAGAGGGTTTAGATAGAGAGTGTTTCAGTATACTGGGCTGGGAGAGGGTTTAGATAGAGAGTATTTCAGTACACTGAGCTGGGAGAGGGTTTAGATAGAGAGTATTTCAGTACACTGAGCTGGGAGAGGGTTTAGATAGAGAGTATTTCAGTACACTGAGCTGGGAGAGGGTTTAGATAGAGAGTATTTCAGTACACTGAGCTGGGAGAGGGTTTAGATAGAGAGTATTTCAGTACACTGAGCTGGGAGAGGGTTTAGATAGAGAGTATTTCAGTACACTGAGCTGGGAGAGGGTTTAGATAGAGAGTATTTCAGTACTCTGAGCTGGGAGAGGGTTTAGATAGAGAGTATTTCAGTACTCTGAGCTGGGAGAGGGTTTAGATAGAGAGTGTTTCAGTACACTGGGCTGGGTGAGGGTTTAGATAGAGAGTATTTCCCTACACTGAGCTGGGAGAGGGTTTAGATAGAGAGTATTTCAGTACACTGAGCTGGGAGAGGGTTTAGATAGAGAGTATTTCAGTACACTGGGCTGGGAGAGGGTTTAGATACAGAGTATTTCAGTACACTGGGCTGGGAGAGGGTTTAGATAGAGAGTATTTCAGTACACTGAGCTGGGAGAGGGTTTAGATAGAGAGTATTTCAGTACTCTGAGCTGGGAGAGGGTTTAGATAAAGAGTATTTCAGTACTCTGAGCTGGGAGAGGGTTTAGATAGAGAGTAATTCAGTACACTGAGCTGGGAGAGGGTTTAGATAGAGAGTATTTCAGTACACTGAGCTGGGAGAGGGTTTAGATAGAGAGTATTTCAGTACACTGAGCTGGGAGAGGGTTTAGATAGAGAGTATTTCAGTACACTGAGCTGGGAGAGGGTTTAGACAGAGTATTTCAGTTCACTGAGCTGGGTAGGGGATGAAACAGAGAGTATTTCAGTACTGAGCTGGGTGAGGGGTCCAGCAGAAAGAAATTTGTAGCACTCACCACTTATTTTTTCATTTGGAATCTGCTCTGGGTGTATAGTAGGAGCAGAGTTGATGGGCTGATTGGCCTAATTCTGCTCTGATGTTTTCTGGTCTTACGTCCTTACACTTTCTTGCAATCACCTTAAAATCATGGCCTCTCATATTATGATCTCCACTCTGTCTGTCCACTCAATCCTTGCCCCTTAACAACAAAGTGTTCAGATGGACCCAGTTTTGACTCACATGCGGGGTGAATTATCTGTGGGGGGATTTCTCTGGATACAGCCTGTATCTTTCCTTCTGTCCAGCTGTTATTTCTTCCCTGCAGAACTGGGACAGAGTGCCTGGTGCTGGACACATGAGTGATGTGGCCTGTCTTTCGTAACTGGCTGTCTTTAGCTTGATGGCAGTGATATGGGTCTGGGAAGATCCCTCCCCCAAGGGCAGGTGCCATGGTTGTGGATTTTCGCTTGACTGCCTCGACATCCTAATCAGCAAGGATGTCTCCGAGCACTCCCTCAAAGTCCAGCCAACATGGTATGTGGCCCGAGGACAGGCTATTGCCTGGTGTGGAGATAGAGCCACTCTGCCCCGAGCATTGCTGCTGGTATCAGAGGAAAAGGCAGGAGAATAGGGTTGAGAGGTCTAATAAATCAGACATGACGGAATAGAAGAGCAGACTTGATAGGCCGAATGGCTTAATTCTGCTTTTATGTCTTCTGGACTATCCACTGCCCAAACAGCTATTGCCTACAGCATTCGACTCACGGCATACATACCGAGTGCACTGCTGCCACACAGAGAGGCTTTCAAAGTCCACACGTCCCATCAGAATGCCATCTTGCCCCCACTGCTGGCTGTGACAGCAATGTCTCCGTGGTGATGAGGAGCATTTAACTCTTGGAATATTGCTGTCCCTGTTAATTCACAGCTGCCCTGGTACTCAGCACGGCCTGAGAGTTTGGAATGCGTTACTGAGGGTCAGGTGTATGGTTTGGTGATGTCTTTCACAGTTAAATATTTGGCGGTTGGATGTGACCATGAAATCTGGAATGAACAGTCATAAAAGTGATGAGTGGTAGACTGGAAGAAGATGGTGCCTGTAAATAACGTGACCAACATCTTCTAGTATTTTCACATCTTCTATTTCTTCTTTTCATTCAAATGTGGTTCTGTTACTGTTGGAGCCTGTGATTAACTTTTTGGTTGTGTGTTTTCAGGCCAATTGAGCGACCTGGTACTCTGCTGTCCCTGAGGATGTTCTGTAAGGCTTTGAGCAAAGATTGTGGGCTCGAGGTCAAGAAGACTAGAGATGGGACGTGAGCCCATTTCTTCCCGATCTCATTGATTAAGGCACTGAGGAAGACTGAAGTCATCAAGGTGAATGTGGTCAGTGAACATATGTTCAGTGCCATTTACCAGCCTCTCAGTTCTGCTCCCTGATGAAGGTCCCTGCAGTTGAATGGCCTCTCTCTCCTTCAATACTGCCAGAATTCTGGGTCTTGGGCAAAGTTTAATTAATGCAGTTTGTGGGTTGGATTCTGTAGTTCAAGTTATGATGTGTTTCTGGTTTCTGGTCACTCCTTTTTTAATTGCTATTTTGGGCGATTTTGAAATGGGACGATCTGCAGAAAAGGATCACTGAGCTGAAATTAAAATACCTGGATTCTTTCAATTTTGTGTTTAATTTTCTGTGTTTTTTGGTTGCCATTTGCATGATATATTTTTTTTGATGTTCGGGTGGGTTGATGTTTTCTTTGAACAGGTTCCATGGTGTTTCTTTGTTTTGTGGCTGTCTGTTGGGAAGATGTATCTCAGGGTTGTATACTGCGTACAGACTTTGAGAATGAATGTACTTTGAATCTTTGACTACTGCCCAAGAGTATCTGCTCTTGATCAGATACACTCATCAGGCTTGGTGGTGACAAATGACGTCCTCCACCAGAAAGGTTGGCTCTGGTCCACCTGAGGCTGGGCACATATACTTCCTGGGCTTCCTCACTGAGATCCAGGGGCCTCAGAGGGCATTGAAGATGGCTGGGTCTGGACACAAATACCTCCTGGGCTCCCTCACTGACAGCCAGAGGCCTCAGGGCATTGAAGATCACTGAGTGGATTACCAATCTGCACTTCTGGTGGTGAACATCTGCTCGGTGCCAATATGCCAGAAGGCTCAGTGCACACGCCCAGCACATAGTGCAAGATCACAGGGCTGTACAGACAGCTTTTGGCAGATCGGCCTTCATAAATCAAGTATTGATTACACAGTTGGGATGTTACGTTGAAATTGCTGAGGCCTGATTTAAAGGTTTGTGTGCAGGTCTGACCATCTACCTCCAGGAAAAATACCAAAAGAGATTGCAGAGAAAACTCCCCTTCTGTGACTCCATGGGTATCCTCCACGTGCTCCAGTTTCTGCCCATGTTCGTTACAGGATAGTGTTGGTAGGTTGTGGGAGTTGTGACAGACTGGTGGCATCTGTTGCTGGGACAAGTTGAATTAAACATAAGTTGTGGTGGAAGAGATCAGAGGATGGCGGAGGAGGGATGTTTTTCAGAATGGAGGATGTGACCTGTTGTGTGCAACAGGAGTCCATGCTAGGCCCACAATTGTTTGTCATCTGTATTAACAATGTGGACAACAATGTAGTTGGCATGGTTTGTAAGTTTGCCGATGTAACCAGAGTTGGTGATAGAGTGGCCAATGAAGGAGGTATCTAAGGTTGCAACAGGATGAAGGTCAACTGGGAAAGTGGGCAAAGAAATGGAAGATGGAATTCAATTAGACAAGTGTGGACTGTTGCATTTTGGTAAGTTAAACCAGGGCAGGAATAACATAGTAAATACTCTGGAGAGTGTTGGAGAACAGGGAGACCTAGGGATACAGCTACATAGGCCATAAGGCCAAAATACCATAAGATGTAGGAGCAGAATTAGGCCATTTGGCCCATCAGTTTTTCTCTGCCATTTCATCATGGCTGATCCATTTTTTCTTTCAGCCCCAATCTCCTGCCTTCCCCCCATAGTTCTTGATTAGCCAGGGCCTCAAAGGGTATGGGGAGAAGGCAGGGGAGTGGGGATGACTTAAAGAATTGGATCAGCCATGATTGAATGGTGGAGCAGACTCGATGGGCTGAATGGCCTACTTCTGCTCCTATATCTTATGGACATAACCCTTCACGCTTTGACTAATCAAGAGCCTATCAACCTCTGCCTTAAATATACCCAATGACTTGGCCTTCACAGCTGCCTGTGGCAATGAATTCCACAGACTCACCACTTTCTGGCTAATGAAATTCCTCCTCATCTCTGTTTGAAATAGATGTTTTCTATTCTGAATCAGTATCCTCTGGCCTTCTCCATATCCTCTCCACATCCACTTTATCGAGGCCTTTCAACATTCAATAGGTTTCATTGAGGTCACCCTTCATTGTTCCGAATTCCAATGAGTACAGACCCACAACCATCAAACGCTCCTCATATGATAAGCCTTTCAATCCCAGCATTTTTGTGAACCTCTTTTGAGCATTCTGGAATGATAGCATGTCCTTTCTTAGATAACGGGCCCAAATTGCTCACAATACTCCAAGTGAGGCTCCAACAGTGTCTTATAAAGCCTCAACATTACCTTGCTTTTAAATTCTAGTCCTCTCAAAATGAATGCTAACATTGCATTTGCCTTCCTCTCAACAGACTCAACCTGCAAATTCACCTTTAGGGAATCCTGCACGAGGACTCCCAAGTCCCTTTGTACCTCAGATTTTTGATTTTTTTTCTTCATTTAGAAAATACTCTACATTTCTATGTATGACCATACACTTCCCAACAATGTATTCCATCTGCTAATGTCTTCACTGAATGTGGCTACACACATACTGTAGATGGGTTGGTGAAGAAGGCATTTGGTATGCTTGCCTTCAACATTTTTGTCTTTGCATACAAGAGTAGGGTTATCACACTCCAGCTGTGCAAGATATCGGTGAGATCACATTTGGTGTATTGTGTGTGGTTCTGGTAGTCTAGTTATAGGAAGATGTCCTTCAGCTAGAAAGGGTGAAGGAGTGAATCAGAAAGATATTATCTGGCCTGGAGGACCAGAGTTAGAAGTAGATTGTGGCTAGGCTGGGGCTTTTATCCTTGAAGTGTATGAGGTTGAGCCCAGAAAGTGGATGGTCTCAGTCTTTTCCCCAGAGCAGGGGAATCTAAAACTAAAGGGAACAGGGTGACGGAGAGAAGCAAAACATTTAAAGGGGACCTGAGGGGGAAGTTTTTCAACCAGAGGATGATGAGTGTATGGAACAAGCTGCCAGAAGAAGTGGCAGAGGTGGGCATAATTACAGCATTTAAAAGACATTTTGACAGATACAGACTGTAGATAGGAAACATTTAAAGAAATCTGGATCAAATGCAGGGTAATGGATTTAGCTCAGTTGGTGACTGTGGTCAGAATGGATAAGATGGGCTGAAGGGCCTGTTCCTATGCTGTATGTCTCTGTAACTTGAAGGATAACGAGTTGCTTCATTTCTGGAATGTTGCTTGTGAGTCAAAAGTATGAGTGGTATTTGTGGAATTCCTGGACAAGAAGCAAATTTGCGGATGACTCCAAGATTGGGGACTATAGTGGGTAGCAAGGAAGACTATCATGGCTTGCAGTGGGATCTAGACCAGAAGGAAAATTGTGCTGAAAAATGGCGGATGGAATTTATTGCAGACAAATGTGACATGTTGCACTTTAGGAGGACTAACTAGTGAAAAGTAAGGCACTGAGGAGTGTGGTAGAACAGAGGGATTTAGGAATACAGATCCATAATTCATTGAAAGTGGTTTCACAGGTAGATAGGGTCGTAAAGAAACTTTTGGCACATTGGCCTTCATTAATCAAAGTATTGAGTGCAGGTGTTGGGATGTTATGTTGAAGGCGTTGGTGAGGCCTAATTTGGAGTACTGTGTGCAGTTTTGGTCACCTACCTACAGGAAAAATGTAAATAAGATTGGACAAGTACTGAGAAATATTACAAAGATGTTGTCAGAGCTTGAGGGCCTGAGTTATAGGGAAAGTTGAATAGGTTAGGATTTTATTGGAGTGCAGGAGAATGAGGGTAGATTTGATAGAGGTATACACATTTATGAGGAATATAGAGGGTAAATGCAAGCAGGCTTTCCCACTGAGGTTTGGTGGGACTTAAATTAGAGCACATGGGTTAAGGGGGAATGTGAGCTGTTTAAGGGGAACATGAGGGGGCACTCCTTTTCTCAGAGGGTGGAATGAGCTGCCAGTGCAAGTGGTGGGTTCAGATTTTATCTCAACATTTGAGGGAAATTGGGAGAGGAACATATATGGGAGGGTTATGGAGGGATATGGTCCAGGTGCAGATTGAAGGGACAAGGCAGATGAATAGTTTGGCATGGACTAGATGGGCTGAAGGGCCAGTTTCTGTGCTATAGTATTCTATGACTCTAGTTGGCAATACCTGCTTTGTTGAGCACCTCCACTCTATCCACCAAAAGCGGAACTTCCTGGTGGTCAAATAATTTAATTCCGATTCCCATTCCCGTTCCGACATAACAGTCCATGGCTTCTGCTTGTGCTACGATGAGGCCACCCTGAGGGTGGAGGAGCAACACCTTATATTCCGTCTGGGTAGCCTCCAACGTGATGGCCTGAATATCAATTTCCCCTTCCGGTTAAAAATAAAATCCCTCCCCTTCCCCTCTTCTTCTATTCCCCACTCTGGCCTCTTACCACCTCTACCCCTAGTCCCTGTCTCCTTCCCTCTCTCCTGTGGTCCAGTTTCCTCTTCTTTCAAATACCTTCCTTTCCAGCTCTTTACCGTTCCCACCCACCCAACTTCACCTATCACCTTCCAACTATCTTCCTTCCCCTTCCCCCACCTTTTTACTCTGGAGTCTTCCCCCTTCTTTTCCATACTTGAAGAAGGGTCTCGGCGTGAAACGTTGACTATTTATTCATCTCCATAGACGCTGCCTGACCTGCTGAGTTCCTCTAGCATTCTGTGTGTGATTCCTTAAGAATCGCTGGATTCTTTAACAGGTCTGTGCAGAATCAGAAACCAAGTGCCTCAACCTTTGTCCATAGCACCAATGCAGACCATAGCAAAACAAGGTTAAAAATCAATTTTCCTTCATATAGTGCCACTTCCATATCTCAATACCCCAAATTAAATGAAAAACTGGTTAATATAAATGTTTAGATCAATTCCATGCATCATTCACAGAGAGCTGATGCATCATCCAAATAGATCACTCTGGCAGAGCTGCTTCCTCTGCTCAGCCAGGATATTCAGAAAGTAATGCAGCACTATACCAGAAATCACAGGAGCCAAATTAAGCGATTTGGCCCACTGTCTGTTCTGCCATTCCATCATGGCTGATTTATTATTCCTCTCAAAACCATTCTCCTACCCTCTGTCCATAACCATTGATGCCCTGACTAATCAAGAACCTTTCAACCTCCACTTTAAATACGCCCAAAGGCTTGTCCTCCACGGTGATAGACCACAGAACATAGAACAGACAGCATAGGGACAGTCCCACAGTTATCAGGGGCAATTAATTCTGAGAATAAACCCCCCCTCTAGCTAAACAAATTCTTCCTAATATCTATTATAAAAGGATGTTCCTCTATCCTGAAGCTGTGCCCTCTAGTCCTAGTCTCCCCCACTATAGGAAACATCCTCTGCACATCCACTCTATCTAGGCTTTTCAATATTCAACAAGTCTCAGTGAGATTCCCCTCATTCTTCTAATCTCCAGTGAGTAAAGGCCCAGAGCCATCAAACAGTCCTCATGTGATAACCCTTTCATTTCTGGAATAATTCTTGTGAATCTTCTCTGGACCCTTTCCAATGCCAGGACATCTTTTCTTAGATAATGAGCCCAAAACTGCTCACAATACTTGAAATATATCTTGGATATATGACACTAAAACAAAGTTGTTCTTGAATTGGATGATCCATTTTGTTTCTTTATTGGTCTACCCTCAGATGTGAGAACAGTCATGAGAAGTGTCAAAGAAAACACTGTGAGGAACTCATACCAAATGCTGGAGGAATTCTTCACTTTAGGCAGTATCAATGGACGAGAATAATCAGATGGAATATCAGGCTGAGGCCCTTCATCAGGACTGGAAAGGGAGGGGGAAGAAGCCGGAATAAGAAGGTGGGGGTAGAAGGGGGAGAGGTGAAGGATTACAAACTGGCAGGTGATATCTGAAACCAGGTGAGATGAAAGTTGGGTGGGTGAGGAGAGGGGAATGAAGTAAGAAGCTGGAAGATGATAGGTGGAAGAGGTAAAGGCTGAAGAAGAAGGAATCTGATAGGAGAGGAAGAAAGAGAAGGAGATGATGGGCATATGAGGAGACAAATGAGTCGTGAGAAGGTAAACAGAATGAGAAATGAAAAATGTGAGAAGGAGGGAAGGTGGAGAAATGGTAGAGATAGATTACCTACAGAGAAATTACAGACATTTCTGAGACACCAAAGGCATGTGGCACATGTGACAGGGTATTCAGACCATAACATACTACAAGTCCACCCTACACGTCAGCAACAGTGACGCTGGTCTTCCTGACAGGCTGAATGTCTTTTACACTCAGTTTGATGCAGAGGACAGTGCTGATGAGGAAGACCGCAACTCCTCTCTGAGGAGCAGATGCTCTGTCCAGCCTCAGCTGATGCTAGGTCAACACACGTAAAGCTGCAGGGCCTGATAACCTACCTGTTTGGGTGCTGACAGACTGCACAGCCCGGTTAACAGAGGTTCCAACAGACATTTTCAATGTCTCTGTGGAACAGGTCACTTCTTGTGGGCTTCAAGGCAGGCACTATCATTCCAGTAGCCAAGAGGGTGACAGTAACCTGCCTCGATGACTGTTCAGTGGCTCTTTCAGTGTTTTGAGCGGGTGGTTATGGATCATATTAAATCCCATCTTCCTGCTACATTGGATTCTTCCTGGTTCACTTACTGCTCAAATCAGTCCACTCCCGATGGCACTCCACTCCACCCTGCCCACCTGGAAAATGGTATCTCTATCACCAGGATGCTGTTTGTCAAATTCTGATAGCTAGATAGATAGATATGTTATTGATTCCAAATGAAATTACAGTGTCACAATAGCATTACAAGTTCAGTTTGGCATTCAATACAATTATCTCTCAGAAGCTGGTAGGTAAACTGTCCTCATTGGGTCTCAACACCTCTCTCTGTAGCTGGATCCTGGACTTCTTGACAGAAAGATGATAGTCAGTCTGTGTCAGCAGTAACATCTCTAGTTCCATCACATTGAGCGTGGCATCCTACAGGCTGCATGTTCAGCCCATTGCTGTACACGCTGCTGACGCTAGATCCATTTCAAACCAAATCATCAAGTTTGCAGATGACACAACAGAGACTGGCCTCATCAACAACGACAGTGAGACGGTGTACAGAGAGGGGGTAGAGTGGCTGGTAGAATGGTGGGAGCACAACATCTTGAGTCTCAACATGGACAAGACCAAAGAGATGATTGTGGACTTTAGGAAGGTCCCGGCTGACCTCTCCTCACTGCACATAAATGGAGAGAATTGGGAGCACCATATTTCTGGGAGTGTACATAACGGACACTATTACTCGGTCCCTCAAAAACATCTCTTTAGTCAAGAAAGCACAGCAATGTCTCCACTTCCTGAGGATACTGAGGTGGGCGAGGATTTCTACCCACCCTGCCCCATTCTAACCAATTTCTACAGGAGCACTATTGAGATCATCCTGATCAACTGCATCACTGTCTGGTATGGGAACTACAAAGCATCTGACCACAAAATACTACAAAGGATTGTGAGGATTGCTGTGAGGATCATCGGGGTCTCTCTTCTATGCATTTGAGATATTTATCAGGAGTGCTGCATACACAGGGTGACAATGATCCCTCCCATCCACAATCTTCCCATCAAACAGGACAAGGACTATCAGGATGGGAGACAGATTCTTCCCCCAGGCCATGAGACCACAGAGCTCCCTGCCAGTAACCACGTCTCATCAGGTATGAAGTGGCAGCAGTGTTTTACTGATTACTTTTTAACTTGTGCCATGAATGAAATTCTAATGCTAAATGTCAAACTTCTGGGATATATTTTATTATTTGTTAATTTGTTTGTGGTAATATTACTTTATGTGTTATGTGTGTGGGTTATATGTACTGTGTTGTGCACCTGGGTCTGGAGGAACATGGTTTCATTGGTTGAATGGTAATAAACTGAACTTGAACTTAAAATTAATACTCATGCCATCAGGTTGCAGATCAAATATGAGGTGTTGCTCCTCCAACTAAGATTTCTAACACCTGTGAAACTCCATGTGTTTCAGAGCAGATACCATACCTGACCTATGGTCAACAATGATTGCAAAGTGGACACCAGTTGGTCTATTCCCACAGGGATGTGGGTGAACGGAACACATCATGAAGATACCATACCTGACCTCTGGTCTACCGGTCAGTTTATTCCTGCAGAGACGTGGGTGGATGGAACTCCTCCACCCCCTGGAAATTCACCTTTGTGGTCTCAGGATCAAAGCAAAACATCGCTCCAACCTGGAGTTTGCTCTTCATCTCCTCTGTATATATAGGATGAGGGAAATGACCTAATAGAGGATACAAGATGATAAGAGACATATACTGAATGAACTTTTTTTCCAGGGCAAAAATGGTGAATTTGAGGAGGCATAATTTTAAAGTGTTTGGAGGAAAGTATAGTGGGGATGTCAGAGGTAGGTTGTTTTTTACAAAGATAGATAGATAGATAGACACTTCATTGCTCCCAGAGGAAATTACAGTGTCACAGTAGCATTACAAATGCACAGATATACAAATATTGCAAGAGAAGTAGGAAAAAAAATTACCTTAAAAATAAGATTTCCAAGATTTACAACTTCAGGGTATGGTAAATAGAGCTCAGACAGAGCTCTGAAAAACATAGCTTAATAACAATCTAACACGAGGGGGTCATCACTTCCATGGCTATATGTTGACTCATTACAGAGCCTAATGGACAGGGGGTAAGAATGATCTCATATAGTGCTCTTTGGAGCAGCACAGTTGTCTTAGTCTGTTACTGAAAGTGCTCCTCTGTTCAGCCAAGGTGGCATGCAGACGGTGAGAAGCATTGTCCAGAACTACCAGAATTTTCCAGAGGCTCCTTTGTTCTACCACAGCCTCCAGTGTGTCCCGTTTGACTCCTGTAACAGAGCCAGCCTTTCTAATCAGTTTATTGAGCCTGTTGGCATCACCCGTGTTGATGCCATTGCCCTTGCACACCACCACATGGAAGATTGTACTGGTGACAACAGACTGGTAGAACATGTGAAGGAGAAGGTTGCATTCTCCAAAGAACCTCAGTCTTCTCAGGAAGTAAAGGTGATTCTGGCCCTTCTTGTACACAGTCTCTGTGTTGGTGATCCACTCAAGTCTATCATCCAGGTGCACCCCCAGGTACCTGTAGGTCCTCACCACATCCACGTCTTCACCATCAATAGTAACAGGGAGCAGTGCAGGCTTAGTCTTCCGAAAGTCCATCACCATCTCCTTTGTCTTACTGATGTTGAGATGCAGATGATTCAGCTTGCACCATTCAAAAGTCCTCCACCAGGGCCCTGTATTCATCCTCCCGTACTCCCTTTATACACCCAACTATTGCTGAGTCATCAGAGAATTTCTGCAGATGACATGAGGTATGCAGAGTAAACAGGAAGGAAGCCAATACAGTCCCTTGTAGGGACCGGGTGCTGCTTTTAGCCATGTTTGATGCATCTCTGAAGCCACACAAACTGTGGTCTGCCAGTCAGTTAGTCCATTATCCAGGATACAATGGAATTGTCAACCTGCATTGAACAGAGTTTTTCCCCCAGCAATGCGGGCTGTGTGGTATTGAAGGCACTTGAGAAATCAAAAAACATAATCATCACAGTGCTGCCCTGCTTATCCAAATGGGAGTAGGCTCTGTTCGCAGGTGAGCCAGGACCAGCCTCTCTAGGGTCTTCATGATGTGTGAGGTCAGAGCCACTAGATGGCAGTCACTCAAGTCTCTTGGGTACTGGGACCACACATGTTATTTTCCATGCAGTCGAGACTCTTTCCAGGTTGCGACTCAGATTGAAAACGCGCTGGAGAACTCCACACAGCTGCTCAGCACACTCCTTCAGGACCCTGGGGTTCACACCATCCAGTCCCAGTGCTTTGCCATGTCTGAGTTTCCCCAGAGCCCTTCTCACCTGCTCAGTAGTGAAGGTGAGTCCATGATGACTGTGGATGCAGGTGATGGTGAAGATTGGGAATAGCAGTTGGTATGTGGAGGTATGGATGGTAGGTGCAGAGGAAGTAGGAGCTGTAGACAGTGGTAGCCTGTGTTGTTCATTCACGTGTTGAACTGGAGAGGGGAGGAATGAGGAGGGGAGGTGATGGTGCTGAGGCAACATAGGGTCCCTCAGCATCTGGGCTGGTGTGCCGAGGGGAGTGTGAGAATAGTGATGAGTGTGTGGAATGCGCTGCTAGGGGTGGTGGTAGAGGCAGATATATTATAGGACATTTAAGTAACTCTTAAATTATCTTTAGGGGCAAACTTAAGAACCCTTAGAAGCAAGTGATTGTAATATGATTGATTTCACCCTGAAATCTGAGAAGGAGACGCTAAAGTCAGAGATATCAGTATTATAGTGGTGTAAAGGGAATTACGGAGGCAGGAGAGGAGTTGGCCGGAATTGCCTGGAAAAGAACACTGGCAGGGATGACGGCAGAGCAGCAATGGCTGGAATTTCTGGAAGCAATTCAGAAAGCACAAGATATATACATCCCAAAGAGGAAGAAGTATTCTAAAGGAAAGATGACACAGTTGAATTGACTTCATTACTTACATCCTTCATATACATGATGAGTAAAAATCTTTGCATTACATCTCTGTCTATATGTGTAATGTGCCATTATGGTAATTTATAACAAATATTATGTACAACAGGATAGTCAATATAATGTAGAAATACAGTTGCATCAGCCTGAATTAAGCAGTCTGATGGCCTGGTGGAAGAAGCTGTCCCGAAGCTTGTTGGTCCTGGCTTTTATGCTGTGGGAACATTTCCCAGATGGTAGCAGCTGGAACAGTTTGTGGTTGGGGTGACTCAGGTCTCCAATGATCCTTTGGGCCCTTCTTGCACACCTGTCACTGTAAGTGTCCTGAATAGTGGGAAGTTCATATCTACATATGCACTGGGCTGTCCGCACCACTCTCTGCAGAGTCCTGTGATTGAGGGAGGTACAGTTCCCATAACAGGCAGTGATGCAGCCAGTCAGAATGCTCTCAATTGTGTCCCTATAGAAAGTTCTTAGAATTTTGGAGCCCATACCAAACTTCTTCAACGGTTTGAGGTGAAAGAGGCGCTGTTGTGCCTTTTCACCACACAGCCGGTATGTACAGACCATGTGAGATCCTCGGTGATGTGGATGCCAAGGAACTTAAAGCTGTTCACCCTCTCAATCCCAGATCCTTTGATGTCATTGTGACACTGTGGAAATGTTATGTTGCTGATACTTAGGCTGTTAATGATTGTTAATGCATTGTATGTTTCGATGTCCCCATGCATATGAGAAATGATGAGTCTGACTCAACCCTTGGCTTTTGCCGGGTTTTGGTCAGGCTGGTTAGGGCCCTGACTGTGGGGGCAGATGCCTGGGGGGGTGAGAGAGGATTGGCTGATACCAGTCCTGTGATGATGGGGCATGTCAGGCAGCACAGAGTCACCTCCACCTCGCTGATGTTGGAGCAGGCCGGAGGCAAATGCGGGGAATTCTGGGTGTATCGTGTTAGCTCTTCAACACAGTACATATCCATCTGCCCACCGACCTGACACACTGCCACCTCTGTGGGAAGTCAGGGAAGCAGGAATCCTGGTGGGGAGAAGGGTGCTTGATATTTATTGCTTATTTATTATTATTTCTAATATTGTATTTGAACAGTTTGTTGTCTTCTGCATGTTAATTGTTTGTCCATCTTTGTCATGTGTGGTTTTTCATTGATTCTTTTGTGTTTCTATACAATTATTGTGAATGTCCACAAGAAACTGAATCTTATGGTTGTTTATCGTAACATATGGAATTTGATAATAAATTTACTTTTGAACTTTGAAGAGGGTGGAAATTTGGTCCCGGTTCACCTCCGGAACCCATCCTTGCAGTCCTGCTGATGCAGGACTGGACTGGACCGGTCTGAGAAACAGTTGTCCCTTTAGTGATCACTTCACCGCTGTCCGTGGAAATGTTTTTAATTGTTAAAGGCTCTGGAAATGACATAATTATTTCTTTTCTTTGGGTTCCCGATCTCTCACTGTGTCAGCATCATGCCTGGTCTGTTCTGGATACAGATTCCGTCCCTTTTGTGGGTAAAAACTGGCTGAATCTAGTTGGTAACTTTAAACCAGCAAGCAGTGTTTGCAATTTGCATAAATTACCTTTATAATCCCCTGTTCATACACGTGGTGCTGGGAAACAATATTCCCGTTTCTTCCATGCAACATTCGCTTCTTTCAGACCGGGCTGCGGCTTTCTGACTCACTGATGGTCTCCGTGACAACCAGCAGGCAGATTTGGGTATCCCATGGTGACCGATGATGCCACATTACAGAGGGTTACCGTGGTCCAAGCGGGGACATAATCCAAGCATGTTCAATTTTCAGTCAGCGTTGGAAGGACATTCCTGGCTGGTAATAAATTGTGGGTTTGGGGTGAAGTTTTGAAAGGTAAATTGGGGCTGATTCTCCGACAGTGGGTTAAGGTCATGGGACATAGGAGTAGAATTAGGCCACTCAGCCCATTGAGTCTGCTCCACCATTCCATTATGTCTGATTTATTATCCCTCTCAATCCCCTTCCCCTGCTTTTTCCATGTAAACTTTGATGCCCTGACTAATCAAGAACTATCAGCCTCCACTTTAAATATATCCAATAGCCTCCACAGTCACCTGTGGCAATGAATTCCACAGATAAACCACCCTCTGGCTAAAGAAATTCCTCCTCATCTCTGTTCTGAATGGACATCCCCCTATTTTGAGGCTGTGCCTTCTGGTCCTAGACTCACCCACTATAGGAAACATCCTCTCCATGTTATCTCTCCCTAAAATTTTCAATATTCAATAGGTTTCAATGAGATCTCACGCTCATTCTTCTAAACTCCAGTGAGTACAGGCCCAGAGCCATCAACCACTCCTCATAAATTAACCCTTTTTATTCCTGGAACCATTCTTGTGAACCTCCTCAGGACCTTCTCCAATACCAGCCCTTCTTTTCTTAGATAAGGGTCCCAAAGCTGCTCACAATACTCCGTGTGGTCTGATCAATTCCTAGACGAGGCATTTCTTTATCCAGAGTTTACAAGGAGAAGGCAGGAGAATGAGTTGAGAGGGATAATAAATCAGCCATGATGGAATGGTGGAGCAAACTTGATTGACCGTATGGTCTAATTCTGCTCCTATGTCTTATGGTCCATCATTGACATATGACATAAAAAATAGCAGCCCATCACCCGCCGCTGAGGAACTCCACTAGTCACTGGCAGCCAACCAGAAAAGGCTCCCTTTATTTTGACTTTGTCTTCTGCCAATCAGCTAATCTGCTATCCATGCTCATACCTTTCCTACAATACCATGGCCTCTTATCTTGTCAAACAGCCTCATGTGTGGCACCTGCCTCTGTCAGCCAATCTTGTATTCATGCTAGTGTCTTTTCTGATGCATTACTGAGGTTTGCAAGAGTTGCAGTCAGTGTGGAAGCGGGACTCAGAGGGGGGAGATAAGGAGCACATTCAGAAAGCCTTGGTGGAAAACTTCATTTGTCCAGGCACTAAATATGCATTCAATTCCAGCTCACTAATTCAAAAGGAGAGAAACACAAGCTGCGGCTTCATGTTCAAGGGGAACACGAGGGGTAAATTCTTCACTCAGTGGGTCATGAGAATGTGGAACGAGTTGCCAGCGCAAGTGGTGAATGTGATTTCAATTTCAACATATTGAATGGAATTGAACTGACTTTATTACTTACATCCTTCATACACAAGGAGTAAAAATCTTTACATTACGTCTCCTTCTAAATGTGCAATTTACAGTAATTTATAATAAATATTATGTACAACAGGACAGTCAATATAACATTGAAATACAGTTGCGTCAACATGAATTAAGCTGTCTGATGGCCTGGTGGAAGAAGCTGTCCCAGATCCTATTGGTCCTGGCTTTTATCTGCGGTATACCGGATGGTATCCCGGATGGTATCCCGGATGGTATCTGCGGGTATTCCCGGATGGTAGCAGCTGAAACAATTTGTGTTTGGGGTGACCTGGGTTCCCAATGATCCTTCGGGCCCTTTTCACATACCTGTCTTTGTAAATGTTCTGAATAGTGGGAAGTTCACAACTACAGATGTGTTGGGCTGTCTGCACCACTCTCTGCAGAGTCCTGCGATTGAGGGAAGTTCAGTTCCCATACCAGGCAGTGATGCAGCCGGTCAGGATGCTCTCGGTTGTGCATAGGTGGGAGCAGTATGGTGGGCTATGGTTCTGGAGAGCAGATTGATGGAAGTTTTAGCATGGACTAGATGGGCTGAAGGGCCTGTTTCTGGTCTGGTTGTACCTTTCTATGATTCTATGACTCAAAGTTGGAATAAATGCAGAACAATGGGAACAAACTTAGTCTCCATCTTCACCCAGAGTTAATACTTTCATGCTTGAGAGTTCTTTCATAGAGAGAGACAGCTTGAAATCAGTACCATTCTGAACATCCTCACACAACGTTTTAGGGACGGCTTCTTTCCCTCCCTCCTTCATCAGATTTCTGAACAGACAATGAACACGTGAACACAATCTCGCTATTTTGCCCTCATTTTGAACTACTCATTTATTCTTATATATTTTTATTGTAATTTCTTGCATAGGTTATGTATTACACTGTACTGTTGTCACATAATTTAAGAAATCATGATTTATGTCAGTGATAATAAACCTGATTCTGGAATACTGACAGAAGCTGCTCTGAAGCTGGAACCAAGCTTCACCTTAACTTGTGCCCTCCCTTCACTCTGCACATTAGAAAAACCTACTGGGACACTTTTTATTAATTTAACACTGTCCCTTTAGTTTTGTCAATGATCCCTCCCATCCATCCTACAACCTTCTTGATCCCCTACCACAGGCAGGAGATACCATAGAATTAAGACAAGGACTGTTAGGATGGGAAACAGCTTCTTCCGCCAGGCTGTAAAGCCACTAAACTCCCTGCCACCACCCTGGTTTCATCACGTATGAAACACCAGTAGTGTTATCCTGTTTACTTTTTAACTTGTTTCATAAACGCACCTTATTATTTATGGCAGTATTATATCTACTGTGTTGCGTCTGTGAGTTACATGTACTGTGTTGTGTTGTGTGTGAGTTACATCAGTGTTGTGTGTGAGTTACAGGTGCTGTGTTGTGAGTGAGTTATATGCACAGTGTGTGGGTTATATGTACTGTGTTGTGTGTGAGTTATATGTACTGTGTTGTGTGTGAGTTATATGTTCAGTGTTGTGTATGAGTTATATGCACAGTGTTGTGTGTGAGTTATATGTACATATTGCATGTGAGTTACATGTACTGTGTTGTGGAGGAACGTTGTTTCGTTTGGCTGCATAGATGTACAGCTGAAGGACTGAACGGTCTAATTTCTGGAACATATTTGTGAGTGGAGAGTGTTCTAGGGTACTCTAAAGGCATAGTTTTTCATAGGATGTGTAATACTTGGAATCCACTCACAGCCGGCAATGATTGATTGTTTGTCTGAACACTTGAGCTGAGAACAGAGCCGGGTCACAAATCACCACAATTTAGGGATTTCAACAGAGCAGCTGCTGTGATTAGTTCTCAGTGAGCAGATTTCTTTCATTTCATTCTGTTGATCCTGCTCCCAGTTCCTCAGGATTAAGAGATTGATGTTAGTGGTGGCAGGTGATAACGTGATGATACCAGGGCATGGGCTTCTTGGAGCAGAAAGGAGTGGGGCACAGCTCCTCCAGTAATCATCCAGTCACTGGGTGCTGGAAGGGTGGGGAGGTATCAGGTAGAGGAAGAACGGGACACACTGACACGCAGTGTACGTCGCTCCAGAGTGGGCGAGAGACTGCACAGCCTCTGCATCAGTGCCAGGGGCTTCAATGGGCCACCATTTTGAGTGCATCCAGGGATCTGTTTGGAGATAATGTGTGGAGAGTCCTACTGCACACAGGTTTGTGCCCAATGGTATCTTTAGAGACATGTGTAGAGAGACAACGTGTAGAGATAATGTGTAGAGACAATGTTTAGAGACTGTGTAGAGACAATGTATAAAGACAATGTGTAGCGTTAGTGTGTAGAGACAATATGTGTGTGTGTAGGCCTCTGTTAGTCTCGATAGACCATGGATTTGCACTTTGGAAAGTCTCCAGGACGCAAGCCTGGGCAAGGTTTTCTTTTACGGAAGACCAGCAGTTGCCCAAGCTGCAAGTCTCCCCTCTTCACACCACGAATGTTGTCCAAGGGAAGGGCATTAGGTAATGTGTAGAGACAATGAGTAAAGACAATGTGTAGAGACAATGTGTAGGGATAATGTATAGCGACATTGTGTATGAAGTCCTACTGTATACAGGACCGTGCCCAACGGTAACTTTAGGGAATGAAACTGGGCAGGTGGCACGAAGAGCAAACTGGTGGTGGGTCTCAGAGTGTTGCAGCAACTGTGAAAGCAAAGAGAGGGAGATGGGTCGATGCATCAGGGTAAGGTGCTATATCCGGACTCCAGGCAGGCGCTGGAAGTGTTGGTGAGGGGACAGTCACCATAATTCTGTAAGTTTCAGTGTTATTATGTCAATATCCTAGACAGAGTGTACTTGAAGAGGATGTTTCCTGTAGTGGGGAGTCTAGGATCAGAGCACACAGCCTCAGAATAGATCTTATTTAATAGAAGGGCAACCCTTTAGAGCAGAGGTGAGGGTGAATTTCTTTTTCCAGAGGGTGGTGGATCTGCGGAATTTATTGCCACAGACGGCTCTGGAGGGCAAGTCATCAAGTGTATTTAAAGTGGACTTTGATTAGAAAGGGCATCAAAAGTTATGAGGAGAAGGCAGGAGGATGGGATTAAGAGAGATAATAAATCAGCCATGATGGAATTGCAGAGAAGACTTGATGGATCAAATGGCCTAGTTCTGCCCCTACTTGACTGAGACTCCCACACTCTGAAAGGGCTGGATGGCTTGGAGCTTGTCAAATGTGTTCAGGAAAGTTTTCTAAATCAATATATAGAGGTACCAGCGAGAGAGGATGTAATACTTGATCTTCTATTAGGGAACCAGACAGTTCAGGTGACCGAAGTATGTGTAGGTGAACATTTCAGGTCCAGTGACCATAATGTAATTAGTTTCAAGTTAATTATGGATAAGGATGGGTCTGGTCCTCAAGTTGAGGTACTAAATTGGAGAAGGGCCAATTTTGTGGAAATGAGAAAGGATCTAGGAAGAGTCTATTAGGATAAATTGTTTCCTGGCAAGGATGTGTTCAGTAAGTGGAAGGACTTGAAAGGTGAAATATTGAAAGTGCAGAGTTTGCATGTTCCTGTCAGGATTAAAGACAAAGTTAACAGGCATAGGGAACCTTGGTTTTCAAGGGATATTGGCAATCTGGTTAAGAAAAAGAGGGAGGTGTATAGCAGGTATAGGCAACAAGGAAAAAAAATGAAGTACTTGAAGGGTATAGAAAATGTAAGAAAATACTAAAGGAGGAAATCAGGAAGGCAAAAAGAAGACATGAGAAATAATGTGAAGGTAAACCCGAAGGGTTTCTACAAGTATATTAAGAGTAAAAGGACAATAAGGGACAAAATTGGTCCCCTAGAAAATCAGAGTGGTTGTCTATGCGTGGAGCCTCAGGGGATGGGGAGATTTTAAACAGTTTTTTTGTATCAGTATTTACTCAAGAAACTGGCATAGCATATATGGAAGGAAGGGAGACAAGCCGTAGTGTCATGGAACATATAGAGATTAAAGAGGAGGAAGTTCTTGCTGCCTTACAGTGAATAAAGGTAGATAAATCCCCTGGGCCTGACATGATATTTCCTTAGACGGGGGGTCGGCAACCCGCGGCTCCGGAGCCACATGTGGCTCTTTTACGTCTGTGCTGCGGCTCCCTGTTGCTTTGGGAAATAATTGGTCAGTATTTAATTAAAATGTATTTTATGTTAGTTTGTTAGTTTTTGAAATGTAATTCTAAATTTGAAGATTATGGTGATCTTGTACAATCTAATTAAGACGTTGTGGCGACCCATTTCCTGACACATCCGAACCGGCTCACAATTAGCCAGCGTTCAGGCTAAGGGAGATAGCCTACGGGGGTTTGTGAGTACGTGTCTTTTGCAGCATCCGCGCCCATGGTGGGCGGGTTGAGGGAGGCTTAAAAGCAAGGCTGTTTAGTTCGAATAAAGCTATCTTTGACCGCAGTTTACTGACTGCGTGTAGCACACCGCTACAACGTGTTTTTATCGCTGGCTGTCCAGAGGGGAGGTGCTGAAATGCTTTGTCGCGTGTCTGGAAGAAGTGAAAACTTTCCTGGGCAGCAAAGGGCCCACCTTTCCTGAGCTGGAACAGCCAGAGTGGCTGGAAAAGCTACACTTCATGGTAGACATGACAGCGCACCTGAACACGCTGAACACAGCTCTTCAGGGGTAAGGACGTATAGCCCTGCACATGTTGGAGGATGTTTTGGCATTCGAGTGCAAGTTGACAGTGCTTGCCAGAGATTTACAGAAAGGCACATTGTCTCACTTCCCCAATTTGAGAGAGTTCAAACAAGGTCACGACATGATAAATTTGGAGTATTTACATTCTGCAATCATCGCAATGCAAACATCGTTTGGGAAACGCTTCTGTGAGTTCAGAGAGGAAAAAAACACATTATCCTTCCCGGTCACTCCCCTAAGCATCGATCCATCCCTACTGAATACGACTGCATTGTCAGGTGTGAGTCAACCTGACCAAGTATGATAAATATTTTAATTGCCTATTATTTTACGTATATTCATATGTTTTCATTGTTCAGTGAAATAGTCCTTTTATTTTTCAGGTTGACAGCTGGCTGACGTTATTTTTGGTTTGCTGCTGGCGGCAAATTTAAGTTTGGTGTTTTTCATAAATACAATAAGGACTCAAATAGACGTTGAGTATTTTACTTAAAAGTAACCTTCAACCCAACGTCTTTTTTTCGGAGTTCAAAATGTTTTTGTTGCATGCAGAAATGTAATTTCGTTTTCTCTGCAGGAGTTCATCAATTTCATAAATGCAACACATTATAGTTTGTTTATACATAGCATAAAGGCAAAACAAAATGTTGTATGCAGTGTTATTTCATTTTAAATGTCAAACGGGTTTTGCGGCTCCCAGTGTTTTCTTTTCTGTGGGAAACGGGTCCAAGTGGCTCTTTCAGTGGTAAAGGTTGCTGACCCCTGCCTTAGACCTTGAGGGAGACTAGAAATTGCAGGGGCCCTGGCAGAAATATTTTAAATGCCCTTAGCCACGGGTGCAGTGCTGGAGGATTGGAGGGTAGCTCATGTTGTTCCATTGTTTAAAAAAGGCTCCAAAATTAAACCAGGTAATTACAGGCCGGTGAGCCTGACATCAGTAGTAGGTAAGTTATTGGAAGGTATTCTGAGAGATCGGATATACAAGTATTTGGACAGCCAAGGGCCAATTAAGGATAGTCAGTGTGGCTTTGTGCATAATTGATGGTGTTTAACGAATCTTATAGACTTTTTTGAGGAGGCTACCAGGAAGGTGGATGAAGGAAAGGCTGTGGATGTTGTCTACATGGACTTCAGTAAGGCCTTAGATAGGTGCCACGTAGAAGGTTAGTTCAGAAGGTTCAGACACTAGGTATCCATGGAGAGGTTGTAAACTGGATTTGAAATTGGCAGTGTGGGAGAAGACTGAGAGTGGTAGTGGATGATTGCTTCTCAGACTGGAGGCCTGTGACTAGTGGTGTGCCTCAGGGATCTGTGCTGGGACCATTGTTGTTTGTTGTCTATATCAATGATCTAGATGATAATGATAAATTGGATCAGCAAGTTTGATGATGACACTAAGATTGGAGGCATTGTGGACAGCAAAGAATGCTTTCAAAGCTTACAGAGGATCTGGACCAACTGGAAAAATGGGCTAGAAAATGGCAGATGGAATTTGATGCAAACAAATGTGAGGTGTTGCATTTTGTAAGGACAAATGAAGGTAGACATACACAGTAAATGGTGGTGCACTGAGGAGTGTGGAGGAACGAAGGGATCTGGGAGTTCAGATACATAATTCCCTGAAAGTGGCATCACAGGTAGACAGGGTTGTAAAGAAGGCTTTTGGCATCCTGGCATTCATAAATCAAATTATTGAGTATAGGAGCTGGGATGTTATGGTGAGGTTGTATAAGACATTGGTGAGGACAAATTTGAAGTATTGTGTACAGTTCTGGTCAATAATAAGAAAGATCTCGGTAAGATTGAAAGCGTGCAGAGTAGATTTACTAGGATGTTGCTGGGTCTTCAGGAATTGAGTTACAGGGAAAGATTGAACAGGTTAGGACTTTATTCGTTGGAGCGTAGAAGAATGAGGGGAGATTTGATGGAGGTTTACAAAATTATAAGGAGTATAGACAGAATAAACGCGAGTAGGCTCTTTCCACTTAGATTAGGAGAGATAAATATGAGAGGATATGGCTTTTGGGTGAAAGGGGAAAGGTTTGGGGGAACATTAGGGGGAACTTCACTCAGAGAGTGGTGGGAGTATTGAACGAGCTACCATCTGACATGGTAAATGTGGGCTCACTCTTAGGTTTTAAGAATAAATTGGATAGATACATGGATGGGAGAGGTCTGGAGGGTGATGAACTGGGTGCAGGTCAATGGGACTAGTGGAATAAAGTTTTGGCACAGACTAGAAGGGCCAAATGGCCTGTTTTCTGTGCTGTAGTGTTCTATGGTTCTATTGTCAATAGGGATAGGGATGCCTGAAGGATACAGTTCTGATTGGTTCTACATTAGGAAAGGCCGATTTCAACACAGTGAAAGTAGATTGGAATCAAATGCTGATTGGTAAAATGGCTGCTGACAAGTGGGAGCCTTTTACAAGACAGAAGGCAAAAGTTGTGAGCCAGCATGTGTAAGGGTGAAGGCATGAGATTAGGGTACATTGGATTTCAAAGTGATTGAAGGTTTGATTAAGAGCCAAAAAGCATAGGACACACATTGGCAACTGGAAATGAGTGGTTCATGTGTGCTATAGACAGTGCAGGAGGGAAGGAAATTAGGAAGCCAGAAAATGGCCAAGAGTATTCCTTGATGGATGAGAATCAAGAGTATGCAGAAACATTATGTTATATCTACAGCAAGTGAGTAGCTGGGGAAAGAGCAGGGCCCAAAGGGACCAAAGCTCTGTGTGTGGAGTCAGGGGATGTGGGGGAGGTCTTCACTGGGTATTTATCCTCAGTATTCACAAGGAGGAGCAGGTGGAGCAGAATGACTTCAGGTAATCTGAAGCACATCAGTTTTAAGAAGGTGGAGATGTTAGACACAGATCACGCTGACTATAAGCTGGTCTGTGTTTCCGAGTCTGACCCCAGAGTACAGGGTCGGGTCTGTGTGACTGAGTCTGACCCCGGGGTACAGGTTGGATCTGACCCTGGGGTATAGGTCGGGTCTGTGTCACTGAGTCTGACCCCGGGGTACAGGTCGGGTCTGTGTCACTGTCTGAACCCGGGGTACAGGTTGGATCTGACCCTGGGGTACAGGGTCGGGTCTGTGTCACTGCATCTGACCCTGGGGTACAGGGTTGGGTCTGACCCCAGGATACAGGGTCAGGACCGTGTCACTGAGTCTGACCCCGGGATACAGGACCGTGTCTGAACCTGAGGTACAGGGTCGGGTCTGTGTCACTGAGTCTGACCCCGGGGTACAGGTTGGAACTGACCCTGGGGTACAGGGTTGGGTCTGTGTCACTGAGTCTGACCCTGGGGTACAGGGTTGGGTCTGTGTCACTGAGTCTGACCCCGGGATACAGGTTGGATCTGACCCTGGGGTACAGATCGGGTCTGTGTCACTGAGTCTAACCCTGGATACAGGGTCGGGTCTGACCCCGGGGTACAGGTCGGGTCTGTGTCACTGAGTCTGACCCCAGAGTACAGGGTCGGGTCTATGTCACTGAGTCTAACCCTGGATACAGGGTCGGGTCTGACCCCGGGGTACAGGTCGGGTCTGTGTCTCTGAGTTTGACCCCAGAGTACAGGGTCGGGTCTGTGTCACTGAGTCTGATCCCGGGATACAGGTCGGGTCTGTATCACTGAGTCTGATCCCGGGGTACAGGTCGGGTCTGTATCACTGAGTCTGACCCCGGGATACAGGATCATGTCTGTGTCACTGAGTCTGACCCCGGATACAGGGTCGGGTCTGTGTCACTGAGTCTGACCCCGGGATACAGGGTCATGTCTGTGTCACTGAGTCTGAGCCCGGGGTACGGGGTGGGGTCTGACCCTGGGGTACAGGTCGGGTCTGTGTCACTGAGTCTGACCTTGGGGTACAGGGTCGGGTCTGTGTCACTGAGTCTGACCCCGGATACAGGGTTGGGTCTGACCCCGGGGTACAGGATTGTTTCTGACCCCAGAGTACAGGGTCGAGTCTGTGTCACTGAGTCTGACCCCAGGGTACAGGGTCAAGTCTGTGTCACTGAGTCTGACCCCAGGGTACAGGGTCAAGTCTGTGTCACTGAGTCTGATCCCGGGGTACAGGTCGGGTCTGTGTCACTCAGTCTGACCCCGGGATACAGGACCGTGTCTGACCCTGAGGTACAGGGACGGGTCTGTGTCACTGAGTCTGACCCCGAGGTACAGGTTGGATCTGACCCTGGGGTACAGATCGGGTCTGTGTCACTGAGTCTAACCCTGGATACAGGGTCGGGTCTGACCCCGGGGTACAGGTCGGGTCTGTGTCTCTGAGTTTGACCCCAGAGTACAGGGTCGGGTCTGTGTCACTGAGTCTGATCCCGGGATACAGGTCGGGTCTGTATCACTGAGTCTGATCCCGGGGTACAGGTCGGGTCTGTATCACTGAGTCTGACCCCGGGATACAGGGTCATGTCTGTGTCACTGAGTCTGACCCCGGATACAGGGTCGGGTCTGTGTCACTGAGTCTGACCCCGGGATACAGGGTCATGTCTGTGTCACTGAGTCTGAGCCCGGGGTACGGGGTGGGGTCTGACCCTGGGGTACAGGTCGGGTCTGTGTCACTGAGTCTGAACCCGGGGTACAGGTCGGGTCTGTATCACTGAGTCTGATCCCGGGATACAGGGTTGGGTCTGTGTCACTGAGTCTGACCTTGGGGTACAGGGTCGGGTCTGTGTCACTGAGTCTGACCCCGGATACAGGGTTGGGTCTGACCCCGGGGTACAGGTCGGGTCTGTGTCACTGAGTCTGACCTTGGGGTACAGGGTCGGGTCTGTGTCACTGAGTCTGACCTTGGGGTACAGGGTCGGGTCTGTGTCACTGAGTCTGACCCCGGATACAGGGTTGGGTCTGACCCCGGGGTACAGGATTGTTTCTGACCCCAGAGTACAGGGTCGAGTCTGTGTCACTGAGTCTGACCCCAGGGTACAGGGTCAAGTCTGTGTCACTGAGTCTGAACCTGGGGTATAGGTCGGGTCTGTGTCACTCAGTCTGACCCCGGATACAGGGTCGGGTCTGACCCCGGGGTACAGGATTGTTTCTGACCCCAGAGTACAGGGTCGAGTCTGTGTCACTCAGTCTGACCCCGGATACAGGGTCGGGTCTGACCACGGGGTACAGGGTCGGGTCAGTGTCACTGAGTCTGACCCCAGGTACAGGTTGGATCTGACCCTGGGGTACAGGTCGGGTCTGTGTCACTGAGTCTGACCCCGGATACAGGGTTGGGTCTGACCCCGGGGTCCAGGGTCGGGTCTGTGTCACTGAGTCTGATCCCGGGGTACAGGTCGGGTCTGTGTCACTGAGTCTGACCCCGGATACAGGGTTGGGTCTGACCCCGGGGTCCAGGGTCGGGTCTGTGTCACTGAGTCTGATCCTGGGGTACAGGGTCGGGTCTGTGTCACTGAGTCTGACCCTGGGGTACAGGCCGGGTCTGTGTCACTCAGTCTGATCCCGGGATACAAAGTCAGGTCTGACCCCGGGGTACGGGGTCGGGTCTGTGTCACTGAGTCTGACCCCGGGTACAGGTTGGATCTGACCCTGTGGTACAGGTTGGGTCAGTGTCACTGAGTACGATCCAGGGTACAGGGTCGGGTCTGTGTCACTGAGTTTGATCCCAGAGTACAGGGTCGGGTCTGTGTTACAGAGTCTGACCCCGGATACAGGGTTGGGTCTGACCCCGGGGTACAGGTTGGGTCTGTGTCACTGAGTCTGACCCTGGGGTACAGGGTCGGGTCTGTGTCACTGAGTCTGACCCCGGGAGACAGGGTCAGGTCTGATCCCGGGGTACGGGGTCGGGTCTGTGTCACTGAGTCTGATCCCGGGTACAGGTTGGATCTGACCCTGGGGTACAGGGTCGGGTCTGTGTCACTGAGTCTGATCCCGGGGTACAGGGTCAGGTCTGTGTCACTGAGTTTGACCCCAGAGTATAGGGTCGGGTCTGTGTCACTGAGTCTGATCCTGGGGTACAGTGTTGGGTCTGTGTCACTGAGTCTAACCCTGGGGTACAGGATCGTTTCTGACCCCGGGGCACAGGTCGGGTCTGTGCCACTGAGTCTGACCCCGGAGTACAGGATCGTGTCTGACCCTGGGGTACAGGGTTGGGTCTGTGTCACTGAGTCTGACCCCGGGGTACAGGGTCGGGTCTGTGTCACTGAGTTTGACCTCAGAGTACAGGGTCGGGTCTGTGTCACTGAGTCTGATCCTGGGGTACAGGGTTTGGTCTGTGTCACTGAGTCTGACCCTGGGGTACAGGATCGGTTCTGACTCCGGGGTACAGGTCGGGTCTGTGTCACTCAGTCTGACCCCGGGATACAGGACCGTGTCTGACCCTGAGGTACAGGGACGGGTCTGTGTCACTGAGTCTGACCCCGAGGTACAGGTTGGATCTGACCCTGGGGTACAGATCGGGTCTGTGTCACTGAGTCTAACCCTGGATACAGGGTCGGGTCTGACCCCGGGGTACAGGTCGGGTCTGTGTCTCTGAGTTTGACCCCAGAGTACAGGGTCGGGTCTGTGTCACTGAGTCTGATCCCGGGATACAGGTCGGGTCTGTATCACTGAGTCTGATCCCGGGGTACAGGTCGGGTCTGTATCACTGAGTCTGACCCCGGGATACAGGGTCATGTCTGTGTCACTGAGTCTGACCCCGGATACAGGGTCGGGTCTGTGTCACTGAGTCTGACCCCGGGATACAGGGTCATGTCTGTGTCACTGAGTCTGATCCCGGGGTACAGGGTCGGGTCTGTGTGACTGAGTTTGACCCCAGAGTACAGGATCGTGTCTGTGTCACTGAGTCTGATCCCGGGGTACAGGCCGGGTCTGTGTCACTCAGTCTGATCCCGGGGTACAGGGTCGGGTCTGTGTGACTGAGTTTGACCCCAGAGTACAGGATCGTGTCTGTGTCACTGAGTCTGATCCCGGGGTACAGGGTCGGGTTTGTGTCACAGAGTCTGACCCCGGATACAGGGTCGGGTCTGACCCCGGGGTACAGGTCGGGTCTGTGTCACTGAGTTTGACCCCGGGTACAGGTTGGATCTGACCCTGGGGTACAGGTCGGGTCTGTGTCACTGAGTCTGACCCCGGATACAGGGTCGGGTCTGACCCCGGGGTCCAGGGTCGGGTCTGTGTCACTGAGTCTGATCGCGGGGTACAGGTTCAGGTCTCTGTCACTGAGTTTGACCCCAGAGTACAGGATCGTGTCTGTGTCACTGAGTCTGATCCCGGGGTACAGGGTCGGGTCTGTGTCACAGAGTCTGACCCCGGAGTACAGGGTCGGGTCTGTGTCACTGAGTCTGATCCCGGGGTACAGTGTCGGGTTTGTGTCACTGAGTCTGACCCTGGGGTACAGGGTCGGGTCTGACCACGGGGTACAGGCCGGGTCTGTGTCACTGAGTCTGACCCTGGGGTACAGGGTCGGGTCTGACCACGGGGTACAGGCCGGGTCTGTGTCACTCAGTCTGATCCCGGGGTACAGGGTCGGGTCTGTGTGACTGAGTTTGACCCCAGAGTACAGGATCGTGTCTATGTCACTGAGTCTGATCCCGGGGTACAGGGTCGGGTTTGTGTCACAGAGTCTGACCCCGGATACAGGGTCGGGTCTGACCCCGGGGTACAGGTTGGGTCTGTGTCACTGAGTCTGATCCCGGGTACAGGTTGGATCTGACCCCGGGGTACAGGTCGGGTCTGTGTCACTGAGTCTGACCCCGGGGTCCAGGGTCGGGTCTGTGTCACTGAGTCTGACCCCGGGGTCCAGGGTCGGGTCTGTGTCACTGGTTCTGATCCCGGGGTACAGGTCGGTCTGTATCACTGTGGGTTGGGTCTGTGTCACTGAGTTTGACCCCGGGTACAGGTTGGATCTGACCCTGGGGTACAGGTCGGGTCTGTGTCACTGAGTCTGACCCCGGATACAGGGTCGGGTCTGACCCCGGGGTCCAGGGTCGGGTCCGTGTCACTGAGTCTGACCCTGGGGTACAGGGTCGGGTCTGTGTCACTGAGTCTGATCGCGGGGTACAGGTCGGGTCTGTGTCACTGAGTCTGATCCCGGGGTACAGGTCGGGTCTGTGTCACTGGTTCTGATCCCGGGGTACAGGTCGGGTCTGTATCACTGTGGGTTGGGTCTGTGTCACTGAGTTTGACCCCGGGTACAGGTTGGATCTGACCCTGGGGTACAGGTCGGGTCTGTGTCACTGAGTCTGACCCCGGGAGACAGGGTCAGGTCTGATCCCGGGGTACGGGGTCGGGTCTGTGTCACTGAGTCTGATCCCGGGGTACAGGGTCGGGTCTGTGTCACTGAGTTTGAGTCCAGATTACAGGGTCGGGTCTGTGTCACTGAGTCTGACCCTGGGGTACAGGATCGGGTCTGACTCCGAGGTACAAGATCATTTCTGTCCCCGGGGTACAGGGTCGGGTCTGACTCCGGGGTACAAGATCGTTTCTGACCCCAGAGTACAGGGTCGAGTCTGTGTCACTGAGACTGATCCCAGGATACAGGTTGGCTCTGTGTCACTGAGTCTGACCCCGGATACAGGGTCGAGTCTGACCCCGGGGTACAGGATCGTTTCAGACCCCGGGGTACAAGGTCGGGTCTGTGACACTGAGTCTGATCGCGGGGTACAGGGTCGGGTCTGTGTCACTGAGTTTGACCCCAGAGTACAGGATCGTGTCTGTGTCACTGAGTCTGATCCTGGGGTACAGGGTCGGGTCTGTGTCACAGAGTCTGACCCCGGAGTACAGGGTCGGGTCTGATCCCGGGGTCCAGGGTCGGGTCTGTGACACAGAGTCTGACCCCGGGGTACCAGTTGGATCTGACCCTGGGGTACAGGTCAGGTCTGTGTCACTGAGTCTGACCCCGGGGTACAGGTTGGGTCTGTGTCACTGAGTCTGACCCCGGGGTACAGGTTGGGTCTGTGTCACTGAGTCTGACCCCGGGGTACAGGTTGGGTCTGTGTCACTGAGTCTGAGCCCGGGGTACAGGGTCAAGTCTGACCCCGGGGTACAGGTTGGGTCTGTGTCACTGAGTCTGACCCCGGGGTACGGGGTCGGGTCTGTGTCACTGAGTCTGACCCTGGGGTACAGGTTGGGTCTGTGTCACTGAGTCTGACCCCGGGGTATAGGTTGGGTCTGTGTCACTGAGTCTGACCCCAGGGTACAGGTTGGGTCTGTGTCACTGAGTCTGACACCGGGGTACAGGGTCGGGTCTGAGTCACTGAGTCAGACCCTGGAGTACAGGATCGGGTCTGACCCCGGGGTACAGGATTGTTTCTGACCCCAGATAGGGACGAGTCTGTGTCACTGAGACTGACCCCAGGGTACAGGGTCAAGTCTGTGTCACTGAGTCTGATCCCGGGGTACAGGTCGGGTCTGTGTCACTCAGTCTGACCCCGGATACAGGGTTGGGTCTGACCACGGGGTACAGGGTCGGGTCAGTGTCACTCAGTCTGACCCCGGATACAGGGTTGGGTCTGACCACGGGGTACAGGATCGGGTCAGTGTCACTGAGTCTGACCCCGGGTACAGGTTGGATCTGACACTGGGGTACAGGTCGGGTCTGTGTCACTGAGTCTGACCTCGGATACAGTGTTGGGTCTGACCCCGGGGTCCAGGGTCGGGTCCGTGTCACTGAGTCTGATCCCGGGGTACAGGGTCGGGTCTGTGTCACTGAGTCTGACCCTGGGGTACAGGGTCAGGTCTGACCCCGGGGTACAGGTTGGGTCTGTGTCACTCAGTCTGATCCCGGGATACAGGGTCAGGTCTGACCCCGGGGTACGGGGTCGGGTCTCTATCACTGAGTCTGACTCCGGGTACAGGTTGGATCTGACCCTGGGGTACAGGTCGGGTCTGTGTCACTGAGTCTGACCCCGGGGTACAGGTTGGGTCTGTGTCACTGAGTCTGACCCCGGGAGACAGGGTCAGGTCTGATCCCGGGGTACGGGGTCGGGTCTGTGTCACTGAGTCTGATCCCGGGGTACAGGGTCGGGTCTGTGTCACTGAGTTTGAGTCCAGATTACAGGGTCGGGTCTGTGTCACTGAGTCTGACCCTGGGGTACAGGATCGGGTCTGACTCCGAGGTACAAGATCATTTCTGTCCTCGGGGTACAGGGTCGGGTCTGACTCCGGGGTACAAGATCGTTTCTGACCCCAGAGTACAGGGTCGAGTCTGTGTCACTGAGACTGATCCCAGGATACAGGTTGGCTCTGTGTCACTGAGTCTGACCCCGGATACAGGGTCGAGTCTGACCCCGGGGTACAGGATCGTTTCAGACCCCGGGGTACAAGGTCGGGTCTGTGACACTGAGTCTGATCGCGGGGTACAGGGTCGGGTCTGTGTCACTGAGTCTGATCGCGGGGTACAGGGTCGGGTCTGTGTCACTGAGTTTGACCCCAGAGTACAGGATCGTGTCTGTGTCACTGAGTCTGATCCTGGGGTACAGGGTCGGGTCTGTGTCACAGAGTCTGACCCCGGAGTACAGGGTCGGGTCTGATCCCGGGGTCCAGGGTCGGGTCTGTGACACAGAGTCTGACCCCGGGGTACCAGTTGGATCTGACCCTGGGGTACAGGTCAGGTCTGTGTCACTGAGTCTGACCCCGGGGTACAGGTTGGGTCTGTGTCACTGAGTCTGACCCCGGGGTACAGGTTGGGTCTGTGTCACTGAGTCTGACCCCGGGGTACAGGTTGGGTCTGTGTCACTCAGTCTGACCCCGGATACAGGGTTGGGTCTGACCACGGGGTACAGGGTCGGGTCAGTGTCACTCAGTCTGACCCCGGATACAGGGTTGGGTCTGACCACGGGGTACAGGGTCGGGTCAGTGTCACTGAGTCTGACCCCGGGTACAGGTTGGATCTGACACCGGGGTACAGGTCGGGTCTGTGTCACTGAGTCTGACCTCGGATACAGTGTTGGGTCTGACCCCGGGGTCCAGGGTCGGGTCCGTGTCACTGAGTCTGATCCCGGGGTACAGGGTCGGGTCTGTGTCACTGAGTCTGACCCTGGGGTACAGGGTCAGGTCTGACCCCGGGGTACAGGTTGGGTCTGTGTCACTCAGTCTGATCCCGGGATACAGGGTCAGGTCTGACCCCGGGGTACGGGGTCAGGTCTCTATCACTGAGTCTGACTCCGGGTACAGGTTGGATCTGACCCTGGGGTACAGGTCGGGTCTGTGTCACTGAGTCTGACCCCGGGGTACAGGTTGGGTCTGTGTCACTGAGTCTGACCCCGGGGTACAGGTTGGGTCTGTGTCACTGAGTCTGACCCCGGGGTACAGGTCAGGTCTGTGTCACTGAGTCTGACCCCGGGGTACAGGTTGGGTCTGTGTCACTGAGTCTGACCCCGGGGTACAGGTTGGGTCTGAGTCACTGAGTCTGAGCCCGGGGTACAGGGTCGGGTCTGAGTCACTGAGTCAGACCCTGGAGTACAGGATCGGGTCTGACCCCGGGGTACAGGATTGTTTCTGACCCCAGATAGGGACGAGTCTGTGTCACTGAGACTGACCCCAGGGTACAGGGTCAAGTCTGTGTCACTGAGTCTGATCCCGGGGTACAGGTCGGGTCTGTGTCACTCAGTCTGACCCCGGATACAGGGTTGGGTCTGACCACGGGGTACAGGGTCGGGTCAGTGTCACTCAGTCTGACCCCGGATACAGGGTTGGGTCTGACCACGGGGTACAGGGTCGGGTCAGTGTCACTCAGTCTGACCCCGGATACAGGGTTGGGTCTGACCACGGGGTACAGGGTCGGGTCCGTGTCACTGAGTCTGACCCCGGGGTACAGGTTGGGTCTGAGTCAGTGAGTCTGAGCCCGGGGTACAGGGTCGGGTCTGAGTCACTGAGTCAGACCCTGGAGTACAGGATCGGGTCTGACCCCGGGGTACAGGATTGTTTCTGACCCCAGATAGGGACGAGTCTGTGTCACTGAGACTGACCCCAGGGTACAGGGTCAAGTCTGTGTCACTGAGTCTGACCCCGGGGTCCAGGGTCGGGTCCGTGTCACTGAGTCTGATCCCGGGGTACAGGGTCGGGTCTGTGTCACTGAGTCTGACCCTGGGGTACAGGGTCAGGTCTGACCCCGGGGTACAGGTTGGGTCTGTGTCACTCAGTCTGATCCCGGGATACAGGGTCAGGTCTGACCCCGGGGTACGGGGTCGGGTCTGTGTCACTGAGTCCGATCCCGGGATACAGGGTCAGGTCTGACCCCGGGGTACGGGGTCGGGTCTCTATCACTGAGTCTGACTCCGGGTACAGGTTGGATCTGACCCTGGGGTACAGGTCGGGTCTGTGTCACTGAGTCTGACCCCGGATACCGGGTCGGGTCTGACCCCAGGGTCCAGGGTCGGGTCTGTGTCACTGAGTTTGACCCCAGAGTACAGGATCGTGTCTGTGTCACTGAGTCTGATCCCGGGGTACAGGGTCGGGTCTGTGTCACTGAGTTTGACCCCAGAGTACAGGATCGTGTCTGTGTCACAGAGTCTGACCCCGGAGTACAGGGTCGGGTCTGTGTCACTGAGTCTGACCCCGGATACAGGGTGGGTCTGACCCCGGGGTACAGGTCGGGTCTGTGTCACTGGTTCTGATCCCGGGGTACAGGTCGGGTCTGTATCACTGTGGGTTGGGTCTGTGTCACTGAGTTTGACCCCGGGTACAGGTTGGATCTGACCCTGGGGTACAGGTCGGGCCTGTGTCACTGAGTCTGATCGCGGGGTACAGGGTCGGGTCTGTGTCACTGAGTTTGACCCCAGAGTACAGGATCGTGTCTGTGTCACTGAGTTTGACCCCGGGTACAGGTTGGATCTGACCCTGGGGTACAGGTCGGGCCTGTGTCACTGAGTCTGATCCCGGGGTACAGGGTCGGGTCTGTGTCACAGAGTCTGACCCCGGAGTACAGGGTCGGGTCTGACCACGGGGTACAGGTCGGGTCTGTGTCACTGAGTCTGATCCCGGAATACAGGGTCAAGTCTGACCCCGGGGTACGGGGTCAGGTCTGTGTCACTGAGTCTGATCCCGGGATACAGGGTCAGGTCTGACCCCGGGGTACGGGGTCGGGTCTGTATCACTGAGTATGACACCGGATACAGGGTCGAGTCTGACCTCGGGGTACGGGGTGGGGTCTGACCCCGGGGTACAGGTCGGGTCTGTGTCACTGAGTCTGAACCCGGGGTACAGGTCGGGTCTGTATCACTGAGTCTGATCCCGGGATACAGGGTCAGGTCTGACCCCGGGGTACGGGGTCGGGTCTGTGTCACTGAGTCTGACCCCGGGAGACAGGGTCAGGTCTGATCCCGGGGTACGGGGTCGGGTCTGTGTCACTGAGTCTGATCCCGGGGTACTGGGTCGGGTCTGTGTCACTGAGTTTGAGTCCAGATTACAGGGTCGGGTCTGTGTCACTGAGTCTGACCCTGGGGTACAGGATCGGGTCTGACTCCGGGGTACAAGATCGTTTCTGTCCCCGGGGTACAGGGTCGGTTCTGACCCCGGGGTACAATGTCTAGGAACAGATTGAAGAGTGGTGCATCACCAGGACCAAGCATTCCCTCAGCATGTTGGACCTATGGAACATACTCCATGTGTGCTCTGGACATTTTGGTTCAAAACAGGACTGGTGTAAACATTGGCATGCAGCCCGGGCCATGAGAAGTCTGCCTTTGTCTCCTGCCTCCTTACTAACCAATCAAGGCACTGAATGTATAGTTCTACTAAATAAATAATCGAGGCAATCCACCATGACAGATGTATCAATAATATAAAGCTGAGATTCTTTGCCATTAAATCAAATGTAACTTTGGATTCAACTGCACTGTTGGAGAGGACAACACAGCACTAAATGTCACATCAAATAAACAGAGACACGTTTCCCCAAAGCAAACGCTGTCTGCAGAGAGTGGGGGGGGGGAGAGCAGAGGTTTCTATTTCTGGGCATGTCTGTGAAAATCCTCAATGCAACAGGACAGCAGGGCCTGGTGAGGTGGGGGGGTGTCAGATTGAGAATAGGCATGAGCACCCAGCGGGGGAGGGAGTTAGATCGAGTCAGATTGAGAATAGGCATGAGAATCCAGTGGGGGGGGGGAGTCAGATGAGTCAGATCAAGAATAGACACGAGGACCCAGTGGGGGCGTCAGATTGAGTCAGATTGAGAATAGGCATGAGGACCCGGTGGGGGGGGAGTCAGACTGAGTCAGATCAAGAATAGGCACGAGGACCCAGTGATTGAGTCAGATTGAGAATAGGCACGAGGACCCAGTGCGGGGAGGTGGGGGGGGGGGGGGGGGAAACAAGTGAGCATGGGCACGAGGACCCTGTCCTAGTATCTGACTCTTGCATTGCTGACATTAATTCGGTGCTTGGGGGCAGAAAGGGGTAGGTAGAGGTCAGGTTATAGTTTAGTGGCAGGGCAGGAGATGTGGAGGATTTAGAGATCAGGCCTCCGTGTTTGAAGTCAGCGATGCAGACAGCGATGCAGTCAAAGGACATCAGTGGACGTGGGATTGGTGGGTCCCAGGATTGAATATCCATGCGATCGGGGGCACGAGATCAGCACACTCGGAGCTCAAGCTTGGCTAGTCCGGGGTCAATATTGAAGGTCAGAGGCAGAAGGCTGATGAGTGATTCATAATCGGAAGCCCAATGGCTGAAACCCAGAGACTGGAGGAGGCTTGTCCTGGAGTTGGAGTGTGTGTGTGTGTGTGTGCGTGTGTGCGCGCGTGCGTGCGTGTGTGTGCGCGCGCGCATACGCTTGCATATCTCATCATGAAACAGTATTCATGTTGGCATAAAAAAGGTGAAAACAATAAAACAATTCACCACGATGGTCTTGAAAGCTGCAGATAGATTTTAAACAGACGTCCACTCTTATTTGCCACGTGACCTGTTCCACAGAGAGTTTCCTGTTTCTTCGCATCAGAGAGTTGCAAGAATTAAAGGCATAGAAAGAGCCCACTTACTCCATCTTGTCCACATTAACCAAAGGACACGGAATGAATGCACCTGGCATTCCTTGTAGGCTACGGCTCAAATACTTCCCCAGTTGTACTTCAGATGTGATGAGGGTCTCTGCCATTAGCAGACAGTCAGCTTCAGACCCTGCTCCCTTCAGCATTGTTTTCCTCAATTCCCCTTCGTCCTGTCTGCTGACAAACAAATCTCTGTGAGAGGAACACCTCTATCACTTAGTCCAGCCACTGGAGGCTGCAGACCTTGTAACAGCTGGACCGCAGTTGGTTCAGTTCGAAGCACTATGTCCGATTATCCCAGCCTCTTGTCGATCCTCCTCCCCAGGCACCACCCCCCCCCCACCCCCCACACACACACACACATCTCTCTTGTCCAGCCCAGCCCGGATTTACAGGGCTCAGAGCTCGGCAGGAGTCAGAGTCTGCCTGAAGATGATTGGATTGTGAATTGTGCACCAGGGGCTCTGTGCTGTGTTGGAGTTTGCCCGTTGCCACTCAGACGTTGCAGCCATCTCAATCAGACAATGTTGGTGCTACCTGGACCCCACAGGACACTTGGCTCAAAGCAGTACAGAAAACTTCTCAATCACTTTTCATCACTTAGATCAGAATTCTCTCAGTGTTGGGTTGGATTGCACAGAATTCTTCAGCATTAAAGTGAAACACTGACATCTTACTTATCTGAAGTTTAAAAGAAATTGAGCTGAATTTCTGCAGCTGTATGGTGGAGAACATTCTAACTGGTTCTATCACTGTTTAGTGTTGAGGCCCCAATCTACAGGACTGAATAAAGCTGCAGCGGGTTGTAAATTCTGCTCGATCCATCACAGGCACAGCCTGTGGTGGTGCGTTTGGACACAGCGCCCTTTCGAGGATCAACCAAAGGCAATGTTTTCTTTGCTAAATGTCTTTTTTACAATTACAGGACAACGCTGGACTCCAAGAACTTTGGGTACTACAGGTCTAGCCCATCAGTGAGCTACTCACTGGCAGAGCACTGGCTTGGGTGTAGACATGTTGCTGCCTGGTACAGGAAGGCATTGGAGTTGATGCACAAAAGTGGCGTGCAGTGTAACCATGAGTAGTTGTCTTGGATGTTTCTCTTGTGATCACAAGACCCTGTTGAACATTCATAATGTATGATGCCATCCACAGGCCTGATTCCCTTGTTTGGTGGTGTAATAGACAGTGGGGAAGCTGCATGGCCTCGGTTGTAGCAAGGACTAGGCCTCAAGCCATGAGCTTGTCTGCTGCTGCTGTCCAGGAGAGGAGATGCCAGAAGTGGAGTAGCATGGTGTCTGTGCTCAGTTAGGGGCTGGCCTTTCCTGTTGGTGCTGCCGTCAAGTGTTTGATTGGTGGAATGGCAGACTGGATTGCAAGCGTATGTTTGTCTGCGCACTGCCAGAAACTGCACCATCAATTTGTGGGATATGTTTCTCAGGGACTTGGGCTATAAAATGTTTTTTTAGCGTGACTGTGTGTGCTCATTATTTTGAATGTGTTGTATATATTTTGCACCTTAGCCCCAGAGGAACACAGTTTTGTTTGGCTGTATCCATGTATTGTTGAATGATAATTAAGCTTTGAATTTGATTGATTTGATTTGAACCCTCCCCATGATTGAGGACAGTTTCAAAAGGCAACGTCTGAAGAAGGAAGCATCCATTGTTAAGGACCCCCATCACAAAGGATATGCTCTCTTCTCATTACTACTACCAGTAAAGAGGTATAGGAGGCTGAAACCTACACTCAATGTTGCAGGAATAGCCTCTTCCCCTCCACTACTGGATTTATGAATGGCTCACAAGTCCATGAGAACTACCTCACAATGAATGAGGGAGCTGCCCATTGTCACCGAGATCGCTCAGTGCTGTCTTCATAGAGGCATAGAGTACTACAGCACAGAAACAGGCCCTTTGACCCATCTATCCCAAGCCAACCTATTACTCTGCCTAGTTCTATCAACCTGTACCAAGACCATAGCCCTCTGTTCCCCTCCCATCCATGTACTTATCCAAACTTCTCTTAAATGTTGAGATTGAACTTGCATCCTCCAGTTCCACAGACAGCTCGTTCCACACTTGCACCACCCCCTGAGTGAAGAAGATCCCCCTCATGTTCCTCTTAAACATTTAACCTTTAACCCTTAGCCCATGACCTCTAGTTGTAGTCTCACCTGACCTCAGTGGAAAAAGCCTGCTTGCATTTACCCTATCTATACCCCTCATAACTTTGTATACCTCTATCAAATCTCCTCTCAATCATCTATGTTCTAGGGAATAAACTCATAACCTATTAAATCTTTCCTCATAACTCAGGTCCTCCAAGCCCAGCAACATCTTAGTAACATTTCTCTGTAATTTTTCAACCTTCTTTACATCTTTCCCGTAGGTAGCTGACCAAAACTGCACGCAATACTCCAAGCTAGACCTTGCCAATATCTTATGTAACTTCAACATAAAATCCCATCACCTGGACTCTATACTTTGACTTATGAAGGCCAATGTGCCAAAAACTTTCTTTTTAACCCTATCTACCTGTAACACTACTTTCAATGAATTATGGACCTGAATTCTCAGATTGCTTTGTTCTACCGCACACCTCAGTGCCCTACCATTCACTGTGTAAGTTCTACCCTTGCTTGTCTTTCCAAAATGTAATACCCTGCACTTGTCTGCAGTCAATTCCATCTGCCATTTTTCAGTCCATTTTTCCAGCTGTCCAGGTCCTGCTGCATGCCATAATAGTCTTCCTCATTGTCCAACACATCCCTAATCTTGGTGTCATCTGCAAATTTTCTGATCCAGTTAACCACATTATCATCCAGATTGTTGATATAGATGAAAAACAACAATGGACCCAGCACCGATCCCTGTGGCACTCCACTAGTCAAAAGCCACTAGTCAGAGAGGCAACCATCTACGACCACTCTCTGGCTTCTCCCACAATGCCAATGATCTAATCCAGTTTACTACCTCATCCTGAATGCCGAGTGACTGGACCTTCTTGACTAGCTTCCCATGGAAAGAACTGCATTACTTTGACCTGAACTTGTACAAATATCCATAAAATGAGTTTAATACCAATGCCTAGCTTAAAGTTGTTCTGAAACTTTGTGAAACATAATGACCAATGATAGGGAACTGGTTTAAAGAAGCTACACATTCCCTGTGCTAATATACGCATGTCACAGAGTGTTGATGTGAAACCTCAGTCCCCATCACTCAACTCCCCTTCCATTACTTGAAGACTACACTGAAATACCATAGCATGTAAGCAGAGTGCAGAAAAGAAAATAGTCAGAGAGCAAGGCAGCACAGAAACAGACCCTTCTGCCCATCTAGTCCATGCTGAAAGTGGGAGTCTGCTGGGATTGAAAAGGTGTGAACAATTGTCTAACTCTGAGGTGAGAGTGGGGTGGCTGCTTGGCATCGGATGTAACAAGGACTAGGCCTCAAGCTGTGGTGCTGCCTGTTTCCAGTCATCAGGAGAGATGTGTCAGAGCCAGTGCACTCCACCGGGGGGTGGGGGGGGTGCGATGTGACATGGCACCCAGGCTGGAGTTGGTGCTGCCCCCTGGTATTGCTGGGCAGAAGACAAACTGTATGGTGGTTGACTGTAGATTTCTGCAGTACAGTATTCATGCATTTGGGGTCTGGAATAATTTTGTGTGGCTGTACTTTACTAATATCTTACATGTGCTTACTATCTTGTGTGTGCACTTTGTGCTGTGTGTGACTGTTGGTGCTGTGTTTTGTACCTTGACCCTGTAGTAACGCTGCCTCATTTGGCTGTATTTGTGTATGGTCGAATGACAAATAAGCTTGAATTGAACTTAATTTGACTCCATCACTGATGCAATTCCTGGCACTAAGGGAGGTGAATTACAGGAGAGATTGCAGAGGGGAGACATTGGGGGAGACACTGGGGAAGACTCTATGATAGACAGTGGGAGAGGGGAGACCCAGAGGAGACCTGGGTGAAACTGGAAGAGGGAAGATACTGAGGGTTTTCACTGGGGAATCAGTGAGTGAGGGGTGATATAGGAGACAAAGGGGAGGATGAGACACTTAGGGGGAATGGTATATTGGAGGAGAGTCTGTAGGGGTAGATACTGGGGATGGGGACACTGCAAGTCCCTGATCCCTGGACACAACACCACACTTTCCTGTACTCCGATCTCCAGTTATGCCCTCCGTCATCACAAAGTCACCAATTGGTGCTGTTCGCTGCTATGGATCCCAGTATTACAGCTGTAGGTGAGCAGCCTTCACTCTGGGATGAGGCACTGTCCCATATTGGAGTGCAAGTCCATCTGTGAGGTGGTCAGAGGAGATCCTGTGGAGGGTGGAGGTTGATGGAGACAAGATGAGGTTCTGTGGGTGCAATAGAGACAATCGGATGATATTGCAGCCTCCCTGGTGACAAGGTCAGAGATGTCTCAGAGCAGATCCATGGCATTTTCAAGGGTGAGGGTGAGCAGCCTGAAGTCTTGGTGCATATTGGCACCAATGACATAAGTAGAAAGGGTGAGGGGGTCCTGAAGAGAGATTTTAGGGAGCTTGGTAAAAAGCTGAGAAACAGCACCTCCAGGGTAGTAATCTCTGGATTGCTGCCTGTGCCACATGCCAGTGAGGGTAAGAATATGATGATTTGGCAGGTGAATGAGTGGCTGAGGAACTGGTTCGGGGGGGTACAGTTTCAGATTTATGTATCATTGTGATCTCTTCTGGAGAAGGTATGACCTGTACAAAAGGAACGGGTTACACCAGAACCTGAGGGGGTCCACTACTTGTGGGCAGATTGGCTAGATTTGTCTGGTAGGTTTAAGCTAATTTGGCAGTGGGATGGGAGCCGGAGTGATGGTACTGAAGCTGAGGCAGCTGGTTTACAGAGGTAATGTGTAGTGAGACTCCTAGTAAGGAGAGCCTGATCACAGGGCAAACATCACTGTAAACGGGATGAGTTGCAACGTTAAAATTGGACAAAATTGTAAAGGGTGAATACTGGACTGAAGGTGTTATATTTGAAGGTGCACAGTATACGGAATAAGGTAGATGAACATGCAGAACAGTTACAGATTGGCAGGTATGATGTTGTAGGCATTATTGTGTCATGGCTGAAAGAAGATTATAGCTGGGAGCTTAAAATCTAAGAATGCACATTGTACCGAAAGTAGAGGCAGGAGGGCAGAGAGGGTGGCATTGCTCTGTTGGTAAAAAATGAAATCAAATCATTAGAAAGGTGACGTAGAATCGGAAGGTGTTGAATCACGTGGATAGAGCTAAGGAACTGCAAGGGTAAAAAGACCCTGAAGGGAGTTGTAAACAGACACCCAAAGGATGTGGTCTACAAATTACAAGGGGAGATAGAAAATGCATGCTAAAAGTTCAATAGTCATGTAGTATGCAGTTCAATTGGGAAAATCAGGCTGGTGCTGTATACTAAGAGAAGGAATTTCTAGAATGCTTGTGAGATGATTTTTTAGAGCAGCTCATGGTTGAGCTCACAAAGGATCAGCTATTTGGGTGTTGTGTAATGAACCAGAATTGATTAAAGAACTTAAGGTAAAAGAACCCTTAGGGCCAAATGATCACAATATGATCAAATTCTCCCTGAATTCTGAGAAGGAGAAGCTAAAGTCAAATGTTTCAGTTTTACAGTGGAGTAAAGGGAATTACTGAAGCATGGGACAGGAGTTGGCTAAAACTGATTGGAAAAGAACACTAGCAGAGATGATGGCAGAGCAGCAATGGCCTGAATTTATGGAAGCAATTCTGAAGGCACAGGATATATACATCCCAAAGAGTAAGAAGTATTCTAAAGACAGATGATACAACAGTGGCTAACAAGAGAAGTCAAAGCCAACATAAAAACCAAAGAGGGGGCATATACTGGTGCAAAAATAAGTGGGAAGTTAGAAGATTGGGAAGCTTTCAAATACCAACAGAAGGCAACTAGAAAAGTCATTAAGAAGGTAAAGATGAAATATAAAGTAAGTTAGCCAATAGCATTAAAGAGGATGCCCAAAGTTTCTTCAGCTACATAAAGTGTAAAAGAGAGTAGATATCAGCCTGCTGGAAAGTGATGTTGGAGAGGTAGTAATGGAGGACAACAAATGGTGGATGAACTGAATAAGTATTTTGTATCAGTCTTCCCTGTGGAAGACACAAGCAGTATGGTGTCAGGGGTCATGAAGTGTGTTAATTTACCATTACTAGGGAGAAGGTTCTTGGGAAGCTGAAAGGTCTGGAGGTAGATAAGTCACATGGACTAGATGGTGTATACTCCAGAGTTCTGAAAGAGGTGGCTGAAGAGATTGTAGAGGCGTCAGTAATGATCTTCCAAGATTCAACAGATTCTGGAATGGTTCCAGATTGACTGGAAAATTGCAAATGATAATCCATTCTTCAAGAAGGGGTAGAGGCAGAAGAAAATATATTCTGGTCCAGTTAGTTTGAACTCAGTGGTTGGGAAGACGTTGGAGTTGATGGTTAAGGATGTGGTTTCAGGCTACTTGGAGGATAAAATAAGCTAAACTCAGCATGGTTAGGATTAGGAGAATGGGCAAAGAAGTGACAGATGGAATACAGTGTCAGGAAGTGCATGGTCATGCACTTTGGTAGAAGAAAAGAAAGGATTGTCTAATTTCTAAATGGAGAAAAAAATACAAAAAACAGGCACAAAGGGGCTTGAGAGTCCTTGTGCAGAATTCCGTAAAGGTTAATTTGGAGGTTGAGTCTGGTGTGGAAGAAAATGCGATGTTAGCATTTATTTCAAGAGGACTAGAATATAAAAGCAAGGCTATAATGTTGAGATTTTATAAAGCACTGGTGAGGCCTCATGTGGGGTATTGTGAGCAGGTTTGGGACCCTTATCTTAGAACGGATGTGCTGAAACTGGAAGTGGTTCAAAAGAGGTTCACGAAAATTTTTCCAGGTTTGAACAGCTTGTCATATGAAAACCGTCTGAGGCCCTGTGCCTGTACTCACTGGAATTCACAAGATTGAAGGGTGACCTCATTGAAACCCATCAAATGGTGTAAAGTCGATAGAGTGGATGTGGAGAGAATGCTTCCTATGATGGGAGAGCCTCAGAATATAATGGAGATGAGGAGGAATTTCTTTAGCCAGAGTGGTGAATCTGTGGAATTTGTTGCCACGGGCAGCTGTGGAGGCCAAATCTGTATGTATATTTAAGGCAGAGGTTGATAGTTTCTTGATTGGTCAGGGCATGAAGAGATATGGGGAGAAGGCAGCATATTGGGGCTGAGATGAAAAATATTTCAGCCATGATGAAATGGTGGAGTAGACTCAGTGGGCTAAATGGCCTAACTCTGCTGTTATGTCTTGTGGTCTTATGAGAGAGGGCAGTGGATAAGATGAGTCAGTGGGGATAAAGGCAGAGGTGACAGAGTAGGTCATACAAGAGTGCTGTGTGAAGTCAACACTCTCTCTGGCCAGGAGACACAGAAAACAGTTACAATACGGGCTGGACACAGGGAAAGTAATGAGTGATAATCAGACCCTGAAGCGCCCTATTATGTTATCAATAAAATAAGTCCACTAGTGAACCACCCGAAAGGCATCCGATTGCTAATCAATACAGATTACTCATGCAATCAGAGAATGGTATTGTCTTTTAGAGAGACTCATGGTAAAATTGTGATTGATTATTAATGTCACATTAGCCGAGACATGGTGAATGGCATTCAGACAGAGCAAGCCTCTGAGGGGTAATAAATGTTTCTGAATCTAGTGGTGTGAGTCCTGAGGCTCCTGTACTTCCTTCATGGTTGCAGCAGTGAGAAGAAAGCATGGCCTGGATGCTGGGGTCCCTGATGATCGATGCTGCTTTCCTGAGACAGTGTTTTGCGTAGATGTTCTCAATGGCGTGGAGGGCTTTACCTGTGATGTACTTGGCCATATATACTACTTTTAGGAGGATTTTCCTTTCAAGGACATTGGTGTTTCCATCCCAGGCTGTGATGCAGCCATTCATAGTACTCTCCACTACACATCTATAGAAGCATGTCAAAGTTTTCGTTGTCATGCTGAATCATTGCAAACTGCTAAGAAAGTAGAGGTGCTATTGTGTTTTCTTCATAATTGCATTTACCTGTTGGGCCCAGGACAGGTCCTCTGAAATGATAACACTGAGGGGTGTGGTGGGGTGGGTTAGTGGGTGGAAGTGTTGATCAGCCTTACAGCTTGAGGAAAGTAACTATTTCGGAGCCTGCTGGTGGTTGCTTCCCTGATGGGAGTGGGACATACAGTCCATGAGCAGGGTGGGTAGGATCCTTCACAATATTGTTGGCCTTCTACCAGCACCTTTCTATATCTATGTCCTTGAGGGCAGGTAGGCTGGTGCCAGTGAAATGTTGGGCAGTTTTGACTTCTTTTTCCTTAAGCCCATCACCACTAATGGGGCACAGGCCACCAACAGCAGCTCACCAGAGACCTCTGTCTTGGGCTAGTTATTCACGTTGTCCTCAGTTGTAGCCCTTCTTTGAAGATCCTTCATCTCACAGGGATGAGGTCATTGGAGCTTCTGCTGGTGTTGCTGTAGCACTGGGATTTTACAGAATGGGGTTGCATAAATCTCCTCCTGGCTGGGGACTGTCCTTAGCGGAGTTCAGTTCTGACTCCCTGTATTGTAGTTTCTGTAACATGCCATGATACAGTATGTTAGTATGTTAGGATGTTCTCTATCTGTCTAAGATCATGAGTATTGATATGCATAGTCCATCTCTCTTCACTCTCTTCTGAAAGTAGAGTATTTTGTGAGGTTTACTGATTTTGTAGGATTTGCTCTGGGACCATGACAGGTTGCGTCAGATGTGCACTCGCAGGAGTTTGAAACTATTCACAGTTTCCTCTGCTGTTCCGTTGATGTAAAGAGCGATGTGAGTGATGTGAGTTCTCCTCAAGTTGATAACCATCTCCTTTGTCTTGTTGACATTGAGGAAATGTTTATTTGCTTTGCACCAGGCCTCGAGCTCTACCTGCTCCTCTCTGTAGGCCATCTCATCGTTGATGGTGATAAGCCCCACCACTGCTGTGTCATTGGCGAACTTGACAATGTGATTATTCGGGTCTTTGGCTGTGCAATCATGCATGAGCAGAGTGTACAGCAGTGGGCTCAGCACACAGCCTGGGGGACACCCATGTTAAGGATGATGCCCATGATTAAGGATAGGATCTACAAGTATTTAGATAGACAGGGACTTATTAAGGAGAGTCAACATGGCTTTGTGCATGGTAGGTCATGTTTAACAAATCTGTTAGAGCTTTTCGAGGAGGTTACAGGGAAAGTGGATGAAGGGAAGGCAATGGATGTTGTCTACATGGACTTCAGTAAGGCCTTTGACAAGTTTCCGCATGGGAGGTTAGTTAGGAAGGTTCAATCGTTAGGAATACATGGTGAGGTATACATGGATTAGACATTGGCTCAATGGGAGAAGCCAGAGATTGGTAGTGGAGGATTGCTTCTCTGAGTGGAGGTCTGTGACTAGTGGTGTGCCACAGGGATCAGTGCTGGGTGCATTGTGATTTGTCATCTATCTCAATGATCTGGATGATAATGTTGTAAATTGGATCAGCAAATTTGCTGATGGTACAAAGACTGGAGGTGTAGTAGACAGTGAGGAAGGTTTTCAAAGCTTGCAGAGGGATCTGGACCAGCTGGAAAATGAGCTGAAAAATGGCAGTTGGAGTTTAATACAGACAAGCATGAGGTATTGCACTTTGGAAGGAAAAACCAAGATAGAACATACAAGGTAAACGATAGGGCACTGAGGAGTTCAGTCAAACAGAGGGATCTAGGAATACAGATACAAAATTCCCTAAAAATGGTGTCACAGGTAGATAGGGTAGTAAAGAGAGCTTTTGGTACATTGGCCTTAAAATCAAAGTATTGAGTAAAATAGTTGGAATGTTATGGTGAGGTTGTATAAGGCATTGTGAGGCTGAATTTGGAGTATTGTGTGCAGTTTTGGTCACTGAATTATAGGAAGGATATTAATAAGGTTAAAAGAATGCAGAGAAGGTTTACAAGGATGTTGCCAGGACTTGAGAACTGAGTTACAGAGAAAGGTTGAATAGGTTAGGACTTCATTCCCTGGAGTGTCGAAGAATGAGTGGAGACTTGATAGAGGTATATAAAATTATGATGGGTATAGATAGAGTGAATGCAAGCAGGCTTTTTCCACTGAGGCTAGAGGAGAAAAAACCCAGAGGACATGGGTTAAGGGTGAAGGGGGAAAAGTTTAAAGGGAACATTAGGGGGAGCTTCTTCACACAGAGAGTGGTGGGACTGTGGAATGAGCTGCCAGATGAAGTGGTAAATGCGGGCTCACTTTTAACATTTAAGAAAAACTGGGACAGGTACATGGATGAGAGGTGAATGGAGGGATATGGGCCAGGTGCAAGTCAGTGGGACTAGGCAGAAAAATGGTTCGGCACAGCCAAGAAGGGTCAAAAGGTCTGTTTCTGTGCTGTAATGTTCTATGGTTCTATGGAGAGGGAGGAGTGGTTGTGCCTCCTGTCTAACTGGGGTCTGTTGTTTAGGAAGTCTGACACACAGTTGCACAATGGTGTATTTAGACTGAGGAGTGGAGGTTTAGCAGTGCCCTTGTTTTCTAGGTGAGTCAGGGACAGATGCATTTAGCAATTCTGTCAGTAAACATGGTGAGTGAGATGGGACACAATGAGTGGGTGCAATGCGAGAGACTCAGACAGCCCTCCAGCACTCCTTGCAGTCCTAGTCTGAATGATCATGGATTGTGGTGCTGATGCAGATTCTGGGCAATTTTGATGTTAATTATTTTATTTCAGAGAGTGAGGAACAGGCCTTTCCAGCCCAACATGCCGCACCACCCAACAACCCAACGATTTAACCCTAGCCTTGTCACAGGGCAATTTACAATGACCTGTATAAATCTTACTGGGCTAATGTACAGGAAGGAACACGATGGGTAAAGAGGAACAAGCTGATGATTACAAACTTTAATAGCTCATTTTAAGGACTGATCCCACAAGCAATTCGTTAGTTACTCGAGGATAATTAGTCAAGGCAGGGAATAGGAGATCACCAGCACCCATGACAGTGTGGCTAGGCATAGCTCAAATGCCATCTGTAAATTTGCTGGTGATATAACCATTGTTGGCAGAAGTGCAGATGGCAATGAGAGGGCGCACAGGAGTGAGATGTATCAGCTGGCTGAGTGGTTTTGCAGCAGCAACCTTGCACTCAACTCCATAATGGGCACTAGTCTCCATAGCATTCAGTACAATTTTAAGGAGCAATGCTTCAGGAAGACAGCATCCATCATTAAGGACACTCCCATCACCCAGGTCATTATGCCTTGTTCTCATTGTTACCATCAGGGAGGAGGTACAGGAACCTGAAGGCACACATTCAACGTTTCAAGAACAGCTTCTTCTCTGCTACTAGAACATTGACTCACTACTTTTTTTGCATGACTTATTGAATTTAACTCTGTGTGTGTGTGTGTGTGTGTGTGTTGCAATGAACTGCAAAAACAATGAATTTCACAACACATGCCAGTGATATTAAACCTGATTCTGATTCCTACATGGCCACCTGGTGTTTGAATCAAATTCTTCATGATTTCAAGGACTTGGTGGCAGATCTAAATGTTTATTTGATTCAGATGGATGGTTTTATCTTGTTCTTTTCTTGGGAAAATTGCTGTTGTAATTCTACTTTCATGTGGTTTTATTTTGTTGAAAGTTTAATGTGACATTGAACAACACACCCAAACTCCAAGGAACACACAGCAGACATGTATAAGCTAGCACCTGGAATATCAGCAAATATCAGCACCTTCTGAGGATGTTTCCCTTCACTGTGGAGAGAGGATGTTGGCTAATGATGCCTTCGCTGAAAAGTAACACAAATAAAAGCACCAGACTGCAATTGCACATCACCCACACACCTGTCTACCTGCATTCTCTCACCTTTGGTTCACCTGTCCTATCCCCTCCTCCACCAGGCTCCACCTGCCCATCAGTCACACACCTGTCTACCTGCATTCTCTCACCTTTGGTTCACCTGTCCTATCCCCTCCTCCACCAGGCTCCACCTGCCCATCAGTCACACACCTGTCTACCTGCATTCTCTCTCCCTTGGTTTGCTTGTCCCATCTCCTCCCTCACAGTGGTTCTACGGAAGGAGCAAGTGAGGCTACAGGATGGACTATCCTGAGGAGCTGGGGTTTCATGCTCTCCCTGGATTTCCATCCACTGAACTGTAGAGGGGGAAGGGAAGGGTCTGGGACAGGCTGCGCAGTCAGCCTAGCTCACTGGGCACCCTGACCAAATGCCAGCACAGAGGGTGAATGCTTCCTGGTAGAGGGCATGTGAGTATGACCCAATGACATTTGTATGTCTCCTCGCAGGGCTTCGCAATCCTCGAGCATTCAAGCCAGACCTACTTACTTTTGACCTAGACTCCCAACGAGAGCTGTTCATCCCTCCTGCCACATCCCTCTCGTGTTTATGAGAATCACTAGTCCCAGCAGAAACCAGCTCCCATAGAACTTAACCCCATTTTTGTCACATTTTAGGAAGCAAACATTAGTCATCGGTGGTTAGCCGGAGGACAATTCCCCATTGGTTCTGACTGGACCCTCATCTCGCCTGATACTGAGAGTGGTGACACACAGTTTGGACCCACTTCCTTAGAATTATATATAGGCATCGGTTAGTCTCATGCGACCATGGATTTGTGCCTTGGAAAGATTCCAGGCCGCAAGCCTGGGCAAGGTCATATGGGAGACTGGCAGTTGCCCAAGCTGCAAGTCTTCCCTCTCCACGCCACCGATGTTATCCAAGGGAAGGGCACTAGGGCCGATACAGCTTGGCAGAGCTGCGACATATTGCTTGTCACAGAGCAATGTGTGGTTAAGTGCCTTGCTCATGGACACAACACGCAACCTTAGCTGAGGCTTGAACTAGCAACCTTCAGATCACTAGACCAACACCTTAACCACTTGGTCACGCGCCAGCACTCCTTCTTTAGCATAGAGCCCAATGATACAGAAGTCTGATGACCTCCCTCCCGCTCCAACTTCATAGCCATGTGCTAAATTGTATGAGCTTTCTATTTCTGGCCTCACTTGCATGTGGCATGGGTAGCAATCCTGAGATCACTGCTCTGGAGGTCCTGTCCTTTATCTTAACACCTAACTCCCTGGACTCACTTTGCAGGACCTCAACACCTGTCCTACTTATGTTGTTGTTACCGACATGGACAATGATCTTTGGCTGCTCACCCTTGCACTTAAGAATGCTGTGGACTCGATTCAAGAAGTCCCAGACCCTGGCACCTGGGAGGAAATAAACCATCTGGGAATCTCATTCTTGTCCACAGAACCTCCTTTCTGTTCCCCACCAACAAATCCCCTATCACCACAGCTCTCTTCTTCCCTACCAACCGCTCCCCCCATCTTCCTTTCTGAGCCAGACTTTGTGCCAGAGACCTGGCTGTTGTGGTTTTCCTTTGCTAGGTCAGCCCCAGCAATGTCCAAAATGGAATGCCTTTTGTTGAGGGGGATGGCCACAGGGGCACTTTGCACAGGTTGTCACTCCCCTTTCCCTATCCTGATGGTCACTCAGTTATATATGTTCCAGTTACATCCTGGGTTTAACTACCTCCCTGTATGTGCTGTCTATCAACCCCTCAGCATCCCAAATGATCCAGAGTTCATCCAATTCCAGCTCCAACTCCTTAACGTGGTCTGTTAGAAGCTGCAGCTGGATTCACTTCTTACAGGTGTAGTTATCAGGGTCACTGGAAATCTCCCTGCCTTCCCACCTCCCCAGGAAGAACATTTCAGTATCCTGTCTGGCATCCCAACTGCTCTAAATGTGCAATAAGAAAGAAGTAAAAAGATAAAAAATAAATAATGAAAAAAAAGTCTACCTATGGCCTACACCTCTCCTTGCCAAAGTCTCGATGAAACAGAACCTCAACTCTCCTTTCCAATACTGGTCCACTCACACAATGGCTGCTCCAACTTTTATTGGTCCTTGCCAAGTGCTTCACAATGCACAATACATTGTCTCCTTGGGAACTGTGGTGTGCACCAAGTCCCTGTGGGAGAACAGAGGATCTGGGAATACAGATCCATAATTCTTTGAAAATGATGTTACAGGTGGATAGGGCCATAGAGAGAGTTGTTGGCACATTAGCCTTCATAATTAGAGTACTGAGTACAACAATAGGGACCTTGTATAAGCAGTTGGTGAGGCCCAAACTTTTTTGAGTATTGTGTGCAGTTCTGATCACCTACTCACAGGAAAGATATTAATATGGTTGACAGAGTACAGAGAAAATTTACAAGGATATTGCCAGAACTGACTTAAATAGATTAAATAGGTTAGGACTTAATTTCCTGGAGTGTAGGAGAATGAGGGGAGATTTGATCGAGGTTTACAAATTTATGAGCGTACAGACAGGGTAAATGCAAGTAGGCTTTTTTCACTAAGGTTGGGAAAGACTAGAGGTCATGACAAGATTGAAAGGTATGAAATTTAAGGGGAACATGAGGGGAAAATTCTTCAATCAGAGGATGGTGAAGGTGTGGAACAAACTGCCACCACAAGTGGTGAATGGGAGTTTGATTGCAAAATTTGAGAGAAGTTTGGTTAGGTATATGAATGGGTTGGTTATGGAGGGCTATGGTCTCAGTGTAGGTCAATGGAACTAGGCAGAATAGTTTGGCAGGGACTGGATGGGCTGAAGGGCCTGTTCTGTTCTGTAGTGCTCTATGACTCTATGATTATCTTTCCACAGTGGACACCTCTGCACAGAATGATTATTTGCACAATTCACAAATAGTTAAATAAATTGTTGATCCAAGACAGAAATCTTACTGAAAAAATGTTCATATCTCTTCCTAGGCCAGGCCATGTAAATTCCTCAACCAGATGTTACTTTGCAAACCATGTGTGGTTTCCATTAGAAAGCTAACCATCAAGCCCCTGGGGACTGCATTCAGTATTAATTACAAACTGTTGTGGTTGGTTTCTTGAGAACACTCCACTGACACTGCGTAAAATATCACTGAGCCTGAATGCAGACGTTGCTGGTCCAAAGAGCTGCTTAAGTGATTGATGTCAGAAGATCATTGTGAGTATCAGTTCTCAAGAAAAGTCATTGATCTGAAATCTTAGATCAGTTTCTCTTCCCACAGATGCAGCCTGACCTGCTGAGCATTTTGAGTGTTTACTCTTTCAGTTTTCAGCATCAGGAGGATTCTTCATTCTCTTGGTTGTCCAGCAAAGGCTTGGTGCAGGTTTGTGAGAGTCTTGGTTGTACCTTCCACTGATATCCTGCTGAAGTTATAAATTCTCATCTGGGATACTCCTAGTATCTCCTTTGTGGACGGATGAATGAGATACCCTTACTTACCTTGCTAGCTTTTCATGAAAAAAGGTTTTAATAGCACTTGTAAAAACATTCCTTCCTTGCAGTAATGTTTGACAACTGTGGGTTTAGAGCCAGTGTAGTTTTTGGGAGAGGTCTAGGTTCTGATCTGGAAGAAGCAAGGCTGCTGAAGGATAGACTCTGCAACATTGTTATCAGATTCTTGAATGGACCTCTCGTACACTAAAGATGAACTCTTGATCTCCTAATCTACCCCTTCATTGTCCCACCAGGCTCAAGGACAATTTCTCCCCCAATGTTATCAGACTCTTGGACAAATGTCTTGAACTCCTGATCTCCCAATCCACCCCTTCAAGTCTCTTCCATTTTATCTGATGACCTACACTACACTCTTTCTGTAACTGTGTCACTACATTTTGTTTTTCTTTCTTCTATATCTAAATGTACTATGTGCAGAATGATTTGTCTGAATAACACGCAAACAACCGATTTTGACAGTATGAAGTCAGGTCAAGTTGGAGTTTATTGTTACTGAGCCATTCACAAATTTCAAGACATATATAGATGATATTAAATCTGATTCTGATTCTGATGTATACCATCAAACAAAACAACATTCCTCCAGAATGAGGTGCACAGCACAGTATATATACCTCACCCACACAACACATAAAGTAATATTGCCACAAATAGTTAACAAAAAATAAAATGCATTCCTGAAGATTGATATTTAGCATAAAGTGCATTTATGACACAAGTTAAAAAGTAAACACTATAACATGCGTGATGAGATCTGGGTGGTGCCAGGGAGCTCAGTAACCTCGTGACCTGGGTGAAGAAGCTGTTTCCCATTCTAACAGTCCTTGTCCTAATGAGGTGGTACTTCTGGCCTGATAGCAGGGGATCAAATAATTCATTGAACGGATGGGAGGGACCATTGACAATGATAAGGACCCTGAGTACCAACACTCCTGATTAATTCTGATGGATGGAAGAGAGACCCTGATGCTCCTCTCAGCAGTCCTTGCAATCCTTTGTAGAGCCTTGTGTTCAGATGCCTTGCAATTCCCATACCAGTTGGTGATGCAGTTGATCAGGAGTAAAACTGGTTAAAATGGGGGGGGCGGAGGAGCCTCACTCACCTCAATCTCCTCAGGACGTGGAGAGGTTACTGTGTTTTCTTGACGAAAGTATCTATGTATAAGTGACAGTAATAAACAAATACCAAGACCAAAAGGTTTATGTTCCAAATCAAAATTGCTCCTTTTTCATTGTGAAACATTTTAGAATCTCATCAACTTTGAACTTACTTTGAAGGCCCTTCTTGTTCCTCAATGCACCATTGAGCCCTACAGTTCACCATGTACGTTACACAATGATTGGTTCTTTCAAAGACCATCACTTTCTTCAGTACTGAATTCTTTCTGCCTTGAATCCAGATTCTTGCCAAAGGGCTGAGCTCATTCCAGAGCCTTGGACCACTTTCCTCACTCTCAATAACCCCGCCAAATTTAATGTTCGCTGCAGATTTACAATTACACCTCTACATTCACGCTCGGATGGTCAATGTGCAAAAACACCATCAAGTCCCAACAGCTTGGTGGTAACAACTGATGCCAGGTCTTTAATTTCAAACACCACCCTCACTCTCTTACTACCAATCTAATTATGGGTCCAATTTGCTAACTTGCCCTTAAACCTTTAGGGCAGTTCTGTTGTCAAAGGCTTAACTGAAGTTCTTATAGACCACACCAGCTGCACCAGCCTCATCAGGTTGAAGGTTAATTCCTGGGACGTCCGGACTGTCTTACGCAGAGAGGTTAGAGAGACTGGGCTTGTACACGCTGGAATTAAGGAGATTGAGAGGGGATCTGATTGCAACATATAAGATTATTAAGGGTTTTACAAGATAGAGGCAGGAAATATGTTCCAGATGCTGGGAGAGTCCAGTACCAGAGGGCATTGTTTGAGAATAAGGGGTAGGTCATTTAGGTTAGAGTTAAGGAAAAACTTTTTCTCCCAGAGAGTTGTGGGGGTCTGGAATGCACTGCCTCAGAAGGCAGTGGAGGCCAATTCTCTGGATGCTTTCAAGAAGGAGCTAGATAGATATCTTATGGATAGGGGAATCAAGGGATACGGGGATAAGGCAGGAACCAGGTATTGATAGTAGATGATCAGCCATGATCTCAAAATGGCGGTGCAGGTTCGAAGGGCCGAATGGTCTACTTCTGCACCTATTGTCTATTGTCTATTGTATCACCACACCAACTCACCTCTTCAAAAAATTCAGCCAACTCAGTCAGAGAGAAGCTCTGTTTGACAAAGCCATCAGACGATCTATAGTCATTCTCTACCCCTGCAACTGCAGATTTATTATACTCCTCCAAATTTTTCTGCATCAATCTCCCTAGCGTTAATGTTAGACTCTCTAGTCTGTAACAGTCTGATTTATCCCTGCTGCCCTTCTTGAATCAAACTCTTTGTCCTCCTGTCACCTGGCACTTCTCCTGTAGTATATGAAGATTTGAAGAATTTCCTCCTTTACCTCTATAGCAGTCTGCGTTACATCTCATCAGGCCCCTTATCCAACTTTAACCCCACTGAGACATCCTCCTTTTATCAGTGATTTGTCCTGGAATGCCTCTTTCCCCTTTTACATTGTCCATGAATTTGAGAAATGTTCACCTCCAACCACCACCATGGTTCTTAATGGGCCACACTCTCTTGTCTTTAATATATTTGCAGTTTTTGCGCAAATTAAAGCTGAGATGAACCAGAAAGATTAAATGGAACTTTTGGTTGTTTATCTGCAAGGTTTCAATGTGGCTTTTCCTGCCAGGTCTAACGGGACAAGGGCATTAAATCAGGCATATCCCCACACTCTACACCTCATAAAACATTCTTGTGACAAAGTTAGCTTTAACAATGGAAAAAGAGAAACTTTATCTCATCTTCCTCTGTGCTTGGAGCTGATACATCTGTAAATTCTATTAGTTTTGGCATCATCAGCTTTGAGGCATCTGTATGTCCAGTCCCTCTGTCAAGAGCTGAAAGCTGATGAACTACTCTGTGCAGACAACTGGCTTCCAGAATCTTTATCTCATGTTCTTGATATTTATTGCTTACAGTGGTGCTAGAAAGTTTGTGAACCCTTTAGAATTTTCTCTATTTCTGCATAAATATGACCTAAGATGTGATCAAGTCTTCATGTAAGTCCTAAAACTAGATAAAGAGAACCCAATTACACAAAAACATTATACTGGTTAATTTATTGAGGAAAAATGATCCAATATTACATGTATTTGTTAGAAAAAGCATGTGAAACTTTGCTTTCAGTAACTGGTGTGACCTACAGCAATAACTTCAACCAAACATTTTTGGTAACTATTGACCAGTCCTGCACATCAGCTTGGAGGAATTTTAGGCCATTTCTCCTTACAAAACTGCTTCAATTCTGGAATGTTGGTGGGCTTCCTTGCATGAACTGCTTGCTTCAGGTTGTTCCCCAACACTTCTATAGGATTAAGGTCAGACATTGACTCGGTCATTCCAAAACATGAATTTTCTTCGTTCTAAAACAATCTGTTGTTGATTTACACTTGTCTATCAGATCATTGTCTTGTTGCATTATCTAACTTCTATTAAGCTTCAGGTGATGGACTGCTACCCTGATACTCTCCTGTAAAATGCATTGATATAATTTTGAATTCATTATTTCCTCAACGATTGCAAGTTATCCAGGCCGTGAAGCAGCAAAGCAGCCCCAAACCATGATGCTCCTTCCACCATGCTTCAGAGTTGGGATGAGGCTTTGGTGTTGCTGTGCAGTGCCCTTTTTCCTCCAAATATAGCAATGTGCATTTCTGCCAAACATAGCAAGTTCAACTTTAGTCTCATCTGTCCACAGAACATTGTCCCAGAAGCTTTGCAGAGCATCCAGGTGGTCTTCTGCAAACTTGAGATGTGCAGCAATTTTTTTTTGGAGAGCAGTGGTTTCCTCTGTGCTGTCCTTCCATGAACCATTCTTGTTCAGTGATTTTTTCATAGTGGGCACACGAACAGAATCTTTACTAAGTTCTAGAGATTTCTGCAGATCTTTTGCTGTTGCCCTTGGGTTCTTTTTCACACTCTTCAGCATTGCACATTGTGCCTTGATGTGATCTTTGCAGGACGCCCACTTCTAGGGAGAGTAGCAGCAGTACTGAGTTTCCTCCATTTGTAGACAATTTCTCTTACTGTGGAAAAGGACAAATGCTTGGGTCTTTACATAGAACATAGAAATTTACAGCACATTACAGGCCCTTCAGCCCACAATGTTTTGCCGACCATGTAACCTACTCTAGAGACTGCCTAGAATTTCCCTAGTGAATAGCCATCTGTTCTTCTAAGCTCCGTGTACCTATCTAAGAGGGTCTTATTGTATCTACTGCCACCACTGTCAGCAGCAGTGCATTCCACGCACCCACCACTCTCTGTGTGAAAAGCTTACACCTGACGTCCCCCTGGTACCTATTTCAAAGCATCTTAAAATTATGCCCCCTTGTGTTAGCCATTTCAGCCCTGGGGAACAACCTCTGGCTATCCACACGATCAATGCCCCTCTATCAGGTCACCTCTCATCCTCCATTGCTCCAACGACAAAAGGCCAAGCACACTCAACCTATTCTCATAAGGTACGCCCTCCAATCCAGGCAACATCCTTTAGGAATGGTTTTGTAGCTTTTTTCAGCTTTATGCATCTCTACAATTCTTCTAAGGTCCTCTGAATGTTGTTTTGATAGAGGTCTCGTGCACGTAAACAGATCTTTCTTGAGAAGAGCAAGCTCTGTCAGTAACCTTGTGTGTCACTTTGTGTGACTTTGTTATCGGGCAGGGCACCCCTACAACACACACCTCCAATCACATCTCATTGATTGGAATACCTGACTCCAAATAGCTTTTGTAGAAGGCATTCCCTCAGATACTTTTCCCACAAATACATGTAATATTGGATCACTTTTCTCAATAAATAAATTAACTAACAAGTATTATGCTTTTTATGTTATTTATTTAATTAGGTCCTTTTTAACTAGTTTTAGGACTTATGTGAATATCTGATGGCATTTTAGGTCATATTTATGCAGAAATAGAGAAAATTCTAAGGGTTCACAAGCTTTCTAGTGCCATTGTATAAATTTATTAATTATTATTATTTCTTTTTGTATTTGCCTAGTTTGCTTTTGTTTTGCTCATTGGTTCTTTGTCTGACTTGTGAGTGGGCTTTCAGTGACTCTATTGTGTTTAATTTATTTACTATGAATGCCCACAAGAGAATAGATCTCAGGGTTGTATTGGTGACATAGATGTACTTTGATAATAAATTTACTTTAAGCTTTGAAAGTTAAATATTGATTTATTTGTTGCTTTATCTCATGCCTCATATTGTAAGGATATTTCATCCTTCATCCATGTCAAATCAAGTCAAGTTTATTGTCATGTGCACAGATACAGTGGGGTACAGGTACAATGTAAACCAGACTTCCAGCAGGATCAATGACATGTAGATACAGACAAAACATAGAAGTTCAAAGTTCAAAATAATTTTTTATCAAATTTCATATATGTTGCTATACACTATCTTGAGATTGATTTTCTTACACGCAATTACAGCAGAACAAAGAAATATAATAGAATCAGTGAAAATCTATACATAAAGACTGACAACCACCAATGTGCAAAAGAAGACTAACCGTGCAAACACAAAAATAATAATAATCATCATCATAATAGTAATGATAACTAAATAAGTAAATGAATAATACTGAGAAAATGAGTTGTGGAGACTTTGAATGTGAGTCTATAGGTTGTGTTCAGTGCAGGAGTGAGTGGTTATCCATGTTGGTTCAGGAACCTGATGGTTGAGGGACAAGAATTGTTCTTGCAGCTGATAGTGTGAGTCCTGAGGCTTCTGTGTTTTCTTCCTGATTGTAGCAGTGAGAAGAGAGTTTGGCTTTGGGGGGGCGGTGGTCCTTGCTGATGGGTGCTTTTTCTTGTGGTAGTGCTGCTTGTAGATGTGCTCAGTGGTGGGGATGGCTTTTCCTCTGATGGACTGGGCTGTATATACCACCTTTTCTATTCTTGGGCATATACAAGACAGTGAAGAAGAAAAAAAGACTGCAAAGCAAGACATTAGTGCAAATAAAAAGACACACAGAGAGAAGTCTGTAAGAATGCAAAAGATGGTCTGGAATGTTCTGTTGCTTCAGTAACATCAACAGATCTCTGTAACCATCTGTTTGACATATAATTGAACTTTTTAAAGCTGGTGTGGTGGAGAGTATATTGACTGGGTGCATCATGGCCTGGTATGGAAATACCAATGCCCTTGAACAGAAAATCCTACAAAAAGTAGTGGATAGGGCCCAGTCCATCAAGTGTAGATCCCTTCCCACCACTGAGCACATCTAGACAAAATGTTATCACAGGAAAGCAGCATCCATCATCAGGGAACCAAACCACCCATGACGTGCTCTTTTCTTGTCACTGCCATCAGGAAGAAGGTACAGGAACCTCAGGCCCCTCAGACCGCTGAGAAAGATGAAGGCCCAAGGTTCAGTGTCAGAGAATCCATGAGACCCCTGGTGAAGATGAAGGCCCAGTGTCTGAGAATCCACTAGTCCGCTGAGAAAGATGAAGGCCCAGTGTCTGAGAATCCACTAGTCCGCTGAGAAAGATGAAGGCCCAGTGTCTGAGAATCCACTAGTCCGCTGAGAAAGATGAAGGCCCAGTGTCTGAGAATCCTCCAGCTCACTGGCGGCTGGTGGTCTGGATGTAGTGGACATATGCGTGAGTGGCCAGTTGGGTGGTTGGTTGGGAGGAACAAGGCTTGTTTTGCTATTGTTGTTTAGTTATTTGTTGTGTTCTGTGTTGTTCTGCTGAGCATTGTGGGCAAACTATGGTGACACTCGAATGTGTGTCAACACTTGTGGGCTGCCGAGGACATCCTTGGGTGTGTTGGTTTTTATACAAGCACCATACTTCACTTTACATTTCGATGTTGCATGTGAATAATAAGTCTGAATCAAAATAAAACCAATCATTACCTTGCTTTGTGAGGAAATTGGATCATGAACCAGCCTCTTAAATATTAATTTATTTAGGTAAAACGAATCAAATACACTATTGTTATCATGGTTATATGTGAAGGAAAGAGGGAAAAGCTGTTGTTTTACATAACAGCCAGACACTTTGTGTTTTATATAAACACGTTCAGTAATAGAAAGCTCAGAACTGAGATTTAAGAGACTGTAATAAATGTAATGAAATATTCTGCTGAAGCCATCAAACAAAGCACTGCAAACTAGACCATTAGAGTTAAAAGCTGCAGATTTATGAACTTGAATTTACAACAGAATTTTAAGTGGTTGAAAGTGCAGCCAGAGTCTCTGAATGAAAATTCCTGGGGTATTGGCTGGCATTTCTGAATAACTGACAGCGACCAGAAGCAGCACAAGGCCATTCAGCTCCTCGGGTTGTTCTACTTTCCTATAAGGTCATGACAGAAATTTCACCACAGCACCACTCTCCTGCACTGTCTCTATGCCGTTCGATTCCCCTAACATCTTATCGACCTCTCTCTCAATTAACTCTCTGACAGAGTGCCTGCCCTCTGGGCTGGAGATTTCTAAAGGGTCACCGTTCTCTACAGGAAGACATTTCTCCTCTCTGCCCTGAATGTCTGACCATTTACTCTGAGATTGTGACTCCTGGTGCTAGGCTCTCCAGCTGGTGGACACTTCGGTTCAACATCATAGAAATAATTCGTATACGCTATATAAAAATATAATAATTTCGTGTTTCTAATGTTCTTAACATTTTGATTGATCTTGGCTTTCTGACTTTTCTGCTTATTAAGATATTTATAAGTGGTGGATAGTGAATCTTTGGAGAGTGTCAATTCACATTTAGCCTGTGTACTGTCCATTCAGATGGGTCTCTGTGTGGACAGATTTTCTGGGTTTACATAACTGCAGGCAAACTCCTCACGGCACAGATCTGTCGTTGACATCATCATTGCAGAATCAATCTGAATTGATGAATTGAGTACATTACACAACATTAAAGTGTTTTGCCTAGAGAGTAGGATGTTTTCCACACAATGTTTGCATGAGGACTGAGCTTGTGATAACAATTGGGATCGTTGTGTGGTGTGTGCGTCTGGAGCCAGTGCCCCAGACCACTCTGCACTAAGGCTGTTAACACAATATAACATTGCTGTACATGTTCATGCTGACCCACCCATCACTGCACTTGTAAGGACAGGAGCCCGGCCTGCACCCTGCAACACACACAAAATGCTAGAGGAACTCAGCAGGTCACGCAGCATCTAGGGCCAGAATAAATACACAAAATGCTGGAGGAACTCAGCAGGTCAGGCAGCATCTAGGGCCAGAATAAATGCACAAAATGCTGGAGGAACTCAGCAGGTCAGGCAGCATCAATGGAGAGGAATATCTCTGGAGCCTTTCATCAAGACTCAACCTGAAATACTCCTCTTCATCGATGCTGCCTGACTTGCTGAACTCCTCCAGAACTTTGTGTGAGCTATCTTGTGTTCATCAGCCATGTCCCAAAGCAAGGGAGATGTTGCTGGTAAGAGTCTATCTGTGACCCTGGGAACCACCAGCAAAAGTTTTCATCCACACTGAGGTACATCAATGGCTCACACAGAAACAGTCATCTATATTTTCCTCTGGTATAATCCTGTAATTAATTTCCTTTTGTCAGTCATTGCTTGAATCATCTATTGCCCATCTGCTCCCGAACCAGAGATGTGCTGGCTCCTGTCTAGTGGAGCTGAGCTGATCCCTGTATCTTGGTAAACGCGCTGGACCCAGGAAGACTCTGCAAACAAAGTATCATTGAGGATCCCTCCAACCCATCCTGCAATCTCTTTGACCCACTACCATCAGAAAGGAGGCACAGGAGCATCAGGACTAGGACTTGTAGATGGGGTAACAGCTTCTTCCCTCAGACTGTGGGACTAACGAATACCCTGCCACCACCAAGGTCTCATCACGAGAACAGTGAGCAGTTTTCCTGCACTATCCCCTTCATGTACCGCCTCCAAACACTGAGACTGTAAGTGTGTAAACACTTAGTCAGTGTGTTCTGTGTAAATGGACATTATGTTTTATGGTTTTGGGCGGACACTGCTGAGTCGGCTGTGTGTCTGGGTGGAGTGTGGCTCTTCTGCTCTGTCCATGCGTGTGAGCTTGGGCTGGGTTTCCAGCACTGAGGAACAGTGTTCCTGGCAATGGATCAGCTCATCCTCAGGAGGTCATTGATGCTGACCTGTGCTCCCCGTTGTTCCTGGCACGGCTCTGCAAGATGCACTAATGCTGAGGGCTGACACGTCAACAGGGAAAGAGCATCTGAGGCTCACCTATTGATCGGGGCAGTTAATGTGCTGATACAGTGTCCATGGGGAACAGGACTGGGAGTGAGAGTGCTGTTCCATCGCTCGTGTCAATGTGACCTTGCTGGTAAACTAAGGAACATTTAGGACATTTCAACAAATCTTTGACAAGTGCACAAGTTAACAAGTGTTTTCCTACCAACAAGACACTTTTGCTCTGTATCCATTGTTGGGACAAATCCCACAGTGTTCTAGGATTTAATTCAGACTTATTCTGAATCAGATACCGCAGGGATACCAGTGCAGATACAACTGTTGGGCCATTGGAACAGCCGTATCTCTGATATAAACAGCATTCCTTATGCCTCAATAACTATCTCAGGCATCCGAGAAGACAAAGTCATCCTGAAGCACCCAGGAGTGTGTTTAAATGGCCCCTTTGTAATATCATCATTTGCATTTAGAAATATGGAAAGGTTCCTCAGGGCATTTGATCCTTCGACCCTGAAAAGAATTTAGGGCAAAAGTTATTCCATTCTTTGAGAAAAGTGACAGAATGGCAGAAGTCACAGCTAATGGAATTCGATGCTGACTGGAACTTTTAAAAGCAACGTTGGACATCTCTGTCAATTGTCCCAGTCTACACTCAGATCCTGTTCAATGCAAAACCCATTTAACACATTTACTGAGGCATTTTTGTCCAACAACAGCATTCAGTGTGCTTCCACACATTTTTGTCTGAGATATTCACAGTGAAATATGTCTCAGATATAATTACATCTAAACAGCTAATTGTAATGGCAACTTTCCAAAACTGGAAGCTCATTCTTCTTGTAATAATTATCAGATTGTTCAAAATTGGATGGAATGTAGAGATAATGAAAACCACACAGAAAGTGTCCGGTGTGTATCCACCAAGTTTAAAGGCTTGTATGTTTAACGTCTAATGAGGCTAAACAAAAGAGTATTAATGCCACAGCAGAGAATATCATTGATGCCAAGGAAATTTTATTTTTAGTTTTCAATTTCTGTTCACTTCTTTACCATACACTTAAGTTGGGACACATAGGTTTTGATTTCATGGTTATTCAGAGTATCAGTTTACAAAGAAAATTGTGGTTAATGGGGAAAATGGCAGCTGTTCCAAAACTTCAACATCCCCCAGCCCCCAGGAAAATGGAAGTGTTTCCAAGTGCACAGCCAGGAACTGAGAGTTTCATATTTGATGCGAAGTCTCTCACCCACAGAGTAGCCCTTAAATATTTAGCATACCTTCATTTCTGGTTCTTATAGGATCTGAACATTTAAATTGCATAATTGCTGTGCAGAATATAAAATATTTAAGTCTGCTGCTCTCAGAAGCTGAACCTCAGCTTCTAAAAACAAAGGCACGTTAACCAAATGGAAAAATGAATCAACAAGTCTGATGCAAACTTCCCTGATTCTGGAATGACTGGTTTGATAACCAGAAGAGAAATGTGTGAGCAAGAACAAGGAAATTGCGTACAAGGTAATATTAACCATATAATCATATAACAATCACAGCACGGAAACAGGCCATCTCGGTTCTCCTAGTCCGTGCCGAACTCTTAATTTCACCTAGTCCCATCTACCCGCACTCAGCCCATAACTCTCCACTCCTTTCCTGTCCATATACCTATCTAATTTTACCTTAAATGACACAACTGAACTGGCCTCTACTACTTCTACAGGAAGCTCATTCCACACAGCTATCACTCTCTGAGTAAAGAAATACCCCCTCGTGTTTCCTTTAAACTTCTGCCCCCTAACTCTCAAATCATGTCCTCTCGTTTGAATCTCCCCTACTCTCAATGGAAACAGCCTATTCACGTCAACTCTATCTTTCCCTCTCAAAATTTTAAACACCTCGATCAAATCCCCCCTCAACCTTCTACGCTCCAATGAATAGAGACCTGACTTGTTCAACCTTTCTCTGTAACTTAAGTGCTGAAACCCAGGTAACATCCTAGTAAATCGTCTCTGCACTCTCTCTAATTTATTGATATCTTTCCTATAATTCGGTGACCAGAACTGCATACAATATTCTAAATTTGGCCTTACCAATGCCTTGTACAATTTTAACATTACATTCCAACTTCTGTACTCAATGCTTTGATTTATAAAGGCCAGCGTTCCAAAAGCCTTCTTCACCACCCTATCTACATGAGACACCACCTTCAGGGAACTATGCACTGTTATTCCTAGATCTCTCTGTTCCTCTGCATTCCTCAATGCCCTACCATTTACCCTGTATGTTCTATTTGGATTATTCCTGCCAAAATGTAGAACCTCACACTTTTCAACATTAAACTCCATCTGCCAGCGTTCAGCCCATTCTTCTAACCGGCATAAATCTCCCTGCAAGCTTTGAAAACCCACCTCATTATCCACAGCACCTCCTACCTTAGTATCATCGGCATACTTACTAATCTAATTTACCACCCCATCATCCAGATCATTTATGTATATTACAAACAAAATTGGGCCCAAAACAGATCCCTGAGGCACCCCGCCAGTCACCGGCCTCCATCCCGATAAACAATTATCCACCACTACTCTCTGGCATCTCCCATCTAGTCACTGTTGAATCCATTTTATTACTCCAGCATTAATACCTTACGACTGAACCTTCTTAACTAACCTTCCATGTGGAACTTTGTCAAAGGCTTTGCTGAAGTCCATATAGACTACATCCACTGCCTTACCCTCGTCAACATTCCTCGTAACTTCTTCAAAAAATTCAATAAGGTTTGTCAAACATGACCTTCCACGCACAAATCCATGCTGGCTACTCCTAATCAGATCCTGTCTATCCAGATAATTATTAATACTATCTCTAAGAATACTTTCCATTAATTTACCCACCACTGATGTCAAACTGACAGGTCTATAATTGCTAGGCTTCCTTCTAGAACCCTTTTTAAACAATGGAACCACATGAGCAATACGCCAATCCTCCAGCACAATCCCCGTTTCTAATGACATATTAAAGATCTCCATCAGAGCTCCTGCTATTTCTACACAAACTTCCCTCAAGGTCCTGGGGAATATCCTGTCAGGACCCGGAGATTTATCCACTTTTAAATTTCTTAAAAGCGCCAGTACTTCCACCTCTTTAATTGTCATAGGTTCCATAACTTCCTTACTTGTTTCCCACACCTTACACAATTCAATATCCTTCTCCTTAGTGAATACCGAAGAGAAGAAATTGTTCAAAATCTCTCCCATCTCCCTCGGCTCCACACATAGCTGACCACTCTGATTCTCTAAGGGGCCAATTTTATCCCTCACTATCCTCTTGCTTTTAATATAACTGTAGAAACCTTTCGGATTTACTTTCACCTTATTTGCCAAACCAACCTCGTATCTTCTTTTAGCTTTTCTAATCTCTTTCTTAAGATTCCTTTTACATTCTTTATATTCCTCGAACAATTCCTTTACTCCATGCTGCCTATATCTATTGTAGACATCCCTCTTTTTCCGAACCAAATTTCAAATAACCCTTGAAAACCATGGTGCTTTCAAACCTTCAACCTTTCCTTTCAACCTAACAGGAACATAAAGATTCTGTATCCTCATAATTTCACCCTTAAATGACTTCCATTTTTCTATTACATCCTTCCCATAAAACAACTTGACCCAATCCACTCTCTCTAAATCCCTTTGCGTCTCCTCAAAGTTAGCCTTTCTCCAATCAAAAATCTCAACTCTAGGTCCTGTCCTGTCCTTCTCCATAATTATATTGAAGCTAATGCTATTGTGATCACTGGACCCGAAGTGCTCCCCAACACATACATCTGTCAGCTGACCTATCGCATTCCCTAACAGGAGATCCAACACTGCCCCATCTCTAGTCGGTACTTCTATGTATTGTTGCAAAAAACTATCCTGCACACATTTCACAAACTCTAAACCATCCAGCCCTTTTACAGAATGAGCTTCCCAGTCTACGTGTGGAAAATTAAAATCTCCCACAATCACCACCTTGTGTTTACTACAAATATCTGCTATCTCCTTACACATTTGCTCTTCCAACTCACGCTCCCCATTAGGTGGCCTATAATACACTCCTATCAGTGTTACTACACCTTTCCCATTCCTCAATTCCACCCAAATAGTCTCCCTAGAGGAGCTCTCTAATCTATCCTTCCAAAGCACCGCCATAAGATTTTCTCGGACAAGCAATGCAACACCTCCTCCTCTGGCCCCTCCTACTCTATCACACCTGAAGCAACTAAATCCAGGAATATTTAGTTGCCAATCACACCCTTCCTGCAACCATGTTTCACTAATAGCTACAACATCATAATTCCAGGTATCAATCCACGCTTTAAGCTCATCCACCTTTCTTACAATGCTCCTAGCATTAAAATAGATACATTTAAGATACTCTCCACCTCCTCCTCTCTTTTCATCCCTAACAATGCATTCAAATTTATTATCCTTTTCTTTCTTCTCCCCTACATCTTCGGGCTGAGTGCATCCCTTCTCCATCACCTGCCTTTCCTCCCTCACACACTGTTTATTTATTTGCTCTACTGGTGAACTAACCTCCCCTCCCATAGTTTCCTCAAATTGATTCCCGCACCCCCCCATCTTACTAGTTTAAAGTCTGCCCTGTAGCCCTAGCAAACCTCCCTGCTAGGATATTGGTCCCCCCAGGATTCAAGTGTAGCCCGTCCTTCTTGAACAGGTCACGCCTGCCCCAGAAGAGGTCCCAATGATCCAGAAACTTGAATCCCTGCCCCCTGCACCAATCCCACAGCCATGCATTCATCCTCCACCTAATTCTATTCCTACTCTCACTGTCGCGTGGCACAGGCAGTAATCCCGAGATTACTACCTTTGCGGTCCTTCTTCTTAACTGCCTTCCTAATTCCCTATACTCATGTTTCAGGACCTCTTCCCCTTTCCTACCTATGTCATTGGTACCTACATGTACCACGACCTCTGGCTCCTCACCCTCCCACTTCAGGATATCTTGGACGTGATCAGAAACGTCCCGAACCCTGGCACCAGGGAGGCAAATTACCATCCGGGACTCCCGATCACCTCCACAGAAACGCCTGTCTGAGCCCCTGACTATCAAGTCCCCTATTACTATGGTCCTCTTTCTTCTAGCCCTACCCTTCTGAACTACAGGGCCGTCCTCTGTGCCGGAGGCCCGGCCACTGTCACTTCCACCAGGTAGGCTGTCCCCCTAATATTGCAGCTCTATAAATCCCTGGTTCGACCACATTCCAAGTATTGTGTTCAGTTCCGGTCACCTCATTGTAGGAAGGATATGGAAGCTCTAGAGAGGGTGCAGAGGAGATTTACCAGGATGCTGCCTGGATTAGAGAGCATTTCTTATGAGGATAGGTTGGGCAAACCAGGGCTTTTCTCTCTGGAGCAAAGGAGGATGAGAAGTGACTTGACAGAAGAGTAGAAGATATGAGAGGCATAGATCAAGTGGACAGCCAGAGACCTTTTCCCATAATGGACAACTGGTGAATATGAGGAGGAATAATTTTAAAGTGACTGGAGAAAAGTTTAGGGTTATATCAGAGGCAGTTTTTTTACATAGTAGGTGGTGAGTGGATGCAATGTGCTGCCAGGGGTGGTAGAGGCAGATACATTAGGGACATTTAAGAGACTCCTAGAAAGGCACATGGATGATAGGAATATGGGGGACCATGTGGTAAGGAAGGGCTAGATTGGAGTAGGTGAAATGTCCAAGACATTGGCCTGTGGGCTCAGAGGCAGTGTAGCTCTCTGTATGGCCGAGGAGGACATGAGTTATGAAACGGCACTCAGTCCTGTTGCTAATGGACGCTGTATTAGAACATGATCAATAGGTGAGCCGCAGATGCTCTTTCCCCATTACGTGGGGTTGACTTACCGGCCCTCAGTATTAGTGCATCTCCCAGAGTGAAGCCAAGATCAATAGGAAGCAAGGGTCAAAAGTCAGAATTATTATCACTGACATACATCACAAAACTTGTTGCTTTGCAGCAGCAATACAGTGCAACACATAAAAGTACTGTAAATTAATATAACATATATAACTTATTTCTCATATCTGGTGGTGTGACAAGTACTCACACTACCAGGTTCAGGAACAGTCCAGAGCTCAAAGTGAATTTACTATCAAAGTACATATATAAGTCTCATATAAAACCCTGAGTTTCATTTTCTTGAGGGCATACTCAATAAATCTATAACAGAATAATAATCATAATAGAATCAATGAAAGACTGCACCTACTTGGATGTTCAATCAGAGTGCAGAAGACAACAAACTGCAAATACAAAAATAATAAATAAATAAATATATAAGCAAGCAAGTAATAAATATTGGGAACATGCGATGAAGAATTCTTGAAAGTTAGTTTGTAGGTATGGGAACATTTCAATGATGGAACAAGTGAAGTTGAGTGAAGTTATCCCCTTTTATTCAAAAGCCTGATGACTGAGGGGTAAAACCTGTTCTTGAACCTGGTGGTGCAAGTCCTGAGATTCTTGTACCTTTTTACTAATGGTGGCAGCAAGAAAAGAGCATTTCCTGGGTGGTGGGTGTCCTTCTTGCAAAAGTGTTTCAGGTAGACGTGCTCAGTAATGGGGAGGGATGTACCTGTGATGGACACCCATTACCACCCCTCAACCATCAGGCTTTTGAACCAGAGGGAATAACTTCACTTGTCCCATCACTGAAATGTTCCTGTAAACTATGGATTCACTTTCAAGGACTCTTCATCTCATGGTTTTGATATTTATTGCTTATTTATTTATTATTATTAGGTTTTTTTTCCTTTGTATTTGCAATTTTGTTGTATTTTGCACACTGATTGTCTGCCCTGTTGGGTGTGGTCTTTCACTGATTCCATTGTGGTGATTGGACTTACTGGGTATGCCTGCAAGAAAACAAATCTCAGGATTATATATGGTGACATATATGTACTTTGATAATATATTTACTACAAACTTTTAAAAATGAATAAATAGGGCAAAAAGAGAGCAAAATAACAAGGTAGTGATCATGGGTTCATGGGTCATTCAGAAATCTGATGGCAGAGGGGAAGAATCAGTTCCCAAAACATTGACTGTGTGTTTTCAGACTCCTGTACCTCCTCCCTGATGGTAGTAATGAGGAGGGGTCTTCAGGCTCCTGTACCTCCTCCCTGATGGTAGTAATGAGAAGGGGGGTCTTCAGGCTCCTGTACCTCCTCCCTGATGGTAGTAACGAGAAGAGGGGTCTTCAGGCTCCTGTCCCTCCTCCCTGATGGTAGTAACGAGGAGAGGGGTCTTCAGGCTCCTGTCCCTCCTCCCTGATGGTAGTAATGAGGAGAGGGGTCTTCAGGCTCCTGTACCTCCTCCCTGATGGTAGTAATGAGAAGAGGGGTCTTCAGGCTCCTGTACCTCTTCCCTGATGGTAGTAATGAGAAGAGGGGTCTTCAGGCTCCTGTCCCTCCTCCCTGATGATAGTAATGAGAAGAGGGGTCTTCAGGCTCCTGTCCCTCCTCCCTGATGGTAGTAATGAGAAGAGGGGTCTTCAGGCTCCTGTACCTCCTCCCTGATGGTAGTAATGAGAAGAGGGGTCTTCAGGCTCCTGTCCCTCCTCCCTGATGGTAGTAATGAGAAGAGGGGTCTTCAGGCTCCTGTCCCTCCTCCCTGATGGTAGTAATGAGAAGAGAGGTCTTCAGGCTCCTGTACCCCCTCCCTGATGGTAGTAATGAGAAGAGGGGTCTTCAGGCTCCTGTACCTCCTCCCTGATGGTAGTAATGAGAAGAGGGGTCTTCAGGCTCCTGTACCTCCTCCCTGATGGTAGTAATGAGAAGAGGGGTCTTCAGGCTCCTGTACCTCCTCCCTGATGGTAGTAATGAGAAGAGGGGTCTTCAGGCTCCTGTTCCTCCTCCCTGATGGTAGTAATGAGAAGAGGGGTCTTCAGGCTCCTGTACCTCCTCCCTGATGGTAGTAATGAGAAGAGGGGTCTTCAGGCTCCTGTCCCTCCTCCCTGATGGTAGTAATGAGAAGAGGGGTCTTCAGGCTCCTGTCCCTCCTCCCTGATGGTAGTAATGAGAAGAGGGGTCTTCAGGCTCCTGTACCTCGTCCCTGATGGTAGTAATGAGAAGAGGGGTCTTCAGGCTCCTGTCCCTCCTCCCTGAAGGTAGTAATGAGAAGAGGGGTCTTCAGGCTCCTGTACCTCCTCCCTGATGGTAGTAATGAGAAGAGGGGTCTTCAGGCTCCTGTACCTCCTCCCTGATGGTAGTAATGAGAAGAGGGGTCTTCAGGCTCCTGTCCCTCCTCCCTGATGGTAGTAATGAGAAGAGGGGTCTTCAGGCTCCTGTTCCTCCTCCCTGATGGTAGTAATGAGAAGAGGGGTCTTCAGGCTCCTGTACCTCCTCCCTGATGGTAGTAATGAGAAGAGGGGTCTTCAGGCTCCTGTCCCTCCTCCCTGATGGTAGTAATGAGAAGAGGGGTCTTCAGGCTCCTGTCCCTCCTCCCTGATGGTAGTAATGAGAAGAGGGGTCTTCAGGCTCCTGTCCCTCCTCCCTGATGGTAGTAATGAGAAGAGGGGTCTTCAGGCTCCTGTCCCTCCTCCCTGATGGTAGTAATGAGAAGAGGGGTCTTCAGGCTCCTGTCCCTCCTCCCTGATGGTAGTAATGAGAAGAGGGGTCTTCAGGCTCCTGTCCCTCCTCCCTGATGGTAGTAATGAGAAGAGGGGTCTTCAGGCTCCTGTCCCTCCTCCCTGATGGTAGTAATGAGAAGAGGGGTCTTCAGGCTCCTGTCCCTCCTCCCTGATGGTAGTAATGAGAAGAGGGGTCTTCAGGCTCCTGTACCTCCTCCCTGATGGTAGGAATGAGAAGAGAAGAGGGCTTGCCTGGATGGTGGTGATCTTTCATGATGGATAGCACCTGCTTGAGGCTGGGGAGGCTGGTGCCCATGATGGGGCTAGCCAAGTTTCCAACTCTCTGCAACCTTTTTGGAATTCTGTGCATCGAGGTCATGAGGCTATGGTCCAAGTGTAGGCCAATGGGACTAGGCAGTATAGTCTGGCATGGACTATATGGGCTGAAGGACCTATTTCTGTGCTGTAGTTCCTTATGACTTTGATGTTGGTGTCTCTATACCAGCCGGTGATGCAACCTATCAGAATGCTGTCCATGGTATGTCTGTAGAGATTTGCAATAGTCTTTATTGACCTACAGCAACCAAAATCCTTCTGGGAATGGGCTGGGCCAGAAGTCACACTGCCAGAAAAGCTGCTCCAGGATCCTGGAAAATTACCCTGGTTCCCAGTGGAACATGCACACTCAGTCCAGTTTGCTGCACGTGGAAGTAGATCTGGAAAATTCACTAGCCAGTCACTGGGTGTCAGTGTCATTCTTCCACCTTGAGAAGAGCTGTCGTGGTGTGTCCATATCACTACAATATTGTGTCAAAAGTCTGGTGCTGCAGCCATTCGAAAGACGCTGGGACACTGTTAATATACCGTACATACGTACATCCCCTTTACTCACTGTGGATCACTGTTACTCTGTTAAAGAAAAATAAGCCCATACAAAACTTAGAACAAAGGACATAGACCAGAATGCAGATACCAGAAACAGGAGCAATCTTCCTAACAAATCTATTATTTCAAAAGTTCAGAGTAAATTTATTTTCGAAGTACGTATATGTCAATATATACTACCCAGAGATTAATTTTCTTGCCGGCATTCACAGCAGAACAAAGAAGTACAATAGAATCAATGGAAATCTATACGCAGAGACTGATAATCAACCAATGTGCAAAAGTCAAAATGTAAATAAAAAAAAACAAATAATAGTAATAATGATAATTGATTCTGTCTGTTTAAGTAATCAGATTGAGTTAAACCATTATCAAAATAAACCAAGATATTTTTCAGGCCAACTCTCTAAGTCCACTATGGTTTCATTGAAACATAGAAACATAGAAAACCTACAACACAATACAGGCCCTTCGGCCCACAATCCTCTGCCAAACGTGTACTTACTTTAGAAATTACCTAGCTCTCTATTTTTCTAAGCTCCAGGAGTCTCTTAAAAGACCCTGTTATATCCACCTCCACCACTGCCACCAGCAGCCCATTCCACACACTCACCAATCTGTGTCAAAAACTTACCCATGACATCACCTCTGTACCTACTTCCAAGCACCTTAAAACTGCACCTTCTTGTGTTAACCATTTCAGCCCTCGGAAAAAGCCTCTGACCATCCATACGATCAACGCCTCTCATCATCTTATACACCTCTATCAGGTCACCTCTTATCCTCCATCACTTCAAGGAGAAAAGGCTGAGTTCACTCAACCTGTTCTCATAAGGCATGCTCCCCAATCCAGATGACATCCTTGTAAATCTCCTCTGCACCCTTTCTATAGTTTCCACATCCTTCCTGTAGTGAGGTGACCAGAATTGAGCACACCAAATGAGGTCTGACCAGGGTCCTATATACTGTAACATTACCTCTTGGCTCTTAAACTCAATCCCATGATTGATGAAGGCCAATGCACTGTATGCCTTCTTAATCACAGAGTCAACCTATGCAGCAGCTTTGCTGAGTCCTAAGGACTCAGACCCCAAGATCCCTCTGATCCTCCACACTGCCAAGAGTCTTACCATTAATACTATATTCTGCCATCATATTTGACCTACCTAAATGAACCACCTCACACTTATCTGGCTTGAACACCATCTGCCACTTCTCTGCCCAGTTTGCATCCTATCAATGTCCTGTTGTAACTTCTGACAGCCCTCTACACTATCCACAACACCCCCAACTTTTGTGTCATCAACAGATTCACTAACCATCTCTCCACTTCCTCATCCAGGTCATTTATAAAAATCACAAAAAGAAGAGGTCCCAGAACAGATCCCTGGGGTACATCTCATCTGGTCCCAGAGACTTATCCAACTCGATGCTTTCCAAAAGCTCCAGCACACCCTCTTTCTTAATGTCTTTATGCTCAAGCTTTTCAGTCTGCTGTATGTCATTCTTACAATTGCCAAGATCCTTTTCCGTAATGAATACTGAAGCAAAGTATTCATTAAGTACCTCTGCTATCTCTTCTGATTCCATACACACTTTTCCACTGTCACAATTGATTGGTCCTATTCTCTCACATCTTATCCGCTTGCTCTTTACATACTTGTTGAATGCCTAGGGTTTTTGCCTAAATCCTGCTCGCCAAGGCCTTCTCATGGCCCCTTCTGGCTCTCTTAATTTTATTCTTGAGCTCCTTCCTGCTAGCCTTATAATCTTCCTGTTCTCTATCATTACCTAGTTTTTTTGAACCTTTTGTAAGCTTTTCTTTTCTTCTTGACTAGATTTTCAACAGTCATTGTATACCACAGTTCCTTTACCCTACCATTCTCTCCCTGTCTCATTGGAACGTACCTATGCAGAAAGGCACGCAAATATCCCCTGACCATTTGCCACATTTCTGCCCTACATTTCCATGAGAACATCTGTTGCCAATTTGTGCTTCCAAGTTCCTGCCTGTTAGCCTCATATTTCCCCTTACTCCAATTAAATGCTGTCCTAACTTGCCTGTTCCTATCGCTCTCCAATGCTATGGTACAGGAGATAGAATTGTGATCATTATCTCCAAAATGTTCTCCCACTGAGAGACCTGACACTTGACCAGGTTCATTTCCCATTACCACATCAAGTACTGACTCCTCTTGCAGGCTTATCTACATATTGTGTCAGGAAACCTTCCTGAACATACCTAACAAACACCGCCCCATCTAAACCCCTTGCTCTAGGGAGATTCCAATCAATATTTAGGAAGTTAAAATCTACCATCACAACAGCCCTGTTATTATTACACCTTTCCAGAATCTGTCTCCCTATTTGCTTCTTGATGTCCCTGTTACTATTGGGTAATCTATAAGAAACACCCAGTAGGATGCTTTCTAAGGGTTCACCCTCCTGAAGGATGCTCTGATGTTGCCTTTTTGTAACCTTATTGTACTTCTTTTAGAGGTTTCAATGGAACAATATAAACACTCTTTGGATATTTAAGTTGATTTGAGGAAGAGAATAGATTACAAAATTTTGGCTGGTTATGCTGTCAAGTCAATAGACAATAGACAATAGGTGCAGAAGTAGACCATTCGGCCCTTCGAGCCTGCACCGCCATTTTGAGATCATGGCTGATCAACTACTATCAATACCCGGTTCCTGCCTTATCCCCATATCCCTTGATTCCCCTATCCATAAGATACCTATCTAGCTCCTTCTTGAAAGCATCTAGAGAATTGGCCTCCACTACCTTCCGAGGCAGTGCATTCCAGACCCCCACAACTCTCTGGGAGAAGAAGTTTTGTCCTAAATGACCTACCTCTTATTCTCAAACCATGTCCTCTGGTACAGGACTCTCCCAGCATCTGGAATATATTTCCTGCCTCTATCTTGTCTAATCCCTTAATAATCTTATATGTTTCAATCAGATCCCCTCTCAATCTCCTTAATTCCAGCGTGTACAAGCCCAGTCTCTCTAACCTCTCTGCGTAAGACAGTCCCGACATCCCAGGAATTAACCTCGTGAATCTACGCTGCACTTCCTCTACAGCCAGGATGTCCTTCCTTAACCCTGGAGACCAAAACTGTACACAGTACTCCAGGTGTGGTCTCACCAGGGCTCTGTACAAATGCAAGAGGATTTCCTTGCTCTTGTACTCAATTCCCTTTGTAATAAAGGCCAACGTTCCATTAGCCTTCTTCATTGCCTGCTGCACTTGCTCATTCACCTTCAGTGACTGATGAACAAGGACTCCTAGATCTCTTTGTATTTCTCCTTTACCTAACTCTACACCCCTCAGATAATAATCTGCCTTCTTGTTCTTACTCCCAAAGTGGATAACCTCACACTTATTCACATTAAACGTCATCTTCCAAGTATCTGCCCACTCACCCAGCCTATCCAAGTCGCCCTGAATTTTCCTAACATCCTCATTACATGTTACACTGCCACCCAGCTTAGTATCATCAGCAAATTTCAAGTATCAAGTCAAGTCAACTTTTATTGTCATTTTGACCATAACTGCTGGTACAGTGCATAGTAAAAATGAGACAACGTTTTTCAGGACCATGGTCTACATGACACAGTACAAAAAACTAGACTGAACTACATATTATAAAAAAAAACACAGAGAAAGCTATACTACAGACCTACACTAGACTGCATAAGGTTCACAAAAACAGTGCAGACATTACAATAAATAATAAACAGGACAGTGGGGCAAGGTGTCAGTCCAGGCTTCGGGTATTGAGGAGTCTGATAGCTTGGGGGAAGAAACTGTTACATAGTCTGGTCGTAAGAGACCGAATGCTTTGGAGCCTTTTCCCAGACGGCAGGAGGGAGAAGAGATTGTATGAGGGGTGCAAGGGGTCCTTCATAATGCTGTTTCCTTTGCGGATGCAGCGTGTAGTGTAAATGTCAGTGATGGCAGGGAGAGAGACCCCGATGATCTTCTCAGCTGACCTCACTATCCGCTGCAGGGTCTTGCAATCCGAGATGGTACAATTTCTGAAACAGGCAATGATGCAGCTGCTCAGGATGCTCTCAATACAACTCCTGTAGAATGTGATGAGGATGGGGGGTGGGAGATGGACTTTCCTCAGCCTTCATGAAAAGTAGAGACGCTGCTGGGCTTTCTTTGCTATGGAGCTGGTGTTGAGGGACCAGGTGAGATTCTCCGTCAGGTGAACACCAAGAAATTTGGTGCTGTGATCTAAATGATGGGAGATGAGGGAGAACAAAGTCACCGGGATTGCTCAACAAGCCAAGGAGGAGGTTCATCGATTATCACAAGTTTATCAAGTGAAAGACTGGCAAATGATACTTAAAGGGTTGACGGTGGATATGTAATGGCAAGCATTTAAAGATCGCATGGATGAACTACAACAATTGTTTATCCCAGTTTGGCAAAAGAATAAACCAGGGAAGGTAGTGCACCCGTGGCTGACAAGGGAAATTAGGGATAGTATCAAGTCCAAAGAAGAAACATATAAATTAGCAAAAAAACGTGGCACACCTGAGGACTGGGAGAAATTCAGAGACCAGCAGAGGAGGACAAAGGAATTAATTAGGAAAGGGAAAAAAGGTTATGACAGAAAGCTGGCAGGGAACATAAAAACTGACTGTAAAAGCTTTTATAGTTACGTGAAAAGAAAAAGATTGGTCAAGACAAATGTAGGTTTTTTACAGTCAGAATCAGGTGAATTGATCATAGGGAACAAAGACATGGCAGACCAATTGAATAACTACTTTGGTTCTGTCTTCACTAAGGAGGACATCAATAATCTTCCGGAAATAGTAAGGGACCGAGGGTTTAGTGAGATGGAGGAACTGAGGGAAATACATGTTAGTATGGAAGTGGTGTTAGGTAAATTGAAGGGATTAAAGGCAGCTAGATCCCCAGGGCCAGATGGTCTGCATCCCAGAGTGCTTAAGGAAGTAGCCCAAGAAATAGTGGATGCATTAGTGATCATTTTTCAAAACTCCTTAGATTCTGGGCTAGTTCCTGAGGATTGGAGGGTGGCTAATGTAACCCCACTTTTTAAAAAAGGAGGGAGAGAGAAACCGGGGAATTATAGACGGTTAGTCTGACATTGGTGGTGGGGAAAATGCTAGAGTCGGTTATCAACGATGTGATAACTACACATTTGGAAAGAGGTGAAATCATCGGACAAAGTCAGCATGGATTTGTGAAAGGAAAATCATGTCTGATGAACCTTATAGAATTTTTTGAAGATGTAACCAGTAGAGTGGATAGGGTATATTTATATTTTCAAAAGGCTTTTGACAAGGTCCCACACAGGAGATTAGTGTGCAAACTTAAAGCACACAGTATTGGGGGTATGGTATTGATGTGGATAGAGAATTGGTTGGCAGACAGGAGGCAAAGAGTGGGAGTAAATGGGACCCTATCAGAATTGCAGGCAGTGACTAGTGGGGTACCACAAGGCTCAGTGCTGGGACCCCAGTTGTTTACAATATATATTAATGATTTAGACGAGGGAATTAAATGCAGCATCTCCAAGTTTCGTGTCATACGAAGCTGGGCAGTGGTGTTAGCTGTGAGGAGGATGCTAAGAGGATGCAGGGTGACTTGGATAGGTTAGGTGAGTGGGCAAATTCATGGCAGATGCAATTTAATGTGGATAAATGTGAGGTTATCCACTTTGGTTGCAAGTACAGGAAAACAGATTATTATCTGAATGGTGGCCAATTAGGAAAAGGGGAGATGCAACGAGACCTGGATGTCATTGTACACCAGTCATTGAAAGTGGGCATGCAGATACAGCAGGCGGTGAAAAAGGCAAATGGTATGTTGGCATTCATAGCAAAAGGATTTGAGTACAAGAGCAGGGAGGTTCTACTGCAGTTGTACAAGGCCTTGGTGAGACCACACTTAGAATATTGTGTGCAGTTTTGGTCCCCTAATCTGAGGAAAGACATTTTTGCCATAGAGGAAGTACAGAGAAGGTTCACCAGATTGATTCCTGGGATGGCAGGACTATCATATGAAGAAAGACTGGATCGACTAGGCTTATACTCACTGGAATTTAGAAGATTGAGGGGGGATCTTATTGAAATGTATAAAATTCTAAAGGGATTGGACAGGCTAGATGCAGGAAGATTGTTTTCAATGTTGGGGAAGTCCAGAATGAGGGGTCACAGTTTAAGGATAAAGGGGAAGCCTTTTAGGACTGAGATGAGGAAAAACTTCTTCAAACAGAGAGTGGTGAATCTGTGGAATTCTCTGCCACAGGAAACAGTTGAGACTGGTTCATTGGCTATATTTAAGAGGGAGTTAGATATGGCCCTTGTGGCTAAAGGGATCAGGGGGTATGGAGAGAAAGCAGGTACAGGGTTCTGAGTTGGATGATCAGCCATGATCATACTGAATGGTGGTGCAGGCTTAAAGGGCTGAATGGCCTACTCCTGCACCTATTTTCTATGTTTCTATGAAAAAGCCACAACCTCGGATGGTGGTGGGGCTTTGTAACTGACCATCACTGTGCAGTTCCCTTGCCCCACCAGTTGAAAGTTGGTCAACTGAAGGCTGCTGCGATTCACCCTCCATCTTCACCTGAACTTGCGATTCTGTTTCCTGTGTTTAACCAACATCTCTTTGTCTGAACCTGGCACTCTGCTGGTAACCAGGGCTTGTGATCTCCTAGTTTCTGTAGGTATGAGCAGACCAGGACTGGTAAACAGTGTGTGGAGAACACGTGGCTGTTGGCATCCATTTTATAACCACATCAGTCTTGCCTGAGCTCATCTCAATCCCCAGAGATCAGAGATCAGGGAGCACAGAGCCAAGAGATTCTGAAATCCTTGCAGCTTTCTTCAGCGACTATGGTAAATCACTGGAGACTTATACAGGAGTGCCTGCCCTCTGCACTTTCAGCCAATTTCATTATCTGGTTATCTGTTGATGTTCCTGGTTCATCAGTGGGAATTAGTTTAGGAATAACTTAACCTTTGCAAACATCAGACTGACACAGACTTACAGTTACTGATCACTTATTTGGGAAGCTCAATCTTGAGAAGACAAAATGGATAAAGATTAGCTTTATTTGCCACAGGGACATTGAGACTTTGAAGCATTCAGTGAAATGCTTCATTAGCATCTGCTCAAATCAGAGAGCACTGTGCTGAGGGTAAACTGCGAATGTTGCCAGTCCTTCAGTCCAACATAGCACGCCCTCAACTCAGAAACCCTAACTGTACATCTTTGGGATGTCGGAGGAAACCAGAGCACTGGAGGAGACCCATGCAGTCATGAGGAGACTGTACATTCAGCGGTAGGAATTGAACCCCAGTCGGTAACTGTGGATGATGTACAGTGATTGTGCTAATCGCTACGCTATCACATTATGAATGAGCCATGGTCATATAAACATTTGGATGCACACCCTGTGGTGGCCTCCACAGGTGCCGGTGGCAGTGAACTTCACAGAATCACCACCCTCCAGCTGACGAAATTCCTTCTAAATTCCATTCTATCACCCATTCTAAATGGATGTGCCTCTATTCGGAGACTGTGCCCTCTGGTCCTCGACTCCCCCACTATAGGAAATTTTCTCTCCACATCCATTCTATTGAGACCTTTCAATATTCATTCAAAGAGATCTTCCCCCCACCCCAATCTTCTAAACTCCAGTAAATACAGGTCCAGAGCTATCATACATTAACCATTTAATTCCCAGAATCATTCTCATGAATCTCCTCTGAACCTTCTCCAATTTCAGCGCATCCAGAGCTGCTCACAGTGCTCCAAGTGTGGTCTGACCTAGTGTTTTATAAAGCTTCATCATTACAGCCTTGCTTTATATTCCTTTCTTCTCCAAACGCACGGTAACATCACATTTGCCTTCCTCACCTCATCACAGACTCAACCTGCAAGTTAACCTGTAGGGAATCCTGTACGTTTAGATTTAGGAACAGAGTTAGGAACAGCTTCTTCCCCTCCACCATCAGATTTCTGAATGGTCCATGATCTCATTAACACTACCTTGTGAACAGTCCACAAACCCATGAACCCTACTTTGTGAATGGTGCACAAACCCATGAACACTAATTTGTGATCGGCCCATGAACACTACCTTGTGAACAGTCCATGCCTATGAACACTAACCTGTGAACACTATCTTGTGAAACTAGCTTGTCCATGAACACAAGCTTGTGGAACGCTCTATTAACACTAACTTGTGAACGGTCCATGAACACTAACTTGTGAACGCTCTATTAACACTAACTTGTGAACGGTCCATGAACACTAACTTGTGAACAATCCATAAGCCCATGAACACTAACTTGTGAACGGTCCATGAACACTAACTAGTGAACAGTCCATGAACCCATGAGCACTAACTTGTGATGCTTTTTGGTGATATTGATTTATTTTGTGATTTATAATAATTTTATGACTTTGCTCTGTACTGCTGACATAACACATTTCACAACGTATAAGCCAGCAATAATAAATCTGATTCTGATTCTAACAGAAGAATCTCTCTGAACCCGCCTTTCGAGACCAGTGCCTTCCCTCCTTTATCTGCACTTTGCAGTAACTCAAAATCCACATTAGTTGCAAACAGCTTTTTACAGGAGTAACGAGAGCACTGGGAGGGAGCGGTGAGCTGATGGTTGGTGTGATGTGGCCTTTGTTTGAATGGATTACTGAAAAGTCAGGTCCTTGGAGAAACCCTACAGGAAAATGCACTTCTTCAGCAAGAATTAATCAAAGGGATGACACCCAGACACAACGATATGTATAGGAAGCAGCTGAATTTCAGTTGAGTAAGTGAGCATATCTGATGCGTGAAATACACGGCATACTGAGGACCAGCCACTGTGAACCGACTCAGAGAGATTAGGGAAAGGCAGCAACCTCAATGAGGAATTCAATGTATGCACCAAACCACACGACTGAATCACATTTAATAATCGGCATCAGAATTCTAAGGTCAAATTCCAGACGTGACCAATCACATAAAAATTGCCGACATGATACTTTTTACTTCTCTCTCTGCAGGTTGCCATAGCAACCTCCGATGGACAGAATTCTCTGTGTACTTGGCACTTAGTGACGTTCAAATTATTTAATGATTTTTACATGATTACGGGTGATAATCTACAACCAGTTGGTTACAAATATTCAGATTGGAATATTTAAATGAGCCAGCTTCCAGCCAGTCATAAGCTGCCTGTGATCTGATGTTCAATAGCATTTTAGGGAAATAAACCAATCAGGACTCACTATGAAAACTGCTTCATAAATGGACTGAGATCTCGTGAGCTGACAATAATAATACCTCCATCAGATCGCCCCTAAACCTCTTCCCTCACCTTGTACCTCTCCCCTCCCCCTCACCTTGTACCTCTCCCCTCTTCCCTCACCTTGTACCTATCTCCTCTACCTCCTCCTTATACCTGCCCCTCCCATTCACCTGGTACCTACCCTCTCTTTCCTAACCTTATACCTACCCCCACCCTCGCCTTGTACCCGTTCCTTCTTCCCTCACCTTGTACCTGTTCCCTCTTCCTTCTCCTGGGTGGTGGGGTGGAGATACGTCTCCACCAAAGGCGGTGTAAGGCACTCCTTTCCTTCACTCACCTGAGGTCATCCTTGGGCAAGGTGTTACCTGCTTACCACACCCCATCCCATCAGAGTCACGTGATAACATGGGAGCAGGTGATGGATGGTCGTACGAGCAGCTGATGCACATCACAAGTCCTGGTTATGCGACCACTGATGCCAGGCAGACAATCTCTGAAGAGTATTGATAATGCCTGGGGTCACCCATCTTGTAAAGACACTGCCCAGAAGAAGGCAATGGCAAACCACTTCTGTAGAAAAAATTACCAAGAACAGTCATGGTCATGGAAAGAACATGATTGCCCAAGTCATAAGACACGGTGCATAACGAACAACAAACTCTTCCTTCTCACCTAATACCTCTCCCCTCTTAACGCCCTGATGAAGGGCTTCAGTCCAAAATGTTGGCTGTTTATTCAGAGATGCTGCCTGACCTGTTGAGTTACACAAACATTTTGTGTGTGTTGACCCACGCACCTGAACATAGGAAAATGATTTTTGCACCGCCCTCAATCAGGTTGCTCCCCACAGTTCCTTCTGCTCCAAGGTCTCCATTCTGCTGTCTTAACAGAAACTCTCCCTCTCAGGGAACACCACAGTGAATCTTTTCTGTGCTGTTCCGGCCCTTGTTTGGTCTCCCATTGCATAACCCTCTGCTCTGCACAGCCCTGTGGTGCATTACCAATCACTGACTTCCAAGCAGAAATGGTAACCCCCAAACCCTCCTCCCCAAAGATCCTGTCACCAAGTCAACTCTGGGTTCAATTGACCAATTTGTCCTGATCCCACAGGCAAAATAACATGCAAATGGCAACAAAAAAAGAACGCAAAACATAGAATATAGAACATGAAATCAAAAGAGTCCGCGCATATTTCAGTTCAGCTCAGTGTTTATTGGCTGCATTGCCATCAGCAGAGGTCCTAGCCCAGATCCCCGTGGAACACCACTAATTACAGACCTCCAGCTCGAATCAGTTCCTTCAACCACCGCCCTCTGTCTTCGATGCACAAGTCAGTTCTGAGTCTAAACAGCCAATTTGCTGTGGACCCCATGCATATTAATCCTCTGGATTAACTTTCCATAAAGAACTTTTTCAAATGCCTTACTAAAATCCAACATCCACTGCCCTATCCTCATCAATCTTTCTCATCACCTTGTTAAAGAACTCAGTCAAGTTTGTAAGACATGACCTGTCCTGCACAAAGTCATGCTGGCTCCCCCTAATTAGGCCTCAGGTTTCCAAAAGCTCATATATCGCATCCCTAAGAATTTTCTCCAGCAATTTCTCTACAGTGACATGGGGCTCACCAGTCCATAGTTTGTAGGATTTTCCCTTATTCCATTCTTAAATAGAGGTAAAACATTAGCCACTCTCCTGGCTTCAGGACCATGCCTGTGGCTAGAGAGGACACAAAGGTACTGGTCAAGGGCCCAGTAATCTTGTAACCTGCTTCTTTCGATAACTCGGGGTAAATCCCTCAAGGCCAGCTGGTGGTGTGGTAGCATCTGTACCAGACTTCAAGGCAAATTGTCCCAGGTTTGAGGAACAACACAAATCCCATCAGGCCTCTGGGACTTATCCATCTTAATGCTCATTAGGAGGCCCAATACTTCCTCCACCTTGACCTCTAAATGCCTTAACATACTTATATAGTGCCTATAAAAAGTATTCACCCGCCTTGGAAGTTTTCATGTTTTATTGTTTTACAACATTGAATCACAATGGATTTAATTTGGCTTTTTTGTCACTGATCAACTAATCAACAGAAAAGGGGGGGGGGTGAATATTTTTTATTGGCACTGTAGACTTAGCACTCATCTCCAGGTCCTCCGTATCCTTTTTCTTGGTAAATATTGAATTAAAGTACTCATTAAGTATCCTACTCACATTCTCTGCATCCAAACAAATGTTCCCTCCTTTTCCCTAGAGCAGTCCCACCCTGTCCCAGTTATCCTCTTGTTCTTGATGTATAGAATGCCTTGGGATTCACCTTCCTCCTACTTGCCAAGGACTTTTCATGACCCCTACTGGCTTTCCTAATTTAGATCTTTTCTGGCTTCTTTAGGTTCCTCATGTGCTTCGTTTGATCCAAACTTACGAAGCTTCAGACACTTTTCCTTTTCCTTCTTGACTAAATCCATTACCTCTCTCTTGGATCACATCCAAGATTCTCTTAACTTTCCAAACAGTTCCTACCTTCTCATAGGAACATATCTTTCCTGCACTCTGTGAATTGATCTTTAATCACCCTGTTGTGGTGATGTGGACTTGTCAGAAAAAAGGTGTTCTCAATTAGCTCTGCTTAGTTCCTGCCTAATGCCCTTGTAATTTGCCCTACTCCAATTTGAAACTCTCCCACAAGGACCTTACATGTGCTTATCTAGAGATGGAAGCAGTGTATTCTGTAACTGGCTTCAGTCGTTGCCAATGCTCTCCATGACTCATGATACTATGCCAAACTTTTAACCCAATCTACCCTTCCCTCACACATAATCCTCCTTTTTTTCTGTCATCCGTTTACCTATCTAAGAGTTTCTTAAATGTCCCCAATGTATCCACTTCTACCACCATCCCAGTAGAGCATTCCACACACCTACTGCTCTCTGTGAAAAGACATCACCCTATACTTTCCTCCAATCACCTTAAAATCATGTCCCTGCTTTTATTTATATTAATAATATTATTATTTGAATAGCTTTCAAAACCTTGTTGAGACTCTTCGATAATTCATGTTAGAGCAAATTAATAGTTATTTTTTCTAATTACTGAAGACTGAAGCTGACTGAATAACCAGCCAGATGCTTAGATTGATGGTAGACAGAGTTAGTTATTCAGACAAGTGGAGCCTTTGTTATCTTAGCCTCTGCTCTGCTTGCCATAGGATAGAGACAGTGAATAAACTCCCTTCACCACATATACCATAAGAGCATAAGATAATGGAGCAGAATTGGGCCATTTGGCCCAAAGAATCTGCTTTGCCATTTCATCATGGTTGATCAATTTCCTTCTCAGTTCCAATCTCCTGCTTTTTCCCCTTAACCATTCATGCCCTGACTAATCCAGAATCTATCAACCTCTGCCTTATAAATACGTAAAGATTTGACCTTCACAGTTGCCTATGGCAAAGAATTCCACAGATTCACTACTCTCTGGCTAAAGAAATTCCCCCTCTATTATAAGGCAGTGTCCTCTACTCTTAAACTCTTCCACCATAGGAAACATCCTCTCCAAATCCACTCTTATTAAGGCCTTTCAACATAAGAACATAAGAAATAGGAGCAGGAGTAGGCCATCTGGCCCATTGAGCCTGCCCCGCCATTCAATAAGATCATGGCTGATCTGTCCATAAACTCAGCTCCATCTACCTGCCTTTTCCCCATAACCCTCAATTCCCCTACTATGTAAAAATCTATCTAATTGTATCTTAAATATATTTAGAGAAGAAGCCCCAACTGCTTCCCTGGGCAGAGAATTCCACAGATTCACCACTCTCTGGGAAAAACAGTTTTTCCTCATCTCCATCCTAAATCTTCTCCCCTGAATCTTGAGGCAATGCCCCCTAGTTCTAGTCCAGGGGTGGGCAAACTTTTTGACTTGAGGGCCACAAATTTGACAGGGGGGACAGACCAGGAGCAGATGGATGGAGTGTTTTGGTAATACACCTCATAAGAGAAAATAAAATATCATGGGATATGTAGAAAACATGTGCTTTAATTTCAATTGAAAATGAACAAATGCATTACAACAAAATATCTGTCTTTGAAGTCCCATGGTATTTAGCTATTTATTGAAATGACTTTTAAAACACTGAAAATTAAATGAATAAAATACAGCTTTTTTAATAGTAACAGTTATTATTTTAAAGCACTGAAAATTCTGTTATCCTTCAAGATATTATCATCATCACTCTCCTCCTGACTGTCTTTATTTCAAAAATGGTAGGAGATGCAGGTCTACTTGTCCTGCTCCTTCTTATTCAATTGTCCCCTGTGCCAAAACTCAACAACGACCCGCACAATGACAGAATAGTGAGAGCGCGCCAGTATGCGGAGCGCGTTATTTGATCTGGAGCGCATTTTTTATTTTGAGAACGTATGTGCACCTGCGCACTACTCATGTCCATCACTTAACAGAAATGACATGTAACATGTAAGGCTTATTGAAAAAAATATTTTCAAATGCATTTTTTACATAACACAACGAAGAAACTTATTTTTAATTTCAGTGGGAACAGAGTTGTTGGTCTCCCTTTTTAGCCAGCGCATCAAAGTCTGGATTTAGTTTTGTTGTGGCGATTCTCAGGATGGATCTGAGGTGTTGGTCAGTTAACTTGGATCTGTGGCTGGCTTTGTTGAAGTTCATGATGCTGAACGCCTGTTCACACAAATAGGTCGAGCCGAACAAAGAGTACAGCGCAAATGTGGAGTAATACGCTGCACCTCAACAAAGGTCAATGTGTAGCGGTGTGCTACATGCAGCGCTAAAATTACGACACGGAGTCGGTAACTGCAGTCGAAGAAAAAAACTTTATTCGAAATCCCCAGCCTCACTTTTAAGCCTCCCTCAACCTGCCCCCCTGCGCAGAGGCTCCAAAGCTCTGTGCTCGCAAGTCCCCGCAGGCTATCTCCGTTAGCCGGAACGCTGGCTAATTGTGAGCCGGTTTGGATGTGCCAGGAAATGTGTCGCCACAAATGTATATAGAGTGCGTCATCTATTGGGAAAACGCCAGAATTGCGGGGAAAAAACGTTATCAAGGTTTATTAATATAATTTAATCAAGTTCTGCAGGCCGGATTAAAAAGCTTAACGGGCCGCATATGGTCCGCGGGCCGTAGTTTGCCCATGCCTATTCTAGTCTCACCTACCAATGGAAACAACTGTCCAACTTCTATCCCTTTCAAAATTATTAATGTTTCTATAAGATCCCCTCTTATTCTTCTGAATTCCAGAGAGTACAGTCCCAGGCAACTCAATCTCTCCTCATAGGTTAACCCCTTCAGCTGTGGAATCAATATGGTGAACCTCCTCTGTGCTGCCTCCAAAGCCAGTATATCTTTCCTTAAGTATAGAGACCAGAAATGCACACAGTACTCCAGGTGCGGCCTCACCAGTACCCTGTACAGTTTCAGCATGACCTTCCTGCTCTTGAATTCAATCCCTCTAGCAATGAAGGCCAACATTCTGTTTGCCTTCTTAATAACCTGTTGTACCTGCAAGCCAACTTTTTGCGATTCATGCACAAGCACTCCCAAGTCCCTCTGCACAACAGCATGCTGCAATCTTTCACCATTTAAATAATCTGCTCTTCTATTATTCCTTCCAAAGTGGATGATCTTGCACTTAACTAACGTTGTATTCCATCTGCCAGACCTTGGCCCTCTCAATTAATCTATCTAGATCCCTCTGCAGACTCTCCACATCCTCTGTACAATTTGCTTTTCCACTCAGTTTAGTTACACTTAGTCCCCTCTTCCAAATCATCAATGTAAATGGTAAACAGCTGTGGGCCCAGCACCGACCCCTGCGGCACCCCACTCACCACTGACTGCCAACCGGACAAACACCCATTTATACCAACTCTCTGCCTTCTATTGGTTAACCAATCCGCTGTCCATGCCAATACACTTCCTCCGACTCCATGCATCTGTATCTTATTTATAAGCCTCTTGTGTGATAGGTTTCAATGAGGTCACCCCTCATTCTTCTGAGTTCTAGTGAATACAGGCCCAGAGCCATCAAACGCTCTTCATATGACAAGCCTTTTTTTTGTGAACCTCATTTGAACCCTCTCCAGTTTCAGCACATCCTTTCTAAGATAAGGGGCTCAAAACTGCTCACAATACTCCAAGTGAGGCCTCTCCAGTGCTTTGTGAACACTCTGATGACGCTTTCTGGCGGAGGAGCACTTGGCCATATGGGAACAACAACTGACAAATGTTCCTAGCTCCCAGACAAGATGATGTGCTGTGATTACATCAGCATTTCATGCAGCTGGCTAGCTCAGTACCTTTTGACTCTGACCGCGCTCCAGGGAGTAATCCTGCGTAGATCCAGCTTGTTCAGATACAGACACAAAGTCACTGCTGGTCACCTCTGGAGGGTGGAACCTAATGAACAGATGGTGCAGAGTTCATGGAATGTACTGACCTTTTGATGGGATGTGCATCCAAATGCTCCCATGCCAAAGACTCCACATTAATTGGCCACATTGGTGTAACTGGGTGGAGTGGGCTTGGTAAGCCAGAATACCCTGTTACTATGCTGAATCTTGAAATAAAATAAATACAATCCTGCATTATTCCCCTGTTCCTTCTAGGAACGCATTTAAACATTTCACTCCCACAGTCAGCTTCACCAATGCAGCCATGCTGAGTAATGGGCAGAGAGCACCCTGGCAATCTGCCTGCTATTCTGGCCCAGGAGGGGATGGTGTCCATCAGCAGCTTCTCCCTGACCCCACCCCAGCCCCAACTGAAGTGAGCCGTTGCTGAACTGCCCCAAACCCTGAATGGGGCAGGTAGCATAATCTTTAAAGTGTCAGTGACCAGGGTCCAATTCCGTCACTATCTATAAGCATTTTGTATGTTCTCCCTGTGACAGTATGGGTTTCCTCTGGCTTCCTTCCTTCCAATTCCAATGAATGAGGGGTAACCTAATTGAAAACTATCGAATGTTGAAAGGCATGTGGATGTGGATGTGGAGAGTATGTTTCCTGTGGTGGGGGAGTCTAGGACCAGAGAGCACAGCCTCAGAATAGAGGGAAGTCTTTTTATAATGAAGATGAAGAGGAATGTCTTTTGCCAGGGAGTGATGAATCTGTGGAAGTCTTTGCCACAGCCGGCTGAGGAGGACAAATCATTGGATATATTTAAGGCAGAGGTTGATGGATTCTTGATTGGTCAAGGCATGAAGTAATACGGGGAGAAAGCAGAAGAATGGAGCTGAGAGTGAAAATGGATCAGCCATGATGAAAAGGTAGAGGGGACTCAATGGAACATATGGCTAAATTCTGCTCCAATATCTTATGGTCTTATGGCATGGGTTGGTAAGGCAATTGGCCACATGGGTGAAAATGCATGATGTGGGCTCATTGTGCAGGAAGGGTCTGTTTCTGTACTGCATCTCTAAATAGTTAAGTAACTTCTCAGACATCCTGGAGCCTGTCTACAGCAGTGATTCCTGGGTCTGTTCTCAACCACATCACAAAATCTCATGGCAGCTGACCTAATGGTTTCCGAGGGAGGTTTGAGACGGACAGGGTAAAGATTCTCAGTTAGGCACATGGTGATACTGGAATGTGTCACAGGGGATACGGTCGGATTCAAGTTCTTGCTCAAAAGGAGCAAACTTCGATTGATTACTGGATTGTTGTTGAGGAGTTACTGGGCAGCTGGGTTTGATTGAAAGATACGGGCACCGGGGGGAGCACATTTCACAGTAATTTGCAACATTCATCTGGGGTTTGTCAGGATGGACACAGGGGTGGCGTTTCCAAGACCAGGAATCGGTCTCAGAATAATGGGTCAGTATCCAAAACTGAGAGGGAAGACATTACTTCACCCAAAGGGTGAGTATTTTGCCCAGAAGGGAAGTGGAGCCCCAGCCTCTGAGTATGTCCAGGTAGATCAGGATTTTTGGATATTAAAAGAATGAAGAATATGGGATTATGAAAGAAAGGGGTGCTGATGTTAAATACCATCTGTGACCTTACTAAGTTACAGTGCAGGCACAGGGATTTGAAAGGCCTCTAGCTTCTACATCTTGTGCTTGTGAAAAGAGATAAAGAAATTGCAGACTGGAGGCTTGTCGTGGGGTTAGAGGACTGTCCGGGGAGGTGTGAGTGGTGGGGGGGCTTGTTTTGCTGTTGTTGTTTCGTTGCTTGTTGTGTTCTGTGTTGTTCTGCTGAGTATTGTGGGTAAGTTATGTAGGCACCGAAAGTGTGGCAACATTTGCGGGCTGCCCCAGCTCTTCCCTAGGGGTGTTAGTTGTTAACACGAACAATGCATTTCACTGTATGTTTTGGTGTACAGTATGTGTGATACATAAATCCAAATATCAGATAAAGAGATTAGCTTAATTTCTATACACTTACATTGGAACATACCATGAAAGTTATTGTTTGCGTCAATGACCAACACATCTGAGGATGCGCAGGGGTCAGGCCAGAGTGTTGCCATGCTTCTGGTGCCAACATAGCATGCCCACAACTCACCAACCCTGCCCTACATGTCTTTGGAAAATGAGAGGACACCAGAACATCCAGAGAGAACCCATGTGGGCATGGAGAGAACTTACCAACTCCTTACACTATAAGACCATAAGACATAGAAGCCGAATTAGGCCATTCAGCCCATTGAGTCATCTCCAACATTCCATGATGGCTGATCCTGGAATCCACTCAACCCCGTACACCTGTCTTCTCGCCATATCCTTTGATGCCCTGACCAATCATGAAACTATCAATTTTCGCTTCAAATGTACCAATGGATCTAGCCTTCACAGCTGTCTGTGGCAGAGAATTCCACAGGTTCACTACTCTCTGGTTAATAAAATTCCTCCTTGACTCTGTTCTAAGCGGTCACCCCTCAATTCTGAGGCTGTGCCCTGTAATTCTGGACACCCCCACCATAGGTAATATCCTCTCCACACCCACCTTGTCTAATCCTTTCAACATTCAGTAGGTTTCAATGAGATACCCCCACGTTCTTCTAAACTCCCAGTCAACCCCTTCATTCCTGGAATAATCCTTATGAACCTTGTCTGGACTCTCTCCAATGAGATCTGAGATATGGGGTCAAAACTGTTGACAATACTCCAAGTGTGGCCTGACTATTGTCTTATAAAGCCTCAGCGTTATCTCTTTGCTTTTATATTCTATTCTCTTTGAAATAAATGCCAACATTTCATTTGCCTTCTTTACCACAGACTCAACCTATAAATTAACCTTCTGGAAGTCTTGCACAAGACTCCTAAGTCCCTCTGCACCTCTGATGTTTGAGCCTTCTCTGCATTTAGATAATAGTCTGCACTATTGTTCCTTTTACCAAAATGAACTATCAAACATTTCCCAACACTGTATTCCATCTGGCACTTTTTTGCTCATTCTTCCAATTAGGCTAAGTCCTGCTGCAATTGCATTGCTTCCTCAGCACCACCTACCCCTTCACATATCTCCGTATCATCTGCAAACTTTGCCACAAAGCCATCAATTTCATTATCCAAATCACTGACAGACAATGTGAAGAGATGATGGTCCCAATGTTGACCCCTGAAGAACGCCACCAGTCACCTGAAAAACCAACCAGAAAAGGCCCCCTTTATTCCTACTTGCTGCCTCCTGCCTGTCAACCATTCCTCTATCAATGCCAGTATCTCTTCTGTAAAACTATGGGATGTTATCTTGCTAAGTGGCCTCATGTGTGGCATATTATCAAATGCCTTCTGAAAATCCAAGTAAATGACATCCACTACCTCTTCTTTATTCACCCTGCTTGTTACTTCCTCAAAGAACTCTAACAGATCTGTCAGGCAAGATTTCCCTTTGAGGAAGTCATGCTGACTTTGACTTTTTTTTTAATCATTTGTCTCCAAGTACCCGGAGGCCTCATCCTTAATAATAGACTCCAACACTTTCCCAACCACTGAGGTTAGGCTAAATGGCCTATAATTTCATTTATTTTGCCTTCCTCCCTTTTTAAAGAGTGGAGTGACATTTGCAATCTTTCAGACCTCCAGGACCATGCCAGAATCAAGTGATTCTTGAAAGATCACAACACATCTGCTATCTCTTCAGCAATCTCTTCCGGAACTCTGGGATGTAATCCATCTGGTCCATCTTCAGACCTTTGAGTTTGGTTAGCACTTTGTCCTTTGCAATGGCATTCACTCCTGCTCCCTGACACTCATGGACCTCTGGCACACTGCTGGTGTCTTGCAAAGTACTTTACGACCTCACCAGCATTATTTTGCAGTGGTCTGTTATCAACTCTCACTTCCATTATAGTCTTTATATAACTGAAAAACATTTGGTATCCTACTTTATTTTATTGGCTTGCTTGCCCTCATATTTCATCTCTTCCCTTCTTATGGCATTTTTGTTGGATTTTAAAAACTTTCCAATCATCCAATTTTCCACTTTTGCTTCATTATATGCCCTTTCCTTGGCTTTTATGAAATACTTAACTTCATTTGTCAGCCACCATTGCCTAGCCCTGCCATTGAGAACTTCTTCTGTAGGACATATATCCTGTATCTAGTGAACTATTCCCAGAAACTTCAGCAGCCTCATCTCTGCTGTCACTCCTGCCAGTATCCCCTCCAATCCATCTAGGCAAGCTTCTCCGTCGTGCCTCTGTAATTCCCTTTATTCCATTGTGATACTGATACATCTGACATGCTTCTCTCTCTCAAATTGCAGTATGAATTCAGTCATATTATGATCACTACCTCCTAAGGGTTCCTTACATTAAGCTCCCTAAAAGATCTGGGTTATTACATAACATCTAATTGAAGATAGTCTTTCCCCGAGTAGACTCAAGCACAAGCTGCTCTGAAAAATCATCTCATAGGCATTCAACAAACTGCCTCTCTTGTGACCTGACACCAGCTTGCTTTTCCCAGTCCCCTTGCATATTGAAGTCCCCCGTTAAGTTGTGACATTCCCCTTATTACATTCCCTTTCTAACTTCCTCTTCACACATCTTGGCTACTACTTGGAGGCCTACATATGATTTCCATAATAGTTGTTTTACCCTTGCAGTTTCAACTCCACCCACAAAGATGTAAAGATCTTTCTAAAGATGTAATTCTATCTCTTATCAACAGAACCACACCACTCTCTGTGCCTTCCTGCCTGTCCTCTCGATACAAAGCATATCCTTTGATGTTAGGCTCCCAGCTATGGCTGCCTTTCAGCCACGACACAGTGATGCCCACAATGTCATACCAACCAATCTCTAATTACGCCACGAGTTTGTCCACCTTATTCCGAATGCCATGAGCATGTAAGTACAGCACCTTCAGTCCTCCATTCTTCACCCTTTTGAATTTTGCCTCTGTGGTACAGTTTAACTCTTTGGTCTGTCTGCATTTGTGCCCAATCATTGGCTTGTCCTTCCTTATATTATATGTTACATCATCTACTTGTAAACCTACTGGATCATCCTCAGCTCAATCATACTTGTTCCCATCCCCCTGCCATATTGGTTTAAATCACTCTCAACAGCTCTAGTAAACCTGCCCACAAGAATATTGGTCCCCCTCAGATTCAAGTGCAGCCTGTCCTTTTGTACAGATCCTGCTTGCCCCAGAAGAGGTTGCAATGATCCAGAAATCTGAATCCCTGCCCCCTGCTCCAGTTCTTCAGCCACACATTTATCTGCCACCTCATTCTATTCCTATACTTGCTGTTGCATGGCACAGACAGCAATCCCGAGATTACTACACTTGAGGTCCTGCTTCTCAACTTCCTTCCTAACTCCTTGTATTCTGTTTTCAGAACCTCCTCGCATTTTCTATGTCATTGGTACCGATATATACCACTTCTGGCTGCTCACCCTCTCTTTTCAGGATGTTCTGGATGCAACATCATGGAACCTGGTACCTGGGAGGCAAACTACTAGCCGTGTTTCGTTTTGTGTCACAGAATTGCCTATCTGTCCCCCTAACTATAGAGTCCCCTATTCCTGCTGCCATCGTCTTCAATTTCCTACCCTTCTGAGCCACAGGTCCAGACTCAGTGCCAGAGGCATGGTCGCTGTTGCTTCCCCCAGGTAGGTCCCCACCCCCCAACAGCACACAAAATGGAGCATTTCATGTGGAGGGGGGATGGCCCCAGGAGTGCTCTCCACTTTCTGATGTTTTTCCTTTTCTCTCCTGACAGTCACCCATTTATCTGTCTCCTGTGGCCCTGGGGTGACTACCTCCTTGTAGCTGCTGTCTATCACCGCCTCATTCTCGCTAACAAGCGAAAGGTCATCGAGCTGCAGCTCCAGTTCCCTAACGTGGTCTCTAAGGAGTTGCAGCTCGATACACCTGGTGCAGATATGGCTATCAGGGAGGCTGGAAATCCCACATCTGACAGAACATAGCCCCTATTCTCTCTAGAGTTAAATAAGAAAAAGAAATAAGGAATAAACTTGCCTCACCTCTGCCTGTTCTCAAGAAAGCCATACCACTCTGACTCAGACCACTCTGTCGATGACAGTTTGACTAGATGGTACCTCTCTTTTATGGAGACTGGGTTTGTCAAGCTCTGCTTTGGGCCTGTGCAGGAATGCTTGCACTGCATCTGTACCCCTGTCCAATTAGACAGTAGTGGTTTTGAACCTTGGTTACAGCCTTGAAACACATTTTTCAGCAATGGTTGTCTTATGGGCCTAGTTCAACATTTCAATGAACATAAATAACAGAGGGAAAAAGTCACCAAACGTAGAACAGCTCAGTACAGGCCCTTTGGCCACAGTGCTCTGTTGACCTTTGAACTGTTACAAACCCCGTAACTGGGTCACTTACCAGCAAAGATTGAGAGGTCCGTTGAAGTCTGATGGTACTATTTTTAACAGTATTTATTAGTAAAAATACACAAAAATAATATCAATGCAAACATACAGATAATATATGTCATCAATACTAAGTCTAAAAGTGCGGGTATAATAATAATCAATAAGAAATAGCTCTATCGTTGTCTAGGAGATAAATGTATTGTCCGATGGAAATATAAAAGTCACTCAGTTCATTCAGGCTGCAGCCTTTTGGTTGTCGCTGTGTTGCACTTTGTTGGAGAGAGAGAGAAATAGGAATAGAATGGGAACAGTTACTGCTGCGGGTTTTCCAACCTTTATGATTTCGATCCTTCCGGAGTCCCGTTGGGGTGGCCGTTCACTTGTGGACTCTCCTTTAGCTAAAGCCATTCTTCCATGGTGAGGCCGCCAATCCCAGGCAAAGGGAAAGGACGCACACAGGCCCCCCACCGGTTGTCGCTATTAAACGCTGTCACGGGATTTCTAGTGTTTCTCCTGGTGCGTCTAAAGGGGTTGTTCCCCAGACCCTCTTTTATTCTTACTCACGGGGTCTCAGATGTCAATCAGGTTGGGATGATGCAATCCCTCAACCAGCCCACTCTGGTCATCCCCTGAGGGGCTTCAATGAATAGTACAGTACTCAATACACAATTCCATCTCCAAGAGACAATAGCCGTTATCAGTGGATCCGCCTTGCTGAGGCCAGGACACATTCCAAACCCTGTGTATTCTGGACGTCTCTCCTCATTTCCTGGGTCCCAGACCGGAATTAATAGTGATCTTGCGATTCTCAAAAAGGAGGGGGCTACTTTGTACCCTTCGGCCCCTCAGAGTTGTGACACATTCGTAACACCCCCTTCCTTCAAAGATTTTTACCATCGGTAAAAATGAATTAATACAGACTCTTACAGGATTTTAGAATCTAACACAATACAAAAGAGTCTTTTTTCACTACAGAGTAATACAGTTATACATTCAATTCAGCATCTAAACAGTTAGCGATTACATTGTCACTTCCTTTAATATCTTAACATCTTGTACCTTAATAAATTCTTGTAGCATCAGACTTCAATTTAATAACCACCATTTTTTATTCCTTTTCTTCCGCAAACAAAAAATTAAAGAGTTGTGATCTTAGCTTACGTGTATACTACAAAAGTTCATGCAAATACTAATCTTTATGTCACTTTCAAACTTAACAGTCAATCTTCCATGGGGTTGTCTTTATTATTCACATGCTTTGTCGAAATCCCTTAAAACCGGATCCTGTTAATTAAAATGGCATCCCGTCAACCCTCGCCCCATTTCCAGTTAAGTCCCATGTGGTTAACTTGTATACTAGTGTGGAATAGGCTTTCGCATGCTCCTTTCATAGGAGTTATTTTATCAACAATGTGTTCCAAACTTAGACCATTTTCCGAATTTCCACACAATTCTTTAATTTTAAGCATGTTGTTAGTTTTTTCTTCAGGACCCTTCATGCTATTGCTATTAGTTTTCAGCTTAAGATCTGCAAGTGATTCCTCTTTGTTCAAATAGCATTTCAAATTCTGCCTTTTCACAGCACACTCTTGAATAACAATAGCGTATGGGGCACCTTTACATTCCAAATCAACCTGTAATTGATTCGCAGGCACCGCGTTACCAAGCCATTGTCTCTGTAGACTGGTTACTGCTTCTGACATCACTCCAGACTTTAAATTTTCTTCATTCAATTTAGGAACTACACTTTTCCCTTTTCCTTCAATAATAATATTCACCTCACCACCTTTTATCTCCTCACTAACTTTTAACACACTTTCGAACACAAACAACTGGGAATTCTCACTTCCCACTCGTACCAAGGTTAACCCTTTCTTCACTGAACCAAGTCCATCTGACCCACAAGGACTGCATTCCTTTTCACCTGAATCAAATACCTCAGACTTTTTCTGAGCTCCATTACTAGGTTCAGTACCATGTGCATCCACATCAAACAGGCCATCTGCCTCTTCCAGGCTTTCAATACCCATACCCTTTTCAAATTCTAAGTTCCCCTGATTCTCCCAGCTACTCTCTGGGCAACTCCCTTCCGGAGTTCAACCCCGCGGGCTGAAACAACCTCATCTGCCAACCCAGCAGACTTCAAGGTAATGGCATCCTTTTCATCTAGGACTGCCCTCATTTCATTATCGGGAACACCTTTAGAATTTTCAACTTCTTCAAACAGTTCTGCCAAACCAGACAGATCATCGATGTCCAACCCTGGACCTTTTAACAGCCTTATCTGTTTCTCATCTTTACTTCGTGCCTCTATAAATTTCCTCCTGGCTAAGGGCTGGTCTACCTCCTCTCCCTTACTCTCTTTCACTTTCCTATTCTCCGTTTTACCACCCTCTAAACCCTCTTGGTACAGGGTCGGTAAAAACGTCTCGGCCAAATCAATACTGGCCTGATTTAAACTGGTCTCGTTCTCAGCTGCCTTTCTCGACATGCTGTGAGTGATCGCGCATGCAGGATAGATCTTGGAACCTAGGGGCGGGTCCTCAACACTTACAGGCTGGCTCATCAGCTTCATTGCTGACCAAACCTTACCACCGGCTAAATCGTTACCAAGAAGGACGTCCACGTCAGTTCTCGGGAATTCTGATTGCACCCCTATTTCAACTGGTCCAGATACCAGCTCACAATTTATAATGATCCTATGCAAGGGCACCGCTTCTGTCCCTTTTCCTATGCCTCTCAAAGCTACCTCTCCAGTCTTGCGACCAAAATCTAGTACCTTACTGCTAATCAATGACAGTTCAGCTCCCGTGTCTCTCCAGATCCGCACTGGAACTGGTGTGTCTCCCTCTCTCACAGACACGGTTCCGTTTGACATACAAGTCTCAGACCCTTCTCGCACTCTGTCTACCTGGGGCTCTCTTGTCGATTTACTGATCACCACAGCACATCCTATAGGGACTGCTGCTTTCCATTTTCCTGTCTCTTTCCTCGGATCAAGGCACTTAGATACAATATGACCCACCTTTCCACAATTAGAGCAGGTCTAGCCAGGACCTCTCCTGCCTTGCCTCTCCTCCTCAATTTTACCACTAGCTCCTGGCAGGACCTCTGCCTCAGCCGGCGGGCTTTCTGTATCGTTCCCACGGTCTCTCTGGTAACTTTTATTCGAGGAAAACTTTATCTTGTGGGTTAGGGCATATTCATCTGCGAATCTAGCAAATTCGGAGATGGACTTATTCAGCTTCTCATTCATATACATCCAGATATCCTCCAAAACACAACCTTTAAATTCCTCAATCAGAATTAACTCCCTGAGACACCAAAAATCTTCTTCCACTATTTCTGCTGCACACCAACGATCCAAGAGCACACCCTTCTCATAGGCAAACTCGGTATACGTCTGATTCCACCCTTTCTTTAAATTTCTGAACTTTTGTCTATAGGCTTCAGGTACCAATTTGTAGGTCCGAAGAATGGCCTCCTTTACTTTCTCATAATTCTCCGACTGTTCCTCCTCCATGGACAATGCCGCATATGCCCGCTGTGCCTTCCCTTTTAACACACTTTGTAACAACGCCACCCACTGCTCTTTGGGCCACTTCTGACTCACTGCCACCTTTTCAAAATGCAAGAAATAACTATCAATATCCGTCTCCTCGAACGAAGGTACTAACCTCAACTCCCGACTAACATTAAACCGCTCCTCTCGGACTGACCCTTGAGCTCTTCACTCTTGCCTTAACTTCTCCATGTCCAAGTCATGTTGCCTCTGTTTCTCCTTCTCCTCAGACCCTCTCTCCTTCTCGGCTCTCTCCTTCTCTTTCTCGGCCCTTTCTTTCTCTTTTTCAGCTGCTTCCAGTTGTTTTAGCTGAATTTCATGCTCCATTTGTTTCTCAGCTCTTTCCTGCTCCTTTTTACCTCTTTCCTTCTCCCTTTTCACCTCTAACTCCTTTAACTGGAGCTCATGCTCCCTCTTCCTCTGTTCCGCATCCAGCCTCAATTTCTCCAACTCTAACTGAGCCGTCCCAATAGCTGGTACCTTTTCAGGGATATTTTCCAATACCTCAGCTGAAAACACATTCTTCACAATATAATACTGAGTTATGGCTCTCCGCACCTCCCGCTTTTTCATCGACAACCTCACCTCTGCGAGGTTTAGTCCTTCCGCAATATTTATCAAGTCCGACTTTGTGGCCACCTCTAGCGCCTCCAGAGTCGGGTTTTGTAAAAATTCATACACGTCCATCTTTGCTGGTTTTCCGTCTGGTTACCCGCGCAACCAGACCCACGTTTGGACTTCAGCCCGATTCACTGGCCCTCCAATTTGGTATCAAATCCCGAGACGAGGACCCACGTTGTTACGAACCCCGTAACTGGGTCACTTACAAGCAAGGATAGAGAGGTCCGTTGAAGTCTGATGGTACTATTTTTAACAGTATTTATTAGTAAAAATACACAAAAATAATATCAATGCAAACATACAGATAATATACATCGTCAATACTAAATCTAAAAGTGCGGGTATAATAATAATCAATAAGAAATAGCTCTATCGTTGTCTAGGAGATGAATGTATTGTCCGATGGAAATATAAAAGTCACTCAGTTCATTCAGGCTGCAGCCTTTTGGTTGTCACTGTGTTGCACTTTGTTGGAGAGAGAGAGAAATAGGAATAGAATGGGAACAGTTACTGCTGCAGGTTTTCCAACCTTTATGATTTCGATCCTTCCGGAGTCCCGTTGGGGTGGCTGTTCACTTGTGGACTCTCCTTTAGCTAAAGCCGTTCTTCCATGGTGAGGCCGCCAATCCCAGGCAAGGGAAGGATGCACACGAGCCCCCACCGGCTGTCGCTATTAAACGCTGTCACGGGATTTCTAGTGTTTCTCCTGGTGCGTCTAAAGGGGTTGTTCCCCAGACCCTCTTTTATTCTTACTCACGGGGTCTCAGATGTCAATCAGGTTGGGATGATGCAATCCCTCAACCAGCCCACTCTGGTCATCCCCTGAGGGGCTTCAATGAATAGTACAGTACTCAATACACAATTCCATCTCCAAGAGACAATAGCCGTTATCAATGGTTCTGTCTTGCTGAGGCCAGGACACATTCCAAACCCTGTGTATTCTGGACATCTCTCTCTCAGTTCCTGGGTCCCAGACCCGAATTAATAACGATCTTGCGATTCTCAAAAAGGAGGGAGCTACTTTGTACCCTTCGGCCCCTCAGAGTTGTGACACATTCGTAACAGAACCTACTCTAAGTTCAATCTAACCCTCTATCCTACATAGGCCTCCATCTTTGTTTCATCCATGTGCTTATGGAAGAGTATAGAACAAGTTATTAAAGAATAAATAATTATATGGAACGTTATAGGGGAAAGTTGACTAGGTTAGGACTTTTTCCCCGGAGGAGAATGAAATGTCTCCCGACATCTCCTCTAAGTTTCCTTCACTCACCTGAAAAACATGTATTCTTGTTATTAGCCATTTCCACCCTGGGAAAAAGGAGCTCACTGCCCACTCTATCTAAATTCTCTCCTATAATCACATATAACTTGGTAAATTACCTCTCATCCTCCTTTGTTCCAAAGAGAAAAACCTAGCTCACTCAAACTTACATCATAAGACATGCTCTCTAATCCAGGCAGCACCCTAGTGAACCTCCTCTGTACCTTCTCTAAAACGTTCACATCCTTCCTATAAGGAGGCGACCAGAACTGAACAGAATACACCAAGTGTGGTTTAAGCAATTTATAGTACTGCAACAGTACCCTGTGGCTATTGAACTCAATTTCCTGACTAACGAAGGCCAACACACCACAGGCCTCTTAATGACCCTATCATTTTGCGTTCTAATTTTGAAGGATCTAGGGACATGGACCCCTAGATCCCTCTGTTTCTCCACACTACTAAGAATCCAGCCATTAATCATGGACTTTGCTTCTAGTTCAACCTTACAAAATGAATCATTTCACTTTTTTCTGGATTAAACTCCATCTGCCACTTCTTAGCCCAGCTGTGAGTCCTGTCAATGTCCCATCGTAACCCTCAAAACCTTCTCCACTCTCTACAACTCCCACCGACCTTGTTTCTTGTATTTGATTGTTCTTTACCGTAGATCCCAGCATCTGGACATTTTATGTCTGGAACAGAACTCAGACTGACTTGGTTAAGCGATAGCTGTCAGAAGTTCACTACAAAAACCAAAATCACCTGGTAAGGCCGGGATGAAACCGTTAACGCTGAGTTTAAATGATCCCTTTCGAAATGCTGCGGTGTTTGTGGAATCCCTTCCAGATGTTCAGCATGTAATTTGAGCACTGGAGCTGCTGTTGCTGGCGGCTTGCAGTGCTCTAGACCTCGTCAAATAGCAAACCCAAAAGCTCTGCTGTTAAAGCAGAATGCTGACGCTGCAGGCTGGGTGGTCAGCACTTACACTGGGTAAATTTTCATCTATTTCAAGAAAAAATGGGGAGATCAAAGAGCTGATTTGAAAGGCTTCATTGATGCGACATTGAATCCAGAATCTTTGAGCATTCTTAACAGCAGGAGGGGAGCTCAGATATCACAGACCCGAGGGCAGTAATAAATGCCAGTGTTAAAGCACACCGGAAGCTCAGGATCAGAGTCAGATTTATTGTTACTGACATATGTTGTGAAATTTGTTGTTTTGTCGCAGCAGTAAACTGTAATGCATAAAAGTTATTATGTTAGAACAAATAAATATTGCAAAAGAGAACTAGTGAGGGAGTGTTCATGGGTTCACGGACTGTTCAGAAACCTGGTGGAGGGGAAGAATCTGTTTCTTAAATGTTTACTATCTGGGTCTTCAGGCTCCTGTCCCTCCTCCCTGATGGTAGTAATGAGAAGAGGGGTCTTCGGGCTCCTGTACCTCCTCCCTGATGGTAGTAATGAGAAGAGGGGTCTTCGGGCTCCTGTACCTCCTCCCTGATGGTAGTAATGAGAAGAGGGGTCTTTGGGCTCCTGTACCTCCTCCGTGATGGTAGTAATGAGAAGAGGGGTCTTCAGGCTCCTGTACCTCCTCCCTGATGGTAGTAATGAGAAGAGGGGTCTTCAGGCTCCTGTACCTCCTCCCTGATGGTAGTAATGAGAAGAGGGATCTTCAGGCTCCTGTACCTCCTCCCTGATGGTAGTAATGAGAAGAGGGCATGTCCCACATAGTGAGGATCCTTAGTGATGGATACCCCATGTTGAAGCACTGCCATTGGCATGGGGTCTGGATGGTGGTGAGGGGTGTGTCCATGGTGGAGCTGGCTGAACCTACAACCCTCTGCAGCTTTTTCCAGTCTTGTGCTTTGGAGCATCCATATCAGTGATACAACTAGTCAGAATGCTCTCCATGGTACATCTGTAGAAATTTGCTATAGAATTTGTTTGTGTCTATACTGGATGTACCAAGCTGATATATAAACTTATAGCAGAGAACATTACAGCACAATACAGGCCCTTCTGCACACAATGTTGTGTCAAGCTTTCTATCTCAGCCTCTCAATCTTACCCTTCCCTCCCATGTAAACCTCCATTTTCCTTTCATCCACGTGCCTATCTCTGTCTCTTAAATGTCCCTGTGTATTTGCTTCTACCACCTCCCCTGGCAGTGCATTCCACGCACCCACCACCCTTTGTAAAAAACTTACCTCTGACATCCCCCTACACTTTTCTCCAATCACCTTAAAACGATGCTTCTAATAGCCATTTCTGCCCTGGGAGATGGTCTCTGTCCACTCGATCGATGCCTCTTATCATCTTGTAGACTTCTATCATTTCCTTTCCTCCGGCCACATGTTATTCAACTGGATATCACTGTAGCTAATGGGTAAGTGAAACAAGCATTTAATGATAATATCTATGCGCAGTGGCTAAAACTGAATTACACAGAATTGTGGTTCTGTGTTTCATGGACCTTGTAGCAAGCCTCTGACTGCGATTTCTAGCCCTGTGTGGAGATTTTTTGAGTTAATCATTTCTGTTGTACCCTTGGGGATATTTGGATGATTTTTATCATTAAAGTATATTATCTCAGGAAGTACAGGACATAATTTCTCAGGTCCTTCTTCTTTGCCTTTGTCCATATTTCTTCCACTCCACGTTTTCAATCTTTCTCCTTGAACCGGGAGGTGGTGGGAGAACAATTGGCCTGTTCTCCCAGCCCACCTCAGCCAAGCTCACGAAACTTGGCACCAAGGTGGGACAGGACCAGAGCTGTAACCATGCAGAGTCAGGTCCTGGTGAGCCCAAGCTCCAGGCTATGTCTCAGTCTGTTACTAGCCAGCCAGAGAGGTTTGGGTGAGTACACGGATGAGAGGGGTACAGAGGACCATTGTCCAGGTGCAGGTCGATAGGATTCAACAGAAAAACAGGTCGGCACAGACTGGATGGGCCAAAAAATCTGTTTCTGTACTGTAGTGTACTACGATTCTATGAGCCTCATTCTCCAACACAACCAGCTGCCTCAGCGTAAAATAGAATCCAGCACAGAAAGGTGACTGCACAAGGCAGCTCTTGACTCTGGCTTTATATCATGTCAGGCAGTTAGTGTGCGAGGTTGATGCCCGCCTGATTATTGTGGGTACTGTCTCCTTATGCATCACCTTTTGAAGCAATGAACAAGATGCTGGGCAAACTCAGCAGGTCAGGCAGCACCTACAGAGGGAGATGGGTAGTTGTCATGTTGAGTAGAGAATCTGAATTAAACCAGTCTCTGTGAAGTGACAGTGCGTTCATTAGTCATCACATGAAAATAGAGACAGTAGCTACAACAGATTCTGTCTCCCACCAGCTCATCAAATCCTCTCTGATTCTTCTGCTGAAACCCTACACTACATTTGTTCATTATGTGCCGTGACGTATGACATGAACGATCGTAGTCTTTCCATGACCATGATTGTTCTTGGCAAATTTTTATACAGAATTGTTTTGCCATTGCCTGCTTCTGGGCAGTGTCTTTATAAGACAGGTGACCCCAGCCATTATCAATACTTTTTAGAGATTGTCTGCCTGGTGTCAGTGGTCGCATAACCAGGTCTTGTGATATGCACCGGCTGCTCATACGACCGTCCACCACCTGCTCCCATGGCTACGTGACCCTGTTTCGGGTGGGGGTGGGGGCTAAGCAGGTGCTACACCTTGCCCAAGGGTGACCTGCAGACTAACAGAGGGAAGGAATGCCTTACACCTCCTTTGGTAGAGACGTAGCTCCACCCCACCACCCACAGTAGTATTACTGTACATTTTGAAATACTGTATACTGCTGCCACAAAACAACAAATTTCATGAGATATTGCAGTGATATTAAACCTGATTGTGATTTGTGTCTACATTGTGATTTGTGCCTGCCTCTCTTACATTTCTTTGTTAGTTTCCAGTTGCAATCAGAAGGAACATTGTGTGAGAACTCTAACATTTTGACGAATAGTAACATTCACAGTTAAAGATCAGAAGCCATCAAATGGTTTTACCAGTTCAGCACAACTCACACGCAGACATTTAAAGTAATCTGGAGTAGCTTTCAAAAGCAACACACACAAGACGCTAGAGAAACTCAGCAGGTCAGGCTGCATCAATGGACAGGACTAAAGAGCTGACATTTTGGGCCAGAGCCTTCCTTAGGCCAAAAGGCCAGGCTAGAAATTCACAGGGACATTTCACACTCTCTGGTGTTTATCAGAGACACTAGAAATGTCACTGCTGCCAAGGTTGGAGTGCTTGAGACTGGACATAATTGTGACAAGTGGGATGCACTCCAGCAAGAATATCAGAATGGAAACATCTCAGCTATTTAAGGTGGGAACAGACTGTACTCTGCAACTATTGGATATAGGGTTGCAAGCTCAGCCTTTCTCACAAGTGTAGACACACATCACAGCAGGGCCTTTCACAAACCCTCAGCCCTTTAGTCAAATCCTGAGCGACTAAGTGAGTACTGGGTACTGTGTACTCCATGGTCACTACAGCTTCGTCCTCACTGGGTCACCCTCTGGACTGCAAAGAACCATCTCATCATTTTTCAATTATAAACTTTGTAATGGACTCGGATCAAATTTGATTGATTTAAATTGGCTGTTAATTTGACAATTTTAAACATTTCAAAGTTCAAAGTACATTTATTATCAAAGTTATGACAGCTCACAAATCGCCTTGTCCATTTGTCTCCCTTTTTTTCCCTTTACACAACCTTGAGATTCGTCTCCGTACAGGCAGCCACAAAACACAGAAACCCAAAAGGGCTCATTTAAAAAAAGACCATCAAACACCCAATGTGCAGAGAGAAAAAAAAACATTCTGGGAGAGAGTCTGGCAGAGAGATTGGGGGTTAAGTCACACATCGAAGACAGGAGGAGGCTGTAAGGGGTCAGTGGTGGGAGGGGGATGACCGTGGTTAGTGAAATGGGCTGTATTCTGTGTTGTGTTCACCTTGGTATTACTGCTGTAGTTGGTACCTGAACATTCCACCAACTTCCTCTGTTCCACCCTGAGATGCATTATCACACAATCTCCTGAAACACACACAGCACACAGAGGGTGTGATCCAGAAATCCCTGACTAAATGACCAAATGATCACCAATTATTTACAGAGTTTTAAAAACATATTGAAATGGAGCAAAGCAAGAGATGTTGCTGCAAAGTTGTTGAAGCATGATATGGTGTCAACGTATTTCCAAGCTCCCCCGCACCTTTAGATGTGAAACTGCTAACAGGATTCAGAGCAAGGGAGAGGAGAGGAGAGCATTCTAACTGGCTGTATCACCATCTGGTATGGGTGGTTTGAGGGGGGTTAGCTACTGCACGGGGTCAAAGTAAGCTGCAAGAGTTGAAAACTCAGTCAGCTCCATCATGGACCTGATAGTATCCAGGACATCTTCACAGAGCGATGCCTCAAAAAAGCAGCATCCATCACTAAGGACCCCTATCACCTAGGTCATGCCTTGTTCTTGTTGCTACCATCAGGAAGGAGGTACTGAAGCCTGAAGACACACATTCAACGATTGAGGAACAGTTTCTTCCCCTCTTCCATCCGATTTCTGAATGGGTATTGAACCCAAAAACACTACCTCTCTGCTTTTTTTTATTTTTATTCTTGCACTATTGATTTGGTATACACATGCTTACTCTAACTTGTGGCTTTTCTCTATTATTATGTATTGCATTGTACTGCTGCCACAAAGACAACAGATTTCATGACCTACGCTGGTGATATTAACCCTGAATCTGATTCTCTTTCTGTGAGTTTGAGACAGGAATATTTATCTCCTGCCCCGGGGCTCTCTCTGGTGTGAGTCAGCAGCTCTCTGGCAAATGTTGATCCAGTAGTGCTGGCAGTATTAAACGGTTGAAAGGCCAGAACAGATCACGGAACCACTGGGGCAGTGAGAAACCCTTACCATGGGCAGGCTCTGACGAACATCAGGCAATGTTTAGTTTAAGTGCCACTGATTCAATCCATCAACTGCCCTCACCCACAATTTACAGTGGCAAATAACCCCTCTGACCCGGCATATCATTGGGATGTCGGAGGAAGCCAGAGCACTCAAGGGAAAACCCACGCGGTCAGAGGTACCGTGCAAACTCCACACGGACTGTGAAGTCGTGAGATTGCAGACCCAACCACTTCACCATCATGACAGCTGACAAATGGCTTTGTTCATTTGTCTCCCTTCTTTTCCCTGGTGTAGTGTGGCTGTGAACATAAGATAGTTGATAACGTTCTCATCTAACAGCAGCAATGGTAATTGGTGATATTGTTCACTTCACACTACAGATGAGTCTTGGACAAGGCTTCAACTGGAATATCAGCACATTTTCCTGCACTGTCCAGATGGAGGAGGATGGGGTGCAGAAGGATGGAGGAAGACCTTATTTCCACTACCATAGCCATACGAGGGATTGACAGGAGTGCTCTCACTTGGAACTCTTTCCTGAGCTCCAGCACCGTGGGAAGCTGCAGTTCTTTACCTTGGAGAAAGGAAATGGCCATCTCATGTCTCTACTGGTTCAGAGGTGAACGTGGAGAGCTGGTCAGCCAGACTGCAGAGGGAGGAAATGAAACCCTTGCACTTCCTCGACAAGACCAAAATTATCAGCAGAAGACCTTGTCCGATCGTGGCGTACATCTCACAGCTTGATCTGTTTCCTGCCAGACAAAAGAATGAGCTTGGAATTCCCTCCTGCTGTTACTGGAATCTTCCTGTGCCTGCAAGTCAGTGGGACGTACAGGATGTGGGTCATCACTGACACTGAGGTGCACATTAACACAAGCCCTACATACAAGACAATGTTACCTTGCGCCTTCACCACCAGCTCAGTCCCAGGACCGCTCCCCATGACAGTAGTGCACACACGGATGAGCTTACATCCGGGAAGGACTGAGCAAATGATAGCGGAATTTTGGGGAAGTTTTCCTCTGAATTATAAACACACTAATTGAGTATTCATCGCCACTTAATTAATGCAAAGAAAGCATTAATTATCTGAGGCTGAGTTCAGCTATCTCTGCTTAAATGAACGTCACCAGTGATTATCTTCAGGAGAAAGGAAACTCCTGTCAGCCAAATGTGATTATCTCAAAAATATTTCCAAATATAAAACTGACATGGTGGGGTGTTAACTCTGTAACTGACCCACATTGAGCTAGATGGGGCTTTGAAGATTAAAATATTTTATAACTGCAGTATTTCTGAATCAATATAATTATAATAATAGATATAATTCACACTATACAGTATATTCAAAGGAAATAGCCTGGAGCTGGTGAGATTTGCCATATAGAACAATATTGTTACAGGTAGGATTGTTTTCTCTGTTGCTGGATGTGTTTAGTGAGTAGCCTTTGGTTTATAACTTGGGGGTCCCACGACTGTCCCAATACAAACTCACCGTTTAACTGCAAACAAGAGAAAGTCTGCAGATGCTAGAAATCCCAGCAACACACAAAATGCTGGAGGAACTCAGTAGTCTAGTCAGCATCTATGGAAAAAAGTACAGCAGGCCTGGAACGTCGACTGTACTCTTTTCCATAGAAGATGCCTGGCCTGCTGAGTTTCTCCAGCATTTTGTGTGTGTTGATTATATTGAAAAGACACATCCCTGAGGGACTCTTCGATAATCTTACTTCTTGGCTTCCTTCTTCCAGTCATGTTGAGAAGTGATTACTATTGCATCAACTCATTTACAAAACCACTCTGATTTCAGTAGATTTCAGCCATCGAAAAGATAGAAGTATTTTTAATCACTTGAGTTCAATCCCATGTCAGTGCTGGAAGCTGTGGCATGATTGGGATCGATGCAAGCTCCATTACTGCCCCTCTGCCTGCACACACTCGAGAGCCATGGAAATGTGAATCCAAGAGAGTCTATGGATGTACCGTGGACAGCATTTTAACTGAGTGTATGGCGCTGGGGGGGGGGGGGGGCTGAATCAAAATAAGCTGCAGGAAGTTGTGGACTCAGTCAGCTTCATCATGGGTACCAGCCTCTGTAGAATCCAGGACTTCTTTAAGGAGCAATACCACGAAAAGGCAGCGTCCGTCATAAATGACCTACACCACCCTGGACGTGCCCTCTTCTCATTACTACCATCAGGGAAGGGGTACAGGAGCCTGATGACCCCTCTTCTCATTACTACCATCAGGGAGGAGGTACAGGAGCCTGAAGACCCCCCTTCTCATTACTACCATCAGGGAGGGGGTACAGGAGCCTGAAGACCCCTCTTCTCATTACTACCATCAGGGAGGAGGTACAGGAGCCTGAAGACCCCTCTTCTCATTACTACCATCAGGGAGGAGGTACAGGAGCCTGATGACCCCTCTTCTCATTACTACCATCAGGGAGGAGGTACAGGAGCCTGAAGACCCCTCTTCTCATTACTACCATCAGGGAGGAGGTACAGGAGCCTGAAGACCCCTCTTCTCATTACTACCATCAGGGAGGAGGTACAGGAGCCTGAAGACCCCTCTTCTCATTACTACCATCAGGGAGGGGGTACAGGAGCCTGAAGACCCCTCTTCTCATTACTACCATCAGGGAGGAGGTACAGGAGCCTGATGACCCCTCTTCTCATTACTACCATCAGGGAGGAGGGACAGGAGCCTGAAGTCTCGCACTCAGTGTTTCAGGAGCAGCTTCTTCCCCTCTGCCATCTGATCTCTGAATGGATATTGAATCCATGAACACTTCCTCACTACTTTTTTTTTGGATCTACTTATTTAATTTAACTATTATATATATTCTGTAATTCGCAGTTTTTTTCTCTATTATCATGTATTGCATTGTACTGCAGCTGCAAAGACAACAAATTTCATGATATATGCCATTGATATTAAACTTGATTCTGATTCTAATTCTTCTGTTAAGTTTTATAACTCCAAAATTAATCGAAAGAAAAACACGTGGAACCTGGAGATAAGCACATGCACTTTGCTTTTACTTTTAGTGAGGTGCACACTTAAGATGCAGTGGCTTAATAACGTATGCCATTTACCTACTTTAACATATAACCTGTAATGAATTATGAAATCAACAAAGAATGCTTAATGAACAATATATTTACAATATTACTCAAATGTTAAATACAAACACACTGCAGCTGCAGGGAAATCCAGAGGTGACATTGGCTAAATTACATTTGAAAATGTATTAAAGAAAAACTTGGAGAGAACTGCTCCAGGGGTAATTCTCCTGGGACAGTATGGGATACTGGGTGGAGAATACTCAGAGGAGATAGGTTCAGAGAGAGGGCCTCCCATTGGGGAAGGGACAGTGGGAATACTTACAGAAGTCATGGGGAGTGAAGTTGAGGACAGTGCAAATGGCTGTTTGACGCAGATCAGAGAAGAAAGCAAGGACAGCCACTGGGTTATGGGAAGGTAGCTAGGTCCCTCAATAAGACTGATTAGACCAGCTCAGTGTGCCTTCCAAGGGACCGTGTTTGTGGATGGATTACTTTGAAGAGAATTCAATGCTCAAAGCAAATGGACAAGCTGAAGCGACCTAGCAGTCTGCCTGGGTGGGGGATATGCACAACATCGATCAACTCATGGGCTTGCCAGGATATCCTGCCATTGAGTGGTCTACAGGTCAAGACACAAATTAATGCTCAAGCTGGAAAGGAAATGGGAAACTGAGAGCAAATCCTCAGGCTGTGTGCAGGCTCCGTGACTGTGATTTCTGACATTGTCTCTGCTCTATCTTGTGGTTTCCTGAGATCCTGAGAACTTTGATAAGCCAACTTGAGGGCAGAAGAGAGGGACATCACTGGGTAACGAGGGGGCAGAAGTGAGGGAGATCACCAGGTAATGAGGGGGCAGAAGTGAAGGACATCACTGGGTAATGAGGGGGCAGGAGTGAGGGACATCACCAGGTAACGAGGAGGCAGAAGTGAGGGACATCACTGGGTAACAAGGGGGCAGAAGTGAGGGACATCACCAGGTAACGAGGGGGCAGAAATGAGGGACATCACTGGGTAATGAGGGGGCAGGAGTGAGGGACATCACTGGGTAACAAGGGGGCAGAAGTGAGGGACATCACCAGGTAACGAGGGGGCAGAAATGAGGGACATCACTGGGTAATGAGGGGGCAGGAGTGAGGGACATCACTGGGTAACAAGGGGGAAGAAGTGAGGGACATCACTGGGTAATGAAGGGGGGAAAGTGAGTGACATCACTGGGTAACGAGGTGGGAGAAGTGAGGAACTTTACTGCGTAACGAGGTGGGAGAAGTGAGTGATGCCACTGGGTAATGAGGGGCAAGAAGTGAGTGCCATCATTGGGAGAGTGGAGAATGTGGGGGTGTCCATGGCTTTAGCCCAGCACAGAGGGAAGTGTGGTGGTGGTGAGGGGTAGTGATTAGGGGTAGTACTGTTTGCCAGAGCTACAGTGTAATTCCTTTGGCATAAAAATAAACCACTGAAATAAACCCTGTCTGGCCGCTTCTCCAGCCTGAGGGTGAGGTATGGGGGAGAGCACCATCACTCCCTGTCAAATTAAATTCTCTCATTTTCCATTGAGACTGAACTGCCCCAAACACTAGACTCACAACCACCCTCCCTCAGAGTATTCCATTATGAGTGTTATTGATCAAAACTCCTCATGGTCGCTACAGTGTCATTTCTATGTTTTGTGTGGCCTTGACTGATAACTGAAATTCCAGTCTTGGCAAGTTTATTCCAAGTGGACCCAGAAATGTGCTGGTAAAAATATAACAACTGTGTTGCATTGTCCGGGAACTGGAGCTGATAACTGAATCTATTATTTGCTTTCCTGCACAACAGAATGATACAAGGATTTCATTTTAAATCCATCTCTGCCAAGATGTTTGTGAATTATGCAAAAAAAACAGTGGACTTACTGAAGTACATTTGACACTGAGAAATAGCTTCTCTGAATTCAATAATTCCTTACCTTTGTGAATAATATATTGAGAGCCCCAGAATCATTGAGCTGTTGTCCCATTCCATCTATGTTAACCTTTTGCCATCTACCATCCAGACCCGCTAGTCCCCATTAGAACTTCTCACTCTTTGAATATTTAAGTCAAATTTTGTTCAGGTGCTTTGGATAAGTTTTACTTTTCTTCTGTATCTGAGGTTCTCGTGACCATAGAATCTTAGAGACATACAGCACTACAGCACAGAACAGGCCCCTCAGCCCATCTAGTCCATGATAAATTATTACTCTGCCTTGTTCCATCGGCCTGTAGCTGTCTCGGCAGGTCAGGCAGCATCTATGGAAATAAATAACCAGTTGACATCTCAGGATGAGACACTTCTTCAGGACTGAAAAGGAATGGGATAGATGCCAGGTGGAGGAGGGGAAGGCGTACCAGCTGGAAGGTGAGAGGTAAAGCCAGGTGGGTGGGTGGGGGCAGAAGTAAGAAGCTGGGAGGTGGAAAAGGTAAAGACTGGAGAAGAAAAAATCTGATAGGAGAGGAGAGTGGACTATGGGAGAGAGGGAAGGAGGAGGGAGGGGATAGCCAGGTGAGGAGAAGAGAACAGATAAGAGGGTGCTAAAGTGGGAAATTAAAGAAGGGGGAGGGGGAAAATGACCAGAAATCGATATTCATAACATCATGTCAGAGGCCTCCCAGACGCAATATAAGGTGTTGCTCTTCCATCCTGCTGGCCATGGACCAATATGTCAGAAAATCCTGCTTTTTGTTGATGGACCAGAGGTGCTCAGTCTATATTGGGTCTCACCAAAGAAGAGTACACCACATTGGGTGCACTAGACACAGTAGACAACACCAGCAGATGAAGTTAAGTGTTGCCTCACCTGGAAGGACTACCTGGGGCCTGTATGGAGGTGAATGGGCACTTGTTCCGCTTGCAGGGATAAATGCTGGGAGGGAGATGAGAGGGGAGAGATGAATGGACAAGGGAGTCACAGAAGGAGTGATCCCTGCGGAAAATGGAGAGTGGGGAGGGCGGTAAAGATGTGCTTGGTGGTCAGATCCCTTTGAGGATGGTGGAATTTGCAGAGAATGAAGTGTGATGGGAAGCCTCAAGGGATGGCAGGTGAAAACAAGAAGACCTCTATCCCCATTAGTTCCCAACCCCTTTCTGACATGTTGATCCATGGCCTTCTCTTGTGTCATAATCAGGCCACCCGCAGGCTGGAGGATCAACAGCTTATATTCCATCTGTGTAGCTTCCAACTTGATGGCATGAATATCAATTTCTCCTTCCAGTAATAAAATGTTTCCTCCTTTCACTTGCCTATCACCTCCCCTGGGTCCCCTTCTCCTTCCCTTTCTCCTATGGTCCATTCTCTTCTCCTGTCAGATTCCTTCCTCTCCAGCTCTTTACCTTTCCCACCCACCTGCCTCCACTTATCACCTTCTAGCTATCCTCCTTCCCCTCCTCTACCTTCTTAGTCTGGCATCTTCTCCCTCCTTTTCCAGTCCTGAAGAAGCGCCTTGGTCCAAAACATTGACTGTACATTCATTTCCACAGGTGCTGCCTGACCTGCTGAGTCTCTCCAGCTCTCTGCTCCTATATCTTATGGTCTTATTTTGTCTGTGTTGCTTTAGATGGAATTTAGCATGGTAAGGGAATGTAGGTTTATAGGGAAAAGACAGGTAGGTGGAGCTGTGATCTTATTGAATGTTGGAACAGGCTCAATGGGCCAGATCCTAGTTCTTATGTTCTGAGAGAAATGTGTTCCCAGTGCAGCTGAGTGTGAAGAGTTCAGGATGTTCACCTGTATGGTACCTGGTGTTCTAACCTCACGGGCAGGGACTTGTTGGAGTGTCAGGTTAGTTATTGAGAGTACTGATGCTAAATGTATCCCAGGCACCGCGGGCAGTGAAAATGGCCAACTGTTCCCGCTATCAGAACGAAATCATCCAGGCTCCATATGGGGTACACAATTTAAAGAAACTGCTTTATATTAACTTCTGGACAAGTAACTATAAAATTTACATTAGCCAAACTGTGGCTTCATGATGCTTAAAAAGTTTATCATGATTTCATGTAGAATAGACAGAGTGGATTTGATATTAACTACTATTTCAGGTATGAAACTCGGGTAATGTACTTCTATTACAGCAAGATGCCTTGGTTGTAAACACAAAGTGCACTGCAGATGCTATGGTCAAATCAAAACGTACAAAAAGGCTGGATGAACTCAGCAGGTTGGGCAGCATCCGTTGACTGCTTCTTTCAACGGATGCTGCCTGACCCGCTGAGTTCATCCAGCTTTTTTGTACGTCTTGCCTCAGTTGTAAAGTGTTTGCAGTCTTGTTCCCGGAGCTGCAGTGTCTAAAGCTAGAGGGCTCAGGTGTAAGGTGACAGGGGGAAGATTTAAAGGGAACCTGAACTGGTTTTGCACACAGAGAGCATGTTTCTCAAGGACTGCTTCTATCCCATGGTTGAAGAGATGACAAGTGGCTGACAAATGGCAGATGGGTTTTAATTCAGACAAAGGCGAGCTGATAGGACCATCTAGTGTAGGTCTTACACAGCACTGTGGGTACCCAGATGGAATATAAGGTGTTGCTCCTCCAACCTGAGTGTGGCCTCATTGTGGCAGTAGGGAAGGCCATGGACTGACATGTCGAAATGGGAATGGGAAGTAGAATTGAAATGGGTGGCCATGGGGAGATCCCGTTTTTTCTGACTGGTGGAGCTTAGGTGCCCAGCAAAGCAGTTTCCCAATCTGTAGAAAGTCCTTAGGATTTGGGGATTCATGCCAAACTTCTTCAACTGTCTGTGATGAAAGAGGCGCTGTTGTATGGATGGCTCATAAACAAAATCTTTTCACTATATCTCAGTACCCGTGACAACAATAACCCAGATGCCTGTATACAGAAGGTGCTGTGCTGGACTATTGGACCCACCCACAATGGAAACTGTTGCCTGGTTTCCAAAGCAACAGAACCTGGGGTCTGGGAACCTGGTCAAATGGCAGTGAGTACCCCCCCCCCACCCACTCACTGAACAAACTGGGGTCCTGTTTCTCCGGGGCGGGATAGCAGGCTGGGAGGGGCTAAGTACAGCCAGCAAATAGCTGCAAACTAGAACAACGGCATGGGGAGGTGGCACCAGCCTCAGCTCAGCTCCTTTACATCTGGCTCTGATACTTAATTCACCAAAGTGATGCAGCTACCGTGGATCTTAAACTGCCCTTGTTATGTGTAAGTTTCTAGTTTACAATGAAATTTCCACCATCTGCTGGAAGAGTTTCTGTTTGCCAAGGTTTAGCCAGTGTACATAATGTTGAGAAAGACTTTAAACTCTCTGTATGCAAGCTATCTAAACATCTGGCTAATGTAGTACTACTTTACCACAGCTTCTGTGGATCAGGTCTCAGATGCTAGAGTGGGTGGAGATGGTAAAGAACAGCCTTGGTACAACAGAAACAGAATTAGAATCAGGTTTATTATCACTGGATGTTGGGTAGGAGGGAGGTCCGGGGTGCAGAAACTATGAGGTTAGTGGCAGTGGCTGGGAGATCCCCAGAGTCAATAAGGTTGGTGATGGTAGACTTTAATACTCCTCTCTCCTATTCCAACCTCATTCCTTCCGAACACTCCCTCCGCACTAATCCTAACCTCACCATCAAACTTGCAGAGAAAGAAGGTGCTGTAGTAGTGTGGCGAACTGACCTCTACCTTGCTGAGGCCCAGCGCCAACTCTCAGACACCTCCTCCTTACCCCTCAAACAGGATCCCACTAAGAAACACCTGGACGTCGTCTCCCACACCATCACCAACGTTATTGGCTCTGGGGATCTCCCACCTTCCTTGATTCTTTTGCCCTTAATTTTCTTACTTATGGTACTTCATTCATTTAGACTAGGGATTCCCAACCATTTTATTTCATGGACCCATATCATTAATTGAGGTGTCCATGGACACTGGGGTGAGAACCCCTGATTTAGAGCAAACCATGGTATCAACGAGCCCACACTGTCCAATTACTCTCATGTAACCAATTACCCTCAAATACATACTGTTTTGCATTTAATATTTATGAAATATTTAAGTAATCTTTTGTGTTTGTATATATATATATATATTTGAGTAATCATGTGTGTATAAGTTGATTAAGCATTCTTGTTCATTTAAGTAATTCATTAGGTGTTATATGTAAAAATACGTCAATTACATACATCTTACCATGTGATACCTGAGTGCCTCACTTAAAGTAAACACTAAGTTAGACCTGCATCCCAGAGTCCTGTGTCTTCTTTTGAATTAGTTTAATGTTTTAAAGTTACAAAACATAGCACACAAGTCTTGGAATGAGGGAGGAAACCCACGCAGTCATAGGGAGAGAGTACAAATGCTTTACAGGCAGTGGCGGAATTGGCACTATACTGGCCGATCACTGGCACTATAGCAGTGTTACACTAACTGCTACGCTACCATGCTCCCACTTAACAAACACTTTCAGATTGACCTTCATACTGTTTAAAAGTGAGCTTTTGTGAATCCATCTTTGCCTTCCTAATTTCCTATTCAAGCATGCAAACACATTCCTTATATTCTCGATGCCTCTACCACACCCCATCCCGCCTTTCATTTGTTCCCCGTATCAGTTTCTCATTCTCCAACCCTCAACATCCCAGGCTCCCTGTACTTTGTCTGGATCACATACTCCTTAAAGTCTTTCTCTCTCTTATGGTGCTGCTATAGACTTAACTGCAAGTGCAAAGTTCAAAGTAAATTTGTCACCATATAGAGCACTAAGATTCATTTTCTTCAGGGCATCCTCAATAAATCTATAGAATAATAATCGTAACAGAAACAATGAAAGACCGTACTAACTTGGGCACTCAACCAGCGTGCAAATGACAACAAACTGTGTAAATACAAAAAGAAAGAATAATAACAATAAATAATTAAGCAATAATTACCTATCACTGAACCAGCAAAGAAAATGTACATTCCTCATTCTGTCACCTGCCTGTGTGATACATTTACCACATCCTTTCTGTTGACACCTGAGGTGATGTTGATACTTAGGGTAAAGTTGACACCCACGGTAACATTTACCACATCCTTGTAGGCTGACCAGTACCATCTCACTCACTGATTACTGGAACAATGTGCTGGAGCTTTTCCTTCAGTTCTGTGCACTAAACACATTCCCAAAACCCGGTCCCACTGGCCTGCCCACTGCACTCTGAGTGTACTGGAAGTGAACTGTGACAGGGTATTCTCGTCTGCTTCTACAGAAATTCTAAGATTCAAGCTCTTTCCTCTCCTCCCTCTGCACAGAGTAGGAGCTTTTCTCTGATCCCTCACCAATGCTGTGAGCAATCTTGAGTCCCTTATCTAAGTAAGGATGTGCTGATACTGGAGAGGGTTCAAAGGAGGTTCACAAAAATGATTCCGGGATTGAAAGGCTTATCATATGAGAAGAATGATGCAGAGATCTCATTGAAACCTTTCGAATGTTGTATGGCCTTGATAGAGTGGATGTGGAGAGGATGTTTCCTATGGTGGGGGACCAGAGCACACAGCCTCAAAATAGAGGGACGTCCTTTTGGAATGGAGATGAGGAGGAGTTTTTTTTAGCCAGAGAGTGGTGAATCCGTGGAAATTAGTGGAGGCCAAGTCATTGGGTATATTTAAGGAAGAGGTTGATAGATTCCTGATTAGTCAAGACATGAAGGGATATGAGGAGAAGGCAGGAGATTAAGGCTGAGAAGGAAATGGGTCAACCATGATGAAATGGTGAAGCAGACTTGATGGGCTGAATGGCTTATTTCTTCTCCTATTTCTTATGATTTTAAACCTTCTTGTTCTGTTGCCATTCAGGATGGCCTTTGGATTCACGTATGAGCTCCTAACCGCCCCGTAGTCCCCAGAGACTGCTGCATATTGTAAGACGTGTATCTCTTCTGAGGTCAAGAATAATAGAAATCCTACAACTGCACTAACTGATTGTTCAAATGCTATGCAATTTTTAGCTTGAACATCACATTTATCATGAAGCCAGGGCACACTCTTGTAGCAATGTCTAGTTGTTGAAGAATAATGCAATCTTCAGAAAAACCTGCAACTCATTGGGTGTATTAAAGGCAGAAAATGACAGGATCTTGAGTGGTAAATGGGTTAAGAGTTATGGGAGAAGGTGAGAGAATGGGGTTGAAGTGAACTTGATGGGCCAAATAGCTTAATTCTGTCCCTATAGCTTATGGTCTTGCAATTGCAATAAACTCATCTAGGGAAATTCACCATAAAACCTCCAAGAAGATTACTGTTCTGCAGTCATTTCTAGACATTTTGCAATAACCCACATTGTTAGCAATAAATTTCCAAAACTCTCACACGAGGAACTGAAACAGAGGAACTTTGCACAGGAAAGAGAAAATCCCCTTCACAGGTTTTGTCTCTAATTGAACGGCGGTGTGAACAACATGCTTAAGTCTTTCTGTTTTACTAAAGACCATGGAACTCCGAACAATGTTCTGGTCTAACCTGCGGCAGAGGATTACTCAGTGTGCTTTCTCGTGCCAGCCAATGCTGAGCTTGGTATCCAAGCCAGTGTGATCCCACCGGCAAATGCAATCAAGGATTCTAATGCGATGCTGAATCTTCTCAGATGATGTGCAATGTCAAACCACCCTCGGCCTTTTCATTATTAAAATGCTCATAAAACACGTGGGGAGATAATTAAATCTTGGCAGTATTGCTGCCTCTTATCCAGTGAAGGAGCCTTATTTCTTGCTTTGAATAGGAGCTCCATCATGGTTCTCAGCAGGACATAGAAGGTAAAGCAATCAAACCGTATTCACTTAGCAAGTAAAGGGAAGAGCTGAGGAAACAGAATAATAGAGCATCAGACAGCTTTAAATTGTCATTGGCTTTCTCCTTTGGATTCGTTGGTCCTGGAAGATGAGGCTGACCTACTCCGAGTCAATAAGTTAGCCAGTGTTGATTTCAATGTGTTCCATTCATTGTTGAACAGCTCACTGAAGATGCTGAAGGCTCCGATCACCAGCAAAGACCACCCACCAGATTCAGGAATCACCTAAAGTGCTTCTGTGAGAGTTACTGGACCTTCTGCAAAATTATAAAAAGTAAGATTACTTGGAAGTTGCAGTAAGACAAGTTTGACAAATCTACAGGTACAGACCCATGTATTGTGGTCTGTGAGGAAGTTCAATGGTGTGAGATAGAGCAATTTTCACATCTGTTCCTGCTGTTGCAGACGATACACCAACGCAAACTTCACCCACTAGCCTGCATACTGAACACCACCTGTACAGTTAACACACAGTGTCTGGATGGCACACAAAAAATAACCTTTTCACAATAAACCAGTTCCAGTAGCACCAGCTGATACTCAGTGTGACCAGACCTGGGAGATTTGAGATCCAGCCCCACTGGACCAGACAGAGAACTAAAAACTGGTAAAGTTGACTTTGTCATTTCCTGAATGTCGTTCCAAGGATGAAAACCGCTTTCCGTGTCCTCACCCGTCTGGCCCACGCTCAACTTTAGGGCACATTGGTTTACAGTACCAGCGTCACGGGTTCAATTCCCGTTACTGTCTGTAAGGAGTTTCTACATTCTCCCCGTGACTGCATGGATTTCCTCTGGATGCTCCAGGTTCCTCCCACAGTCCAAAGACATACTGGTCGATAGGCTAATTGTAGGTCATTGCAAATTGTCTTGAGATTAGGCTAGGATGATATTGGGGTTCTGCTGGGCGGCGTGGCTCGAAGGGCCAGGAGGGCCTATTTAGCACTGTATCTCAATAAGTCAATAAACACTGGTGTTCGATTCTTGGCTCTTTCCTGAAATGGTCACCCTTCTCTTACAACTCCAACAGCAAATTGAAAAAAGGTAATGTCAGGCTGTAACATACACAAAATGCTGAAGGAACACAGCAGATAAGGCAGCATCTGTGGAGTGGAATAAACAGTTGGCGTTTTGAGCAGAGTCCCTTCTTGTAGTTCTGATGAAGGGTCTCAGCTTGAAATGTTAACTGTTTATTCCCCTCCATAGATGTTGCTTGACTTGCGGAGTTCCTTTAGTACTTTGTGTGTGTTACCCTGGATTTCCAGGATTTCTAGCATCTGCAGATTTTCTTGTGCTTATAAGACTTTAAGACATAGGAGATGAATTAAGCCATTTGGCCCATTGAGTTTGCTCCATCATTCCATCATGGCTGATTTGCCCTCTCAACACCATTGTCCTGCCTTCTCCTTGTAAGATTTGACACACTGAATAATTAGGAATCCATCAACCTCCTTTTTCAGAATACCCAATGACTCAGTCTCCACAAACATTCGTGGTTATGAATTCCACAGACTCACCTCCCTGTGTCTAAAGAAATTGCATGTGTAAAGATTGGGTTGATTTGGGGAATGCAGGCAGCAAGAAAACCACAAAAAGGCTTGTGTACAAATGGAGTGGGTTTCATTGTCCATGTTCTCTGTGAGTACACGTGCCTTTCCTCCGGGTTCTCTGATTTCCTCCCACATTGCAAAGATGCACGGGTTAGGGTTAGTGAGTTGTGTCCGTGTTGTGTTGGTGCCAGAAGTATGGTGACACCTGTGGCCTGTTCCCAACACGTCCTCAGACAACGTTTACCATTGATGCAAATGACACATTTACAGTATATTTCCATGTGACAAATAAAGTTAATTTTTAACCTTTATTCAGCTCGGTCTGAGGTTACAATGCCGCCAAGCTTTTTGAAGACCAATAACCACAATTAGCCTCAGCTGTACATGACCTGGGATGTTGGGTGCTGACACCAGCATTCCAGTTTCAGCACTGCCCATTCCACATCAAATAAGTACTCAATAAAAGGGAAAATTTAAATCCCATAATCAGATCCATTTGCTGAAGAGAACTGTGGTTTTGAATACTTTTGTAATGTGTAACACATCATAACCAGAACGGGTTTGACAGAGAAGGTAGAACTGGAGTTATTATTCCTTTTTCCAACAGGAATCTCCACACTCTGCCCTTCTCATTCCATTTCCTACTCCTCTCGTCCGCCCTCCTCCTTTGTGTCTTTCTCTCCTTGCCCCGTTTGGTTTCTCTGTGGTCTGCGGTTCTTTGCCCACCCGCAAATACATCTGAATCGTCGACATTGCTTCCCAACCAGTCTTTCCGGGGTCTCCTACCTTACAGTAGAGGCTGCACCTCTCAGGGATTTCACAGTGAAAAACATGGTGCAATCTCTGGAGTTTGAAATGTGGTAAAGAAATATAAATTCATCGTACTGGTTTTTATTTCCCCTTCTCGGAGGAAGATGTCTGCACGTGACGGTCTCTCTCCTGAAGGAAGGTCCCTGCTTTCAAGTGGCTCACCGTCTCCCTCAATGGAGCTGGAGTTCTGGGTCTTGACGCGGTTTGTGGACTGGACTCTGTCGTTCACATTGTGATGTGTTTCTGGTTTCTGGTCACTCCTTTTTGTTGCTATTTTGGGTGATTTTGAATCAGGGCGGCCTGCAGATAATGAACACTGAGCTGAACTGAATATATCTTTCGATTTTGTGTTTTATATTCTGTGTTTTTTTATTGCTGGTTGCATGATTTTTTTTGGCGCATTGGGGAGGGCGTTGATGTTTTTCTTTGAACAGGTTCCATGGTTTTGAGGCTGTCTGTGGGAAGACGAATCTCAGGGTTGCATACTGCATATATACTTTGATAATAAATATCCTTTGAATACTTCTCTTTCTCTTCCTGTTCAGTTTGAGAGCTTGTAAATTATTGTCCATGTTGTTTATTCTACACTCTCTCAGATAAGATTTCCCATCTGGTCTCTCTGACAGATGTGAGAAAAAAGGTCCCAAGATGTAATTTCCAAAAAAAAAACAAATAATTTAATCCTAGTTTCTGGTCTGATTCCTCAAATCTCTGAATTATAGAACATAGAACATGGAGACCTCTATAAAATCACTTCATTTTTTTTGTAATTTATTTTTTATGAAGTTCATCATCAAACAAACAGTTCCATAAGATGTATTTCAGATATTGTACGTATATTTCATGTAGTCATATCTGCCACAAATCTCCACATAATATTTATCTGAGGTATACACTTAGAGAAAAGAGAGGAAAGAAAGAACAAGTGAAAGGAGAAAATTATGTACAAGCAGGGAGTGATCTTTCTTTTACAACATATTCATTGATTTGTGAGAATAAAATCAGGCCTATGAGGTGTTATGTAGTTAAACCATTTTCCCAGTATGAATCAAATTGTTCCAACTTATAATGAACAGATGCTGTCATTTTCTCCATTTTGTAAATGTCCATTGTAATTTCCATCCATGCATTTAAGGTTGGGCTTTCTGTAATAACCATTTGCTATTAAGAGTCATTTTACCAGCCACCAGCAGTATATTCATTAAATATTTAGCTCTTTTCAACCATTCTTGAGGTATATACCGAAGATATATGGTCTTATTTTCTAAGGCTATTTTACATTTTAAAATATCTTGCAGGGCATTGTGTATCTCACTCCAATAGTCTTTGATAACAGGGCATTCCCAGAAAATATGATAATGGTTTGCATTTTGCAGTTTCTCCAGTAAACAGGGAGGTTACTATCATAATGGGATTTCTGAGAGGGTGTAATAAAATATCTTATCAAGTTTTTCCATCCAAACTCCCTCCATTTCCGTGAACTGGTACACTTCCAATGATACCTCCATATTATTGTCCATTCTTCCTCAGATGTAATTATCCCTCCTTCCTTCTCCCATTTTGTTTTAAAATGAATGTGTTGAATGTGTTTTAAGATTTGACAAACCCTTATACATGCTTGAAATGATCCTACTATCGTTATCTGAATTATATGCTTTTCGAAATAGCTCTATCAACCATGTATTTGCCTTGGTTACATTTTTAACCACCCTATTAACATACTGTTGCATCTGTAAATACTGATAAAAGTATTGCTTTTCTAATAAGTGTTTCTCTTTAAGCATTTCAAAACTGAACAGTGTTCCTTCTTTCATTATGTTGCAAAGAACTGTTATTCCTTTAGCTGTCCAGTTCTTAAATCTAACATCCAGTTTATTTGGCGTAAAATCCGAGTCATATGCACACCATTTAAAATTGCATTATCTCCCTCTAGTTTATATTCTTTAATAATAGTTTTCCATATTTTAAGAGTCCATTTCACCCATGGGTTATCGATAGTATTTATGTACCTTTTCTAGGTTGTTATCAGCCAAAATTGCCTGTATGGGGATGGGAAGTATCCTTCCTCAATGTTTTTCCATTGAGCGTCATATGATGGGTTGCACCAATATATCACAGCTGTCAACTGTGCTGCATGCGGAACAATGATCTCTAAGAGAAGGTAGGTCCCATCCCCCCCTTTTCCTTGGCTAATTGCAAAGTTTTGAGATGAACTCTAGGCCTTTTACCTTGTCAAATATATCTTGATAACATTTTGTTCCATTCATTGAATTGATTTTGATTAATCTCTATTGGTAGGGTCTGAAAGAGATATAACAGTCTGGGCAGTATATTCATTTTAATGGATTCAATCCTTGAACTGAGACTAAAAAAAAGGAATTAGGTTCAATTTTGTTATATCTTCCTTAATTTTTTATATATAGGCTGATAATTGCTTCTGATAATTTTGCTAAATTTTTTGGCATAATGATGCCCATATATTTGAAAGACTCTGTTTGCCATGCCCAGGGATATCTACTTTCAATTTCTCTTGGTGGGCTATAGTTATATGAAAGTAATTGGGTTTTATCTATGTTGAATCTTGTATCCTGATAATTGACCATATTATTCAAAGGATTGCATCAATTTAGGTAAAGAGTATGTTGTTTGCCCTAGATAGATCAAAATGTCATCCGCATAAAAGGCCAATTTATGCTCTGTCCATTTAATAGTAATTCCCCTGATATCTTCATTTTCTCTGATGTGTTGAGCAAATGGTTCCAGATATAATGGGAAGAATAGCGGTGACCATGCACAACCCTGTCTCGTGCCCCTTTCTAGGGTAAGACTATTTGATAAATATCCATTGATTTTAATCCTAGCAGTTGGGTTGTCATATAGTGCCTGTATAGTTTTAATAATTGTGTCATGGAAACCAAATCTATGTAAAACTCTGTAAAGAAAATTAACCGAATCAAATGCCTTTTCAGCGTCCATGCTTATCACTATTGTTTTGATTTTATTTTTTTGTATATTATCCATTATGTGAAGTGTCCTTCGTATATTGTCTTCTGTTTGACGTTGTTGTATAAAACCTGTCTGATTGTTATGTATCAGTATGGATAGAAACTTTTCTAATCATTTGGCCATGATGAAGGTAAATAACCTATAATCTACATTAAGACCGGATACTGGTCTAAATGATCCACATTCCATTTCATCCTTGCCTTCTTTCGGTATAGCTGAGATTATCGCTTCCTTCCAGCTGGGTGGCATTTATGCCTTTTTTAGAGCCCAGTTCAGTGTGGGGACTAAGACAGGAATGAACTCATTTTTAAATTCTTTGTACCACTCTGCCATATACCCATCTGATCCTGGTGACTTACTTAATTTAAGCCTACTAATTGCAGCTTTTAGTTCAACTTCAGTTATGTCAACAGTCATTGCTCTATTTTGTTCTTCGCTTAAAGTGGGTAACTCTAGAGAATTCAGGAAGGTGTCGATTTGGGTTATGCTTCCCCCTGGAACTTTGGAATATAGAGTTCTGTAAAACACTTCAAAAGCTTCTTGAATTTCACTTAGCTTTTTTTTTTTATCATTTTTGTTCTTGGATCCCTAATTCTATGAATTGCATTTTCTGCTACCTTTTTTTTTCAGTTTCCTCGCCAGTATTTTCATAGACTTAGATCCACTTTCATAATGTCTCTCTTTCAGAAACATTAATTTTTTCCTGATTTCTTGCGTAACCAAACTATTAATTTCATTCCTAATTTTTAAAATTTCCTCTAATGTATCCTGTGCCAAATTCAATTTGTGTTTTTTTCTAGTTCCTTCAGACTATTTTGTAATTCCTCTAGCGTTTTATTCCTTTTTTTTCTTATATGAAGATATCGCTATAATTTTCCCTCTTAAAACAGCCTTCAGAGTATCCCATAGAATTGGAGGTGAAAGCTCTCCATTATCATTGAATTCTAAGTAAAGAGCAATTTCTTTTTTAATTTGTTCCTTAAAGTAGGGATCATTGAGTAGACTTGAATTTAGTTTCCAAATAATATTCTTTGGTTGTAGGTCAAAATCAACAGATATATATGTAGGTGCATGGTCACTTACATCTATTGTCCCAATTCCACAGGTGTTTATTTTGTCTTTGTCTTTTCCAAATGTTATGAAATAGTCTATTCTTGTACATTCAGAATGGGGGGCAGAATAATGAGTGTAATCCCTTCTGTCGGGGAAAAGGACCCTCCATATATCAATTAAACCAACATCCTCAAAAAGTGTATTAACTTTCTTATGTAAGGATTTCGTTTCACAAGTTTTTCTATTGGAAGAGTCTAACTTAGGTTGTAATTGCAAATTTCAGTCTCCTCTACATATCAGGAGACCTTCTGTTTCCATTACCATAATATTAGTAATTTTCTGAAATAAACTATTATCACTTCCTGGGGGTGCATATATATTCAATAGAGTAACTGAATTTTCGTCTATATTCCCCCTTACCAGAATATATCTTGCCCTCCTTATCTCCCATTTTGAATACTTTTTCTAAGTTTAGCTTGCTTGAGATAAGAATGGCAACTCCTCTCCTGTGTCCTGATTTATATGAGGAGAAAAACAAATCAGTGAAGCCCATTCTCTTTAGTTTTCTATGCTCATTATCACTTAAGTGAATTTCCTGTAAATATACTACATGGGCTTGTTCATTTTTCATTTTGGATATAATTTTACTGCATTTGATTGGATTTAACAGCCCATTGACATTAAAAGAGATGAATTTTACTTTGTCCTTAAGCCATGTGTATTTATCTGTCAATATATCATTGAAATTAGCAGAATAAAACTTAATCAATATACTCCCTGAACAAACAAGAACCAAGAAACGTGAATAATAAAAAAAAAGGCAACAAAGGTGTGATTCCAAGACTGAGGTCTCTAGCAGATGACCCTAGGTTGAGCTAGTGGAAATGTCTAGCTGTGGGGGATAGCCCCATCTACCTGTGAGTTTAGGGCCCCCATTGCAGTACCCATAAAAGTAAGTGAACAAATCTATGTCCATTACACAGAAAATATTTCCCTGTGTATTCCTCCCATATATATATATTCTCATTTAGGTGTGGAGAAAGGAGTGAATGAATGAATAAAAAAGAATAATTGAGTAATATAAAATCCATATTATAATAAGTATTTCTTGAGATAGGTATAGCACCATCTATTTTTGCTTCCGTTTAGCTTAGCAACACTTTTAAAGTTAGCCAAACCTTATGGCTCTTCTGGAGGGGGTGAGGGCTGTCTTCGGAAAACTCCCGGTCTCTTCCTGATATACTTCTCTCGCCCTCCTCCCCGTCCCCTGCTTTCTCGATTCTTTCACTATTTCCCAAGCAGAGCAGGATAACTGCTCAGCCAGGCTTTCCCTCGGTTTGATCACGCTGACAGTCAACCCTCTGGCCTTCATGTCTGTAGTCGTCCCTTCCATAGTCTGATATAGTTGCATTCCATCTTCATAAAACACTCACAGTTTAGCAGGGTACGGAGTTTGGAACTTAATCTTTCCTTGCTTTAATATTTGCTTTACTTCAGAGTATTCTTTAAGTTTCTGCAGGACCACTGGGGGGGGGGGTGGGTGTAACCCTGCTCGAAATATATTAATTTCCCATCCAAGAACGCTCTCTTCTTTCCCCAGGCCTTTCATAGAATCTCGGCCTTGGTATTGTATCGAAGTAAGCTAATTACTATTGAGCGTGGCTTATGTCTCCAATAGGCTTCGGGACGAGTGCACGATGCACCCTTTCAATTTCAAGCTCCATAGTCTAAGGAATCTCCAGCGTGTCCTGCAGCAACTTTCCTACAAACTCCATCATAGACAAACCCTCTGATCCTTTAAGAACATTGTATATCCTGATATTTTACCGCTGTGATCTTCCCTCCTGGCCAAGCAGTTTATTTTCTTGTTGTGTTAATATTTTTATTGTCTTACTCAGTATCCGTTCCACATTTTGCACGCGATCTTCCACCTTCTCAATTTGTGTCTCTGCCACAGCTATTTTTTGATTGACGTTGGTGAGCACTGATTTCATATAATTTCGTTGCATTTGGAATCTTGATATATTTTTGGAATCCCCATATCTCTTCCAGAAATTTTATCATATTTGCTGCTTTGCCTGAACGGGGCCCATCGTCAGCCTCGTTACCACGCATTCAAGTAGGAGAGCCACTCACTGCACCCCTCTCGTCCATAGGCTCTGCAGTAATGCTTTTTTTAATCTCCATTCTTTTTCCCCATTCTTGCCCCCTTATCAATTCAGATATTTTCAAAAGATCTTATATTTGATGGATTAACGGGCAAAATATGCATTTTTCCAGAGGAGCTATTGTCTTTAAGCTGCCATTCTGGATGATGACATCACTGGAACCTCACCTTGCATTATTAAGGAAGAGGTGACGTAGAATCATTGAGGATAGAGCTAAGAAACTGCAAGAGTAAAAAGACCCTGATGGGAGTTATACACAGTACCCAGGACATGGGGTACAAATTACAATGGGAGATAAAAAATGTATGCCAAAAGGGCAATGTTACAAGAGTTATGGGGGAATTTCATAATACAGGTAGATTGGGAAAATCAGGTTGGTGCTGGATTCCAAGAAAGCGAATTTGTAGAATGGCTATTAGATGTTGCTTTAGAGCAGCTTGTGTTTGAGCCCACTGAGGGTGAATGCAGTTACCCAGATTTCATTAGAGAGCTTAAGGTGAAGGAACCTTTAGGAGCCAGTGATCATAATATGAGAGAATTCACCCTGCAGTTTGAGAGGGAGAAGTTAAAGTCAGATGTATCAGTTTTGTAGTGGAGCGAAGGGAATTACAGAGGCATGAGAGAGATGCTGGCCAAAGTCAATTGGAAGAGAATTTCAACAGGCATGGCAGCAGAACAGCAGTCGCTGGAATTTCTGGGAACAACTTGGAAGGTGCAGATGGAAACATTCCAAAGAAGTATTCTAAAGGGAGGATGACACAACCATGGCTGACAAGAGAAGTCAAAGTCACCATAAAAGCTCAAGAGAGGGTATATAATAGAGCAAAATTTAGTGGGAAGTTAGAGGATTAGAAAGTTTTTTAAAACTATCAAAATGCAACTAAAAAGTCATAAGGAGAGAAAAGAAAAAATATGAAGGTAAGCTAGCCAATAATGTAAAAGAGAATACCAAACTTTTTTCAAATATATAAAGAGTAAAACTGAGGCAAGAGTGGTAAACAGACCACTAGAAAATGTAGAAAATGCTGCTGGAGAGGTAGTAATGGAGGACAAAGAAATGGTGGATGTATTTTGTGTCAGTCTTTACTACGGAAGACACTAGCAGTATGCCAGGAATTCGAGAGGCATAAGTGAGTGAAGTTTACACTACTAGGCAGAAGGTGCTTGGGAAACTGAAAGGTCTGAAGGTAGACCAAATAGACTACACCACAGGGGTCAGAAAGCAGTAGCTAACGAGATTATGGAAGCATTAGGACTGATCTTTGAAGAATCAGTAGATTCTGGCATGGTCTGGAAGACTGGAAAATTGCAAATGTCACACCACTTTTCAAGAAGGGAGAGGAGCAGAGGAAAGGAAATTATAGCAACACACACAAAATGCTGGTGGAATGCAGCAGGCCAGGCAGCATCTATAGGGAGAAGCACTATCGATGTTTTGGGATGAGACCCTTCTCGGTTAACTTGCTGGTTGAGTTGGTGGTAAGGAAGGCAAATGCAATGTTAACATTCATTTCAAGTGGACTAGAATATAAAAGCAAAGATGTAATGTTTAGGCTTTATAAGGCCCCTTATTTAAGAAAAATTGTGCTAGGATTGGAGAGGGTTCAGAGAAGGTTCACGAGAATGAAAGGGTTATGGCTCTGGATCTGTATTTGCTGGAGTTGAGGAGAAAGGGGATCTCATTGAAACCTATTGAATACTGGAAGGTCAAGACAAATTGAATGTGGAGAGGATGTTTCCTATAGTGGGGGAATCTAGGACCAAAGGGCACAGCATCAGAATTGAGGGACATCCATTTAGAACAGAGATGAGGAGGAATTTCTTTAGCTGGAAGCTAGTGAAATTGTGGTATTTGTTTCCACAGACAGCTGTGGAGGCCAGGTCAATGGGTATATTTAAAACAAAAGTTGATAGTTTCTTGATTAGTGAGGGCATGAAGGATGACGGAGAGAAGGCAGGAGATTCGGGTGGTTAAAAAAACATCATTCATAATGGAATGTTGGAGCAGACCCGATGGGCTGAACGATCTAATACTGCTGCAAAGTCTGATAGTCTTACATTCTAATATATGTATCACTGGTTTCCTACATATCACTGAGGTTGGGAGAGACTAGAACTAGGTGTCATAAATTACGGTAATTATGAAAGATGAAGTATTTAAGGGGAACTTCTCTCAGAGGGTGGCGAAGGTGTGGAACGAATTGCTAGGGGAAGTGGTGGACGTGGGTTTGGAAAGTTTGCTTAGGTATATGGATGGGAGCGGTATGGAAGGCTATGGTCCGGCTGCAGGTTGATGGGAGTAGGCAGAATAATAGTTTGGCACAGACTCGAGTCATAGAACACCACAACACAGAAACAGGCCATTTGGCCCATCTAGGGCATACTGGGGTGAATAAATGCATCATTGCCTGTTTCTGTGCTTTCGTGCTCTCTAAGGCCAATCCTCCAACAGCTTTCGTCGTTACTCAATGAAGAGGACACTGCAGTCCTCTGCAGTCTGGTGGCCATTTTCATTTCCCCTGAGCTTCATGGAAGGTCTCACACCTCAGACAGTCAAGCATTCCCTCTGAAGGTCTCTGATATGGTCTACTATGGGGGGGGGGCAGGGGTGCTACTGCACAGGATCAAAATAAGCTGCAAAGAATTTTAAACTTAATCAGCTCCATCATGGGTACCAGCCTCTGTAGTATCCAGGACATCTTCAAAGAGCAATGCCTCAAAAAGGCGGCAGCCATCATTAAGGATCCCCATCACCCAGGAGATGCCCTCTTTGCTTTGCCACCATCAGGGAGGAGGTACAGGAGCCTGAATACCCCTCTTCTCATTACTACCATCAGGGAGGAGGTACTGGAGCCTAAAGACCTCATAACTACCATCTGGAAGAAGGTACAGGGCCTGAAGGTTCACACTCAACAATTCAGGAACAGCTTCTCCCCCTCTGTCATCTGATTTCTAAATGGACTTTGAACCCATGAACACTACCTCACTCATGTTTTATTTTTATTTTTGTACTGCTTATTTAATTTAACTATTTAATATAGAATATAGTGGCGTCCTTTAGAGTGGAGGGGGGAGGAATTTCTTTAGCCAGAGAGTGGTGAATCTGTGGAATTTGTTGCCACAGACAGCTGTGGAAGCCAAGTCTTTATGAATATTTAAGGAAGAGGTTGATAGATTCTTGATTGGTCAGGGCATGAAGGGATATGGGGAGAAGGTAGAGGATTGGGGCTAAGAGGAAAATTGGATCACCCACAATGAAATGGCAGAGCAGATTCAGCTGACAAAATGGTGCTCCTATATCTTATAGTCTTAGATATACTTACTGTAATTCAGTTTCTTTCTCTATTATCAATTATTGCATTGTACTGCTGCTGCAAAGACAACAAATTTCATGACATATGCTGGTGACATTAGACTTGATTTTGATTTTGAGTTCACCCATTAGCTTCTCTCCTGTCCTGAAGCAAAGACCAGCCAGCACAGACTGGAAGTGACTCCCTGGGTACGCCAGAGGTGCAAAGATGATGGTCTCACCAGCGGCATGCCACCCTTTCCACACTGAAGTCAGGGCTTCCAACTCCCAAACTGTTCAGACCTGGACCAAAGAACCTCTGCCTCTGGGGGTGAATGTTTGCAGATCTTGTTGTCTGGTACAGTCACAGTTAACGTGTTAAAACCAGACAACCCTTTGCATGGTGTATTCAGTCAGTCTGCTCCTTGGGGTACTGGTCACAGGAAGGGCAATGGGTTCAATTCATCTATTGCTTACTGGAGATTCGTTCAGGAGATGGAAGTCTCTTTAGGTTAATTCTGTGAAGTCCGCCCCAACTGTGATCACGATTCAGGACTGGCTTTCTTCTAAGGAAGTGTGTCTTTGCCAGTTAACACAGGGTTGTGTGGTTTCTGAGCAAACTCATTAATACAAGATGGCCAGAGTCTCTCCAGATGTCATGGACAGCCAAACTCTGGTGCTGACTTAACAAAATCAGGCCCACAGGATTCTATGCTGTGGCTTTTTACAAGAGGGTGTTATTTCTGGATGTCCATCTTTCCATGTGAGTGTGGTGTTTACATCTGTATTCCTTATGGCTCGTGAAGGTGGGTCAGAGTACTTTTTCTGCAGAACAAGGGAATATTTGAGGCAAGCAAAGAGAGAAATAGAGAGAGTGAAAGATACCTGCACTCTATGTGTGCGTAAGAGAAAGAGATAGAGGGAGAGAGAGATGCAGAGAGATAGAGACACAGAGAGAAACACACACACAGACAGCCAGAGAAACAGAGAGACACAAAGAGACAGGCAGGGACAGAGGGAGGAGAGAAAGAGAGAGAGAGATGAGGAGAGAACAAAGGACAGAGTGTAAGTGTGGAGAGAGGAGAGTGGGAAGGCAGAGGAACAGGAGAGGAAAGTGCAGACTGAGAGGCAGAGGGAGGGAGAGGACAGGACAAGTACAGGGGTCTTGGGTGGCTCCTGAGAACTGTGCGTCAATGAAATTTTCTGGAAGTTAGGAATGAAGAATCTCCTCCATAACCAGAGGTTCATGAGCCAGTACTCATCAGAGGATCAGAGGTGGAGAGGGTCAGGAACTTTAAATTCCTGGGTGTCACTATCTCAGAAGACCTGTCCTGGGCCCGTTATACAAATATAATTGCAAACAAAGCACTACAGTGCTTCTACTTCCTCAGGAGTCTACAGAGATTCAGCTCATTATCAAAACTTTGGCAAGCTTCTATGTGGTGGAAAATGTACTGACCAGCTACATTACAGCCTGGTATGGGAACACCAATGTCTTTGAGTGGAAAATCCTACAAAATGGAGTCGATTCAGCCAGTACCTCCTGGGGAAAGCCCCCCTGCCATTGAACGCATCTACATGAAATGTTGCCGTAGAAAAGCAGCATCCATCATCAGAGATCCTCACCACCCAGATCATGCTCTTTTCCCACTGCTGCCATCAGATAGAAGGTACTTAGGACTCACACCACCAGGTTCGAGAACAGTTATTACCCCTCAACCATCAGGCTCTTGGACAAAAGGGGATAACTACACTCATCTGTTTCTGGAGTTCACACAGCTGATGGTCTCACTTTAAGGGCTCTTTATCTTGTTATTTCATACTCGTTATTTATTTGTATTTGCATTAGCACAGTTTGTTGTTTACTGATCCTGGTTGTATGTGTGGTGACACGTATGTACTCTGACAATAAGTTGAACTTTGACTTTGATAATGTGCAATCTTTAGCTCTGACAGCCCTTGGGGACTGATTTGGAAAGGATGGGTGAAGAGAGTGGTTTCTGGCAGGTACATGGTGACTGGCCTGGGTTTTGTGATGGGGAAGCTGACTGGCTCCATAAGTAGAAAAACTTTCTGCAGTTTAATAAAAGAGTGTGCAATGGGAAGGGTTGTAATGACTGATCTTACCTGGGGCAAAAGGGGTCTGATTTTGGAGAAGGCATTGGCCTTTTCTCTGGGAATTCTCTGCATTGTGTGCTGGCAGACTTTCCCTAACAGCAGAGTCTGGAAGAATTTCCACAAAGTCAGCTCTTCTGTTTCGTTGCGATCTGGAGACAGACCTGACTGCACAGAAGGATTTACAAACACGACCTCTAAATATTATATTATAACTTGAAGAGCGCAAGATTACACAAGCAATTTGTCAAATGTGATGTCTATAAGACCATTTGGCTCATTAAGTCTACTTAGACCATGGAACAATAAGGCACAGTACGGATCATTCAACCTACAATATTATGCAAGCTTTTTAACCTACTCTAAGATCAATCTAACTCTTCCCTTCCACATAGCCCTCCATTTTTCTATCATCCATGTGCCTATCTAAGAGTCCCTTAAATACCCTTAATGTATCTGTCTGTACTACCACCTCCAGCAGGGCATTCCACACACCCACCACCCTCTGTGTAAAAAGCTTTTCTCCAATTACCTTAAAATTATGCCCTCTCCTATTAGCCACTTCCAACCTGGGAATCAGTCTGGCTGTCCAGTCTGTCTGTGCCTCTTATCATCTCATACACCTCTGTCAAGTCATCTCTCATACTCCACTGCTCCAAGAGAAAAGCTCAAGCTTGATCAACCTATCTTCATAAGATGTGCTCTCTAATCCAGGCAGTGAGTATTTTCGGTGTCTTGGCTGCAGTGATAGATAGGGAGATCCTATCCCTTTGTGGTGACATTGTTTTCAGATTGGGAGCTGATCTCATTTCTAAGATGTTGAAAATTCTGGAAGTGGCAACTGTGGAGTGAGGAAGAAAGTTAGCAGTTCACATTGTAGGTGTTTTGTTAGGACCATTTCAAAGCCAATATTGAAAGGAGGACCTGCTTCTGGTGACCATTTAGTCTTGTGTCCTGTGATGAGATGCAAACTTCAAACCCTTTCATTCCTCTCCACCGAGAACTGGCACAATGGCACAAGTAATGTACACAACTGGGAATTCAGGTGGGGGTGCTCGGAGCAACAACATTGTAAATGTTGTTTTGATGCGTACTCACCTGGTAAAGGTTTGAAATGTTAAAATCACGAGGTTTCCTCTCACTTTAGACATAAATATAGCTGTTGCCATGGTAATCTGTGCACCAGCTGGAAAGCCAAGCCAAGAGAACCAAGGAGTTTGCTATTGCTGGCACCTTACTCACACTTCTATCTGAAATCAAGAAAAATATTTGAATATTGCATAGTTCTGATCAGTTAGTTGAACGGCTAGTTCCACCTACGATTCTAAGGAAAGCAAATGACAAGTGTGAGTGAGTGGTACGATGTTGTTGACATCAGTGTCAGGGTTTGATTAATCTGGATCCAAACAAGGGTAAAATAGTTTCAAGAAGTTTTACTGCATGGATTTAATTGTTATGTTGCTTTTTGTAGGTTTTACATCTCACTGTTTAACCTTGGCATTGGCATGAACCACAGTAAAGTGCTCCTGGAAAGAAAGAATAATTATAGAAAGAACGATTAGATGGAAGTTCAAAGTAAATTTTATTATCAAAGTACAAATATGTCACCATATACAACCCTGAGGATAATTTTCCTGTGGGTATACTCAATAAATCTAGAGAATAGTAATAATAACAGAATCAATGAAAGACTGCCCAACTTGGGCGTTCAACCAGAGTGCAGAAGGCAACAAAATGTGCAAATACAAAAATAAATTAAAAATACATAATAAATATCAAGATCGTGAGATGAAAAGTCTTTGAAAGTGAGTCCATAGATTGTAGGAACATTTCAGTGACGGGGCAAATGAAATTGAGTGACGTTTGGTTTAAGAGTCTGATGGTTGAGGGGTGGTAACTATTCATGAATATGCTGGTGTGAGTCCTGAGGCTCTTGGCTTTATTTGTCATATGTACATTAAAACTTTGAAACATACAGGGAAAAGTGTAGTTTTGCATCAATGATGAACATATTCTGAATATGTGCTGGGGGGTGGGGAGCCTGCAAGTGTCACCATGCTTCTGGCGCCAGTGTAGCATGACCACTACTTACTAACACTATCCTGGATGTCTTTGTAATGTGGGAGGGAACTGGAGCACACAGAGAAAACCCACATGGTCACAGGGAAAGCGTGCAAGCTCCTTAAACTGCTCACCAGTAACTACTGAGCCACCCTGAGGAAGGGGTTCGCTGAGAATTTAAATTACTTATGGCCTGTTAAGCCACTGGTGTTTAGGGCAGCAATGAAGGTGCTCCATCTCTGCTGCACACAGCTACAGAAGGATTCTTCATTGCTGTTTCCGTAACAACTTTTTTAGCCCTGAGCTGAACCCCTGAACCTGGAGGACTGGTGTGCCACTCTCAGTTGGATCTCTACCCTTTAACCTATTTGTTATGGGTGACTCTATCAACAGCCAAAGCACAAAGCTCTGACTCCGGCCAACATAACTCCCTGTACTGAAGCACGCAAGCCTCCGAACCCTATGACAATGTTCTGGTCCTCTTGGAGGTCTGAAACCTTAAGGCTTGGTGCAAACTGTGCCCATTTGGGCTCAGCTGGCTGTCTAGGAAAAGGAATTAGGACCTTAATGGATCACTGTTCAGTAATGGACAGGCCAAAGTTCCAGCTTTCTGTGTCAATAGACAGTAGGTGCAGGAGTAGGCCATTCAGCCCTTCTAGCCAGCACCGCCATTCACTGTGATCATGGCTGATCATACACAATCAGTACCCCATTCCTGCCCTCTCCCCATAACCCTTGGCCCCGCTATCTATAAGAGTTCTATCTAACTCTCTCTTGAATGCATCCAGAGACTTGGCCTCCACTGCCTTCTGGGGCAGAGCATTCCACATATCCACTGCTCTCTGAGTGAAAAGGTTTTTCCGCATCTCTGTTCTAAATGGCCTACCCCTTATTCTTAAACTGTGGTCTCTAGTCCTGGACTCACCCATCAGCGGGAACATGCTTCCTGCCTCCAGTGTGTCCAATCCCTTAATAATCTTATATGTTTCAATCAGATCCCCTCTCATCCTTCTAAATTCCAGTGTATACAAGCCCAGTTGCTCCAATCTTTCAACATATGACAGTCCCGCCATTCTGGGAATTAACCCTATGAACCTACACTGCACTCCCTCAATAGCAAGAATGTCCTTCCTCAAATTTGGAGACCAAAACTGCACACAATACTCCAGGGCCCTGTACAGTTGCAGAAGGACCTCTTTACTCTTATACTCAATTCCTCTTGTTATAAAATCCAGCATGCCATTAGCTTTCTTCACTGCCTGCTGTATCTGCATGCTTGCTTTCATTGACTGATGTACAAGAACACCTAGATCTCATTGTACTTCCCCTTTTCCTAATTTGACTCCATTTAGATAGTAATCTGTCTTCCTGTTCTTGCCACCAAAGTGGATTACCGCACATTTATCCACATTAAACTGCATCTGCCATACATTTGCCCACTCACCCAACCTGTCCAAGTCACCCTGCATTCTCATAACATCCTCCTGACATTTCACACTGCCACCCAGCTTTGTGTCATCAGCATATTTGCTAATGTTACTTTTAATCCCTTCATCTAAATCATTAATGTATATTGTAAACAACTGTGGTCCCAGCACTGAACCTTGCGGTAACCCACTAGTCACAGCCTGCCATTCCGAAAGGGACCCGTTAATCACTACTCTTTGTTTCCTGTCAGCCAGCCAATTTTCAATCCATGTCAGTACTCTGCCCCCAATACCATGTGCCCTAATTTTGCCCACTAATCTCCTATGTGGGACTTTATCAAAAGCTTTCTGGAAGTCCAGGTACACTATATCCGCTGGCTCTCCCTTGTCCATTTTCATAGTTACATCCTCAAAAAACTCCAGAAGATTAGTCAAGCATGATTTTCCCTTCATAAATCCATGCTGACTCGGACTGATCATTCTACTGCTATCCAAATGTGTCGTAATTTCCTCTTTTATAATTAACTCCAGCATCTTTACCACCACTGACGTCAGGCTAACTGGTCTATAAATCCCTGTTTTCTCTCTCCCTTCTTTCTTGAAAAGTGGGACAACATTAGCCACCCTCCAACAGCAGGAACTGTTCCTGAATCTATAGAACTATGGAATCTATGGAAAACGATTACCAATGCGTCCACGATTTCTAGAGCCACCGTGCAGACCATCAGGTCCCGGGGACTTATCAGCCTTCAGACTCAACAGTCTATCCAACACCGTTTCTTGCCTAATATATATTTCCTTCAGTTCATCCTTTACCCTAGTTCCTTTGGCCACTATTACATCTAGGAGATTGTTTGTGTCTTCCCTAGTGAAGGCAGATCCAAAGTACCTGTTCAATTCATCTGCCATTTCCTTGTTCCCCATAATAAATTCACCCGTTTCTGTCTTCAATGGCCCAATTTTGGTCTTAACTATTTTTTTTGCTACTCACATACCTAAAGAAGCTTTTACTGTCCTGATACTCCTTTCCATTCTATCTTGTTCTGATCATGTTTTGATTCAGCTTCACTCAAGAAGACATCTTCAAGAAGAGATGCCTCAAGGGGGCGATATCCATCACTTATGACCTTCCCCATCTGTGACTGTCTTCCTCTTATTACCACCATCAGGGAGGAGGTACAGGAGCCTGAAGACCCCTCTTCTCATTACTACCATCAGGGAGGAGGTACAGGAGCCTGAAGACCCCTCTTCTCATTACTACCATCAGGGAGGAGGTACAGGAGCCTGAAGACCCCTCTTCTCATTACTACCATCGGGGAGGAGGTACAGGAGCCTGAAGACCCCTCTTCTCATTACTACCATCGGGGAGGAGGTACAGGAGCCTGAAGACCCCTCTTCTCATTACTACCATCAGGGAGGAGGTACAGGAGCCTGAAGACCCCTCTCCTCATTTCTACCATCAGGGAGGAGGTACAGGAGCCTGAAGACCCCTCTTCTCATTACTACCATCAGGGAGGAGGTACAGGAGCCTGAAGACCCCTCTTCTCATTACTACCATCGGGGAGGAGGTACAGGAGCCTGAAGACCCCTCTTCTCATTACTACCATCGGGGAGGAGGTACAGGAGCCTGAAGACCCCTCTTCTCATTACTACCATCGGGGAGGAGGTACAGGAGCCTGAAGACCCTCTTCTCATTACTACCATCAGGGAGGAGGTACAGGAGCCTGAAGACCCCTCTCCTCATTTCTACCATCAGGGAGGAGGTACAGGAGCCTGAAGACCCCTCTTCTCATTACTACCATCAGGGAGGAGGTACAGGAGGTTGAAGACACAGGATCAACATTTTAGAAACAGCTCCTTCCCCTGTGCCATCAGATTTCTGAACAGTCTATGAACCTATGAACACTACTTCCTTATTGTTGTTCCCTTTGGACTCTTTATTTGGGCATTCTTAGTATTTTTTAATGTCTTAGCACAGCACTGCTGCTACAAAACAACACATTGCATGTTATATTATCAGTGATAATAAACCTGATTCTGATTCATCCTGTTAGATGGGAGCTTTGTACAATAGAAAATTCTATGCCACCTGCATCTCCCTGTCATCTTGGGCATTGACTCTGGGCATCGAGTGTGTGGCTGGTTGGACCCTGGGTGCCCACTGTAGGATTGACAGAGGTGTTGGGCCAGCCCATTCCTGTCTGTGCTCTCTGTTGTCTGTCTGTCTGTCTCTCTCTCAATTCTGTCCATTTTTTGATATTTTACCACCCCCCTTTTATTTTCAGTACAGCAGCACTGTGAGGCCACAGGCTAGCGTAACGGTTAGTGTAACGCTTTACAGTACCAGCAATTGGGTTCAATTCCTGATGCTGTCTGTAAGGAGTTTGTATGTTCTCCCCATGATCTTGTGGGTTTCCTCCAGGTGCTTTAGTTTTCTCCCACAGTCCAAAGACGTACAGGTTAGGATTAGTAAGTTGTGGACATGCAGTGTTGGTGCAGGAAGCATGTCAACACCTGTGGGCTGCTCCCAGCACATTCTTGGACTGTGTTGGTCACTGATGCTAACACTACACCTCTCTGAATTTTTCAAGTTTCAATGTTCATGTAACGATAAAGCTAATCTTCTTCAAAGGTGGTTATGGAGAGAATAAAGTGGTGTTGGTTAATGAACTGTCTGTTAGTACAGGTGGATGGACAGAAGAGTCTGTATCCCTGACCTCTGAGTCAGCCTGTTTCTCCTGTCAGTGTTGTCCATCCTCCAACAGCCTGCACTCCATCTTACTTTTAGTTTCAGTATCTGGGGTATTTCACTTCAAGACTTTCACAGTCACTTTGTGGTCTGGAGTTACCCTGGGTGCTTTCCCAGAGTGAAGGTGACCTTCCAGGTGTTATTTTGTTTGGATCGTTGTGTGCTCAGTGGACAACGTGGGCCTGAAGAAAGCCATCCTGCACTGTGATACCAAATCCACACATGCAAGATCTCAGGTCTCCTCCAGCTACTTTTCCCTGTATGAGAGCAGTGCTGTTGGATTGGGCACATTGCAACATAGCTGCTGCAGCACTGCGAGAGGTGCGTGCATTGTAGGGCACCTGTCAGAGCCCTCTTCCCATTTGGGGATTTGGAGCGAGTGCAGAGAAGTTTGGATAGGTTCATAGATGGGAGGGGTATGAAGGATTATGGTCCCAGTACAGTTTGATGGGACTAGGCAGTTTAAATGGTTTGGCACAGACTAGATGGACCAAAGGGCCTGTTTTTGTGCTGTACTTTTCTATGGGTCTATAGAGCATAGAACATTGGACAGCTCAGCACATGATGAGCTGACCTTTAACCTACCCAAAGATCAATCTCACCATTCCCTCCATTTTTCTGTCATTCATGTGCCTATCTAAGAGTCTCTTAAATGCCCCTAAGATGTCTGTCCCTACCACCACCCCTGCAGTGTGTTTCACACAACCACCATTCTCAGTATAGAAAATGTACCTCTGACTACCCCCCATACCTCCCCCTCAACTCCTTGAAGTTATGTTCCCTCATATTAGCCATTAATACAAGGATTAAAGACATTCCAAGTAAAGATGTCTTGTCGAACACATCTGGATAATTGTGTGCAGATTTCTTCACTTCCTTCAGTTTCTTCACTTGAAACTAGATCTCCTTTGACTCGGGGAGCTTGAAGAAGATTCACTAGGCAGCAGTAGGTTTTTACCTGCCTTCATCAGAGAGACATCGAATGCAGGAGTTTGGATGTTGTGTTACAGTGCTACAAGATGTTGGTGAGATCACAGCTGGAACATTGTGTGTGGTTCTGTTTAGGGTTGGGGTTAGGGTTTCCATACTACAGCAAGAATATGACTAAGCACGAGAGAGGGCAGAAAATATTCACAAGGATGTTGCCGAAACTGAATGGCTTGAGTTTAATGATGGCTGGGACAGATTAGAGTGAAAGAGGCTCTCTGGTGACGTATTGAAACTTATTAGATCTCAAGGGCCATAGGTAAGGAGGATGGTTAGACTCTTTTTCCCAGGGTAGGGAATTCACAAACTGGTGCTCCAGGTTTAAGGTGCAAGGAAAAAGATTTGAAGGGAATCTGAGGGGCACTTTTTCACATGGGGGTAGTGAGTATGTCAAATGTGTCACGAGAGGAGGTGGCAGAGGCAGATCTAATTACAACATTTAAAAGATACTTCAACGGAGTAGGATAGGAAAAGGGCTTCTGTTCACCCGCTTTCCTATTGCTGAGTGCAAGGAGTTTGTACATTCTTTGCGTGGGCTTCCTCTGGGTGCTCCGGCTTCCTCCCATGGTCCAAAGACTCACCAGTTTGGGATAGGAAGTTGTAGGCATACTACGTTGGTGCTGGAAGCACTTGTGGGCTGCCCCCAGCACATCCTCAGAATGTGTTACTCATTGTCGCAATCGATGATGATGTTATGCTGTTGGCCGCATTTGCAGATGTTTCATCAGCAGTTGAGGTGACATCCTCAGTAAGTACATGTTGGTGCTTCTCTCTGAAAGTGCTCTCATTTATATAGGCCCCAGTTTGCTTGCCTCGGTCCTGATTGGCTACCCCTTCAGCTGACCTTTAAATTCTTTTGGCTCATGACTCTTAGGTGTTTGTAGATGGCGTCTATTTCGATATGTTTGTTTATGGAATTAATAGAAGAGAACCACACTTCTAAAAATTCTTGTGTTTGCGCCAGAACCTCTGTGGTGTTCCAGTTAAAGTTGTGTCCTTCCTGGTCTTGATGTTCCGAGATGAGCGACAGTGGATCATGTCTCTGTACCACCAGTTCATGTTTCTGTAAACTAGTTGGCATATATGTCCTCTCCGGCTGACATAGTTCTTGGTGCAGTCTCCACAGGTGATTCTATACACCACATTGCTTTTGTCGGTTGTCTTTACTGGTACCTTCGTTCTTGAGACAAGCTATGTTTCAATGTACATGGGATAAATAAAGGGAATCTTTCATCTTACTTTTATCTTTAAGATTTGGAGGAATGTAGATATAGATAAAACCCAATTACTTTCATATTACTATAGCCCATCAAGAGAAATTGAAAGTCGATACCCCTGGGCATGGCACACAGAGTCTTTCAAATATTTGGGCATCATTATGGGAAAAGATTTGGCAAAATTATCAGAATGTAATTATCAGCCTTTTTATTAAAAATTAAGGAAGATGTGGCAAGATGGAACCTGATTCCTTCTTTCAGTCTCAGTTCAAGGATTGAGTCTATTAAAATGAATATACTGCCCAGACTACTATATCTCTTTCAGACCCTACCAATAGAGATTAATCAAAATCAATTCAATGAATGGAACAAGATACTATCACGGTATATTTGGCAGGGTAAAAGGCCTAGAGTTCATCTCAAAACTTTGCAATTAGCAAAGGAAAAGGGGGATGGGGCCTACCTTCTCTTAGAGATGATTATTTTGCAGCAAGGTTGAGAGCTGTGATATGTTGGTGTAACCCATCACATGACGCTCAATGGAAAAACATTGAGGAGCGGGTACTTCCCATCCCCATACAAGCAATTTTGGCTGATAACAACCTGCAAAGGTACATAAATACTATTGATAACCCATGGGTGAAATTGGCTCTTAAAATATGGAAAACTACTATAAAAGAATATAATCTAGAGGGAGATATTGCAATTCTTAAATGGTGTGCATATGACTCGGATTTTACATTAAATAAATGGATGCTAGATTTAAGGACTGGACAGCTAAAGGAATAACAGTTTTTTGCAACATAATGAAAGAAGGAACATGGTTCAGTTTTGAAATGCTTAAAGAGAAACACTTATTAGAAAAACAAGATTTTTATCGGTATTTACAGATGCGACAATATGTTAATAAGATGTTTAAAAATGTAACCAAGGCAAGTACATGCTTGATAGAGCTCTTTAGAAAAGCATATAATTCAGATAATGGTAGTAGAATCATTTCAAGCATGTATAAGGGGTTGTCAAATCATAAAACACATTCAACTTCATACATTAAAACAAAATGGGAGAAGGAGGGAGGGATAATTATATCTGAGGAAGAATGGACAACAATATGGAGATATCAATGGAAGTGTACCAGTTCACAGAAATGGAGGGAGTTTGGATGGAAAAACTTGATAAGATATTTTATTACACTCTCTCAGAAATCCCATTATGATAGTAACCTCCCTGTTTGCTGGAGAAATCATGGAAATCAAAATGCAAATCATTATCAGATTTTTTGGGACTGCCCTGTTATCAAAAACTATTGGAGGGGGATACACAATGCCCTACAAGACATCTTTAAATGTGAAATACCCTTAGAGAGTAAGACCATATATTTTGGATATATACCTCAAGAATGGTTGAAAAGAGATAAATATTGAATGAATATACTGTTGGTGGCTGGTAAAAAGACTCCTACTAGGAAATGGTTATCACAGAAGAGCCCAACTTTAAATACATGGATGGAAATTACAATGGACATTTACAAAATGGAGAAGATAACAGCATCTGTTAACCATAAGCTGGAACAATTTGATTCATACTGGGAAAAATGGTTTAACTACATAATGCCTCTTTGGCCTGATTTTATTCTCACAAATCAATGAATCTGTTGTAAAAAAAAGATCATTCCCTACTTGTACATAGTTCTTTCCTTTTGCTAGTTTTTTCTTTTCACTCTTTTCTATGGGTATACCTCAGATAAATACTTTGTCGAGATTTGTGATAAATATGATTATATGATATATATGTACAATGTCTGAAATACATCTTATGGAAATGTTTGATGATGAACTTCAATAAAAAAGTAAATTACAAAAAGAAAGATTTGGAGGGATGTTTGGTTAGACATGTTAGATAGTATGAATGAGGTGGGCAGAAAGGCCTGTTTCTGTGATATGTAATGTCTCTGTGATGCCAGAGATGTAGTAAGCGAGAATTCTTGGTACCCAGAGTGAGACTGGAGTTGGATACTTCCATTCATGAAGAAATTGTCCTATGTGGGGTTTATTGAACCTGATCTGGGACTGTGGAGGGAGACGGAAGCGTCTGACGATCATGAATATGCAATCTATGTGTTAAATGAACGCCAGTACTTGCGGGCATCAGTGTGAGTGTGTGATTAGTCTAGACAGTTGCCATAGGAACGGGATCAGTCCTACACAGTGTCCAGCTCCGCCCCAGTCAGCCACGGTCTCACTGTTGGGTGTTTTTTAATGATGTAAACGTCTGCTCATCACCATTCAGCTGAAGGAGTTCGCAGACAAGGGAAAATCTGCAGATGCTGGAAATCCAAGAAACACACACAAAATGCTGGAGGAACTCAGCAAGCTAGAAAGCATCTATGGAAAAGAGTACAGACAACGCTTCGAGGTGAGACCCTTCATCAGGACTGGAGAAAAAAAAGATGAGGAGTCGGAGTAAGAAGGTGGGGGAAGGGGAGGAAGAAACACAAGGTGAAAGGTGAAACTGGGGGTGAGGGAGGGGGAGGGGTGAAGTAAGGAGCTGGGAATTTGATTGGTAAAAGAGATGCAGGGCTGGAGAAGGGGGAATCTGACAGGAGAGAACAGAAGGACATGAAAGCAAGAAAAAGGGGGAAGAGCACCAGAGGGAGGCGATGGGCAGGCTAGGAGATAAGGTGGGAGAAGGAAATGGGCTGGGGAATAGTTAAAGGAGTAACCCCCCCCCCCCCCCGGGTTATTATCGGAAGTTAGAGAAATCCTGTTCATGCCATCAGGTTGGCGGCTACCCAGACAGAATATAACGTGTTGCTCCTCCAACCTGAGTGTGGCCTCATCATGACAGTAGAGCAGGCCATGGACTGGCATGTTGGAATGGGAATGGGAAGTAGAATTGAAATGGGTGGCCACTGGGAGATCATGTGTTTTTTGGCAGGCAGAGCATAGGTGCTCGGTGAAGCAGTCTCCCAATCTACTTTGGGTGTCACCAATATACAAGAGGCCACACCGGCAGCACCAGATACAGTATATGATCCCAACACACTCACAGGTGAAGTGTCGCCTCATCTGGAAGGACTGTTTGGGGCCCTGAATGGTAGTGAGAGAGGAGGTGTATCTGGAAGGACTGTTTGGGGCCCTGAATGGTAGTGAGGGAGGAGGTGTAGGGGCAGGTGTAGCACTTGTTCTGCTTGCAAGGATAATTGCCAGGAAAGAGATCAGTGGGGAGGGATGAATGGACAAGGGAGTCGTAGGGAGCAATTCCAGTGGAAAGCAGGAAGTGGAGGTGGGGTGTGGGGAAGGGAAGGATGTGCTTGCTGGTGGGATCCCATTGGAGACGGTAGATCTGGAGAATTATGTGCTGGAAGTGGAGGTTGGTCGGGTGGTAGGTGAGGACAAGATGAACCCTATCCCTGGTGGGGTGGCAGGAGGATGGGCAGACATGTGTGAAATGGAAGAGATGTGGCTGAGGGCAGCGTTGAAGGTGGAGGAAGGGAAGCCCTCTTTTTTGAAGAAGGAGGACATCTCCTTGGTTCTGGAATGAAAAGTCTCACCCTGGGAGCAGATGCAGCAGAGATGGAGGAATTGAGAGAAGGGGATGGCATTTTAATAAGTAACGGCGTGGTATACTCTGTCCTTTCCTATCAGATCCCCCCTTCTCCTGCCCTGTTTTTCCTTCACCAATCCACTTCCCAGCTCTTTACTTAAACCCACCGTTTCAGCTTTCACCTTGTGTTTCTTCCTCTCCTTCCCCCGCCTTCTTACTTGACTCCTTATCCTTTTTTTTCTCCAGTCTCTCTGAAGGGTCTCAGCCTGAAACGTCAACTGTACTCTCTTCCATAGATGCTGCCTGGTCTGCTATGTTCCTCCAGCATTTTGTGAAAAGGTTTGCAAACACACACACACACACACACACACACGCACACGCACACACACACACACACAGACACACTCGCGCACACACACAGACATACTCACACACACGCACACACACACACACACAGACATACTCACACACACGTACGCGCACACACGTACGCGCACACACACACAGACACACTCGCACACACACAGACATACTCACACACACGCACACACGTACGCGCACACACACACAGACACACTCGCACACACACAGACATACTCACGCACACAAATACACACACAGATACACACACACAGACACACTTGCACACACACACACAAATACACACATAGATACACACACACAGACACACTCGCACACACACACTTGCATACGTACAGACACACACTCATTCACAGATGTAAAACCCACCGTGACAACAGCACAACGATCAGTTTCAGATTCAGAAGCATTGCAAATTTATGCAAATCTATGCAAATTTACAATAAAGGTTTGTTCCTAATCTCACAGAGCCAACAAGAGTTACCATGGAAACAAATCTCCCATGGCTGGTCAGAACACACACCCACGTAACACACACACATACAAACACTTCCTCCATTCACATAGACAGACACACACCCCCACACACCCACATACGCCCAATATACCTGCCTCAAACACTTCCTTTGATAGTTCAAAAGAAATTTATTATCGAAGTTTATTATGTCGCCATATGCAGCCCTGAGATTCATTTCTTGCAGGCATACTCAGTAGATCCAAAACCGAATAATAGCCATAACAGGATCAATGAAAGACCACACCAACCTAGGTTTTCAACCAGTGTGCAAGAGACAAAAAACTGCAAATACAAAATAAATAATAATAAATAAATAAACAATAAATATTGAGAACATGAGATGAAGAGTCCTTGAAGGTCAGTCCATAGGTTGCGAGAACATTTCAATGATGGGGCAAGTGAAGTTCTGGTTCAAAAGCCTGATGATTGAGGGTAGTAACTGTTCTTGAACCTGGTGGTGTGAGTACCAAGGATCCTGCACCTTCTCCTGATGGCACAATGAGAAGAGAGCATGTCCTGTGTGCTGGTGGTTCCTGATGATGGATGCTGCTTTCCTGCAAGAGCATTTTGTGTGGAGGTGCTCAGTTGTGGGGAGGGCTTTACCTGTGATGGACTGGGCCGTATCCACTACCTTTAGTAAGATTTTCCCTTCAAGGGCATTGGTGCTTCCATACCAGGCGATAATTCAGTCAGAAAATATACTCTCCACTACACATCTATAGAAGTTTGTCAAAGTTTAGACTATCATGCTGAATCTTTGTAAACTCCTAAGGAAGTAGAGGCACTGTTGTGCGTTTTTCGTAATTGCAGATACATACTGGGCCAAGGACAGGTCCTCTGAAATGATAACACCGAAGAATTTCAAGTTGCTGACCATCTCCACCTCTGATCCCTCAAGAAGACTGATTCATGAACCTCTAGTTTCCTTCTCCTGAAGTCAATATTCAGTCTTTTTGTTTTGTTGACATTGAATAAGAGGTTGTTGTTGTGGTACCACTCAGACAGATTTTCAATCTCCCTCCTACATGCTGATTCATCACCATCTTTGATTCAGCCTACAACAGTGGTGTCATCATCAAACTTGAATATGGCATTGGAGCTGTGCTTAGCAACGCAGTCATAAGTGTAAAGCAAATGGAGCAGGGGACTAAGCACATAGTCCTGTGGTGCTCCTGTGCTGATGGAGATTGTGGAGCAGATGTCAATAGACAATAGACAATAGGTGCAGAAGTAGACCATTCAGCCCTTCGAGCCTGCACCGCCATTTTGAGATCATGGCTGATCATCTACTATCAATACCTGGTTCCCGCCTTGTCCCCATATCCCTTGATTCCCCTATCCATAAGATACCTATCTAGCTCCTTCTTGAAGGCATCCAGAGAATTGGCCTCCACTACCTTCCAAGGCAGTGCATTCCAGACCCCCACAACTCTCTGGGAGAAGAAGTTTTGTCCTAAATGACCTACCCCTTATTCTCAAACCATGCCCTCTGGTACTGGACTCTCCCAGCATCTGGAATATATTTCCTGCCTCTATCTTGTCTAATCCCTTAATAATCTTATATGTTTCAATCAGATCCCCTCTCAATCTCCTTAATTCCAGCGTGTACAAGCCCAGTCTCTCTAACCTCTCTACATAAGACAGTCCAGACATCCCAGGAATTAACCTCGTGAATCTACGCTGCACTTCCTCTACAGCCAGGATGTCCTTCCTTAACCCTGGAGACCAAAACTGTACACAATACTCCAGGTGTGGTCTCACCAGGGCTCTTTACAAATGCAAGAGGATTTCCTTGCTCTTGTACTCAATTCCCTTTGTAATAAAGGCCAATATTCCATTAGCCTTCTTCACTGCCTGCTGCACTTGCTCATTCACCTTCAGTGACTGATGAACAAGGACTCCTAGATCTCTTTGTAGTTCTCCCTTACCTAACTCTACACCGTTCAGATAATAATCTGCCTTCCTGTTCTTACTCCCAAAGTGGATAACCTCACACTTACTCACATTAAACGTCATCTGCCAAGTATCTGCCCACTCACCCAGCCTATCCAAGTCACCCTGAATTCTTCTAACATCCTCATCACATGTCACACTGCCACCCAGCTTAGTATCATCAGCAAACTTGCTGATGTTATTCTCAATGCCTTCATCTAAATCGTTGATGTAAATCGTAAACAGTTGTGGTCCCAATACCGAGCCCTGTGGCACCTCACTGGTCACTCCCTGCCATTCCGAGAAACACCCATTCACTGCTACCCTTTGCTTTCTATCAGCCAACCAGTTTTCTATCCATGTCAATGTCTTCCCCCCAATGCCATGAGCTTTGATTTTACCCACCAATCTCCTATGTGGGACCTTATCAAATGCCTTCTGAAAATCAAGGTACACTACATCCACTGGATCTCTCCCATCTAACTTCCTGGTTACATCCTCGAAAAACTCCAACAGATTGTCGTTGCCAATCCAAACTGACTGGGGTCTGCAAGGGAGGAAATCCAGGATCTAATTGCACAAGGAGGAACTGAGGCCAATGTCTTGGAGCTTATTGATTAGTTTTGAGGGATTGATAGTACTGAATGCTGAGATGCAGTGGATAAAGAGCATCCTGATAGATGCATCTTTGCTGTCCAGGTGTTCCAGGATTGAGTGAAGGGGCAATGAGGTGGCACCTGCTGTGGACCTATTGCACAGGTAGACAAATCGGATTGGATCCAAGTTGCAAGTCGCTTAAACAATGTTGAATAACATCGTTCCTTTCGCGGGGAACATAACATCACAATACTCTGAGTCAGGCCCTACCAGTGCCTTGTACAACTGCCCATTAGCACCACACTTTCATACTCAGTGCCCTGACTGTCAAGAGGCAAAGAATCTAAATCAAGGAGCCTTTCTGGTTGGCTGCTGGTGACTACTTGTGTTCCACGGATGTGTGTGTTGGCAGTGATTCCAGTTATGTTATATGTAAATGATTGGGATGATGGAATTGATGGCTTTGTTGCAAAGTTTCAGGAGATGGGACAGGTTGATTTGAGAAAGTAGAGAGTCTACAGAAGGACTTAGACAGATTAGGAGAATGGGCAAAGAAGTTGCAGTTGGAATACAGTGTCAGGAAGTGCATGGTCTTGTAGAAGAAATGGAAGGGTTGACTATTTTCTAAATGGGGTGAAAATACAAAAAAATTGAGGCACAAAGTTCTCGTGCGGGATTCCCTGAAGGTTAATTTGCAGGTTGAGTCTGTGGTGAGGAAGGCAAATGCAATGTTAGCATTCATTTCAAGAGGATGAGAATATAAAAGCAATGATGTAATGTTGAGATTTTATAAAGCACTGGTGAGGCCTCACTTGGAGTATTGTGAGCAGTTTTGGGCCTTTTATCTTAGAAAGGATGTGCTGAAACTGGAGAGGGCTCAAAGAAGATTCACAAAATTGATTCCAGGATTAAATGGCTTGTTTTATGAAGAGTGTTTGATGGCTCTGGGCCTGTATTCACTAGAATTCAGAATACTGAAGAGTGACCTAATTGAAACCTATTGAATTGTGAAGGGCCTTGATAGAGTGGATGTGAAGAGGATGTTTCCTATGGTTGGAGAGTCTAAGACCAGAGGGCACAGCCTGGGAATAGAGGGGGATCCTTTTAGAATGGAGATGAGGAGGAATTTCTTTAGCCAGAGGGTGGTGAATTTGTGGAATTCTTTGCCACAGGCAGCTGTGGTGACCAAGTCATTGGGTATAGTTAAAACAGAGGTTGTTAGGGTTCTTGATAGTCAGGGCATGAAGGGATATGGAGAGAAGGCAGCAGACTGGGGCTGTTAGGAAAATTGGATCAGTCAGAATAAAATGTGGAGCAGACTCGGTAGGCCAAATATATATTCCTATATCTCATGATATTATGGTCTCAGAAATAAAAGCGTAGACTATTTTCTGAATGGGCAGGAAGTTAAAAAATCCAAGATCAAAGCCCCTTATCTTAGAAAGGATATGCTGACATTGGAGAGGGTCCTGTGGAGAGTTATGAGATGATTCCAGGAATGAAGGGGTTAACATATGAAGAATGTTTGATGGCTCTCAGTGGAGTTTAAAAGAGTTGAGGGGGGATCTTATTGAAACCTATGGAAAATTGAAAGGCCTAGATAGAGTGGATGTGGAGAGAACATTTCCTTTAGTGGTGGGATTTAGTTTAGTTTATTTTAAGACCAGAAGGCACAGCCTTAGAATTGAGGGACATCTATTTAGAACAAAGATGAGGAGGAATTTGTTTAGCCAGAGGATAGTGAATCTGTGGAATTCATTGCCTCAGGTGGCTGTGGAGGCCAAGTCATTGGGTATATTTAAGGAAGAGGTTGATTCATACGGGAGTCAAAAGGTACTGGGTGAAGGAAGGAGAATAATATTGAGAGGGATAATAAATCAGCCATGATGGAATGGTGGAGAGACTTGATGGGCTGAATGGCCTAATTCTGCCTTTATGTCTCATGGTCTCATGATGTACAGGTGCCATGAAAGTTAACTTTTTGCAGTAGCTGTACATTTTGTGAATAAGTTTAGAAATAGAGATACATAATCTACACTGTCAAATTTGAAACACAAGAAATTGTGCAGATGCTGGAAATCCAGAGTCACACGTACAAAACGCTGAAGGGACTCAGTAGGTCAGGCAGCATCTATGGAGGGGGCAAACAGTCAACATTTAAGGACTCCTGATGAAGGATCTTGTCCCAAAACATCGACTGTTTACTCATTTCCATCGATGGTCCCTGACATTTTCCTCCAGCACTTTGTGTGCAGTGCCAGATTGAAGTATTTTCTTTTGGATCATCTAAGAGATTCGTAGACTTATGGAAGTGCGGGACGACACGGTAGCATAGCAGTTAGCACAACTCTTTCACTGTACCAGTGACCTGAGTTCAATTCCTGTCACTGCCTGTAAGGAGCTTGTATGTTCTCCCTGTGACTGTGTGGGTTTCCTCCAGGTGCTCTGGTTTCCTCCCACAGTCCAAAGGGATACCGGTTGGTAGGTTAATTGGTTATTGCAAATCGTCCCAAACCTAGGCTGCTGGGTGGTGCAGCCTGTTCTGTGCTGAATCTCTGTAAATAAATAGTTAAAAAATTTAAAAATAAATGCGATTATAGTTTACTTCACACATATTTCCCTCCTGATAATGTTTGGTACCTCATCAACACTTTAACCATGGGACACAATTCACATTTATTAAAACTTTTCTTTAGGTGAACAAAGCATAAATTCTCTAATGTACTGATAAAAAAAAGCTGTTGGTAATTCTACAATGAGGACCAGTGTCACCAGAACCCTTGTGCAAGAACCTGGTAGCGTAGTTGTGGGTGTATTAACTACTGATAGGTGTTGTTAATCCCAGTTTGAAGTGGTGATTACATGCCCCCAGTACATTCCAGCAACACTTTGATACATTTATTTTGACAGTGTTATCACTGGGAAAAAATATAATTACTGCTGATGAGGGGATTCCTCCTCCAGCTGTTCTCTTGCGGTCTCAATTGTACTAATCTGTTAATTTCATCTGAACAAGTGGCGTGTTCCTCTAACTATGGTGTCATTAGCTTCAGAAGCTGATGTTTGTAATGAACCATACTCTCCCTATGCCCCAATGCATCACTTCGTCACACTAGCTCTGGAACCATATCTGCCTTTGCTACTTAGTCAGTTGATGGAGAGATTTTATAGAGTCATAAAAAAGTACAGCACAGAAACAAGCCCTTTGGCCCATTTAGTCCATGCCAAAAGCATTTAAATTAGCTACTCCCATCAAACTGTACCGTGACCATAGCCTTCCATACCCCTACCACCCAATTACCCATCCAAACTTCTCTTAAATGTTGAAATGGAGTTTGCATGCCCCACTTACGTTGGCAGCTCGTTCCACATTCTAATGACCCTCTGAGCGAAGAAGTTTCCCCTCATGTTCCCCTTAAACTTTTCACCATTCACCTTTAACCCATGACCTTCCAATCTCAGTGAAAAAAGCCTGATTCACCTACCCTATCTATCCTGCTCATAAATTTTGTATACTTCTATCAAATCTCTCAATCTTCTACATTCCAAAGAATCATCCTAAACTATTAAATCTTTCCTTATAACTTATGCCTTCCAGACCCAGCAACATCCTTGTACATTTTCTCTGTGTTCTTTCAACTTTATTTCCATCTTTCCTGTAGGCAAATGACCAAAACTGATACTCCAAATTAGGCCTCACCAATGTCTAATACAACTTCAACATAACATTTCATCTCCTGTATTCAATGTGCCAAAAGCCTTCTTTACGACCCAATGTACCACTCTACCTGTGATACCACTTTCAACAAAAGTGACAGGTGATGGGACACAGTAGAGTTTCAGGGCTGGCAGCCAGCTTCAACCCGTCCAAAATTTGTGTCTAAAAATACCATTGTGAGCTCAATATCGAGATTTTGCAAACTGTTACAATCGTCAGATCACACTCGGAAAAGAATGCTTCCCATAAATTTAGTATGAAATCTATTTGTGACTAAGTGAGTTAAGAGATCTTCCACATTAACTGTTAGGTGAGATGCAGTCTGAGTTGACTGATTCTCTATAAACAGGGAGTAAGAATTGCTAAACCCCTTCCAAGTTACTTGATATGCCTTGAGGGCTTCTTAGCCCTGACGATATAGCTATTCCAAACCTTGCACAGAGATGAGAGCAGTCCATCAGATCTCAGTGAGAACTCTGGGGAAAAGGCGTGCCTAACAACCACCTCCACATGGGCTGGACACAACAAACAACAAATGAAATCATTTGCTTTTATGAGGGTTTGAATATTTCTAACTCCGGCCGAAAACCCCCTGAGATCACAACCCAAGTGAAGCAGATACTTACAGGAGCCAACATTCTCTGTGCTATCCATTACAGTCTGAAGGTCACTCTGCGTGGAGCACGTGCTAAACCCAGGCTCTCTCTTTAGGAGGGAACATTAACTCCTGAGACACTTTTGTTTCAGTGATGAAAAAATACAAACATTTCAACAAGGCTAGGCCCCATTGTTCTTTCAAGACTGCTCCAATAGTTTGCAAAAGTCTTATGTATATATATACACAGCTAGGGTGCCTAAGAATTTTACTCAGCACCATTTGTCAACATGGAGTAAACAGCAAGTTTGTCAATCTGGCAGGAGCAAAGGATGTTGGGAATGGCAAGGGTGGAGTGTCATGGGAGGGATGTGTGACAGGTGGCAGAGAAGGACTGCCAGGGTGGGGGGGGGGTGAGGTTGTCGTGGGTGCAGACACACCCAGCCCTGAGACACCAGGCAAGGTCATCTGATTTCAGACAATTGCTTTATTGATCATTACAGAACGTCTCTCTTGTGCTCCCCACTCCCTCTCCTCTCCCTCTCTCCCTTTCCCTTTTCCCTACCATGATTCCCCTCTCCCTGCCTCCTTCCCACTCTCAGTCCACAATGGAGACCCATATCAGAATCAGGTTTATCATCACTCACATATGTCATGAAATTTGATTCTTGTGTGGCAGCAATAAAGTGCAATACACTCGTAGGACTCTGCAGAGAATGGTGTGGACAGCCCAACACATCTGTAGTTGTGAACTTCCCACTATTCAGGACATTTACAAAGACAGGTGTGTAAAAAGGGCCCAAGGATCATTGGGGACTCAAGTCACCCCAACCACGATCTATTCCTGCTGCTACCATCCAGGAAACGGTACCACAGCATAAAAGCCAGGACCAACAGGCTCCGGGACGGCTTCTTCCACCAGGCCATCAGACTGATGAACTCACGCTGATTTGAGTGTTCTCTATATTACACTGACTGTTCTATTTATTATAAATTATTATAAATTACTCTGATTGTACATTGCCCATTTAGATGGAGATGTAACATAAAGATTTTTACTCCTCATGAATGTGAAGTACGTAAGAAATAAAGTCAATTCAATTCAATTCAACATAAAATTACTACAGCACTGTGCTAAAATCTTGGGCACCTTAGCTATATGTATGTGCCTAAGACTTTTGCCATTCAGTAAAATAGTGGGATGGCACAGTAGTGCAGTGTTTTGCACCAGGGATCCAATTTCAATTCTGCTGCTGTTTACAAGGATACCTTCTCCCGTGACCACAAGGGTTTTCTGGGTTTCTCCTCTATTTCAAAGACTTACAGGTTAGTAGGTTAGTCGGTCACTTGGGCGTAATTCAGCAGCACGGGCTCATTGGGTTGGAACTGTCGGTTACTGTGCTGTATCTCAAAAAAAAATTAAATCGTGGCTGATCTAACTGTGACACAGCCCCGCATTCCCATTTCCCCAGTACCTTCACCTTTGCCTATCAAGAATTGTCCTGCTCTTCACGAATGTCCAGTACATTTCTCTGGAGAACCAGGTAGCAACAAGCCCTGGGTTGTGTCAGTCCAGCAAAAGGACTGAGTTTTCCCTGGCCTGTCAGTGTTTGGAGCAGGAATGGCTGTGACCTCCGCCTTATCTGAGGCATGGGCTTGGCTTGACCCTGCTGGGCTTGCTGCAGTCTGTGGGCAACAGGCAAGAAGAAAAAAGAGGGCAACTGGGAAGGAGGGCAAAGAGTGCACGAGGGTTAGAGGACGTGGGCAAAGGGCAAGCCAGCAAGAGTACAGAAGGGAAGGAGGGTAAGAGTACAGAAGGCCACAAGAACAAGAGGATCTAAATGTTCAGTGGGGGGGGGGGTGTCAGTGAGCTTTGAGACAGTGCCCAGTAACTGGGACATCAGACACCACACTCAGAGAACGCTTGTTATGAATGTGGTGCCTGCCCTGGGATACTGAGAATGACGCAGTGGCGCAGTTGATTCCATTACACTGTTACAGCACCAGTAACCTGTGTTCAGAGGAAGGGGGGATGTAATTGTTTCCATTACACTGTTACAACACCAGTAACCCGTGTTCAGAGGAAGGGGGGATGCAATTGTTTCCATTACACTGTTACAACACCAGTAACCTGTGTTCAGAGGAAGGGGGGATGTAATTGTTTCCATTACACTGTTACAACACCAGTAACCCGTGTTCAGAGGAAGGGGGGATGCAATTGTTTCCATTACACTGTTACAGCACCAGTAACCTGTGTTCAGAGGAAGGGGGGATGTAATTGTTTCCATTACACTGTTACAGCACCAGTAACCCGTGTTCAGAGGAAGGGGGGATGCAATTGTTTCCATTACACTGTTACAACACCAGTAACCTGTGTTCAGAGGAAGGGGGGATGTAATTGTTTCCATTACACTGTTACAGCACCAGTAACCTGTGTTCAGAGGAAGGGGGGATGTAATTGTTTCCATTACACTGTTACAGCACCAGTAACCCGTGTTCAGAGGAAGGGGGGATGTAATTGTTTCCATTACACTGCTACAGTACCAGTGACCCATGTTCAGAGGCACATGGGTAGCTGGGAGGAGGACAATAGACAATAGACAATAGGTGCAGAAGTAGACCATTCGGCCCCTTGAGTCTGACAGTGGGTGGTCAGTACGCAGCGGGTGGGAATGGTGGGGTGGTCAGAGCTGGCAATCCTTTTTTAACTCACAACTCAGCTCAATTTAGTTACATTCCCAATTCCATTGAGAGAGAGAAAGCAGTCTGTCTGACTCCTCATTCGGTATTTTACCCTCTCCAGCAGGTCATCAACGTTCACCTCCTCCAGGGGCATGAGCTCACTGCAAACCCACCTTTCGAGAGGAAGGTCAGCACCTCTGAGAGCCTCAGCTCCGAGGGGTCGCAGGAGGTGGGGGGAGGCAACCAGCAGCACTGTGGAGAGAGTAGAACATCCATGGATCATCCTTCCCAGGGGAAACTACAGAAACTGGAAACGCCAGAGCAGAGCCTGAGCCTGGACTTCAAGTGGGAGTTTTGCAGACGTGTGGAATTCCCCGAGTGACAGCAACAACAGAATGTCAGCAGGAATTCCAGGGTTAGTGGTGTTGTTGAGTGAGTCACCAGGAATCCACCCTCACTAGCTGGACAGCTTTCCAAGTGTCTGCTCCATTCTGTCAGAGAGATAGCCCCCATACTCCTGAGACCCTTTGCACTGTGTGTGTGCGTGTGTCAGTGTGTGTGTGTGTGTGTGTGCGCATGGATGCATGCATTGGTCGTAATCTTTCAAAAGTCACTGGAAGATTGCAAATGTCACTCCACTCTTTAAGAAGGGAGGAAGGCAAAAGGAAGGAAATTATAGACCAGTTAGCCCAACCTCAGTGGTTGGGAAAGTGTTGGAGTCTATTATTAAAGATGAGGTTTCAGGATACTTGGAGACTAATGATACAATAAGTCAAAGTCAGCATGTTTCTGTAAAGGGAAATCTTGCCTGACAAATCTGTAAGAATTCTTCAGCGAAGCAACAAGCAGGGTGGACAAAGGAGAGGCAGTGGATGTCACTTACTTGGATTTTCAGAAGGCATTTGATAAGGTGCCACATATGAGGCTGCTTAACAAGATAAAATCCCATAGCATTACAGAAGAGATACTGGCATTGATAGAGGAATGTCTGACAGGCAGGAGGCAGCGAGTAGGAATAAAGGGGGCCTTTTCTAGTTGGTTACCGGTGACTGGCGGTGTTCCTCAGGGTCAACATTGGGACCATCATCTTTTCACATTGTCTGTCAGTGATTTGGATAATGAAATTGATGGCTTTGTGGCAAAGTTTGTGGATGATACAGAGATATATGAAAGGGTAGGTGGTGCTGAGGAAGCAATGCGACTGCAGCAGGACTTAGTCTAATTGGAAGAATGGGCAAAAAAGTGCCAGATGGAATACAGTGCTGAGAAATGTTTGATAATACATTTTGGTAAAAGGAACAATAGTGTAGACTGTTACCTAAATGGGGAGAAGGTTCAAACATCAGAGGTGCAGAGGGACTTAGGAGTCCTTGTGCAAGACTCCCAGAAGGTTAATTTACAGGTTGAGTCTGTGGTAAAGAAGGCAAATGCCATGTTGGCATTTATTTCGAGGGGAATAAAATATAAAAGCAAGGAGATAGTGCTGATGCTTTATAAGACAATAGTCAGGCTGCACTTGGAGTATTATCAACAGTTTTGGGAACCATATGTCATAAAGGATGTGTTGTCATTGGAGAGAGTCCAAAGAAGGTTCATGAAGATGATTCCAGGAATTAAAGGGTTAAGATATGAGGAACGTTTGGCAGCTTTGGACCTGTACTCATTGGAATTTAGAAGAGTGTGTGGAGATTTTATTGAAATCTACCAAATGTTGAAAGGACTACATAGGGTGCATATGGAGAGGAGGTTTCCTATGGTGGGGGGTATCTAGAACTAGATGGGCGACCTTTTAGAACAGAGGCAAGGAGGAATTTTTTTAGCCAGAGAGTAGTGAATCTGTGGAATGCTCTGCCACAGACTGCAGAGGAGGCTGAGTTTGTGTGTATATTTAAGGCGGAAGTTGATTGTTTCCTGATCGGTCAGAGGATCAAAGGATATGGTGAGAAGGCAGGTGTATGGGGTTGAGTGGGATCTGGGATCAGCCCTGATGAGACTCGATGGGCTGAATGGTCTAATTCTGCCCCTGTATCTTATGGTGTTATAGCTACCCTCAGACAGGTGACTCCACCCTGAGGGCCAACTCTGCTCTGTGTCCTCTCCCTTTCACATTGACCAGCACCACCACTGTGATTGTTGCCCTGTCCCTGAGCTCAGAGCAGAGTTCAGGCTGTACTTGCCCCAGGCAGGGCCTCTTCCTCCCCACTCTCCACTCTGTGCATGATTATGCGGCTGGAAAGTACCTGGCCCGGGTGGGTGTGTGCAGACACGGACTGGACAAGGGTGACTCACTCAGACTGGAAACAAATCTAAGGATTAAAGCTGACGGCCCCCCGTAAAGCACCTGTGGGGGAGAGTCTGCTACAGTAGGCAGCATCACACAGACAGCAAGCATTGCACCAGAGTGTGTTTATTAGTGTTACACAGGACCTGTGATTCTGAATCACTGTGTTCACTGGTGTTACTTAGAGTCAGTGATAGAGTCAATGTGTGTTCTTTAGTGTTACACAGCATCTGTGCAATGCACCTGTGTGTTAACTAGTGTTACACCAGGTCCCCTTTCCAAGTCGTTAACGTACAGTATATTATGAGCTGCTGGGGCACTCCGCTCACCACTGATTGGCAACCGGAGAAACACCCGTTTATCCCAACTCCCTGCCAATCCTCTATCCTTGCTAATAACCCCAACTCCAGGCATCCTCATCTTATGGAAAAGTCTTTTATGTGGCACCTTATTGAACACCTTCTGGAAATGTAAGTCTACAACATCCACCTGTTCCCCTCAACCCACTCTGCCCAGTGTTAGATGCTGTGGGTGGATTTGGGAGTTGACCTGCCTGCTTCACTGCTGGGTTCTGGAACATTCTGAACTTCTGTGAGAGAATCACAGGATCATGCAGTTCAGAAACTGGCCCTTCGGCCCACTCCATTCATACTGACTCATCCTCTCTGCCTTCCTTGTGTCCATATCCTTCTATGCCTGCTGTCTGTCTAAATGCCCGGATCTGACGCCATCATCTCCCTTCCAATGTGCTTCATTTGGTCTGGTTATTGTCAGCAGAGTTTTCTTTCTTGTTTCTTTTTGTATTTTAGTTTTATCAGCAGGGTAATGTGGGCTTAATCATTATTTTTAAACAATTTAAATACATTTTAGAATTTTAAAAACGTGTTGAAATCCATTTCAGAGACAGTGCAGACAGAGGCTGGTCCTGTTCAGAATGGACGTGAGTCCGAGTTGATGGGTCAATGCCTCAGCCTCGTCACGCTGGCCCATGGAGGGGACCAGAGGTGGTCACCCATCCCCAATGAGCTGTGGGGTTGGTGTGGGTCGAGCAGATGGAGCACTCTCTGGCCTGGTCCCTGCAACACTGCTGAAATCGCTCCATCTTCAGAAGTTGTCGTGGAATATTTCTGGGAGAAGAGAAAAGATACGCCCACATGTGTCTGTTCCTTGGCCATTCTGCCTTGGAGCTCAGTGCAGAATGAGGATGTCATAAGTGCTACCTAAAAGCAACTTTAATGTTTCAGTCTGTTTAATGATACACCAAGAACCCATCTCAGCCATTACAACACAGCATGGTGGCGTAGTGGTTAGTGTAACACCATTACAGAGTCAGTGACCCAGGTTCAGTTCCTGCCCCTCTCTGTAAGGAGTTTGTACATTCTCCCCAAGACTGTGTGGGTTTCCTCCAGGCACTCTGGTTTCCTCCCAAAGTCCGAAGGCATATGGGTTAGTAGGTTAATTGGTCTTATGGGCTCGTTGGGCCAGAAGGGCCTGTTACTATGCATGTCTCTAAGTATATAAATAATAAATACAATCTCATAGCATAACCTGCACAGGTATTTAAATTCCCTGCAAGGAACACAGACAGGAGACCAAACTCAGTGTTGTTTAGCCACACATGGTGCCTAACATATAGGTTTCAGACTCGATTCTAAACAGGCTCCACATTCCAGGAATAGGCATGACTTATTTCTGTTTTGCTGTTTGGGAAAATGTGTTAATTCTCCTCAAATCTTCAAAACGTATGTCATGCTGCTGTTTGTCGAATACAGCTCAGGATTCAGCAGCACCATTCCCCTCAGTACTAATCAACAAGCTTCAAAACCTGGGTCTCTGTACCTCCTGTAACTGGATCCTCGACTTCCTAATCGAGAGACCCTAGTCAGTGTGAATCGGTAATAATACGTCCTCCTCACTGACAATCAGCCCAGATGTACCTCAAGGATATTTCCCCAGTCCACAGCCCTATGCTCTCTACACTCATGACTGTGTGACTAGCCATTACTCAGATGTAGAACATAGAACAACAGTACAGGCCCTTCAGCCCACAATGTTGTGCCAACCTTTTAACCTATTCCACGATCAATCTAACCCTTCCCTCCTGCACAGCCTCCATTTTTCTATCATTCATGTGCCTATCCAAGAGTCTCTTAAATCTACCTAATAGACTGCCTCGCCTGTACCACCGCTCCTGGCAGAGTTTTCCACACACCCACCATTCTGTGTAAAAAATATGACATCCCCATATACCTTCTTCCAATCACCTTAAAATTATGCCCCCTTCTGTCCTGGGAAAAAGCCTCTGGTTGTCCACTTGATCGATAACCTCTTATCATCTTGAACAACTTCATTAAGTCACCTCTCATCCACCTTCACTCCACAGAAAAAAGCTCCAACTCACTCAGCCTATCCTCATAAGACATGGTCATCTATAAATTTGCCAATGACACCAGAATTGTTGGCAGAATCTGAGATGACAACAAGAGACTACAGGAGTGAGATGGATCCGCTGGTTGAGTGGTATTGCAGCAACAACCTTACACTCAACAGCAGTGAGACCAGGGAAATGGTTGTGGACTTTAGGAAGGGGAAGTCGAGGGAACACACAGCAGTCCTCATAAAGGGATCAGAAGTGGAAAGGGTGAGCAGATTCAAGATCCTGGGCATCGACAGATCCATCCTAGGCCCAACACATGCACCCATCATGAAGAAGGCCTACTGGGAGCTGTACTTCATTAGCAGTTTGAGGACATTTGGTATCTCACCACAGACTCTTTCAAATTTCTGCAGATGTACAGTGGAGAGCATTTGAACTGGTTACATCACTGTCTGATATGGGGGCTCCAATGCACTAGATCGAAAGAAGTTGCACAAGGTTACAGAATCAATTATTTCCATCACTCCCCACCACCATGCACACCTACAAAAGGCAGCATCCATCATGAAGGACCCTCACAACTGGGACATGTCCTCTTCTCATTGCTACCATCAGGGAGGGGGTACAGGAGTCTGAAGACCCCTCTTCTCATTGCTACCATCAGGGAGGAGGGACAGGAGCCTGAAGACCCCTCTTCTCATTACTACCATCAGGGAGGAGGTACAGGAGACTGAAGACCCCTCTTCTCATTACTACCATCAGGGAGGAGGTACAGGAGCCTGAAGACCCCTCTTCTCAATACTACCATCAGGGAGGAGGTACAGGAGCCTGAAGACCCCCCTTCTCATTACTACCATCAGGGAGGAGGTACAGGAGCCTGAAGACCCCCCTTCTCATTACTACCATCAGGGAGGAGGTACAGGAGCCTGAAGACCCCTCTTCTCAATACTACCATCAGGGAGGAGGTACAGGAGCCTGAAGACCCCCCTTCTCATTACTACCATCAGGGAGGGGATACAGGAGCCTGAAGACCCCTCTTCTCATTACTGCCATCAGGGAGGAGGTACAGGAGCCTGAAGACCCCTCTTCTCATTACTACCATCAGGGAGGAGGTACAGGAGCCTGAAGACCCCTCTTCTCATTACTACCATCAGGAAGGAGGTACAGGAGCCTGAAGACCCCTCTTCTCATTACTACCATCAGGAAGGAGGTACAGGAGCCTGAAGACCCCTCTTCTCATTACCACCATCAGGGAAGGGGTACAGGAGCCTGAAGACCCCTCTTCTCATTACTACCATCAGGGAGGAGGTACAGGAGCCTGAAGACCCCTCTGCTCATTGCTACCATCAGGGAGGAGGTACAGGAGACTGAAGACCCCTCTTCTCATTACTACCATCAGGGAGGAGGGACAGGAGCCTGAAGACCCCTCTTCTCATTACTAACATCAGGGAGGAGGTATAGGAGCCTGAAGACCCCTCTTCTCATTACTACCATCAGGGAGGAGGTACAGGAGCCTGAAGACCCCTCTTCTCATTACTACCATCAGGGAGGAGGTACAGGAGCCTGAAGACCCCTCTTCTCATTACTACCATCAGGGAGGAGGTACAGGAGCCTGAAGACCCCTCCTCTCATTACTATCATCAGGGAGGAGGTACAGGAGCCTGAAGACCCCTCTTCTCATTTCTACCATCAGGGAGGAGGTACAGGAGCCTGAAGACCCCTCTTCTCATTACTACCATCAGGGAGGAGGTACAGGAGCCTGAAGACCCCTCTTCTCATTACTACCATCAGGGAGGAGGTACAGGAGCCTGAAAACCCCTCTTCTCATTACTACCATCAGGGAGGAGGGACAGGAGCCTGAAGACCCCTCTTCTCATTACTACCATCAGGGAGGAGGTACAGGAGCCTGAAGACCCCTCTTCTCATTACTACCATCAGAGAGGAGGTACAGGAGCCTGAAGACCCCTCTTCTCATTACTACCATCAGGGAGGAGGTACAGGAGCCTGAAGACCCCTCCTCTCATTACTATCATCAGGGAGGAGGTACAGGAGCCTGAAGACCCCTCTTCTCATTTCTACCATCAGGGAGGAGGTACAGGAGCCTGAAGACCCCTCTTCTCATTACTACCATCAGGGAGGAGGTACAGGAGCCTGAAGACCCCTCTTCTCATTACTACCATCAGGGAGGAGGTACAAGAGCCTGAAGACCCCTCTTCTCATTACTACCATCAGGGAGGAGGTACAAGAGCCTGAAGACCCCTCTTCTCATTACTACCATCAGGGAGGAGGTACAGGAGCCTGAAGACCCCTCTTCTCATTACTACCATCAGGGAGGAGGTACAGGAGCCTGATGACCCCTCTTCTCATTACTACCATCAGGGAGGAAGTATAGGAGCCTGAAGAGACACACTCATCTATTCAGAAACAGCTTCTTCCCTCCATCATCAGATTTCCAAATTGTCCATGAGCTCATGAACTGCTCCTCATTCCTTTGCTTGTGCTTTTATATACTTTGTAATTGCTAGTAATGTGATATCTTTGCCCCATCCAGTTGCTGCGAAACAGCACGTTTCATGTCATATCAAACACTGATAATAAACCTGATTCTGATCTCGATTCAGATTCCTTTAATTCTCCGCACCAAGTCCCGAGGGCAGAGATGTTGACAGTACTTCAATGCTGACACTGTTCCCATACATTCTCAACCAATGAAACCTTAAAGAATCCCCCCTCTAAATAAAATGTGGAACTTTCCAAATATGCAAACCTTGCTATTCTAAATATTCTGCATTTGTTTATCCATTCACTTCCACGTTCAACGGCAAGTGAATATTGCCCAAAGTGCTGGCCGACATTTCACATTCCAGGACAACAAAAATGAACGTTGCTGTCATCTGCTGCTTAAAGAAATAGAAATTTCCCACCACTGCATATTCCACGTATGAGTACGGGAAGTAGGAATGCAGGGTGTGAAACGTGCCGGGGCTTGAGCAGATTCTGGTGCTTAGGTGAGAGATGACTCTTTAGCTCTGTTGACAACATGGTAGCATTGTGGTTAGCAACACGCTTCACTCTTTACAGTGCCAGTGACATGGGTTCAATTCCTGTTGCTGCCTGTAAGGAGCCTGTATGTTCTTATCTGGACCTCGTGGGTTTCCTCCAGTTACCCCGATTCCCTCCCACAGTCCAGAGACGTACTGGTTGGTTGTTTAATTGGTCTTTGCAAATTGTCTGGTGATTAAGCTAGGACTAAATCAGGGGTTACTGGGCAGTGTGGCTCAAAGGACCGGAAGGGCCTGGTCCACGTTGTATGTCAATAAATAAATAAAGAGGCAACACCAGTGTGACTGCGACTGTGACTGTAACTGAGATTATTAGTCAGTGGCCAAACAAAAGGCACTTCCACTTCCTGTAGAAATGGAAACGGAATCCTCAGCCTTTTAGGAACAGCTTCTTCCCCTCGGCCACCAGATTCCCAAACTGTCCATGAGCCCATGAACACTACCTCATTATGTTGCTCTTCCTGCAATACTTATTTTTTTAATCTTAAACAGGAATTTCTATGTATTGCACCATACCTCTGCTGCAAAGCAACATATGAAAGTGATGATACACCTGATTCTAATTTTGATTCTGTTGTACCAAGGCAGTTCCTCACCCCCTTCACCAGCCCCACCCCTCTCCGTCGGACTCTGATTTGGTTCTCCACTCATCGAAGGAAATAGTCATTATCACCAGTTTTTGCTACATGACCTGTCCCTTGGTGTTGGTGTTGTTTCTGTCCGGTGTTGATCAGTGTACTCAGAAACTGGGGAAATGGAGTAACAATCCAGCAGAGCAGAACACAAACACAGACCAGTACAGCACAGGCCCTTCGGCCCACAATGTTTGCCGAACCAAATGGCCAACGAAAGTAATCTCTTCTGCCTAAACAATATCCATATCCTTCCATTTTCCTCACATTCATGTGCATATGTAAACATCTATTAAAAGTTGCATTTGTCTTTGCCACCACCCCAGATAGTGCATTCCTCGCATCCATACTCGGTGTGTAAGACCATTAGACCATAAGACTTAGGAGCAGAATTAGGCCATCTGGCCCATTAATCATGCTGATCCTTTTTTCTATCTCCTCCCTCAAGCCCAATTCCTGGCTTTCTCCCCGTAACCTTTGATGCCATGTCCAATTAAGTACCTATTAATCTCTGCCTTAAATACACCTAATGACCTGGCCTCCATAACTGCCAGTTGTAATAAATTCCACAACTTCACCACCTGTTGGAAACCTAAGGAAACTTGCCCTTCATATCTCCTTCGAAATAACCCCCTCTCACCTTAAGTGCATGCCCCTTGGTATTAGACATTTCAACCCTGGGTAAAAGGTGTTGTCTGTCTACTCAGTTTCCCCCTCATTCCTAAACATGTGATGTGATTGTTGACAGCCTCAATGAGACAGTTATATCATCTTCTTGGAATTACTTTACCACACAGAATGATAATAGCCACTCTTTACTTCTTGTTGTAAGATACAATTCTCCTGCCCTGCCTGCCTCATGCTTAAGGGGTGGAACCGGTAACTCCACACCTCAGATTCACATTGTAATTCAATTATTTATCAATGTACATTGAAGCATAGAGTAAAATGTGTTTTCTTTTTCTCTCTCTCTCTCACACACACACACACACACACACACACACACACACACACACACACACACACACACACACACACACACACACACACACACACACGCACACACACACACACACACACACACATGCACACACACACACATTCTTGCATTACTTGCAATATATCAGCAAAGCTCATTTCGGCTGGTTTGGTTGGAGCAGTTAAACTTCTAAACAAATAGTATGCTTTTCCACCTATTACCCTCAGTAAAACTGGCACTCATTTCTTATCATTTGCTTTAAAATGCTGCTTATTTCACTCAGTATAAAATATCTAGTTATCTCTTGTGCAATTGAACACATCTATTTTTCTGATGTTGCCAGCCATTCTGCTTTTTTTAAATTTATGATTATTATCACCCAGTACTCACTGCTTATGAGCACATGAATTTGTCCATTTTCCACCTTTTTTATAACTTGAACGTCTCTGTGCCTTCCCAAAGAAGGATGTGCTGCACTTTTTAAAATCTTGAATGGTTCACTGCAATGTTTTCAAAATTGGAAAGCTTTCCAATGTTTCAACAGATAGGGAGTTGTGTTGGGTTCATTTAAAACTTCCTCATCACCACTGTTACATGTTCTCCACTGCCCTACCACAAGGCAGGCATCCGGGTCTCCAGCCTCCAATGGACTTGCAAACTCACCTTCATAATGTCCCAGCCTCATCAACAGCATGTGTTAAATTGAAGCTACCAAAGGGATGAGCTTGCTGAACACTGAGACACATTGACCTTCCCTTACTCGCTCCAGCACTTTCAACTCCACCCAGATCTACAGTATCAAAAGTTAATTTTAAGTCAAATTGATATGCCATTGACAACTAGTGAAAAATCTACTAATTAATATGAGTATTGGAGTCACAGGGTCCTAGAGCACTGAAGTACAGAACCAGGCCCTTCGACCCATTCAGTCACTTCTATCACTTTCCTCTTCCCTAAGATCCACAGACAGGGTCATTGAGGTGGACTTGGCTTTGATGAAAAACCCTGTGTCCATTATTCAGACTTACTTCTGAAGAAGTTATGATTTTGTAAGCTTGTCGCTGATTTTTGAGAGACAGGTGGTGGCTCTTTGCCTCTTGTTCCTTTCTGCAGCCGGCAGTTGTCCCCAGACTGTGTGAGCAGCTCGTAGCCAAGCCGTAGAATAGATGAAACATTTAGTGAGATGACTTAACACAATCTCGTACTTGTTGCCTCTCTGAAACGCTTTGTGCAGTAACTATCTTCTGCTGAGACTGGCCCTTGTTCTGCAGAACAGATTGCTCTTTCTCTCTGTCCCTAGCTGTCCAAGTGAATACAATTCTTTATTCTTTATCCTTGAACCAAATGAAAACTGGAACCTTGCTCTTTCTCTTTGAGATTGTGAATGACAAATTTTGCAGCTGTGAGACTGTAGTGATGTCCTCCCGTTGTGATCGTCACCAGTTTGCAATCACTGCTCCCACCTCCCACCTCGTCAGGGCTCCTGGCCTGTGGGTTTGGGTCAGTAATAACATTAGACGTGGTGTGACCTTTCCTGGAGATTGTACTGGCGGAAACTCCTCCTTGTCCACCCAGACAATATTTTGTTGAGGAGTGTGTTTGGAAAGCTACAGGGTGAGAGGGAGGACCGCTAGGTGAGTGGGTGAACTCATAATCTGGCTTGAACGACTTTGGTCCAGCTCATCACTTCCACACAAACTTTTCTCCTGCTGAGAAACAGTCAAAGTTTGCTCTGATAATGTGGAGAACCATCAATGAAAGGGCAAAAGATTTTATGTGCGTTGGACACATATAGTCACACAGCATAGAAACAGGCCCTTTGGCCCAACTCATCCATACTGACCAAAGCACCTTCCTGGGGAGTTCAACAGACAGACATTTTACATTTAGATTTTCTCAGAAACTGTTGTGTATTTAATATTTCAGTAATATTGTCAATATATTATTTGATAAAACATTGCTTGTTGTTTACGTAATTCATTAGAATTCACAAAGCATTTGATGGCTCTGGACCTGTATTCCTGAAATTCAGAAGAATGAGGGGTGACCTAATGGAAGCTATTAAATGTTGAAAGGCCTTGATAGAGTGGATGTGAAGAGGGTGTTTCCTATGGTGGGAGACTCTCAGACCAGAGGACACAACGTCAAAATAGAGGGGCATCCATTTAGATCGGAGATGAGGAGGAGTTTCTTTAGTCAGAGTGTGGTGAATCTGTGGAATTCATTGCCACGGGTGGCTGCGGAGTTCAAGCCTTTACGTATATTTAAGGCAGAGGGTGATAGATTCTTGATCACAGACAAGAGAAAATCTGCAGATGCTGGAAATCCAAGCAACACACACAAAATGCTGGAGGAACTCAGCAGGCCAAGATGCATCTATGGAAAAGAGTAAACAATTGACATTTGAGGTGAAGACAGTCCATCAGAACTGGGGAAAGAAGATGAGAAATCAGAGTTAGAAGGAGGTGCTTGGAAGTAGGTGCAAAGGGGATATCAGAGGTAAGTTTCTCACACGGAGAGTTGTGGTGTGTGGAAATCACTGCCAGTGAAGGTGGCAGTGGTGGATACAACATGGTCTTTTAAGAGACTCTTAGAAAGGCACACGGAGCTTAGAAAAATGGAGGGCTATGTGGTAGCAAAATTCTAGACAGCTTCTTGAGTAGGGAGTCTCCTCAAGCACATCTCTTCCATTTCGCACACGTCTGCCCTCATCTCATCCTGTGGCCACCCCACCAGGGGTAGGTTTCCTCTTGTCCTCACCTACCAACCCACAAGCCTCAGTGTCCAACATATAATTCTTTGTAATTTCCAATGGGATCCCACCACCAAGCACATCTTTTGTTCTTTCCCCTCCCCTCACTTTCTGCTTTCCGCGGGGATCGCTCCCTACACTAGTCTTTAGTCCATTCATTCCTCCTTTCTGATTTCCCTCCTGGCACTTATCCTTGAAAGCAGAACAAATGCTACACCTGCTCCTACACCTCCTCCCTCACCACCATTCAGGGCCCCATACAATCTTTCCAGGTGAGGCAACACTTCACCTGTGAGTCTGTTGGTGTCATCTATTGTATCCAGAGCTCCAACATGGCATCTTGTGTATCGATGAGACCCAACGTAGATTGGGAGACTGCTTCGCTGAGCACCAGAAAAAGCAGGATCTCCCAGTGGCTACCCACTTTAATTCTAAAAGGAAATCATTTAGTTAGTGGAATCTTACGAAAAAGCATTTAAAAACTGCTCCTAACTGAAGCACAACTCACATTTAAGAGAGCATTTGAAGTGCTGTTTCAAACAAAACCGCAGACAGACATGCAATTGATTTGCATCAGGAATGAAAGTCAACATAGAACACCAGCAGCACAATACAGGCCTTTTGGCCCACAATGCTATGCCAAACATGCACTTAATTTAGAAATTACCTGGGGTTACCCATAGCTCTCTATTTTTCTAAGCTCCATGTACTTATCCAGGAGTTTCTTAAAAGACCCTATCATATCCGCCTCCACCACTGTTGCCAGCAGCCCATCCCATGCACTCACCACTCTCTGAGTAAAAAAATTACCCCTGACATCTCCTCTGTACCTACTTCCAAGCACCTTAAAACTGTGCCCTCTTGTGTGAGCCATTTTAGCCCTGGGAAAAAGCCTCTGACTATCCATACAATCAATGCCTATCCTCCCTCTCACACTGTCTATAAGCTCTCTCAATTTGTGAGTCTACCGCCCCTTCCTCCATCTCTTCAGTTCGGTTCCCACCCCCCAGCAATTCTAGTTTAGACTCTCCCCGATAGCCTTAGTAAACCTCCCTGCCAGGATATTGGTCCCCCTCGGATTCAAGTGCAAACTGTCCTTTTTGTACAGATCACACCTGCCCCAAAAGTGGTCCCAGTAATCCAGAAATGTGATTCCCTGCCCCCTGCTTCAATCCCTCAGCCATGCACTTATCCTCTGTCTCACTCTATTCCTATTCTCACTGTCTCATGGCACAGACAGTAATCCTGAGATACTACCTTTGAGGTCCTGCTTCTCAATTTTCTTCCTAACTCATTGTAGTCTGTTTTCAGAACCTCCTCCCTTTCTCTATCTATGTCGTTGGTACCAAAATGTATCCCGACCTCTGGCTGTTCACCCTCCCACCTCAGGCTATCGTGGATGTGACCAGAAACTTCCCAGGCCCTGGCACCTGCGAGGCAAATTACCATCCATGTTTTTTTCCTGTGTCAACAGAATTACCTGTCTGACACCCTGGTTATAGAGTCCCCTATCACTGCTGCCATCCTCTTCCTTTCCCTACCCTTGAATGTGAACAAAATTGCAATATCTAAACACAGACTGGCCTGGCCCGACAAAGATTGTTATGATTGTGGCAGGGGCTCACATACACCCGGCCAATGCAGATTTAAAGATGAAATTTGCAGAAAATGGAACAAAGTAGGACACATACAAAGTGCATGTTTGACAGACAAAAATAAATGGACTGCATGGGGAAGAGAAAAAGATAAAACAGCAAGTTACAGTTTCAAAAAAAGCACTGATCTGCATGCTGTTGATGAAAAATCTGATGATGAGAGTGACACAGGACAGTGTAGCCTTGAGATTTACAATGTGAATACTAACAATAGACAAGCAATATGGCTTACACCAGAAGTGAATGGCAAATTAATTAAAATAGGATTTGATATGGACTTGGCTGTTTCAGTCTTTCCACAAAATGAGTTTGATTGGCATTTCAAAGATGCTGAACTGAAGCCCGCAAATATCCAACTAAGAACTTTTACTGGAGAAAAGATAACTCCTGTGGGAATGATATTAGTAACAGTGAAATACAACCACCAACAAGCCACATTGAGCTTGTATGTGGTTAAAACAGGAAGGCCAGTATTCTGAGGTCAAGTGTGGCTGAGACAACTACAGTTCGATTGGAGATCCGTCTACCATTTGCATGCCAAATCCTCTGTAAGAGTCAACTGAAAGTGAATTAAGAAAGGTACTGTATGATGCCACAGGAGTGTTCAAAGATGGCATTAGAACATTCAAACATATCAAGGGTAAAACAATGTAAAATGAAAATGCCGCACCCAAGTTTTACAAAGCCTGTCTGGTTCCTTATTCCATTTGTGATAAAGTAGCCAGTGACCTCAATCTCATGGAGGCTGAAGAAATTCTTCCTGAGGTTGAGTGAAACCCATGGACAATGCCAGCGGTCCCAGTGGCCAGTAAGAATAGGTCTGTCATGATCCATGGTAATTTTAAGGTCACCATCAACCCAGTACTAACAGTAGACAATAGACAATAGACAATAGGTGCAGAAGTAGACCATTCAGCCCCTCGAGTCCGCACCGCCATTCTGAGATCATGGCTGATCATTCACTATCAATACCCAGTCCCTGCCTTGTCCCCATATCCCTTGATTCCCCTATCCATCAGATATCTACCTAGCTCCTTCTTGAAAGCATCCAGAGAATTGGCCTCCACCGTCTTCCGAGGCAGTGCATTCCACACCTCCACAACTCTCTGGGAGAAGAAGCTCTTCCTCAACTCTGTTTTAAATAACTGACCTCTTATTCTCAATCCATGCCCTCTGGTACTGGACTCTCCCAACATCTGGAACATATTTCCTGCCTCAATCCTATCAAATCCTTTAATTATCTTAAACGTTTCAATCAGATCCCCTCTCAATCTCCTCAATTCCAGCGTGTACAAGCCCAATCTCTCCAATCTCTCTGCGTAAGACAGCCCTGCTATCCCAGGAATCAACCTAGTGAATCTACGCTGCACTTCCTCATTTGCCAGAATGTCCTTCCTTAAACCTGGAGACCAAAACTGTACACAATATTCCAGGTGTGGTCTCACCAGGGCCCTGTACAAATGCAAAAGGACATCCTTGCTCTTGTACTCAATTCCCCTTGTAACAAAGGCCAACATTCCATTTGCCCTCTTCACTGCCTGTTGCACTTGCTCATTCACCTTCATTGACTGGTGAACTAGGATCAATACTAGTAGATCAATACCCTCTACCCAGGATAGAGGATAGAGGATATATTTACAAACCTTTCTGGAGGGAAACGCTTCAGCAAAGTGGACTTAGCTGAGGCCTACCTACAGTTGGAGATGGAAGTGTTTCTCACCATGAAGACTCACAGAGGGTTTTACCATTATAATAGGCTTATTTTGGAGTAGCATCTGCCCCTGCACACCGGCAGAAAGCTTTGGACCAGGTGCTGCAAGGTTGCCCAGGCACTCGGTATTACCGGGATAACATCATTGTTACCAGTGAGGATGACAAGGAACATTTCCAAAATCTTAAGACAGCATTAAAAAGTTTAGAAGATTATGGGAACAGAGCATGACGCAATGTACACAATTAAAGTAAGCATCACTTACTGTGGCAATACCCCTGATGCACAATGATTACACAAGCACGCAGAGAAATTTTAAGCAGTAGTGGATGCCCCAAGACCAAAGGACGTGTCACAGTTGCAGTCCTTTTTTGAATTTGTCTATCACTACAGCAGGTTCCTGCCAAACCTGGCCACTGTGCTCCACTCCTTGAACTCTTTACTACAGATCGGGAAGAAATGGCAGTGGACAAAACAGTGTGAGGTGGCTTTCCAACAGGTAATGGAAATGATGGTGTTACACATTACGATCTGCACCGTATGGTAAAACTTGCCTGTGATGCCTCGCCTTATGGGACGGGTGCAGTCTTGTCACATGTTGTGAGCGATGGAAGTGCACATCAAGTTCCCTTACCGCTGCAGGGTCTGGTTTGGAGTGTAAAATGTATGGGAGAGTTCACCTTCATTACTGATCATCAACCTCTGTTATCCACTTTCAGTCCAGAGCAGGTTTCCCACAAACAGCAACAGCACGAATACAGAGATGGGCTCTGTTTCTTGGAAGACACAATTCTCACTGTTACCATCAGGTAAGAGGTACAGAAGCCTGAAGGCACACACTCAGAGATTCAGGAACAGCTTCTTCCCCTCTGCTATCCGATTCCTAAATGGACATTGAAGCTTTGGACACTACCTCACTTTTTTTAATATTTAGTATTTCTGTTTTTGTACATTTTAAAAAATCTATTCAAAATACATAATTGATTTACTTGTTTATTTATTATTATGTTTTATTTTATTTATTATCTTTTTTCTCTTCCTGCTTGATTATGTATTTCATTGAACTGCTGCTGCTAAGTTAACAAGTTTCACATCACACGCTGGTGATAATAAACCTGATTCTGATTCTGAAGATCGAATTCAAATGGGCGACTAATCATGGAAATGCTAATGGATTATCCCATGTAGCCTTGAAAAGAGAAATACCTTAAAAACTACAAAAGACAGACAGACATATTTTATTGATCCCGAGGGAAATTGGGTTTCGTTACAGCTGCACCAACCAAGAATAGTGAAGAAATATAGCAATATAACACCATAAATAATTAAATAATAAGTTAGTCATGCCAAGTGGAAATAAGTCCAGGACCGGCCTATTGGCAACACTCCTCTGGAAGTATTCTCCCTAATGCAAATCGAAAGTCTCCCTATTATGGCAGAGGTAATCCAGAGGGAAACCAGATAAGGCCCCACACTGTCTTAAGTTTGGATGGCCGTTCAAAATGCCTGGAATGTGGAGCAGAAATTCCAGTTCCCCTATTTTTGCTAGTGCTAGGATCAACTTGCCCTTGATGGGTGTTGCTTCATGTGGGGATTAAGAGGTGTTGTACCATCCAAGCTTGGTGATAAAGTGCTGGAGGGCCATAGCCCAGGCATGTCAAACTGAAAGCATTGGCTGAAAGCTTTATCTGGTGGCCTGGGATAGATCAGCAGATTGAGAAGCTTACCATGCAATGTTCTGGATGCCAACACATCAAAAGAAAGGAGTCCAGAGCTGGCAGAGCCACTTCCTGCAGTCCCAGAGTCAACTCCTACAACCTCTACGAAGGAGGTCCCAGAATCTGAGCTTGTTTCATAGCCACTAGCAGAGTGATCCCCCACCCCCAAATCAGGAAAGGGGTTAGTGCCCAAGATGGAGCTGGCTGATTCTACAACCCTCTGCAGCTTTTTCTGAACCTGTGCATTGGAGCGTCCATATCAGACAGCAATGCAACCAGTCAGGATGCTCTCCACTGTACAGCTGGAGAAATTTGTGGGAATCTTTTGTGGTAGACAAAATCTCCTCAAACTCCTAATGAAGTAGAGCCGCTGACATAACATCTTATGTTGGGCCAATGCCAGATCCTCCTAGATGTTGACACCAGGAACTTGAAGCTACTCACCCTTTCAACAGCTGACTCATCAATAAGGACTGGTGTGTTTTCTCCTGAAGTCCACAATCAATTCGTGAGGAATAACATAAATGGGTACAGGAGAAGGGAAGTTCCTTTGTGTCTGTTCCAGCATTCAATGAGATCAAGCACAGGTTCCCGTGTGGATATTTCCATTTCCATCTTTCCTGTTCTCCATCCTCACAGCAAGTTAAAACTTCTCAAATATCAGAAAGAGAGAGCAGAGCTCAGCTGTCAGGCTTTAGCACACGGAGCTGCTCGACACTGTATGAAAAACTGTAATAACAAAGACACATTGCAAAACTCACTTAACAAATAAGCAGGCTCGCTAAAGCAATGCCCATCAGGTAAAAGAGGAGAATGAGAATCAGAAACAGGTTTACTATCACTGGTATATGTAGTGAAATTTGTTAACTTTGCGGCAGCAGTACACTGTATGATAAATATAAAATAAAGTGAGTTAAAGTAAGTCTATATATGCATATTAAATAGTTAAATTAGTGCAAAAACAGAAATAGAAATTTAAAAATAGTGAGGTAATGTTCATGGATTCAGTATCCATTTAGAAATCGGATGGCAGAGGGGAAGAAGCTGTTCCTGAATCATTGAGTGTGTGCCTTCAGGCTTCTGTACCTCCTACCTGATGGTAACAATGAGAAGAGACCGAGTCCTGGTTGGTGGGGGCAGGGGGTGGGGTGTCCTTAATGATGGAAGCAGCTTTTCTGAGGCACCACTCCTTGAAGATGTCCTGGATACCAGTGCCCACAATGAAGCTGACTAATTTTATAACTCTCTGTGGCATATTCTGATCCTGCCCTGTAGCCCCACCGTCACCCTTACCAGATGGAGATGCAGCCAGTCAGAACGGTCAATTGATAAGGGTATTTTTTTCAGACATTGTCAACAGTGTACAATACTTTGCTGGAAATTTAGAGAAATGACTCAGGGCAAAGCTGCTTTTGATGAGATGGCAATAAATACCACTGATTAGATTGCGATTTGGATATGAAAAGACATTAAACTCTCTCAATCACAAATAAACACAATTTTTAAAGTGCAATTCTATCTGAAGTGTATTTGGAAACTGTTGATAAATCAAATTTGGTGGCTTTCATCATGTAATGTAATAATAAGCACTCCGAGAGATGATTTCTATAGAAGGAACAGTAAGTTAACAGCTGGCTGTCCCCCAACAACCATCCTTCAATGGCCTGAAAGGAAGGAGATATTCCTTCAGAAATTCCTCATTGTCCTTCTCAGCACTGAACAGAAGACCAGCCTGTAGATCCTCTCAGATCACCACAGTATTTAACATTGTCATCAGCTCCAGTTCTGAATGCTCAATCTTCATGGGTCATTAAACCCTTGGAGATCTATAACTCCCTGTTGGAACATCTGCAGTCTCACTGTCAATACTCTCTATTGCCACCATCACACCACCATCATTTTCTCACAAACCATGGGGCTCTGTTCTCCCTCTTCATTCTGCTCTCTTGGCCCTTGTCTCTATGTCTATTACTAGCAGACAGTGTTGCACGTGGCATCCTGGTAAACATGCCCTGGAAATGCGAGGTGTTATTTTGGATTGATGATAAAGCCCTGGGCAGTGAAGGTAGTTGGAACAGAGAGGATGCCCTATCTCTAGCAATGGGGCAGGAACACCAGTGGTCCTCAGCAGAACAAACAAGGCCTGCGGGAGAGAAGGAGATCCCATGTTTCAGCTTGGTAAACTCCAGAGAGGGGAAAGTTAGTGATACTGCAGGTTTTAGGAGATGGGGTTGGGAGATGCGAGGAGAGTAAAAAGACAGGGTGAAATAGCAGGGAGAATGAGAAAAAAGTTAAAGATAATACAGGGTTTAGAAGATGGAGTTACATTAGTTATACTGCAGGTTTTCGGAGATAAGGTTAGGAGATGCAAGGTGAGTGAAAAGACAGTGAGATTGCAGGGAGAATGAGAAAAAAGTTGGAGATAATACAGGGTTTAGAAGATGTGATAAAGTTCATGATATTTCAGGTTTTAGGAGATGGGGTTAGGGGATATGAGGAGAGTGAAAGGAGAGGGTGATATGACAGGGAGAATGAGGGAGGGTTGGTTGGGCAAGTAAACAGGACCTGACTCTGCGAGAGGTGATCACAGAGTCAGGTCACTGGTCAGGTTCAAGCCTCGTATCACAGTATGACAAACTGATTTGTGATCCCTGGATGGGCTTCACTGGTGAGTCAGTGGAGGAATCGTAATAGAGTCACAGACTCATAGCACACTGAAGCAGGCTTTATAGCCCAACTATTCCATGCCAACTAAGACCTCATCTAAGCTGTCTTTTTGCTCATATTTGGTCCTTAAACCGTTCCTATCCATGTTCCTCTACAAGTGATTTGTAATTGTCCCTGTCTTAATCACTTCCTATGGTAATTCATTCCATATACACACCATCTTCAGGGTTAAAAACTTACCCCTCAGGTCCCATTAACTCTCACCTCCTCTTAAATTCATGCCCTCTTGGATTTGACCTCTTTTTCCTGCAGTAGAGCAGCATCCATCATCAAAGACCCCCATCTCCCAGGTCATGCTCTTGTCTTGCTACCACCATCGGGCAGAAAATACAGAAACCTTTGGTCCCACAATACCAGGTTCAGGAACAGTTATTACCCCCCTACCATCAGGCTCCTGAACCAATGAGGATCACTTCACTCACCTCAGCTCTGAGCTTATTCCATGATCTGCAGACACACTTTTGAGGACCTTTATAATTCATATTCTCATTGTTATTTTTACTTTCATAGTTTGTCTTCTGTATATTGGTAGTCGATGTATAGTTTTTCAAAAATTCTGTTGTATTTCTTTATTTTTTGTAAATGCCTGCAAGAAAATGAACCTCAAGGTAGTATATGGTGACATATAAGTACTTAGATAGTAAATTTACTTTAAACTTTGAACTTTGAATAAGACTGTATGCATTCACCCTCGGTATGCCCCTCATGAAATTATACACCTGTATGGGGAAAATTGGGTGGCGGAGTGGAGATACGTCTCCACCAAAGGAGGTGTAAGGCGCTCCTTCCCTCCGCTAGCCTGCAGGTCACCCTTGGGTAGGGTGTAGCACGTGCTTAGCCCCGATCAGGGTCATGTGAACCCATGGGAGCAGATGGTGGATGGTCGTATGAGCAGCCGGTGCACATCACAAGTCCTGGTTATGCGACCACTGACACCAGGTGGGCAATCTCTGAAGAGTATTGATAATGACTGGGGTCCTGTAAAGACACTACCCAGAAGAAGACAATGGCAAACCACTTCTGTGGAAAAACGTTCCAAGAACAATCATGGTCATGGGAAGACCATGATACCCCGCATCATATGACTTGGTACATAATGATGATGATGATGATAAGGAAAACTGGGTAGAGAGTGTTAAATTAAAAGGCACAGCATTCTCCCCTGATCAGAATCAGAACAGAATCAGAATGAGGTTTATTATCACCGGCAGGTGATGTGAAATTTGTTAACTTAGCAGCAGCAGTTCGATGCAATACATAATCTAGCAGAGAGAGAGAGAAAAAAAAGAAAAAATAATAAATAAATAAAACATAATAATAAATAAACAAGTAAATCAATCGCATATATTGAATAGATTATTTAAAAATGTGCAAAAACAAATACTGTATATTAAAAAAGTGAGGTAGTGTCCAAAGCTTCAATGTCCATTTAGGAATCAGATGGTAGAGGGGAAGAAGCTGTTCCTGAATCACTATGTGTGTGCTTTCAGACTTCTGTACCTCCTACCTGATGGTAACAGTGAGAAAAGGGCATGCCCTGGGTGCTGGAGGTCTTTCTGCTGCCTTTCTGAGACACCACTCCCTAAAGATGTCCTGGGTACTTTGTGGGCTAGTGACCAAGATGGAGCTAACTATATTTACAACCTTCTGCAGCTTCTTTCAGTCCTGTGCAGTGGCCCCTCCATACCAGACAGTGATGCAGCCTGTCAGAATGCTCTCCATGGTACAACTATAGAAGTTTTGAGTGTATTTATTGACATGCCAAATCACTTCAAACTCCTAATAAAGTATAGCTACTGTCTTGCCTTCTTTATGACTACATCAATATGTTAGGACCAGGTTAGATCCTCAGAGATCTTGACACCCAGGAACTTGAAGCTGCTCACTATCTCCACTTTTAATCCCTCAATGAGGATTGGTATGTGTTCCTTTGTCTTACCCTTCCTGAAGTCCACAATCAGCTCTTTTGTCTTACTGACGTTGAGTTCATCAACATTGGCTTGATTTCTCCAAGGTTCATGAACACAAAATGCTTTTAGTTTCTCCTGAAAATGGGAGAGGTGCTAATGGATCTGTGCATGACCTGTAGAACTCCTGTGCCCCAGACCGTGGGATGAGAAGAGAATGGTTTTACTGTGGTATTTGAACAAGGCAGTTGTTCTAAGGCTGGTAGCTCGGAACTGGTGGATGTATCTGTAGAGTTCAAAATTCAAAGCAAATTTTATTATCAAAGCTCACATATGTCATCCTAATATTACGCTGAGATTCATTTTCTTGCGGGTATTCACTGTAAATATAAAAAGTTCTTCTGTTGGTCAGGGTCAACCGTGGATATTGTGTCCTAGTTGTCTAGATACTCAAGCTGGGGCAGTACAATATGGAGAGCAAGCTGTTATTCATGTAGCAAGATCTCCCCCTCCACACTTCCGATGAACCCAAAAGAATGGCAGAGACTAATACAGTTTTACACCAGCAGCGTCATAAGAGTTGCCAGTCAACATAGAACTGCCAGAGGGACTCCAGCTCTGGACTTTTCCCTTGGGGTTTACTCCTGAAGCCTTCTCCATGAGTGGATATAGCCACAAAGCACCGGAGGTTTGAGATCAGAATTTTTCTTCTCTTAGATGAATTGCCAACCCTGGCTGATGAACCTCATCTGCCCAAAGAGACTAGTTTTAAGGTGCCAGTGACCTGCCTTCACCAGGATCTGGACTTGGTTGTCAGAGGCTATTTGAGATGCATGCCGTTGGGAGCGTTTAATGGGTAGTGGGAGTTTGTCCCCATTACCACCCTCAATATAGCAACTTTAGGAACCAGAGAAAGACAATGGAATCAGCGAAAAGCTGCACACAGAGACGGACAAGCAGTCAATGTGCAAAAGACAATAAATGGTGCAAATACTAAAAACAAGGCAAAAAAGTACTAAGAATTGAGAAGGTGTAGAATCAGTCCAGTGTTCAGTCAACTTCGTTACAAATATGGAGAAAGGAAGTTATACGGATCTTAATCTGACACAAATCTGAAACAGAAGTACAATAAAAAAACATCCCCATTGTGTGAAGTGGAGATGAGTTTCGTGGTTCTCTCTTTAGTTAATTCTTTTCCTCCATTGCACCATTGTCATCCCCAAAAACCAGTGCCACCTTTAGCTCAGCTTTGAGCAGGACTATGATTAATACGTCAGCTCCAAGGACGCTCTCACCCAACTCCAATAGTTGGCTCCATGTCAAGACTGCCAGCACAAAAAGAGGAATCAATTAGCTGGGAGTTAATTGCTGTCCAGGACTCTGGGAGAACCCTTTGTGGATTTTGAAATGCTGCCACTTTGACATTGGACTGAAAAGTTAGTCTGAACTTTGGTTTAGTATTTCATCAACAGTGCCACTCCCTGACAAAAACTCCTTCACAGAACTTTATCTGATGCTCATTATGTGCTGCAGCCCACACCTTTCACCTCAGGTATCATATTTTGCAACTGTCTTATTGTTTATTAACACAAAACACTTTGTTTGGTAATTTACGTATGCAAAGAGATGAGACAATGGTTTCTTTGTCTACTGCAGATTGGACATTGGACCAAGTCCTGGAAAGTGAATTAGTGTGGGTCCTTATGGTTGATATGAGGGAATGGGCTGGAGGGTCTGTTTCTACACCATCTGACTCTGTAGCTCCAACACAATGATATAACGCTGTCTCTACTTTGCGTAGATTTGGCACGTCACTAAAACCTTTTATAGACGAACAGTGAAGAGCATCCTGATTGCATCATGGCATGGTATGGAAATACCAATGCCCAGGAATGCAAAAATCTACAGGAAATGATGGATACAGCCCAGTCCATTACAGGCAGAGTTCTGCCAACCACTCAACACACCTACAAGGAGCACTGCTACAAGAAAGCAGTATCCATCATCAAGGACCCCATCATCCAGGCCATGCTCTCTTCTCATTACTATCATCCAGCAAGAACTATGTAAGCCTTAGGTCCCACACCACCAGGTTCAGGAACAGTTTTTACCCTACAAACATCAGGCTTCTGAACCAATGTGGATAACTTCACTCACTTCAACTTTGAACTGATTCTACAACCTATGGACTCATTTTCAAGGACACTTTGCAGCTCATGCTCTCAGAAGTATTTCTTATTTGCACATTTTGCTTTTTTTAATACATTGGTTGTTTGTCTTTCTTTCTTCATGTACAGTTTTTCATAAATTCTTTCTATTTCTTTACCTTTCTGTAAATGCCTGCAAGCAAAAAATCTCAAGATGGTATATGGTAACATATACGTACTTTGATAATAAATCTTACATTGACCTTTGAACTATCTCAGAGTCATCCCCTCGTGTGCCTCTGGGCTTCTGGTAAAGTGGCTGGGGACACCAACCCTACACACCAAGGGTTGGTAGGACAAGGTGTGGACAGGGCAAGTTTTCCAAGTTTTCACTGATGGGGACAGTGAATGTTTAATGCAAGGACTGTTCTGATGTCGACACACTTACCACGTAGGCCTCTGGAATGAAAGGTGAGGCACTGATCCATTGCTGGAGCATTGATGCCCACTTCCAGAGTATAGCCACCATCTCTGGGACTGGACTGTTGCGGCAATGCAGAGGACATGTTAACTTGGCGATGTTAATGAATCAATAGTTGAATTGGCTGAGGGATGATCGCTGTCCAGCTGGTGAGACAGTTTGTGCTTACTCATTTACTTCCCTGGAGGTAGTGTGAAGCAGAGTGGGCAGGATCAGCGCTTTACTTCCATAAACAGCACACCCATTTGGGAATAACTCTGTCTCAATCCAGTTCACCAGCTTGAGGTCCCATCATCGGCAAGTCCGGAGTTTGTCACCAAGAGTTTAGAGACTTGTCATTGGTGAGTCCTGGGGTCAATACCAACGATTGAAGCCCAAAAGTCGATTGGAAGTCCGGAAGTTGACCCTGAGTCTGTGATCTGGGAGTCCACAGGGGAAATCAGAGACCAATATCTACGAGTCCACTGGAAGGTGGAGGCCTGTCCTAGGTGAGAGAACTGTCTGTGTGGGTGGAAGGAACAGGTATTGTTTTGTTGTTTGTTTTTTCTATGTTGTTCTGCTGAGCAACATGGGTAAACTATGGTGAAGCTGGAATGTGAGGCAAACCTGCGCCCTGCGCCCAGCGCATCCTTGTGTGTGCTGATTGTTAAAGCAAATGACCCATTTCACTGTGTTTCAAAGTTCAAAAGTTCAAAGCTCATTCACTTTCAAAGTTGAATGTATTTTTATTATTAAAGTACATATATATCACCATATACAACCCTGAGATTCATTTTCTTGCGGGCAAACTCAATATAATAGAATAATAACCATGACAGAATCAATGAAAGACTGCACCAGCTGGGAGTTCCATCAATGCACAAAAGACAGCAAACTGTGCAAATACAAAAAGGAAAGGATTAATAACAATAAATAAATAAGCAATAAATACTGAGAACATGGGATGAAGAGTCCTTGAAGGTGAGTTCATAGGTTGTGGGAACAGTTCAGTGATGGGGCAAGTGAAGTTGAGTGAAGTTATCCCCTCTCAGGTTCAAGAGTCTGATGGCTGAGGGGTAGTAACTGTTCCTGAACCTGGTGGTGTGAGTCCTGAGGCTCCTGTACCTTCTTCCTGATGGCAGCAGTGAGAAGAGAGCATGTCCTGGGTGGTGGGGGGGGGGGGGGGGTGTCCTTGATGATGATGTTTTAATGTAAGTATGATAAATAAATCTAAATCTGAACTTGCATCGGAATATCACCATTTGCAAAATGTTCATGAAATGCCAAATGCTGTTTACTCGTGAATGAATTCTATCGATCGTGATAATTCTTTGTATCTGGAGCAGAAAGCACACATAGCAGATCTGCCCACAGCTGTACGCTGGCAGGATTAATCCTTGTCCCTTCAGTTCAGAGCTGCTTTATTTTTAGCACACTCCTTAACAGGCTCATGGTAAATTCATTACAGCTATTGATCCATTTTATAAACCAGCTAAAACGGCTCTGACAAGCCAACATTAAGAATGTTCAATGGGCATTAAATTTACAAGAGTCTCGGCTAACGAGTAGCTCTGCCAGGAGAGCCGCTCCCGGCCAGAGGGGGCAGGGTGTTCCAGCAGGCTTCACCGTGTCCCTGGGTTTGTCAATGGCATTAGTGTTGCCAGGAGTCCCTGGGAAATCCAGAGAGGTTATTCCATGGAGTGTAGGAAACTGAGGGGTGATATTATAAAATCATTTGGACATAAATATGGGAAGTACACCAACGGTTATGGGGAGAACAGGGTTGAGAGAGATAATAAATAATGGTGAAATGGTGGAGCAGACTTGATGGGCTGAATGGCCTAATTCTGCTCCTATGTCTTATGGTCTTATGATACAAGGATATTACTGGCTAGCTTACTTAGTATTCCATCTTTCCCTTCTTTATGACTTTTTTAGTTTCCTTCTATTGGTTTTTAAAAATTTCCCAATTCTCTAACTTCCCATTGATTTTTGCTCTATTTTATGCCCTCTTTGGCTTTTACATTGGCTTTGACTTCCCTTGTCAGCTGCCGTTGTATCATCCTGCCTTTAGAATGCTTCTTCTTTGAGATGTATCTATCCTGTGCCTTCTGAATCGTTCCCAGAAATTCCAGTCGCTGCTGCTCTGCCATCATCCCTGCTGGTGTCCTGGTCCAATTAACTTTGGCCAGCAGTGCTCTCATGCCTCTGTAATTCCTTTTACATAACTGTAATAGAGATACTTTAGTTTCTGCCTCTCAAGTTGCAGGGTGAATTCTATCATATTATGATCACTGTTCACTGAGGGCTCCTTTACCCTAAACTCGGTCAAATGTGGCTCATTACACAACACCTAATGCAGGATAGCTGATCCTCTGGTGGTCTAGCCACGAGCTGCTCTAAAAAGCTATCTCATAGGCATTCTACAAAATCCCCCTCTTAGGATCCAGCACCAACCTGATTTTACCAATTTACTTGCATGTTGAAACCCTCCATGACTATTGTAATATTGTCCCATTGACACGTCTTCTCTATCTCCCATTGTAGTTTGTAGCCCCCATCCTAGCTATTGTTCAGTAGCTTGTATAAAATCCTATTACAGTTTCTTAACTCTACTCACAAGGATTGTACATCTTTCAATCCTATATCTTTCTAATGATTTGATTTCATTTTTTTTTAACAGAACCAAGCCATCCCTCTGTCCTCCTGCCTTGGACGCTAAGCTCCCAACTATAACCTTCTTTCAATCATAACTCAGTGATGCCCACAGCACCAGACCTACTAATCTGTAACTGTTCTACAAGTTAATCTACCTTATTCCGTATACTGCGCGCATTCAAATATAACTCCTTCGGTCCTGTATTCATCACCCTTTTTGATTTTGTCCCCCTTTTACGCTGCAGTTTTGCTCTATCACCTGCCTGTCCTTTCTGACAGTCTCACTACACACTGCCTCTGCTTGTAAGCCAATGATACTATCAAATTGACAGCTAGGATCTCCCTGCAACTCTGAATAACCCTGGCTCAAAAGGGAAGGATGTTTCTGGTGAGAAAGAAGACCAGGACATATGCTGCCAATCCATTTGCAATGAGCCATAGCTGTGAGGAAATTTTCAACTTGAAATGTATCCCTGAGTTATTTTCATGCCCCTTTCATACTTACAGGGATTGGATCAAAGCGGTTATGTTGATGAGGAGTGGAGCTGTTTTTAGATCTTGACTGAATTGGTGAGTATCATGCCCTTTTTACTAGTTGCCTATGAAGACTGGTAGCCAGTTATATCCTCAAGTGTGGTATTCATTGAGTGCTCAGGGAAATATTTTCTTTCAGAATTGCTGTCAAGTTCTCTCTATTCTGGAACAGTTGTTCCAAATCTCCTGTAATGGTTATTTTGGGAGATGTATACTCCTCTGAGCACAGGAGAATCTCTCATTGCCTGCGGCGGAGAGTTGGAGGGAAGCGATCTCCTTTGCTATCAGGAGCCACGTCTTTTATTTCCATACATTTCAGTAAGGTAAGGTCCGCAGTGTTTTGGACTTGGAACATTTTACAAAACTCACAGGACAAACATTGAGAAATATACTGTGGCTTCATGTCATGTGATCAGGGTTGAATAAGAACTAAACAGTTACATGGATTTTGTCTTTAGTCAGGTTGGATTTCTGCACAGATGTTTATAAAACAGAAAGTCCCAGGTTGGAACTCAAGTTACCACTAGCCCAGTCTGAGTGGTGCCCCAGCCATTCCAATAGAACAGTTTGCCGGTGCAGATTGTTTGAGTTGGACTTGGGCTTTGCCAGGCTGCCATCCTCTGTGCTCTAACAAAAGAAACATGAATCTTCATGTTTTTTGCATAAAGATTTTTCCAGTCAAGCAATTTCCAATCAATTTTTCCAATGTATCCTACTGGACATGTTCTGTGGATAATCACGCCAGGAATCTCGATCGCTGGTGAAAGCTAGAATTTGTAGTTTAGCAGAGGTTGCCTGTATTGGGGAACTACAAACTCCGTTCTGAACACAAAGGAGGGAGAAAAAAAGTGAGACAGAAAACAAAGCCATGGCTACAATACTCTTCACACCACATATAGCTTTTGTGACAGTGCTCTGTGTTTAAATTAACCCCAAAAAATTCTAACAGGAGTCCCAGACCCAGAACATTGATGGTTCTCTTTCTGCAGATGCTGCTTGACTATCTGAGTGTTTCCAAAACTTTTCAAAGGCCCAGAACATTCCAATTTCACCCTGCAACATTGGTTATATAAAATAACTAATCAGAGAAGTCTTTAGTTCAGTTTTGTAGCAAAACTTGAGAAAAATGTGTAAACAGAGCTTTAAATTTCTTGGATGAAAATATAACTATGGTGAATCTGTATCTGTGTTTGACTAACATTCTCCTCCAGAGTACATAACATATGGTTTGGTAATTTCTACCTTGTGAAATTCGTCATCAGACACCTCCTTCAGAAGATGAATAGCTATACGATTCTCACTTGGAATTTTAAACAAAGATAATTTCTCAGTCAGGGTGTGTGGTAGCTGTGGATGATGCTTCTGTTTCGGCTTCAGTTCATTGTCAACTTCAGTCTCAGCCTCCGTGACTTCTGTTGGTAAATGTATTAACCTGAGAACAGATTAGGAAATCTCACACTCGTTATTCAGATGGGAAAGCTAAATATTAATCACAAAACGACAATGCTGTGATAGTTTAAATGGAACTGTTGTCATCTCACCAGTGAGAGAGTGATGTATGAATGTTACAGACCTTTCATCTGGAGATAAGTGTTGCAGGCGAGCCTTGGAGTACAGCTGCCGGCAAAGCATCGCCGTCTCTTTTCAAATAGAGTCGCTGCGGTGAATTCTGCGATGGCATGACCGTGTAATGGGATTGAGTGCTCAGCAAGAAAAAAATGGCGAATAATTTGAAAGAAGGAACAGCTTGCATTTGGGATAGCACCGTTAACGTTGGAAGATTAATCAACAGCAAGTGTCTAGTTCAGTTGCAAAGGGAGAGTGAATACTTCACACAAGTCAGCGTTACTTATGAGGTGCACAGACAGAGTAAAAAGCAAGCAGGCTTTTTCCACTGAGCTGGGGTGAGACTAGAACTAGAGGTCATGGGTTAAGGGTGAAAGGTGAAATGTTTAAGATGAAATATGAAAAGCCTCAATAGAGTGGATGTGGAGAGGATGTTCCCTGTGGTGGCGGAATCTACGACCAGAAAACACAGCCTCAGAATAGAGAGATGTCCATTTAGAATGGAGACGAGGAGGAATTTCTTTATCCAGAGAGTGGTGAATCTATGAAATTTGTTGCCATAGGCAGCTGTGGAGGCCAAATCATTGGTTATATTCAAGGCAGAGGTTGATAGATTATTCATTAGTCAGGGCATGAAGGGTATCGGGAGAAGGCGGGTTATTGGGGTTGAGTGGGAAAGTGGATCAGTCATGATGAAATGGCGGAGCAGACATAATGGCCCAAATGGCGTAAATCTGTTCCTATAGCTCATGGTCTTATGGTCTTATTTAAGGGAAACATGAGGAGGATCTTTTCCACGCAGAGTGTGGGGTGAGAGTGTGGAATGAGCTCACAGCAGAAGTGGTGAATCCAACAATTAAGAGAAGTTTGGATGTACATGGATGGCAGGGGTTTAGAGGTCTGTGGTCCTGCTGCAGGTTGATAGGATTGGACAGAATAGTTCAGCATGGACCAGATGGGCTGAAGGGACTTTCTGTACTGCAGTGCTCTATGACTACATTTGAAGGGTTAGTGGGGATCCTGAGGAGTGAAGCTGAGGTGGCTGGAGGCTGAACTCAGAGGGAGGAGGAGGAGGCAGAGGGGCAGCTGAAGAATGAGGAGGAGATGGATTGGGAAGCTGAGGGGTGTGAGGAGTGAATCACAAACACAACAGATTCTGCAGATGTTGGAAATCCGGAGCAACACACACAAAATGCTGGGGGAGCTCAGCAGGACAGGCAGCATCTGTGGAGATAAATTAACTGTCAATGTTTATTCCCTCCTTAGATGCTGCCTGACCTGCTGAGTTCCTGAAGAAGCGTCTCAGCCTGAAACATCAACTGTTTATTCCCTCCATAGATGCTGCCTGACCTGATGAAGGGTCTCAGCCCGAAACATTGACCCTTTATCTCCCTCCATAGATGCTGCCTGACCTGATGAGCTCCTTCAGCACTTTCTACGTGTTACTCAAGGTGAGAGGAGGGAGTTCTATCACCTTGAATCCTCGTTTTCATAAATAGATAGTTCCTCTGCATTCAGGAAGGTTGGTTGAAAGGATTATCACTAATGTTCTTATTGCTACTATCTGTGACACAGGAAGAGTGGATCCCTACGGTGGCTCTCACAGGGGCAGTGCAGACAGCAAAGGCTTAGATTGGCTTAAAGTCAGCAAACAAGTGTGAGTAGTTTCCATAGTGAAGTTAAAGTGATGTAGTCTGTCCTCAAGCACTGCAGACCTGAAAGCATCAAGCTCTTGGCAATGCTTTCCTTGGTTTTTTTCCTGAAAACCCGAAGCAGTGGGTGGGAGGAGTGGAGAATTTTGTTCTTTGCCAACAAGTAGCAGAGCTCAGTCTACTGGTTCACATAATGCAATGCAGAGAGCGTCAGCAAAACGGACTCCTTACCATTACCTTTCCCTCAGACAGTCTGAGAACATTCAGCACCCAGCTGGGAGAGTTTGAAAAAGAGGAGAGAATGGACATGCCCTCTAACCAGCCCTGTGGCGAAGGGATCTGAATTCAGATTTACTTATCACATGTACATTGAAACATATTTCAGCTGCCCTACAGAGACACTTGTAACACGTTGAGTTCAAATGTGAGAAATGGCAAACTTCTGAGTCGTACCTAAAGTCAGACAAGGCTTCTCAAATTGACCTTCTCCAGCTCGGTACCCCTAATAAGGACCTCCTGTAGTGAATGATCAGCTCCTTGGTTGCTGATGTTGAGAGAGAGGTTGTTGTTGTGGTTCCGCTCAGCCATGTTCTCAATCTCCCTCCTATATGTTGATTCATTGCTGCCTTTCATTCCGCTAACCACAATGGCGTCGTTAGCAAACTTAAATGTGCACTCGGACTGCTGCACATTCATGATCTGGGATTGTGTATTCATGTACTGGGCATTTACAGACTGCGACCATGAGTGCAGAGACTGTGTGCACTCGGACTGCACATTCACAGATTGGGGCTGTGTGTGCAGGGACTGCGTGTACACAGACTGTATGTTTTTGGATTGTGTATTCAAGGACTGGGACTGTGTGTGCAGGAACTGCATGTAAACTGACTGTGTGCACTGGGACTGCGCATTCATGGACTGGGACTATGCATACACAGGCTGTGTGCACTCCAATAGACTGCCTGCGCACTGCCCAGATGACACCTATCACTTGAAGGGACTCAGCAGGTACAGCTGAGATCTGAAACATGATGAGTTTCTCAATTCATCCCACATCCTCAACCCTTCTCTCTCATTTGTTTGCTGGAACCTCCATCCTTACTTTGTGTGGTGAACTATGTGCCTGTCTGGACACGCCCCTGCTGACTGCTCCTGTGGCTCCTCCCACAGGCCCCTGTATAAAGGAGATCTGAGGCCTGATGCTGGGCCTCAGTCTCCAGGTCATAGTATGATGGACACTCACTCCTGGTTCCTTCTTCCAGTCAATAAAAGCCGATATCTCGCCTTACGTCTCAGTGTGAGTTATTGATGGTGCATCACCTTGATAGCACTCTCTCGATCTCTCTCTCTTTCCTTTCTCCCTCACCCTCTTTCTCTCTCTCTCCCTCCGACTGTCTCTCCCATTACCTCTCTCTCACCATCTTTCCTTCCCCTTTATCTCCCTCTCCCTATCTCTCTCTCTTCCTCTGCCCCTCTTCCTCACCCTCACCATCTTCTGTCCTTTTCTCTTCTTCTCTCCCTCTCTCCCCTTTTCTTCTTTCTCTCTCTCCATTCCTCTGCTCAGTCCCCTGCCTCTGGCTCAGTAATCCCAGTGCTGCATTCCTCAGACAATGTTGCTAAAGATGATTTCCTGTCGCTGTGAAGAGTACACGTGATGGAAGGAGAACTGAGCCATGTTTGATTATTTCATTTCTAAACAAAATGAACTGCAGAGGAGAGATCTGGCTGGAGGAACTGCAATACCACAGGTGACTCCAGTCAGAACCCAGAAATAAAGGCAGTGTTTGAAAGGAGAGATTGTTATCTGACAATAGCTCTCCCACAGGTGTTTGCTAATACAGCCTTGTTCAAATACAAAGAAAACTTCCCGAGAGACCGCAGCAAAGAAGCTCCTGGTTACATGGCCCTGATAACAACTCATTTCTGACTGAGAGTAGAACTTTGAACACAATGAAAGCAGAAGAGAACACTGTCATTTTAAATCCCTCGCGTGTTGGGCAAGCTGTACCATCAACTCCCCTGTGTCTCTGTGATGCTGTTATTTCAGTGGAGAGCGTGGCACCAGTCCTAATGTGAAATTCCTTCTGTTGTCGGGCTTGCTCCTCCTTGTAGGTGCAATGCTTTTGATCATAAGAGTGGCTTGTGACGTCCCAGACCTACCACGTCTTTGTGGTGGAGTAGCATAGCGGTTAGCGCAATACTTCACAGCGCCAGTGATCAACGATCGGGGTTCAATTCCCAACACTGCCCTGTAAGGAGCTTGTACATTCTCCCTGTGACCCCATGGGTTTCCTCGGGGTGTTCCGGTTTCCTCCCACCTTCCAAAGACGGGTTAGGGTTAGTGAGTTTGGGCATGCTATGTTGGCGCTGGAATTACAGTGACACTTGTGGGCTGCCCCCTGAAGACTTTCAGTCTGCACTGGTAATTAACACTAATAACACTCCTCACTCTGCGTTTTGATGTATATGTGACAGGTAAAGCTAATCTGATCTGACCTGTGTGGATCCATTCACACACTGAATTGTTTATGGGTGTGCTTTATTTGCTGAAGATCGCCCTGGTGATAATTTCCGGGTGAATTTGTGCACTTTGGGAACTTGGCCAGCCTCACAGTGCAGCTGTCGAGCTCGGCTGCAGGGGTTGCAGAGCAGTCAACACCTGCGCCCTCACCCACTCACAGAAACTTCTGAACTTTGCACACTCGCAGCAGAGCAGGAGTCCATGTTGCTCAAGTTTGCAGTAAGGAGTGGGTTAAAAGCTCGACACCACAGCAATCATAGCTCACACAGAACACCAGCCTTCGAAAACTTGTGTCGGAAGCTATCAAGGGCATAAGTATGCAGAAAGGTGCATTATCATGAAGAATCTCACACACCCTCAGTCTGCTCATGGGCTGTTTTGTCCACTCCTATCAGGAAGGAAGCTACACCAGGACCACCAGACTCAAAAACAATTACTTTCCTCATGCAGTAAGACTAATCCACATCTCCACCCACTAGCTCCACCACTACTTTATTATTTCCCGTCAGTCACCTTGTGTACACCCTGGCATCACTTTATGGACACACAATCAATCTAGGTCTATAATTATCTGATGTGTTCATATTTACTCTATGCATTTTTAAATTATTAATGTGTTCTTTATCTTTTGTGTTCTTTGTGCTGCATCAGGCCCTGAATAACAATTATTTTGTTCTCCTTACACTTTTAACTGGAAATTACGTTAAACAATTTGGAATTCTTGAATCCTTAAAACACAAGAGCTTCTGTAGATTCTGGAAATCTGGGATTATGCACAAACTGCTGTAGGACCTCAGCAAGTCAGGCAGCACCTAAAGAGGGGAATAAACAGTCAACATTTCGAGCTGAGGCTCTTCATTAGGATCGGAAAGAAAACCGGAATAAGATGGTAGGGGAGGGGGAAAAGTAAGGAGGGCAAGGAAATAAAGTACTGGAAGTTGGAGAAATCAATATTCATGCCATCAGGTTGGAGGCTACCTGGACAGAATATGAGATGACTCCTCCCACCTGATGTTGGCCTTATCATAAATCCCCTTGCCCTTAATCACCACCCCACAAGCCTCGGTATCCAGCTCATGATTCTCTGTAACTTCTGACTTTGCCAATGGGCTCTTACCACTGAACACATTTTTCCTGTCCTTGCACTGACCATTTTCCATAGGAATTTCTCCTTACGTGATTCCCTTGTCCACTTGTTATTTCCATTGCTTCCTCCCTGGTACTTATCCTTGCAAGCGTGACAAGTTACACCTCCTCCCTCACTGCCATTCAGGGCACATAACTGCAAGAGGGACAAATTCTATGCCTCCTCCCTCACCACCATTCAGGGCACATAACTGCAAGAGGGACAAATTCTATGCCTCCTCCCTCACCACCATTCATGGCACATAACTGCAAGAGGGACAAATTCTATGCCTCCTCCCTCACCACCATTCAGGGCACATAACTGCAAGAGGGACAAATTCTATGCCTCCTCCCTCACCACCATTCAGGGCACATAACTGCAAGAGGGACAAATTCTATGCCTTCTCCCTCAGGACCATTCAGGACCCCAAACAGTCCTTCCAGGTGAAACGACACATACCTGCAAGTCTGTTAGGGTTGTCTCCTGAATCCAGTGTTCCCAGTATGGCCTCCTCTACACTGGTGAGATCTGACACTGTATTGCCATGAAGGGGCAAAACTAAGGACGGAGGAGCAACACCTCATATTCCATCTGGGTAGCCTCCAATCTGATGGAATGAACATCGATTTCTCTATTTTCTGGTCACTGCTTCCCCATCCCCTTTCTCTCTTTTTCCATTCTTCATTCTGGTCCCCCTCTCACTCCTTCTCTTCACTGCACCTGCCCATCACCTTTCTTTAGTGCTCCTCCTCTTTTCCTTTCTTCCATGGTCCACTCTCCTCTCCTATCAGATTCCTTTTTTCTCCAGCCATTTACCTTTTCCACCAGTCACCTCCCAGCTTCTTATTTCATCCCCCTCCTCCCCACACACACCCACCTTCATCCTTACTTGGTCTCACCTATCATTGCCAGCTTGTACTCCATTTATTCTTTCCTCTGCCCCTTCCTTTCTTTAGTCTCTTTAGTCCTTGATTTCACTTCATACTTACAATAAGGTCTCATCGTCTGTTTCCTGAGGGATCAGAGACCTTGCCCCACGTTTTACTCTTTCAGTTATCTGTCCAGCTACCTCTCTCCCTCTCTCTCTATCTGCCTACCTCTCTACTCTCTTCATCTCCCTCTCTATCCTCCAGTCCTGATGAAGGATCACAGAACAAAACATCAACTATTTATTCTCCATATATGTGTTAGGGCATATTCGGGAGTTAGGGTATATAGCAAATAGTAATTTCAGCAGCAACTGGTCTTCAGATCTGAATGTGGATTGTAGATTGAGTTTAAAATGCAGCTCAGAACACTGGTCTTCCTGGAGCTGCAGACTGGGGTTGTTCACCTGAGATGTCTGCATATGCATGAATGCAACCAGAGAGATGATTCATTTAGGGTGTCTGGGGTTTTGGAGGAGTTGAAAACTACACGTAATTAAAAGGAAGCATGGTAGATGCATTGTAACAATAGAATTGTCCTGCTGTTACCTTTGATCTTTAGCATATAAAATGCCATATAATATTGGGTCAGGCAGGTCTCTTTGTCCAAGAGTGTTTGAATATGATACCCGCTGCTCGTTTTACTGAATAGATATTGTTTTATTATATCCACCGGTTTCAATGTCTCTCTGGTGACTTCACTCACAATCTCAGCAGATGCTCCCTGACCTGCTGAGTTCCTCCAGCATCTTGTGTGTGTTCCATCATGTATCGGTCATGTTATTGGAAGCCCCTCCACTTGCTGTAAATGATAATCGTGTCCTTGTGTAAGATTCACTCAATCAGTGAGCCTTTGACCATCCCACCCCTCCTGGTGTGGGGCCTCTCTCCTTACTGAACTCCTTGAGGGCAGACAATTGCTTGGTAGATAATCTTGTAGACAAACATATATTTTGTGACATCTTGATTAGTATAGATGGATTGGGGTGAAAGGTCTGTTTCGATACTACATGGCTTTATAACTACTGATCACTTAAAATCTTTTTGAAATAGGATCAATGGTTTGCTGTCGGTCTTGTTGACCAATAACTATAACTGAGCAGTGGGTCAGAAATTCTCACCTTCAGGGGATCTCATTGAAAGCTCTTGAATATGGAAAGGCCTAGATGGAGTGGATGTGGGGAAGATGTTTCCTATAGGGGGTGTGTCTAGGACTAGAGGGCACAAGCATCAGATGTGGAGGGTGGAGAATCAATGGAATTCATTGCCACCTATGGTTGTGGAGACCAGTCATTAGGTATATTTAAAGTGGAGGTTGATAGATCCTTGATTAGTCAGAACATCAAAAGTTACGGGGAGAAGACAGGAAAATGGAGTTGAGAGGGATAATAAATCAGCCATGATGGAATGGTGGAGCAGATTCGATAGACCAAACAGCTAAATTATGCTCCTAGAGCCATAGAACCATAGAACACTACAGCACAGTACAGGCCCTTCAGCCCACCATGTTGTGTCGACCCATATAATCCTTTAAAAAAAGTACTAAACCCACACTACCCCATAACCCTATATTTTTCTTTCATCCATGTGCCTGTCCAAGAGGCTCTTAAATACCCCTAATGTTTTAGCCTCCACCACCATCCCTGGCAAGTCATTCCAGGCACTCACAACTCTCTGTGTAAAAAACTTACTCCCCTAAACTTCTCTCTCTTAATTTCGTACATATGCCCTCTGGTGTTTGCTATTGGTGCCCCGGGAATCAGGTACTGACTATCCACCCTATCTATGCCTCTCATAATCTTGTAGACCTCTATCAAGTCCCCTCTCATTCTTCTATGCTCCAAAGAGAAAAGTCCCAGCTCTGCTAACTTTGCTTTATTTGACTTGTTTTCCAAACCAGGCAACATCCTGGTAAATCTCCTCTGCACCCTCTCCATAGCTTCTACATCCTTCCTATAATGAGGTGACCAGAATTGAACACAATACTCTAAGTGCAGTCTCACCGGAGATTTGTAGAGTTGCAACATGACATCTCTACTCTTGAACTCAGTCCCCCTGTTAATGAAGCTTAGCACCTTAACTACCCTATCAACCTGCACAGTGACTTTGAAGGATGTATGGATTTGAACCCCAAGGTCCCTTTGTTCATCCACACTCTTAAGTAACTGACCATTAATCCTGTACTCAGTCTTCTGGTTTGTCCTTCCAAAATGCATCACCTCACACTTATCCGGATTGAACTCCATCTGCCATTTTTCTGCCCAACTCTGCAGCCTGTCTATATCCTCTTGTAACCTTCGACCACCTACAGCTCCATCCACAACTCCTCCAATCTTCATGTAATCTGCAAACTTACTCACCCATCCTTCCGCCTCTACATCCAGGTCATTTATAAAAATCACAAATAGCAGGGGTCCCAGGACAGATCCCTGCAGCACTCCACTAGTCACAGACCTCCAGGCAGAATACTTTCCTTCCACAACTACCCTCTGCTTTCTTCCTTTAAGCAAATTTTTTATCCAAACAGCCAAGGTTCCACTGATCCCATGCCTCATGACTTTCTGGATGAGTCTCTCATGAGGGACCTTGTCAAATGTCTTGCTAAAGTCCATGTAGACCACATCCACTGCCCTACCCTCATCAATTTCTTTTGTTACCTCTTCAAAAAACTCCATCAGGCTTGTGAGGCTCCTATGCCTTATAGTAATTAGTCCTTGATTTCATATTGGCAAGAAGGCCTCTTCTTGGTCTCATCATTTGTCTCCCGAGGAATCAGATGTCATGTCCAACATCTCACTCTCTTTCATCTCTCTGTTCTTATACATCTGTCCCTATCTGCCTACCTCTCCCTACATCTCTTTATCTTCCTCCCTCCCTCCCTCCCTCTATCTTTGATCATGGCTTTGCCCAGTAATGTGATGGTCAGTTCAAAACAAATCCATCCTGTGCATACCGGCACAGAATGTGTGGGGGAGGTTTCCGAAGTTCATCTGAACAGTGAAAGGTGTCACATTCGGGAACACAACTCTCCAGATGGTAATAAAATTCCTGCAAACTCTAGATGGGAAATAGGAACCAAATGCTTCAGCAGATTAGCAAAGTGGTTAAAGGTGAGCTTTTGCTTCATTTTATGATTCACAGTCTCTTAGTTTCTGTCCCTCTGTAACCTTGCCAGGACCAACACCACTCCAGGCTGTGCGGGGAGACAACTGCTGAGGTGTTGTGTGTGTTCACAGGCGTGAAGCAACGTTCTCACCTCTTGCCTCCCAGCACCCGCCTACACTTTTCCTGTTTCTTGATATTGCAGAGATTTCTACTCTCTGTAGAATTATCTCCCTTCCCCCAAAGCCTAGCTGATAGCCACCTAACTCGTCCCTAACTCATAATGGTATCTCCCCCTTCTCCACCCTCCTATCTTCCCTCTCACCTGGTCTCACCTATCACCTGCCAGCTTGTACTCCTCTACTTCCTTTCTACCTTATTCTGGTTTCTGTCTCCTTCCATTCCAGGCCTGATGAAGGGTCTTGGCCTGAAACATTGACTGTTTATTCCTCTCTGTAGATGCTGCTTGACCTTCTGAGTCCCTCCAGCATTTTGTGTGTTTTGCTCCTGACTTCCACCATCTACAGAATTTCTTTTGTTTTTCCAAATTCTGTTTCAGAACCAGACTCAGTCCTGGGGAGATCTGAAACATTCAAACACAGAATCTCTGATGTAAAACATTCAGAAATGTATGATACTGCACAAAAACCTTGAGAGTGGGAAGGGGTCAGGGAGAAGGGAATCATGGTTGGGAAAAGGGGAAGGGAGAGGGGAGGGAGTGGGAAGCACCAGAGACACATTCTGTAATGATCAATAAACCAAATGTTTGGAATCAAACGACCTTGCCTTGCATCTCAGGATTGGGTGTGTGTCTGCACCCACCCATCACCCCAACCACCCTGACACCCTAGGCATGCCTTCTCTACCACCTGTCCCACAATCCTCCGGCGTTGCTCCATCCTCGCCATTCCCAATATCCTTTGCTCCTGCCAGATTTACAAACTCTCTGCCCACTCCACATTGACAAATGCAATACTGTGCATAAATCTTAGGCACCCAAGCTATATACATGTGTGCCTAAGACTTTTGCACGGTACACTACAAGGGTCATTTGGTGTGAAGATATCCTGTAGATACCTGGATGAGACTGGAGTTCAGAAGCCAGGGTAGTTATGGCCAAGGTGCTGGGAACTCCAAGGACCTTTTACCCTGTTGGAAGCTCATGTCCAGAAAGGGCAGCTAATGGCACACAACTTGCTGGAGATCTTCTTTCCAAAGACCTATCCATTCCACAGTCACTCCTTGCTTGGACAAGCTAATCACTGGTCAACACATTGCTAAGATTCAGATTCAGATTAATTTATCACAAGTACAGTGAAATGTGTCACTTGCATTAAGAACCGAAACACCCAACCATGTGCTGGGGTGGTGGGGCAGCCCATAGGCGTCGCCACACTTTCCAGCTCCAACGTAGTATTCCCACAATGTGCAGCAGAACAGCAGTAACAACCATACAAAACAGACCCGAGTACCACTCACCCATCCACCCACACACACAGACAGATCTCCAGCCCAGGACTGGCCAGCTCCGAGCCTTCACCCTTGCCCAGGACACCCAGACTCTGGGCATCTGACCACCGAAGAAGGGCATTCACTTCAACTTTCAGAGGTCTCATTTTCTCCAGAGCATTGTTCATTGTATAAATAATTTACAAATGCTTTGCCCTTTGCCAAGGTGCTAGTCTCTTCACTGTGAGTGGATGAGGAGCAGGGACCCAGGCTCCGACAGGGGGGAGCTGCAGCTGCACTGGAGAGCCACAATGCGCACCTCTGATGGAAGGGTGGTGGGCGAGAGAACACACCCAAGCCCAGGACAAAGTGGTTTCCTTACGGAGCTGTGGGTCACCAGAACTCGCTATTCCATCAGGAAGTGCCAGCCAAACATTGGGAGCATGTTATGTTGTACTGGAATGTGTGGCCATATTTACAGGAAACACTCAGCATCCTTAGATTCTTTACCTCTCTTAGTCAGATCTTTACCTCTGCTCATCCCCCCTCCATTCCCCCACCCTCTCATTGAGGTCAGAGACTTCTCCTCCCATTGGAAAGTGGAGGTTGTGACATTCCTGGGGTAGAATGATAACCTGATCCCCTGGTATTTTAATATTTCCTGAATCTGCCTTCCATGTTTCTGTGTAGCAGTTGTATTGACCCAAGCAGGTGAGCTGAGTTCAACTGAGGGCGTCACGGTCACAAAGCAGTTAGTGTATTGCTTTACAATCCCAGCAACTTAGGTTCAATTCCCACCACTGTCTGTAAGGAGTTCGTATGTTCTCCCTGAGACCGCATGGGTTTCCTCTGGGTGCTCTGGTTTCCTCCTAAATTCTAAAGATGTATGGGTTAGGGTTAATAAGTTCTGGGTATGCTATTTTGTCCCCAGAATTGTGGCAATACCTTTGTGGGGTTCCCCCAGCACATCTCCGGACTGTGTTGGTCGTTGATACAAATGGCACCTCTCACTGTATGTTTTGGTGTACATGTGACAAATAAAGCTAATCTTTGATCTTTGAGAGGTGTGTCGAAGTGGTGATACAAAGTGTGGACTGCTCTCCCACCCATGGCAGTATCTGTGATAACACAACTGTGACATTGGGTCTCTAGTAATCACTGGCCACTGTCTTCACCATCTCCTCCAGCTCTTTCATCCTGTCCAGTCTCCCACACATCTGCTTCCCTGTTGACTGGTAGTGCTGCCCATTTTCTCAAATTAACATGTCACTGTGTCTATTCAATGTCTTCAGCCCTGTCCCCCAACACATGAGCCCTTCTGTTACAATGTGAGCTGGCAATTTCAGTGCCCAAGTGCACAGGAAAGACAGATTCCAATGTAGAGACAGCAGCCTGAGTTTATTCATCAGAATTCCAACAGAATATCAATGGCTTGGCTGATTGACGCCACAAAGTACAAAATTCTCAAAACCAGGACCCTGTGATTAGTGATAATCAGGGATCCACTTAAGTAGTACAAGTAACACAAAAACCTCAAGCCTATCAAAATAAACTTAACAAATTTAATCAGAAAGCACCAGACGACCGCATTACGAAGAATGAGAAAAACAGAAGGAAATCTAAGGAACTAAGAGTCCCATTAGACAACAATTAGCTAGTTCGGGTTCTCTTAAAACCTCAAAGCCCAATGCTCTCTGGTGCCCCACACAGGTCCAAAGAGCTTATTACCCCCTCCTGTATGTCCCTCGGCCCACCACGCACATTGTGCCTTCAGTTTCTGGTCTCACAGCTGGGAAGTCACAACTGGAACTCTCCCCACTCCATAGCCTGCTGTAATCTCAGCACTTGGACAACACTTTGCTCCCCGCGCCCCCCCACCCACATTGGTGAATCACCTTTCCCTGCGTTAAACCCACTGCAGTTTGTGGGAATGGTATCAGAAGGTCCAATCTTTAAACTGAAAAATTTACAAATGAGCTGACATTGCTTTTCCCCTATTGGGGCACGGTAGCTTAGTGGTTAGTGTAACGCTATACAGTACCAGCAAATAGGGTTCAATTCCCACCACTGACTGTAAGGAGTTTGCATGTTCTTCCGGTGATCACATGGGTTTCGTCCAGGTGCTCCAATTTCCTCCCACATTCCAAAGACTTATGGGTTGGTATTATTAAGTTATGGGCACGCCATGTTGGCGCCAGAAACATGGTGTCACTTGTGGAGTGTGTTGGTCATTGATACATATGATGCACTTCACTGAATGTTTCAATGTTCTGATGTACATTTAACAAATAAAGCCAATTTCTTCACCTTTCTCTTACTGACCTCTCAATGCAGAACCAATGGAGTCCAGCTACAATCTGAGACACAGGCTTGCTGGGGATATCCTCCTCAGAAAGGAACTAACCCTGGGTGCTTACTGGGTCAGTCACCGGAAGCCGTCCACCGTGAGTTCGGCAAACGGGACCTCCCAGAGCCTTTATCTGAGGTTGCCCAGATATGCAACCAGCTTGGATCTGGAGTCTCTCACATACCCCAGCTACCAGGACTACAAATACAAGATGTTGTGAGTAGTCCTCCAAGTTAGAAATAATAATGTAATGCTGTTTTTAACTGGTATTTGAACATAAACACTATAACATGTACAGGTCCCTTGGCTCACCATTCAACCTTCTCTCAGGAGTCTAATCCTTCCCTCCCACACAGCCCTCCATTTTTCTATCATCCATGTGCCTGTCTAAGAGTTTCTCAAATGTTCCTAATACATTGAAAGGCTTGTCAAGTGCTCAGGTCATCTAATTGGAATTCAGAAGGATGAGGGCTGACCTCATTGAAACCTATCGAATGTTGAAAGGCCGCAATAGAGTGGATGTTTCCTGTGGTGGGGGAGTCTAAGACAGAGACACAACTTCAGAATAGAGGGGTGTCCTTCCAGAGTGGAGATGAGGAGGAATTTCTTTAACCAGAGTGGTGAATCTGAGGAATTTGCTGTCGCAGGTGGCTGAGGAGACCGAGTCATTGGGAATAATTTGAAGGAAGGAACAGCTGGCATTTGGGATAGTGCTGTTCATATAGAAAGATGAATCAATAGCATTTGTGTAGCTCAGTTACCAAACGTGTGTGAACACTTCATGCAAGTAAGCGTAACTTATGAGGTGTACAGAGTAAAGGCAAGAAGTGGTGGAGGAGTCTAAGACCAGAGGACACAGCCTCAGAATAGAGAGGTGTCCTTTTAGAACAGAGATGAGAAGGAATTTCTTTAGCCAGAGAGTGGTGAATCTGTGGAGGCCAAGTCAATGGATATATTTAAGACAGAGGTTGATATTCTTGATTAGTCAGGGTATGGGATTTGGGGAGAAGCCAGGAGATTGGACCAGAGAGGAAAAAATGGATCTGCCATAATGAAATGGCAGAGAAAACTAAATGGACCAAATGGCTTAATTCTACTCACACATCTTATGACCTTAATATATCTGTCTCTATCACCATCCCTGGAAGGGTGTTCCTATCTCTGATTACCCCTCCCCCCCCCCCCACCAATACTTCTCTTCAGACACTAAAATTATGCCCCTTGTATTAGCTACTTCTGCCCTGGGGAAAAAGTCTCAGGTGTTCCACTTGAGCTATGCCCCTTTTCCTTTTGAATACCCCTAATAAGTCAAGACCAACACGGGTACCTGGATGGGTGCAGTATTACCAGTGAAGGGAACTGCAGATGAGCACAAGGAGCAGAGGAAAGCAGAGAGAGGCCCACACTTCATAATGGATACAGTGAGTACAGCCTATGGTCCATATGTACGTCAACACCATAAGACATAGGAGCAGAATTAGGCCATTCAGCCCACCAAGACTACTCCATTATGGCTGATCCTGGATCCCATTCAATCCCATACACCTGCCTTCTCACCATATCCTTTGATGCCCTGACTGATCAGGAAACAATCAACTTCCGTGTAAATATACCCATGGACTTGGCCTCCACTGCAGGCTGTGGCAGAGCATTCCACAGATTTACTACTCTCTGGCTAAAAAAAATCCTCCTTACATCTGTTTTAGAGGGTTGCCCCTCGATCGTGAGGGTGTGCCCTCTAGTTCTGGATATCTTCACCATAGGAAGCATCCTCTCCACATCCACCCTTTCTACTCCTTTCAACATTTGGTAGGTTTCAATGAGAATGTTGAAATGAGTAGAAAGGGTAGATGTCAGTTTCCATGAAAGGCCAATCTGGATTTTGTTTCCCAAATGATCTTGTCTAGGGGTCCTTAACTCAAAATATTAACTCTGGAATTGATAGTCATTTCCACAGAGTCATAGAACACTACAGTAGAGAAACAGGCTGTTTGGCCCTTCTATTTTGTACTGAACAGTTATTCTGCTTGTCCCAACAGCCTGCACCTGCACCATAGCCCTCAATACCCCTCGAGCCCACTTACTTATCCAACTTCTCTTACATGTTGAAACTGAACCTGTATCCACCACATCTTTTGACAGCTCATTCCACTCTGAGTGAAGAAGTTCCCCCTCAAGTTCCCCTTAAATATTTCAGCTTTCATCCTTAGAGTCAAAATATTTTGATCTCCAAAATATTTTATGCGGTGCCTCTCGGTCAGAGTGAGCTGACTTAGAATTCGCTGCTGTGGTCAGATTTGTGTCAGTTTCAACCACTGTCACAGTTTGATGGGATTATTTGCCTTTCTCTGTCTCTGATTTTGTTTAAGTTTTCCTCTCCTATGTTCCTCCATGTATCAACGCTAAAGTAAAATTCAATATTGAAGTGCAAATTTATTCCCGGTACTTAACAGTCAAGTGCATCTGGTGCACCACAACAGTTGTGGAAGCTTTGGAGAAGGTGCAGAGGAGGTTTGCCAGGATGCTGCCCGGATGAGAGGGCATGTGCTGTAACGAGAGGCTGGACAAACTTGTTTTCTCTGGAGTGGTGGAGGTTGAGGGGAGATTTGGCAGAGGTTGACGAGATTATGAGAGGCATAGATACAGTAGAGTAGCGAGCTGGTATTTTTTTCCTGGGTTGGAAATGTCTAATACCAGTGAAGGTGAGATGAGGCAAGGTCAGAGGAGATGTCAGGAGCAAGTTTGTTACAGAGAGAGTGCTGAGTGCCTGGAAAGAGCTGCCTGGGATGGTGGAACAGGCAGATACATTAGAGATTTTTAAGTGATGTTTAGATAGGCATGTGTGGAAGGATATGAATGTTGTGTGGGCAGTGGGCTTTAGTTTAGTTGATTACTAATTTAATTTATTCAGCACCACATTGTAGGCTGAAGGGCCTGTTGCTGGATTATGCTGTTCTATGTTCTAAATATTTACAGTGCATCGAAAGAGCAGTTGCACCAAAAGGGGAGTTTTAGTATCTCATAAAATGTTTACAATTCCTAAGGTTTTCTGGAAGCTGGCTCTAATCTGGGCTCATTTCCCCCAATTACATTACCTGTTGTAGAATCCAGTACCCTGTGTTGAGGAGGACGTGGCGTGCTAATTTAGGGAAGATCATTCTGGATACGTTCCGTCGAAGTCGCCTCGGGCTCCAGGACTACTGGATCAATCCACAGAGGACCTACCCCATTGGGTCTGTCTCGCGGGACTCCAAGAAACACCTCCTGGTATTACCTGGAAACACCGGAATCTCTGATGTGGACTCCACCATAAAACCGGGCTTCTGCCAGTTCAAGCACAAACTGATGTGAGTACTGGAGTTCCTTGGGGTGGCATTGCGACACAGTAGTTAACACTATTAGAGTGCCAGCAACCAGGATTGAATCCCCGCCGCTGGCTGTCAGGGAATTGTATGTTCTTCTCATGACTGTGTGCTCCAGTCTCCTCCCACATTCCAAAGACATATGAACACAAAGTACACTGCAGATGCTGTGGTGAAATCAACACGTGCAAACAAGCTGGATGAACTCAGCAGGTCAGGCAGCATCTGCTGAAAGGAGCAGTCAATGTTTCGGACCGAGACCCTTCGTCAGCACTGCCTTGGACTGTCCCGACGGAGGGTCTCGGCCCGAAACGTTGACTGCTCCTTTCAACAGATGCTGCCTGACCTGCTGAGTTCATCCAGCTTGTTCCAAAGAAATATGAGTTAGTGGGATAATTAGTCACATGGGTGTAATTGGGTGGTGCAGGCACATTAGGCCAGAAGAACCTGCAACTATACTGTTTCTCTAAAATGTTTAAAAAGGGAAGAAATGCTCACATTCCTCTAACTGAAATGTTGTGTTTGTAATTTCAAAGCATTAGTCCAATTAGAAGGAAAACAAGAGAGCCAAAAAACGAGTCTAACTTCATCCTTTAAGTAAGGTGTGCATGAATGACATGGTGGTGTGATGGCGCATGCCATTCACATACATTTACATATAGCTCATTACTTAATGAAGTATTTAATAAAGTATCCTGCACATGGATTCCTAAATCCCTTTGCATCTCTGCATTTTGAATTCTCTCCCTATCTAAATAATAATCTTCCTGTTTATTTCTTCCACCAAAGTGCATGACCATACATTTTCCATTTCATTTGCCACTTCTTTGCCCATTTCCCTAAGCTATTTAAGTTTCTCTGCAGGCTCTCTGTTTCCTCAACACTGTCCGCTCCTCCACCTATCTTTGTATCATCAGCAAATTTAGCCTACCTTGTCACTTACCTCCAGGTACTCAGTAATCTCATCCCTAACAATCGATTCCAACAACTTCCCAACCACCGATGTCAGGCTAACAGATCTATAGTTTCCTTCCTGCTGCCTCCCACCCTTCTTAAATAGTGGAGTGACATTTGCAATTTTCTAGTCATCCGGTACAATGCCAGAATCTATCAATTCTTGAAAGATCATTGTTAATGCCTCCGCAATGTCTCCAGCTACTTCCTTCAGAACCCAACGGTGCATTCCATCAGGCCCAGGAGATTTATCTACCCTCAGACCAATAAGCTTCCTGAGCACTTTGTCAGTCGCAATTTTCACTGCACATACTTCACTTCCCTGACACTTTTGAATGTAAAATATCCACAACATAGTAAATCTTAAATTGTCCCATTCAGGCCTAAAGATTAAATCGTTGTGGAGGCTGTCTTACTCTTGTGGGATAACGCCTTTCCTGACAAGGGAGGTCACTCTGCTTGGCAGGTGAGACTTGCGGCTGTGAAATAATCTCAGATTCAGGGGCCTTCTCCATGATGGTTGTAGGAGTTGACTCTGAGACTTCAGGAAGTGGTTTTGACTGTCCTAGATACCTTTCTTCTCCTTCCTTTTCCTTCTTCTGGTTTGATCTTGGGAAGATGCATTTTGTTCTCTGCAGTTTTCTCCTATTAATCCTTCTATTGCTGCCTTTATGATCTGATCTCTCCCCTTGGTTTCCTCATCATCTGACAAATCCTCTGTGTTTGTATCTCTGTTGATTTCTTTCCATTCATCTAGCTGGGCTTTGGTTGTTCCATCTACTTCTACAAGCAGCTTTTCGTCTCTCACTTGAGCTTTATGCAATAACCTTAATGCATGTTTAGTAGTTTCTGGTTTGTTATAAAAGCCGAATGCTCAAAACTTTCCTGAAGCTTCTTGAACATTCTTCCAGCTAAAACCAAGCCCCATTTCACAACTACCTACCCGATTAACAGATCAGAGACTTTCTCCGATATCATACTTGCAAAAACTGTTGAAGTAGGACCACTTTCATGCTTCCTCTGAGCAGAATAGTCCTTTCTTGTCCAGTATGTTTCCAACCAGAGGCACAGAGGTTGGCACCAACACCTGTTTGCCCTCTGGTTCATGGTGTACAGCATGGAGTCAGTTGTGGCATCATATGGTACCTTTCTTAATTCGCTTTCAGTTGACTTTTACAAAGGATTTGGCAAGCAAATGATAGATGGATCTCCAATCAAGCTGCAGTTGTCTCAGCCACTCTTGACCCCACAATGCTGGACCTCCTGTTTTAACCACATACAAGCCCAATGTGGCTTTTGACTGTTGTACTTCACTGTTACAAATGTCATTTCCACAGGAGTTATCTTTTCTCCAGTATAAGTTCTTAGTTGGATATCTGCAGGCTTCAGTTTAATATCTTTGAAATGTCATTTAAACTCATTTTGTGGAATGACTGAAACAGCCGACCCCGTGTCCAATTCCATTTTAATTAATTTGCCGTTCATTTCTGATGTAAGTCATATTGCTTGTCTCTTGTTAATTTTCACATTGTAAATCTCAAGGCTACTCCGTCCTGTGTCACTCTCATCATTATCAGATTTTTCATCAACAGTGTGTAGATGAGTGCTCTTTTTGAAAATGCAACTTGACTTTTTATCTTTTCCTCTTCTTTGTGCATTCCATTTCTTTTTGTCTGCCTGACATGCTCTTTGTATGTGACCTGCATTGTTGCATTTTCTGGAATTTTCACCTTTAAACCTGCATTGAGTTTAAATCATTGAACTTCCGTCTTCCGGTTCCTGTACCTGTGCCCTGATGGTAGCAATGAGAAGAGGGCATGTCCTGGGTGATGGGGGTCCTTATTGACATACACCTCCTTTTTGAGGCATTGCTCCTTGAAGATGTCCTGAACACTATGGAGGCTAGTGCCCATGATAGAGCTGACTGAATTTACAATTTCCTGCAGCTTATTTCAATTCTGTGCAGTACTACCCCCTCCCCCCCTCAACCAGTCAGTGATGCAGACAGTTAGAATGCTCTCCATGGTAAATCTGTAGAAATTTGTGAGTGTCTTTGGTGACATACCAAATCTCCTCAAACTCTAAATGAAATATAGCCCTATTGTGCATCAATATATTGAGTACTAGAACACAGTACAGGCCCTTCGGCCCACAATGCTGTACCAAAATTTTAGCTTATTCTAAGATCAATCTAACCCTTCCCTCCTACACAGCCTCCATTTTTCCCATCATCCATGTGTCTATCTAAGAGTCTCTTCAGTGTCCCTAATGTACTTGCCTCCACCATACTATACCACCATATCAACTCCCATACAAATGCGATACTAAGGGGTGTTTTCTGTGGTGTATCAATAAAAATTGGTGAGAGTCAAAAGGGACATGTTGAATTTATCCTTTATCCTCCTGAGGAAGTAGAAACCAAGGTGTCTAATTGGTAAATTATTTATTAATGTCACATGTACCAAGGTGGAGTGAAAAGTCTGTTTTGCAAATCATTTCATTATCCAGTGCACTGAGGTGATACAAGGTAAAACAGTACAGAATGCAGGAGCAAGTTTGGAAACAGTAACTATAACTGAAGTTTTAAGATTGCTGTAGATAGGAATAATAAGTATCACCTTGCAGGAGAGTATTAAATTGAAGCAGGACAAATTATAAGAGCATTAGTCTGGAGCTAGCGAGAGTTAATTGGGAGCAGCAGTTTATGGACAAGTCCTCATGTGTCAAGTGGAGGGTGTTTAAAGGCCAACTGAACAGAGCCAATGACGGCAGAAGCAAGGACAGGAATGGCAAGGTAAGAGAACCCTGGAGGTCCAGAGAGGTGATAAATTTCGACAAAAAGAAAAAAGGGAAGTATGTAAAGCTTAGGAAGCTAGAATCAAATGAAGTACCTGAGGATTGTAAAGAGACCAGAAATGAACTCAGGAAGGGAATTCCAAAAGCTAGGAGGAATCATGTAAAGTTCTTGGCAGGTAGGATTAAGGGTCTGGTAGGTATACCCTAGGTTATTGAAAGAGGCAAGAAAGGAGATTGCTGCGGCCTTAACCAATGTCTTTGTGTCCTCTCTGGCCACAGGCGATGTCCCAGAGGACTGATGGTTTGCTAAAGTTGTTCCATTGTTCAAGAAGGGAACCAGAGGTAATCCTGGAAACTATAGACCAGTGAGTTTCACATCAGTGGGAGGGAAGTTACTGGAGAGAATTCCTAGGGATAGGATTTATGAGCATTTGGAAAACCATGGCCTAATTAGGGAGTAACAGCATGGTTTTGTGTGGAGCAAGTCACGTCTTAATGACTTGATTGAGTTTTTTGTCGAGCTGATGACAGTGATTGATGAAGGTAGAGCTGTGGATATTGTCCACATAGATTTTAGTAAGGCATTTGACAAAATTCCTCATGGGAGCCTCTTCCAGAAGATTAAGATGCATGGGATCTGTGGTGAATTGGTTGTTTAGATTCAGGACTCAGTTGCCCATGGAAGGCAGAGGGTAATAACCAAAAGGACACTCTGGGAGGAGATCTGTGATCAGTGGTGTTCTGCAGCTATCTGTGGTGGGAGCTCTGCTGTTTGTAATGACCTGGATGAACATGTAAATGGGTGGGTTAGTAAGTTTGCAGATGAAGTGAAAATTGCTGGTGTTGTGGGAAGTGTGGAAGACTGGCAAAGAGTACAGTGCGATCTGGATCAGATATGGGTGAAGAAATGGCAGATTGAGTTTAACGTGGTCATATGTGAAGTGATGCACCTCAGTAGCACAAATCCAAGGAGACAGTACACAGTTAAGGGCAAGACCTTTAACAGAGTCAATGCGCAGAGGGATCCTGGTGTCCAAGTTCAAAGCTCCCCGAAAGTGGCTACACAGATTGATAGGATGGTTAAAAGGCATATGCCATACTTCCTTTCATTAATTGAGGTATTGAATTCAAGAGTCTCCTAGGAATCTATATTGCAGCTTTGTAAAACTCTGGTTAGGCCATATCTGGGGTATTGCATACAGCTCTGGTTGCCCCACCATGGAGGATATGAAGGCTCTGGAGAGCTTGCAGAAGAGATTTACCAGGATGCTGCCTGATTTAGAGGGCATGTGCTATCATGAGAGGTTAGACAAACTTTCATCTCGAGTGGAAGAGGCTGAGGGGAGTTCGAATAGAAGATTATGAGAGGCATAAATAGAGTAGACAGGGAGTATCTATTTCCCAGGGTTGAAATGTCTAATACCAGAGGGCATGTGTTGAAGGTGAGAGGGGGTAATTTCAAAGGAGATGTGAGGTACCCACAGAGTGGTGGGTGCCTGGAATACACAGCCTGGGTTGGTGGCAGAGGCAGATACGCTAGGAATTTTCAGGAGACGTTTAGATGGGCACATGAATGTGAGGAAAAAGGAAGGATATTGACATTATGTAGGCAGAAAAGATTACTTTAGTTAGCCAATTGATTACAAATTTCATTGGTTCGGGACAACATTGAGGGCTGAAGGGCCTGTTCTTGTGCTGTACTGGTCTGTGTTCTGTGTAGTGCAGTGCAGGCAGGAAGGTGACAAGGTGTTAAGCCATAATGAGGTAGGTTCTGAGGTAAAGAGCACATTTTATAGTACAAGGGACATTTAATACTTATAACGGTGGGGTAGAAGCTATCCTTGAGCATGGTGGAACATGCCTTCAGGCTTTTGTATCTTCTGCCTGATGGGACGGGTGAGGGAGGAAATAGGATGTCCAGGGTGGGGGGGATCTTTGATTATGCTGGCTGCTTTACTGAGGCAGCGAGAAGTATAGACAGATTCCACAGAGGGGAGGCTGGTTTCTGTAATGTGTTGTGCTCTGTCCACAACTCTCCGCAGTCTTTTGCAGTCATGGGCAGAGCAGTTGCTGTACCAAACAGGGGTCCATCTAGGTAGGGTGCATCCATAAAAATTGGTGAGGGTTGAAAGGAACATTTTGAATTTCCTCAGCCTCCTGAGGAAGAAGAGGCCGTAGTGTCGATGTGGTCAGACCAGGACAAGCTATTAGTGGTAAACACAAAAGATTCTGCAGATGATGGAAATACAGACCAATGCACACAAAATACTGGAGGAACTCAGCAGCATCTATGGAAATGAAAACATGAACTAGAATTGCAGGGGGAGGGGAACTAGAGTGTTAGAGCAGATAGTGAGGTGGAGGAAGATAAAGGTCATGCGAGGACAGAAATCAAAGGTTTGTACTTGATAGAAATGTTCTCAGGTGCATCTATTTCAATGCAAGGAGTATTGTGGGTAAGGCAGATGAGTTTAGGGTGTGGATTGGCAAGTGGGATTACGGCCTTATTGCTATTAGTGAGACTTGGTTGCAGGAGGGGCAGGACTTAACATTCCAGGGTTCTGTTGCTTCAGATGTGATATAGGGGGAGGGATGAAAGGGGGAGGAGTGGCATTACTAGTCAGGGAAAATATCACAGCTGTGCGTAGACAGGACAGCCCAGAGGTTTTGTCTACAGAGGCCATATGGGTGGAGCTGAGGAACAGCAAAGGTGTGACCACACTAATAGGGTTGTATTAGAGACCAACCAACAGTCAGAGAGAATTGAGGGAGCAAATCTGTAAAGAGATAGCAGACCGATGTAAGAAACAGGAAGTCGTAATAGTAGGGGGTTTTAACTTTCCATATATTGACTGGGACTCCAACGCTGTGAAAGGGCTAGATGGCTTGGAGTTTGTCAAATGTGTTCAGGAAAGTTTTCTAAATCAATATATAGAAGTAGCTATGAGAGAGGATGCAATACTTGATTTCCTTTTTGGGAACTAGACAGGTCAGGTGACAGAAGTATGTGCAGGTGAACATTTTGGATTCAGTGACCATTATGTCATTAGTTTCAAGTTAATTATGGATAAGGATAGGTCTGGTCCTCGAGTTGAGGTTCTAAGTTGGAGAAGGGCCAATTTTGTGGAAATGAGAAAGGATCCAGGAAGAGTGGATTGGAATAAGTTATTTTCTGGCAAGGATGTGTTCAGTAAATGGAAGGACTTCAAAGGCAAAATTTTGAGAGTGCAGAGTTTGCATGTTCCTGCCAGGATTAAAGGCAAAGTTAACAGGCATGGGGAACTTTGGTTTTCAAGGAATGTTGGCGACCTGGTTAAGAAAAGGAGAGAGGTTTATAGCAGGTATAGGCAACAAGGAACAAATGAGATACTTGAAGAGTATAGAAAATGTAAGAAAATACTAAAGAAGGAAATTATGAAGGCAAAAAGAAGACATGAGGTCGCTTTGGCAGATACTGTGATGGTAAACCCAAAGGGTTCCAACAGGTATATTAAAGGTAAAAGGATAGGAAGGGACAAAATTGGTCCTCTAGAAGATCAGACTGGTCGTCGTATGTGTGGAGCCTCACGAGAAGGAGATCTTAAACAGATTTTTTGTATCTGTATTTACTCAGGAAACTGGCATAGCATATATATAGGTCCAGGTAACTTTGATGTTGTTGGGATAACGGAGACATGGCTGCAGGGAGATCAGACCTGGGAAATGAATGTACAAGGGTATACGTGCTATCGTAGGGACAGAAATGTGGGCAGAGGGGGTAGGGTGGTCCTGTTGGTGAGGAATAAGATTCAATCCTTTGCAAGGGGGGACATAGGATCAGGAGAAGTAGAGTCTGTGTGGATAGAACTGAGGAACAGTAAGGGCAAAAAGACCCTAATGGTGTTGTCTACAGGCCCCCAAATGGTAGCATGGATATTGGGTGCAAGTTGAATAGGGAGTTAACATTGGCATGTGGCAAAGGTAATGTCGCAGTAGTTATGGGGGATTTCAACATGCAGGTGAACTGTGAGAATCAGGTTGGTGCTGGACCCCAGGATAGGGAGCTTGTAGAGTCCCTTCGGGATGCATTCTTGGAACAGCTTGTACGAGAGCCGACCAGGGACAAGGCTATTCTGGATTTAGTCTTGTGTAATGAACAGGATTTGATAAGTGATCTTGAAGTAAAGGAGCCATTAGGAGGTAGTGACCATAATATGATAAGTTTTTATCTGCAATTTGAGAAAGATAAGGGCAGCTCGGAGGTGTCAGTGTTGCAGTTGAACAAAGGAGACTATGGAGCCATGAGGGAGAAGCTGGCCAAAGTTAAATGGACCGATATCCTAGCAGAAAAGACAGTGGAACAGCAATGGCAGGTATTCTTGGGAATAATGCACAAGGTGCAAAATCAGTTCATTCCCCGGAGAAGGAAGGATTCAAAGGGGGGAAAGGGGCCACAGTGGTTGACAAAGGAAGTCAGAGATTGCACAGCATTAAAAAAAAAGAAGTATGACAGAGCTAAGGTGAGTGGGAAGACAGATGATTGGGAAATTTTTAAGGAACAACAGAACTTAACTAAAAAGGCAATACGGGGAGAAAAAATGAGGTACGAACGCAAGCTAGCCAGGAATATAAAGGAGGATAGCAAAAGCTTTTTTAGGTATGTGAAGAGAAAGAAGATAGTTAAGAACAATGTTGGTCCCTTGAAGAATGAATTAGGTAAAATTGTGATGGGAAACAGAGAAATGGCAGAAGAATTTAATAAGTACTTTAGATCTGTCTTCACTAGGGAAGACACAAGCAATCTGCCAGATGTATGGATGGGCCAAGGACATAGGGTAACAGAGGACATGAAACAGATTGACATTAGGAAGGAAACGGTGATGAGTAGACTGATGGGACTGAAGGCTGACAAATCCCGAGGTCCAGATGGTCTGCATCGTAGGGTACTAAAGGAGGTGGCTCTGGAAATTGCGGATGCATTGGCAATCATTTTCCAATGTTCCTTAGATTCAGGATCAGTTCCTGAGGATTGGAGAATGACTAATGTTATCCCACTTTTTAAGAAAGGAGGGAGGGAGAAAACAGAGAACTATCGTCCTGTCAGCTTAACATCAGTAGTGGGGAAGATGCTAGAGTCCATTATTAAAGATGAAATAGTGGCATATCTAGATAGCAGTGATAGGATTGGGCCAAGCCAGCATGGATTTACCAAGGGCAAATCATGCTTGACGAATCTATTGGAGTTTTTCGAGGATGTAACCAAGAAGTTAGACAAGGGAGATCCAGTGGATGTAGTGTACCTCAATTTTCAGAAGGCATTTGATAAGGTCCCACATAGGAGATTGGTGGGTAAAATCAAAGCTCATGGCATTGGAGGGAAGATATTGACATGGATAGAAAACTGGTTGGCAGATAGAAAGCAAAGGGTAACGGTGAATGGGTGTTTCTCGGAATGGCAGGTGGTGACTAGTGGAGTGCCATGGGGCTCGGTATTGGGACCACAGCTGTTTATTATTTACATCAACGATTTAGATGAAGGCATTGAGAATAACATCAGCAAGTTTGCTGATGATACTAAACTGGGTGGCAGTGTGACACGTGATGAGGATGTTAGGAGAATTCAGGGTGACTTGGATAGGGTGAGTGAGTGGGCAGATACTTGGCAGATTATGTTTAATGTGAATAAGTGTGAGGTTATCCACTTTGGGAGTAAGAACAGGAAGGCAGATTATTATTTGAATGGTGTAGAGTTAGGTAAGGGAGAAATACAAAGAGATCTAAGAGACCTTGTTCATCAGTCACTGAAGGTGAACGAGCAAGTGCAGCAGGCAGTGAAGAAGGCTATTGGAATATTGGCCTTTATTACAAAGGGAATTGAGTACAAGAGCAAGGAAATCCTTTTGCATTTGTACAGGGCCCTGGTGAGACCACACCTGGAGTATTGTGTACAGTTTTGGTCTCCAGGGTTAAGGAAGGACATCCTGGCTGTAGAGGAAGTGCAGCGTAGATTCACAAGGTTAATTCCTGGGATGTCCGGACTGTCTTACGCAGAGAGGTTAGAGAGACTGGGCTTGTACACGCTGGAATTAAGGAGATTGAGAGGGGATCTGATTGCAACATATAAGATTATTAAGGGATTGGACAAGATAGAGGCAGGTAATATGTTCCAGATGCTGGGAGAGTCCAGTACCAGAGGGCATGGTTTAAGAATAAGGGGTAGGTCATTTAGGACAGAGTTAAGGAAAAACTTCTTCTCTCAGAGAGTTGTGGGGGTGTGGAATGCACTGCCTCAGAAGGCAGTGGAGGCCAATTCTCTGGATGCTTTCAAGAAGGAGCTAGATAGGTATCTTATGGATAGGGGAATCAAGGGATATGGGGACAAGGCAGGAACCGGGTATTGATAGTAGATGATCAGCCATGATCTCAGAATGGCGGTGCAGGCTCGAAGGGCTGAATGGTCTACTTCTGCTCCTATTGTCTATTGTCTATTGTCTATTGAGTGCAGAGTAGATTTACTAGGATGTTGCCGGGTCTTCAGGAATTGAGTTACAGGGAAAGATTGAACAGGTTAGGACTTTATTCATTGGAGCGTAGAAGAATGAGGAGAGATTTGATGGAGGTTTACAAAATTATAAGGGGTATAGACAGAGTAAATGCAAGTAGGCTCTTTTCACTTAGATTAGGAGAGATAAATACATGAGGACATGGCTTTTGGGTAAAAGGGGAATGGTTTAGGGGGAACATTAGGGGGAACTTCTTCACTCAGAGTGGTGGGAGTGTGTAATGAGCTGCCATCTGATGTGTTAAATGCAAGCTCACTCTTAAGTGTTAAGAATAAATTGGATAGATAAATGGATGGGAGAGGTCTGGAGGGTTATGGACTGAGTGCAGGTCAATGGGACTAGTGGAATAAAGTTTCGGCACAGACTAGAAGGGCTGAATGGCCTGTTTTCTCAGTTTTAGTGTTCTATGGTTCTAATAAACAGTTGGAGCTTCGGGTTGAGACCCTTCTTCAGGCTGTTAGTGATGCTCATACCTAGGATCTCAACCTCAAAACCGTTGATGCAGTTAGGATGCAGACACGTTTCTCCCTGCCTCCTGAAGTCAATGACCAGCTCTTTTGTTTTACCAACATTGAGGAGATGCTGTTGCCATGACACCATGTCACTAGGCTCTCTGCTTCCTTCCTGTACTCATTGTTTCATCCTGGATTTCATCAAGAATGATAGCTGTAGCCAATATTCGTCCACCTTAAGCAAGGTGTAGGGGAGAGGGTAACTGTCCAGCTGTGGCTCTAGTGACCTGTGCTCTATAATGATCTGTACCCCCAGTCAAACTATTCCACTACAGAACATAAAATACTACAGCACAGTACAGGCCCTTCGGCCCACTATGTTGTGCCAGCCTTTTAACCTATTCTAAGATATCAATAAATTAGAGAGAGTGCAGAGACGATTTACTAGGATGTTACCTAGGTTTCAGCACTTAAGTTACAGAGAATGGTTGAACAAGTTAGGTCTCTATTCATTGGAGCGTAGAAGGTTGAGGGGGGATTTGATCGAGGTATTTAAAACTTCGAGAGGGATGGATGGAGTTGACGTGAATAGGCTGTTTCCATTGAGAGTAGGGGAGATTCAAACGAGAGGACATGATTTGAGAGTTAGGGGGCAGAAGTTTAAGGGAAACACGAGGGGGTATTTCTTTACTCAGAGAGTGATAGCTGTGTGGAATGAGCTTCCTGTAGAAGTAGTAGAGGCCAGTTCAGTTGTGTCATTTAAGGTAAAATTGGATAGGTATATGGACAGGAAAGGAGTGGAGGGTTATGGGCTGAGTGCGGGTAGGTGGGACTAGGTGAGATTAAGAGTTCGGCATGGACTAGGAGGGCTGAGATGGCCTGTTTCCGTGCTGTGATTGTTATATGGTTATATGGTTATATAATCTAACCCCTACATAGACCTCCATTTTTCTATCAACCATCTGTCTATCTAAGAGCCTCCTAATGTATCTGCCTTATCACCTACAACTCTGGCATCTACCCAACACTGGAACATTGCCCAGGTATGGTCCTGTTCACTAACAGCAGGGCTTATCAATCCAGCTAATTACTGCTCTGTCAATTTACTCAAGAAAGTGATGGAAGTGACTGTCCACAGAGCTATTAAACAGCTCTTACACACAATTACCTGCACAGTGCTGGCCACATCCATTCAATAGGATGACTGGAGGCCGAGCCCAGTTTACTGACGTGACCGTGCAGCATGCTTAGCGCTATTGATCAGATGTAAATTGTCCCAGGGGTGAACAGGCAAAGGCTGCTCTCACATGGTGCAGAAGAACAGAGTTGTAAAATTCGCAGGTACTGACATCAGGCATGTTCATTACGAAGGAAATTAATTCAAGGCTCAGCCAAATAGTGCACTGTTAATAATCTCCAGCTTCAGGCAAATTCACTGTGCATTGAAATAACCATCACAAATTCATTAATACTTATTTATTACAACAGTTAGCCATTCAGCCCATCAGCCAATGACAGCCCCCTGCAAAGCAGTCCCATTTCTCAGTAATGCATTCTCTCTTACAGACCCAGCAGCTCTAGCCTCCTTCCCTCCCCAACCTACTCTAAAGATCCAATATCCAATAAGCAGCATATCTGTGGTGTCACAGTAGTGTAAGTGTTAGCATAACACTATTACAGCACCCCCAACCCGGTCCAATTCTTGCTGCTCTCTGTAAAGTGCGTGCTGTTTGTATGTTTTTGCTTTGATCAAGTGGGTTTCCTCTGAGTGCTCTGGTTTCCTCCCATGTTCCAAAGATGTACAGGTTAGGGTTGGTGAGTTGTGGGCATGCTATGTTGGCACCGGAAGTGTGCCAGCACTTGTGGGCTCCCTCAGAACTTGCTCAGATTGTATTGGTCGTTGACGCAGATTACTGTATGTATTTCACTGAATGTTTTGATGTAAAAGTGGCAAATCAAGTTAATCTTTCATTTTTAATGTGTAAAGCCATATTAATGTTGTTAGTTTATGTCCCAGCCTTCAACCCCATTCTCAAATGCTCACGTACTCTGACTGACCCTCTGATAACTGTTGCGTTTGCCTTCAAAACTGTTTGCTCTAGCTGACTGCTGATGTTATGCGATTCATGTACAAGAATGCCTGGATCCTGCTGACTCCTCAGGGCTTCAATCTGCTTTTCTGAGGAGGACTCAGCCTAGATAGTCAAAGGTCTGGGTTCGCCAAGGACTTGCTAGGTACAGCTGAAACCTGGAGTGTTGGTGATCACTGTCTGGTGTTGGCAGGGCTACTGCACAGGATTGAAATAAACTGCAGAAATTTGTAAACTCAGTCAGCTCCATCATGGGTACCAGCCTCCGTAGTGTCCAAGGCATCTTCAAGGAGCAGTGCTTCAGAAAGGCAGTAACCATCATTATGGACCCCCATTGCCCAGGACATGCCCTCTTCGCATTGTTATCATCAGGAAGGAGGTACCAGGACCGGAAGGCACACCCTTAATGATTCAGGAACAGCAACTTCCCCTCTGCTATCTGATTTCTGAATGGACGTTGAACCCTTGAACACTACTCAATGCTTCTTTTAAATTACTGTTTTTGCACTACTTATTTTAACTGTATTATTACATTTATATACTTTCTGTAATTCAGTTTTTTTTCTATATGTAGAATGCATTGGTTTGTTGTTGTTCCTCACTGAGTGCATCGGGCAGCACCCTTGCTGTTTCTTTAGCATTTGTCTGTGTTTTATGAGGCTGACTTGCCAGTACGGATGGAAAGTGTGCAAGGTGCCAGCTGGATTCAAAACGGAGACCATTCACTTCAAAGTTCCGTGTGGAGGCCATTACACCACCGGCCGGCTTATTGCTTATTGCCACAAAGTTAGCAAATTTCACAACATATGCCGGTGATGTTAAAGTTGATTCTGATTAAGGGCAGGTCGTCAGGTACCCTTGTGGGTACATGAACCCCACCAGCATCCACCAGCATTTTGTGTGTATCACTCTACCATGCCTGGATCCCATCGTTTCTGTGCAGACTGGGTTTGCTATTTGGTATCTGACTACTTTCAGCCATCAGTAACGTGATGGAAGATGTCACTGATAAGAATTTCCTGTCCATTAAAACCTTTTCTGAGAAGATGTGCAAGTGACTACCCTTCACACCAAAGTAGCGTTTGACTGTGGTGGAGGTGATGACGTCTACCGTGGTGGAATGGGAGCCAATCAATGTTTCTGCTGTATCCTGAAAGCTTCTTGAGAGTTTTGGAGCTGTGGAGCTCGTCAGTACAAGGGAATGGTATTCCGGCATGTTACAATGTCTTGTAAATGGTGGAAAGGCTCTGAGCTTTTAGGGAATGGGTCAGGAGATTCAGGATAGCCCATCAGCCCAAGTGAAGTTCTTCTGAGCTGAGCCATCACACCCCTAGTCTGCTGAAGAAGGGAACCTGGATAAACTGTATACATGTGAGAATCTGGGTGAGCTTTGTAAATTTCCACGTGATGGGTAGCTTTTATTGAACTGGGCAGCTGCTGACATTATTGTGGCACAAATGCTTCTTGCCACTTCTCCAGAACTACCAGAACGTTGACTGGAGCTTTCAGCAGGGGGAAATGGGGGGTTAACAAATTGCACAGTCATCAGCAAAGTGCCAACGTTTAACCTACTGGAGATGGTTCTGCCAATGACACTGGGACTGGGATGGCTGACCATTACCAATGTTTAACCTAATGGAGACGGTTCTGTCGATGACACTGGTGTCCTGGAAGTGGGATGGCCGACTGTTACCAAAATTTAAACCAGTGAGAGACGGTTCTGTCAATGATACTGCTGTCCAGGGACTGGGATGGCTGTTACCGAAGTTTAACAGTGAGAGACAGTTCTGCTGACAACACTGATGTCCTGGGGCTGGGATGGCTGACTGTTACCATTTTACTTTGTGTAACATTTGATTCCAGCCATTGTATGTTTACTATCTGACTCCATTTTAAAACAGGTCTTTGCTACCTAGCACTTCAGGAAGGAGTCCTCTCCCCTCCTCCTTACCCCAAACCTCATTGCCAGCTGAATTTATCGAGGAGCCCCCATGGTCAGGAGAATGTTCTCAAGTTAATGGTGCAGCATTTACACTAAGTAACTGAAGAGCTGGAGCTCGGAGTGACAGACTGTGACAGGGCCAATGAACTGAACAGGAAATACGGATTGAGATTTTAAGATTAAGATTATTAGCTTTATTTGTCACATGTACATCGAACCATACAGTGAAATGTGTCGTTTGTGTCAATGACCAACACAGTCACAGGATGTGCTGAGGACAGCCCACAAGTGTCACCACGTTTCTGGCATTAATATAGGATGCCCACAACTCACTAACCCTGACCCCTGGGAGGAACCCAGAGAACCTGGAGGAAACCCATGAGGTTACAGGGAGAACATACAAACTCCTTACAGACACCAGCAGGAAATGAACCCCAGTCGCTGGCACTGCAAAGCAATACTAACCGCTATGTTACCGTACTGTTCCACAGATGGAGAGACATTGTATCTGATGACAATAAAAGGAAGAATTAACAATCTTTGAGACACCAGACATTGCTGCATACTGCCACTTACCAGCCTCTATTCCAAAAAATAACCTTGATCCACCATCCTCTGTTTCCTATCTCCAAGACAATTCATCTAAACTCACTGTCCCTTGATTCCATGGGACCTAACCTACCAGACCAGCAATGTTCCCTCTAATTTGTAATGACCAGTGTGCAAAAAAATATTGTGCCGTGCAATTTCTTGCCTGGTGACAACAACATGTGCGTACCGAATTCACACCCTTTGCTTCTTTGGAATTCAACAGTGAATCAATAATTTCTTCAACAGAAACAGTATAAGTAAGCCAATTCAAAATTCGGCAGACAAATTACCACAAACTCCATGTTATCCACACCGTCTGCATCAGAAATTGAAAAAGGAAATGTGATTGTGTATGATTGAGAAATATACTCAACATGCCAACGAGGTAGAGGGTGACACACTTTTGTGCGCAGTTTAAACTCCTTTGTGCGCTAACAGCAAAGGATGTGAGCACGCACACTGTAGAGGCAATGTTGCAGCCCAGCCTACCATGTGGGACCTTGTAGAAGGCTTTGCTAAAGTCCAAGTAGACAACATCTGCAGCCCTACCCGCATCTACCTCTTCACAAAACTGTAAAAGTTTGTTAAGCACAACTTTCCATGCACTAAACCATGCCGGCTCTTTATGTCCAAGTAAACCCTGGTTCTCTCCCACTTTGGCTCCTCTCCCTCTGAGCAGGAAGTATGATGACAAACAGGAACCTGGAGTTTTCCTGCTTCCCTGATACTTCGAGCCCCGTTACTCAAACTGGCGATTAAACCTAAAATTTTCCTTGTTGTGGTCCGACTCCAATTTGAGCAGTTAGAAAGCTTATTATAGACACCAGTATTAAAATACACCCGGTGTTGCCATAGTGAAAGCAAGCTGCAATCTGATCTAATTTATCATTACCAAATGTTCTCTGATGGGGCTAATGGTGCTGTCTCTTACATCAAACTCCAGCCAGCAATGATTCCTGTCATTGCGTGTGACATCCAGTCTGACACAACAATTTTGGCCTTGGACTTTGCACCACACTTAGAGCTCAGGCTTGCCCTCAGCCTATACACATCAATAGGACTCTGCTTGGTGAGGTCCAGCCTTGTAATGAAACAATAAACCCCCTGATATTGGCATGTTTAAAAAGCAGCATTGAATTATCTATAAATCTCTCTAATTTTCATTACATCGTAAATAGTGAAGTTTATGTGTGACTCTGAGATACAGTGACAATTTGAGCCTCGGTTTAATGGCCTCACAAACACTCAATAAGCTGGCCAACCCTAAACCTTTAATGGTACAGCAATACCCCGCCAAATCACAGCCTCTGTTCTGTAGAGGCTGGCAATTATTGTAACACTCAATAAAGCTAATGTACTGACAAAATAATGATAACGAATTGGTACTGGGCTGGACTATTGTCTGTTAGACGCATCGATGGAGATATCCAAGGATTCTTTGTGATGTGCTGTCTTTCTCAGTAATTGATTTGTTTTTTTAAAGGAAAGGACATTAATCATGACAGAGACTCGAATCTTCAACAGGCATTTTCTAGACGTGCATTCAGACAGTTTTTATTGAGGGGCTTGGTGTGCGGGACTCTGACCCTTGACCCTGGATTGGGTCCCACAGCTGTGGAAGTCATCATTGTACAAGACCAGTCTCTGCCCGCTTGTTTGGTCCGATCTTCCACATGATACAGCAACAAGATTCACAGGCGTGTCAACAGCATTAGGCCAGAGGCTTAATGTGAGAGGAGGGAGGGGACCTGAGAGAGTGGGTGAAATGTGGAATCCGCTGGTGGAGTCAGATACAGTCACTGCATTTCAGATGCATTCATTCTCCTTCCCAGGCATGGCATAGAGGGATATGGACCTCATGTGGGCAAGTGGGATAGTGTAGACAGACAGAAAAGTCAGCGTGGATTTGATAGACTGAAGGGTCAGCTTCTCTGGATTCAATGGCCGTATCTTTCTACATCAGAATCACCGGCATGTGTCATGAACTTTGTTCAGTTAACAGCAGCAGCAGCACAATGCAATATATAATAATAGAGAAAAAAATCAATTACAGTAAGTATATATATATATATATATATATATATATTGAATAGTTAAATTAAAGTAGTGCAAATACAGAAATAATATAAAAAAGTAATTAGGTAGTGTTCACAGATTCAATGTCCATTTAGGAATCGGATGGCAGAGAGGAAGAAGCTGTTCCTGAATCACTGAATGTGTGCCTTCAGGCTTCTGTACCTCCTCTTGTGCGGCTCTTAAATAATGGATGTTGCCTTTTGGAGGCACTGCTCCTTGAAGATATCTTGGGTACTATGCAGGCTAGTACCCAAGATGGTGCTGACTAATTTTATAACTTTCTGCAGCTTTTTTCAGTCCTGTGCAGTAGCTTCCCTCCCCATAGCAGAGCTGCCAGTCAGAATGCTCTCCATGGTACATCTGTAGAGGTTTTCGAGGGTCTTAGATGACAAACCAAATCTCCTCAAACTCCTGATGAAATATACCCGAGGCTTTGCCATCTTTGTAGCTGCTTCGATATGCTGGGACCAGGTTAGATCCTCAGAGATCTTGACACCCAGGAACTTGAAACTGCTCACTCTCTCCATTTCTGATCCCTCGATGAGGACTGGTGTGAGTTCCCTCATCTTAACCTTTTTGAAGTCCACAATCAGCTCTTTTGTCTTACTGACATTGAGTGCCAGGTTGTTGCTGCGGCACCACTCCACTAGTTGGTATATCTCACTCCTGTACACTCTCTCGTCATCGCCTGAGATTCTACCAACAATGGTTGTTTCATCAGCAAATTTGTAGATGGTATTTGAGCTGTCTCTAGTCACACAGTCATAGGTATAGAGAGAGTAGAGCAGTGGGCTAAGTACACACCCTTGAGTTGCGCCAATGTTGATAATCAGTGAGGAGGAAATATTATTACCAATCTGCACAGATTGTGGTCTTCTGGTTAGGTAGTTGAGGATCCAATTGCAGATGAAGGTACAGAGGCCCAAGTTTTGTAGCTTATCGATCAGAACTGTGGGAATGATGGTGTTAAACGTTGAGCTATAGTTAATGAACAGCCTGATATAGGTGTTTGTGTTGTCCAGGTGAATCGAGGGCAGTGTGAAGAGCCATTGAGGTCGCATCTGCCGTAGACCTATTGTGGCGATAGGCAAATTGCAGTGGGTCCAGGTCCTTGCTGAGGCAGGACTTAATTTTAGGCATGACCAGCTTCTCAAAGCATTTCACCACTGCAGATGTGAGTGTTACTGGGTGATAGTTGTTAAGGCAGCAAAGATTATTGAAGAGAAGATGATGTAAGAGAGGGGGCAGTGGGTGAGGGAGAGGGGGAGAGATGAGGGAAGGGGAAGGGTGAGGGAGAGTGAGGGAGAAGGAGAAAGAGAGGGGAAGGAGAGGGGGAAGGAGAGGGAGAAGGGCAGGGAGGGAGAAGAGATAGGGGAGAGAGAGGGGAGGGGGAGGAAAGGGAAAAGAGAGAGGGAGAGGGAGAGTGAGGAGGAGGAGAGGAGAGGGAGAGGAAGGGGAGAGGGGAAGAGAGAGGGGAGAGGGAGAGGGAGGTGTTTATTCCTGACAGTCTCAGTGAAATGTATCCATGAGCATCAGTCAGCTTCTCACCTGCACAGCCTCAGGAGGACATGAAGGTTATTGTTGTAGGTTCAGAGACTCGTTTGGCAATGAAAGAGGCCCTATGACCCACCACTTACATGATGCCCACCAGGTATCTCCCTATTCTAACCCTTTAATCCACACCCTTCCATGCCTGCTCATTCAGATACATATTAAACCCTGTGAGAGACCTGGCTCCAAATAACATCTGGGGTGACATGTTCTTCCTTAGACCCTCTCTAAACCCTGTTGTCCTTTATCGTAAACTGTGCCCTCTGCTTTCACATCTCACTGATGGAAGAGTTTCCTACAATCCACCTCGTTTGTCCCTGTCTGATTCCCCGGCCGAAGCCACTCTGTTTGGTCTCTTGTCATCACTGAAGGGTCCCATCCTGTCCAGCTTTTGGCAGATTTCCTCTGCACCCTGTCCAGACATGAGGAAGGAGCAGCTGCTGGCCACATCTAGATTGATGGTTATGTCTTCCTCCTCTTTCAGTAGTGGGGCGTTTCCTGTGCTAATGTTTACGATGCATCTGGGATCCCCATCCCCACCCCTCTCCGCACCCCACCCCCACCGCTGCCCACAGCCCCTGCCTCCTTTAGCAGCTCCATCTGTCATCTGCTGCTCTGTAAAATGTCATCCTTTGTGAGATGCTATCGGCAACGAGGCCGGCTGAGAGAGGGCAATTTACTGAGTATACACTCTGCGTAGCAAACAGATGAAGAGGCAGCCCTCAACCCAGTCCAGCGATATTCAGGCGAGTCAGATCAGTGTCAAGACAGATGGGGCTTGCATTATTAAATTAAAACCTGAAATGTCGCTGCCAGTGCTCCCTGACAGCTTCTGAATGAGAAAGAAAAATGAAATGTCAGCACTTCGCTCATGATGAACAAGTCAAAACTGACACGAGGTCACACTCCGTCTCAGCGCATTAACCCTTTGTTGTTCTGGACTATTTTCCACTGAGTTCGGATTTCTGAAATTAATTCCTCAAAGAGGAGCCTCATTGTCAGAGTGACAGTTGCCCAGGCAAAGAGCAGAAATCCCAGAAAGGTCATTTTTTAAATGTCGCTTTTATTTAAAGATTTGCACCTCATCCATAATGGATTGTGCTCAAAGCAAAGAAAGATCCCACTGTAGGTGAATTGTTGTGTGTAATGAAGAAGGATTGATTTCCCTTAGGAGAAGGTCAGCCCCAAGGATATGGATATCATTTGTCACAGGATTGGAGGGGAGATGAGGTTTTCACCCAGAAAGGAAAGGGAATCTGGAATGCAGTACCTGAGAGGGTCAGAAAAATCATGATGGGCTGAGTGGCCATCTGTGCGTTAGGTTTCAATGCCTCTCTCCCACAGTGGGCTTCAAGTCCCTGGGACATCGGCAGAATCTCGGCCGACTGGCAATACCAGCTGCTCCTGAATCCTGACATTCCCGCTAGCTCAGCCACATCAGGAATAGATTCAGCCGAAAACATCCCTACGTTTCCCCTGTTCCTCTGCTCCTGTCATCCTCAGCAGCCAACCCTGCACCAACTAACTGATCACTGTTCCTGGAGGAGAAAGTGTTAGCAATCCTGCCATTTGAGTCTATTCCACACTGATCAGCATCAAGGCTGATCTTCCCCCTCGGTCCCATCTTGCTACACTGTCTCCATATCTCCTGATGCCCACAAATCCACTGGTCCATCTTTTCAGGGAATGCATTCAGACTGAAGAAATTTTTCCTCACCTTAGTCCTAGATACTGTAACCCTTATTCTCAATCTGTGTCACCTGCTTCTAAACTCCTCTGTCTGGGCAAACAGCCTGCAAAGTCATAGAGACATAGAAAAGTAAAGCACAGTAGCCGACTCTTTGGCCCATCTAGTCTGTGGTGAAACATTTAAACCGCTACTCCCATCGACCTGCATGGGGGCCATGGCTGTCCATACCCCTACCATCCATGTACCTATCCAAACTTCTCTTAAAAATTGAAATTGAGCTTGCATGCACCACTTGTGCTGTCATTTTCAGCATGGACTAGATGGGCCAAAGAGTCGGCTACTGTGCTTTACTTTTCTATGTCTCTATGACTTTGCAGGCTGTTTGCCCAGACAGAGGAGTTTAGAAGCAGGTGACACAGATTGAGAATAAGGGTTACAGCGTTGTACTTTTCTATGGCTCTATGATTCTAATGTTCTCTCAATGCAGATTCACAGTAACTTGGAATCAGAGGTCAAAATTTCCTCATAGCCCAATCTCTCACTCACTGAGATCAGGGCTCTTCTGTGACCAATTTTTCCAATTTCTGCTGTGAACAAACTCTACCTTCCCTCTACATCAAGTGATCCCAGACATTATCGTGCCATGGGCCCCGACCATTAACTGAGGGGACCGTGGACCCCAGGCTGGGAACACCTGATCTGCATCTTCAACTCCTCGTCTCCCATCCAATGTTTCAAAAAATTACACCCAGTGTCTGTAGAGAACAAACCTGTCAGTCTGAGATTTTCATCATTCATTCCTGTGTGTGCAAGACCATGGACTGGTCAGACTGACCAAACCGGCAGATGTAGATTCTTATCATCCACCCACCCATTCCACTCAATGTCGATAATCAGGTCACCGCGTTGTCTTCCGGGTTACAGAGTAAAACCCTCATGTTTCTCATTGTGATTTGATGATTCAAGTTTAGCTCTGCTTCTGGTGAATTATCTGCACTCTATCCCAGTCCAACATGTTATATTGTAAAGAACTACAACACCTTCTAGCAGCGATATGTCTGGTCAGTTACAGTGAACATTGCCTAGTGGACAATGTCATGCACGACCAATCAATGTGCAGCCAGAGATCATTTCGGCGAATAGGGAGAGATGATCAGGTGAGGTGGCTGTAATATAGGGTAGCATGTTAGCATAGCAACTTCACCATGGACAGTCCATAGCCCAGCTGCAAATGGAGGAGGGTTGGGCATGGGGCTAGCAACCCCAAAATATAAAAGCCCAGAGTGCAGAAACACCACATTAATTCCAAAGATTCATCCCTGGCAGAAGTTGGGCTACACTTGGGACAAAGGTTGGTCCAGGACAGAGGACTCTACTGAGCTGCTATGCCCTGGTAGTGATGGTGGGCTTAAGAAGAAGAAGACAGCATAGCAATTCACATAATGCCAGTGAACATAAGATTTAGGAGCAGAATTAGGCCATTTGGTTTCCTCCAGGTGCTCCGGTGTCCTCCCACGTTCCAAAGATGTACGGATTAGTGGATTAATGGGTCATTGTAAATTGTCCTGTGATTAGGCTGGGGTTAAATTGGTGGCTTGCTTGATGGGCTTGGAGGACCTGTTACCATGCTGTATCTCTAAATGCAATTCTTTTTATAAGTTGACTTTAGGATGAAGGCTCATTCAGAAGTGGAAGGGGATTCTGAGTGTAAGTTCTAACCAGCAGAGACACAGAGAGAAGGAGATGCCTGGAGATAGGGGTGAGAGTCACTCAGCTGGAGGGAGCACAGAGGCAGATACAACCTGTGGGCTGTGATACAGGGATGAGCAGAGGTGAGCTGGCTGGTCGGCAATGACAAGGGTGGAACCAGTGTGTCCATCTAGAACAGAGTGTGGAGCTTCAGACCGGCCAAGAAGCAACCAAGATTTGAACTAACTTACCTCTGAGCCCTGTGCACGAGAACGATCCTGGTACACATCCTCTCAGAGAACTGGCCACCAGGGTATGAATACAGCCACCCTCCAGCCGCTCAGTGGTCAGAATTCCCTTCCTCTTCTGAAATAGCCTTCAGCTTAAAGCAAGTTTACAACTGCCCCTCTGAGCATCTCCTCACCAGAGGATGGAAGTTCCAACAGCTGCCAAGTTCTGTAGAGCTGGGTGTTAAACCTGTCTTGTTCTATCCTCACCACAGCTGGAAGTATCGCTGGCAGAAGCTCAGAGGAGATTACCGATCAAAGAAACTCTCCCTCAGGAGCACAGGTAAGTGCTGAAAGTTCTGGTGTTTGTGAGTTCGGGTCCTGGGTCAGAGCTTGCACTAGGCATCCTTGCTGTGTTACTTGGATCAGATCTGCTTATGGGTGTCGGACATCATCGTGTGTAAAACCCGTTCAGTTCTCACTTAAATTGAATTGAGATGGATGGAATAAACTGTCTGGAGCAAGTCTGCGGACATCTGCAGCACTGTGTAACAGGTTGGTATCACAATGGAGGTCGGTCAGTCAATTCTTGACGATCTTCAACTGGCTTTGTACCCTTGGTGATGGACATAGTATATGATCGTTGTCCTCTGGTCCTGGGGGGCATTCCAGTTTAGGTCCATAGACAGTGAGAAGTGAATGCTAGAAATGAGACATCTTTGCCACACATATCTGTCATCACGAACAAACAGACACACAGGGGAGAATCCCAACAGGAAAGGGCCAGTGGAAATGCTCAGCTGGCCAAGCAGCATCTGTGATGAGAAAAACCAGGTTAACAAGTCAACTGAGAAAGACTGGGGTACCACAGGCCACTGTAGCATAGCAGCTAGCGTGATGCTATTACAGCTCAGGGCATCGGAGTTCAGAGTTTAGTTCTGGCTCAGTCTGTAAGGAGTTTGTACGTTCTCCCCATGACAATGTGATATTCCTCTAGGAGCTCTGGTTCCCTCCCACAGTCCAAAAACATACTGGTTAGTAGATTCAGTGGTCCTGTGATTAGTGTAGTGTTAAATAGGTGGATTGCAGGGTGGTCTGACTCATTGGGCTGGAAGTAAATAAATAAACTAACATAAATAAAAATAAAAGAGAGTCATCAAAGTTACGTGCCATGTCAGATTACATCTACGTTATGTACCACGTTGTTTGACATCGTTGTTACGTGCATGTCATTTGCCATCATCATTATGGGCCATGTTGTATGACGTGTGGATGATCATGATCTTTGACCATGATTGTCCTTGGCAAATTTTTCTACAGAAGTGGTTTGCCATTGCCTGCTTCTGGGCAGTGTCTTTACAAGATGGGTGACCCCAGCCATTATCAATACTCTTCAGAGATTGTCTGCCTGGTGTCAGTAGTCACATAAACAGGACTTGTGATTTGCACCAGGTGCTCATACAACCATCCACCACTTGCTCCCATGGCTTCACATGACCCTGATCGTGGGGCTAAACAGGTGCTACCCCTTGCCCAAGGGTGACCTGCAGGGTAGCAGAGGGAAGGAGCGCCTTATACCTCCTTTGGTAGAGACGTATCTCCACCCCACAACCCGAAAATAGAGAACACAAGATGGCTTTATGTTGAAAAGAGGGCAGAGGCTGAGAGTAGGACAAAGGGAATATTTCTGTCATGAACTGGACAAACTGTGAATGAGATGATCCAGTCAATGGAATAATGGTGGGGTCAGTAGGGGAGAGGAAAGCCATGGGGAGGGTCAGTAGGGGAGAAAAGCCATGGGGAGGGGTCAAAAGGGGAGAGGAAAGCCATGGGGAGGGGTCAGCAGGGGAGAGGAAAGCGATGGGGAGGGGTCAGTAGGGGAGGAAATCTATGGGGAGGGGTCAGTAGGGGAGGAAATCTATGGGGAGGGGTCAGTAGAAGAGAGGAAAACCACGGGGAGGGTCAGTAGGAGAGAGGAAAGCCACAGGGAGGGGTCAGTAGGGGAGAGGAAAGCCATGGGAGGGGTCAGTAGGGGAGAGGAAAGCCATGGGAGGGGTCAGTAGGGGAGAGGAAAGCCATGGGAAAGGGTTAGTTGGGGAGAGGAAAGACATGGGGAGGGGTCAGTAGAAGAGAGGAAATTCATGGGGAGGGGTCAGTAGAAGAGAGGAAATTCATGGGGAGGGGTCAGTAGGGGAGAAAAAGTCATGGGGAAGGGTCAGTAGGAGAGACTAAAGCCATGGGAGGGGTCAGTAGGGGAGGGGAAAGCCATGGGGAAGGGTCAGTAGGAGAGGAGAGCCATGGGGAAGGGTCAGTGGGAGAGGAAAGCCATGGGGAAGGGTCAGTGGGAGAGGAAAGCCATGGGGAGGGGTTAGTTGGGGAGAGGAAAGACATGGGGAAGGGTCAGGAGGAGAGAGGAAATTCATGGGGAGGGGTCAGTAGGAGAGAGGAAATTCATGGGGAGGGGTCAGTAGTGGTGAGGAAAGCCATGGGAGGGGTCAGTAGGGGAGAGGAAAGCCATGGGAGGGGTCAGTAGTGGTGAGGAAAGCCACGGGGAGGGGTCAGTAGGGGAGAGGAAAGCCATGGGAGGGGTCAGTGGGAGAGAGGAAAGCCATGGGGTGGGGTCAGTAGGGGAGAGGAAAGCCATGGGAGGGGTCAGTGGGAGAGAGGAAAGCCATGGGGTGGGGTCAATAGTGGAGGGGAAAGCCATGGGGAAGGTTCAGTAGGAGAGGAAAGCCATGGGAGGGGTCAGCAGGAGAGGAAAGCCATGGGGAGGGGTCAGTAGTGGAGGAAAGCCATGGGGTGGGGTCAGTAGTGGAGGAAAGCCACGGGATGGTGGGCGAGAATAGAAATGATATCAAAAACCATGAAGTGCACAGTTGTGTGTCTGACTGTTAAATGATTACTGTGTTACTCCAGGTTATGCTCACCTTTGTGCATTCACCACCCGAAAAGCAGGTCTTCATTGGCCAAATTTCTGGGCATTAGAATCGTACTGAGGGAAAACATGTCATGATTTTGGGCTGCTTAATTTTTTGTTTTTAGTGATAAACAAGCTGATAATTATGCAAAATATTCACTAACTGGGCTTCCAAAATCTCGGCATAGTAGTGTACTGGTTTGCATGACACTATGACTCGCCAGAGCCCCATGTTCTATTCCTGCCATCATCTGTAAGGGAAGTGTATGTTTCCTTTGGTGCTCTGGTGTCCTCCCAGTCCAAAGCCGTACGGGTTGGTAGGTGAATTAGTGACACGGGTGTAATTGGATGGTATGGGCACATTGGTCCGGGGGAGCCTCCTACCCTGGGTATCTCCAAGTACAATAAATAGAATGTCTAATAAATCACTGTTAATGCAGTGAAGTAACTGATGGAAAAGCTTTTTATTGACTAAGATTGAAGACAATCAGTTACATGAATGGATGTTGTATCTATCAATGTCCATCTGTGGGGAATGAAACAATAGACAATAGACAATAGGTGGAGAAGTAGACCATTCGGCCCCTCGAGTCTGCACCGCCATTCTGAGATCATGGCTGATAATTCACTATCAATACCCAGTCCCTGCCTTGTCCCCATATCCCTTGATTCCCCTATCCATCAGATATCTATCTAGCTCCTTCTTGAAAGCATCCAGAGAATTGGCCTCCACCGTCTTCCGAGGCAGTGCATTCCACACCTCCACAACTCTCTGGGAGAAGAAGTTCTTCCTCAACTCTGTTTTAAATAACTGACCTCTTATTCTCAATCCATGCCCCACTAGTCACCTCCAGCCAGTCCGAGAAACACCCATTCACTGCTACCTTTTGCTTTCTATCTGCCAACCAGTTTTCTATCCATGTTGAGACCCTGCCCCCAATGCCATGAGCTCTGATTTTACTCACCAATCTCCTATGTGGCACTTTAAATCCAGGTACACAACATCCACTGGCTTACCCTCATCTAACATCCTTGTTACACCCTCAAAAAACTCCAACAGATTAGTCAAGCATGATTTGCCCTTGGTAAATCCATGCTGGCTTGGCCTAATCCTATTACTGCCATCAAGATGTGCCACTATTTCGTCCTTAATAATGGACTCAAGCATCTTCCCCACGACTGACGTTAGGCTAACAGGGTGATAGTTCTCCATTTTCTCCTTCCCTCCCTTCTTGAAAAGTGGGATAACATTAGCCACTCTCCAATCTTCAGGAACTGATCCTAAATCTAAGGAACATTGGAAAATGATTACCAATGCATCTGCAATTTCCTGAGCCACCTCTTTTAGAACCCTCGGATGCAGACCATCTGGACCCGGGGATTTATTAGCCTTCAGTCCTACCAGTCTACTCATCACAGTTTCTTTCCTAATGTCAATGTCTCAATTCCTCTGATATCTTATGACCCTGGCCTTCTGGGAGATTGCTTGTGTCCTCCCTGGTGAAGACAGATCTAAAGTATGCATTAAATTCTGTTGCCATTTCCCTGTTTCCCATAACAATTTCTCCCAATTCATTCTTCAAGGGGCCAACATTGTTCTTAACTATCTTCTTTCTCTTCACATAGCTAAAAAAGCTTTTGCTATCCCCTTTTATATTCCTGGCTAGACTGAGCTCATACCTGATTTTTTTCTCTCCGTATTGCTTTTTTAGTTAAGATCTGCTGTTCCTTAAAACTTTCCCAATCATCTGTATTCCCACTCATCTTAGCCCTGTCATACTTCTTTTTCTTTAATGCTATACAATCTCTGACTTCCTTTGTCAACCACTGTGGCCCCTTCCCCCTCTTTGAATCCTTCCTTCTCATTGGAATGAACTGCTTTTGCATCTTTTGTATTATCCCCAAGAATATCTGCCACTGCTGATCCACTGTCTTTCCTGCCAGGGCATCCGCCCATTTAACTTTGGCCAGCTCTTCCCTCATGGCTCCGTAGTCTCCTTTATTTAATTGCAACACTGACACCTCTGATCTGCCCTTATCCCTCTCAAATTGTAGATAAAAACTTATCATGTTATGATCATTACTTCCTAATGGCTCCTTTACTTCAAGATCACTTATCAATTCCTGTTCATTAAACATCACCAAGTCCAAAATAGCCTCGTTCCTGGTTGGCTCAAGCACAAGCTGTTCCAAAAATATATCCCTTAGACACTCCACAAACTCCCTATCCTGGGGTCCAGCTCCTACCTGATTCTCCCAGTTCACCTGCATGTTGAAATCTCCCATAACGACTGCATTACCTTTAGCATATGCCAATGTTAACTCCCTAATCAACTTGTACCCAATATCCACGCTACTGTTTGGGGGCCTGTACACAACACCCATTAGGGTCTTTTTACCCTTACTGTTCCTCAGCTCAATCCA